>NW_027141473.1:2076924-2676924 GCF_036365525.1 Heterodontus francisci
TGTCCAGCATGGGGCATTGTGCTGACCATACAAGAGCCCTGTCCAGCATGGGGCATTGTGCTGACCATACTAGAGCTCTGTCCAGCATGGGGCACTGTGCTGACCATACTAGAGCTCTGTCCAGCATGGGGCATTGTGCTGACCATACTAGAGCCCTGTGCAGCATGGGGCATTGTGCTGACTATACTAGAGCTCTGTCCAGCATGGGGCACTGTGCTGACCATACTAGAGCCCTGTCCAGCATGGGGCATTGTGCTGACCACACTAGAGCCCTGTCCAGCATGAGGCACTGTGCTGACCACACTAGAGCCCTGTCCAGCATGGGGCATTGTGCTGACCACACTAGAGCCCTGTCCAGCATGGGGCACTGTGCTGACCATACTAGAGCCCTGTCCAGCATGGGGCATTGTGCTGACCATACTAGAGCCCTGACCAGCAGGAGGCACTGTGCTGACCACACTAGAGCCCTGTCCAGCATGGGGCATTGTGCTGACCATACAAGAGCCCTGTCCAGTATGGGGCATTGTGCTGACCATACTAGAGCCCTGTCCAGCATGTGGCACTTTGCTGACCATACTAGAGCCCTGTCCAGCATGGGGCATTGTGCTGACCATACAAGAGCCCTGTCCAGCATGGGGCACTGTGCTGACCACACTAGTGCCCTGTCCAGCATGGGGCATTGTGCTGACCACACTAGAGCCCTGTCCAGCATGGGGCATTGTGCTGACCATACTAGAGCTCTGTCCAGCATGGGGCATTGTGCTGATCATACTAGAGCTCTGTCCAGCATGGGGCATTGTGCTGACCATACTAGAGCTCTGTCCAGCATGGGGCATTGTGCTGACCATACTAGAGCTCTGTCCAGCATGGGGCATTGTGCTGACCATACTCGGGCCCTGTCCAGCATGGGACATTGTGCTAACCATGCTGGAGCCCTGTCCAGCATGGGGCATTGTGCTGACCATACTCGGGCCCTGTCCAGCATGGGGCATTGTGCTAACCATGCTGGAGCCCTGTCCAGCATGGGGCATTGTGCTGACCATACTAGAGCCCTGTCCAGCATGGGGCATTGTGCTGATAATACTAGAGCAATGTCCAGCATGGGGCATTGTGCTGACCATACTAGAGCCCTGTCCAGCATGGGGCATTGTGCTGATAATACTAGAGCCCTGTCCAGCATGGGGCATTGTGCTGACCATACTAGAGCCCTGTCCAGCATGGGGCATTGTGCTGACCATACGAGAGCCCTGTCCAGCATGGGGCATTGTGCTGACCATACTAGAGCCCTGTCCAGCATGGGGCACTGTGCTGACCACTCTAGAGCCCTGTCCAGCATGGGGCATTGTGATGACCACACTGCAGCCCTGTCCAGCATGGGGCACTGTGCTGACCATACTAGAGCTCTGTCCAGCATGGGGCATTGTGCTGACCATACTAGAGCCCTGTGCAGCATGGGGCATTGTGCTGACCACACTAGAGCCCTGTCCAGCATGGGGCATTGTGCTGACCATACTAGAGCCCTGTCCAGCATGGGGCATTGTGCTGACCATACTAGAGCTCTGTCCAGCATGGGGCACTGTGCTGACCATACTCGAGCCGTGTCCAGCATGGGGCATTGTGCTGACCCTACTAGAGCTCTGTCCAGCATGGGGCACTGTGCTGACCATACTGGAGCCCTGTCCAGCATGGGGCATTGTGCTGACTATACTAGAGTCCTGTCCAGCATGGGGCATTGTGCTGACCATACAAGAGCCCTGTCCAGCATGGGGCATTGTGCTGACCATACTAGAGCTCTGTCCAGCATGGGGCACTGTGCTGACCATACTAGAGCTCTGTCCAGCATGGGGCATTGTGCTGACCATACTAGAGCCCTGTGCAGCATGGGGCATTGTGCTGACTATACTAGAGCTCTGTCCAGCATGGGGCACTGTGCTGACCATACTAGAGCCCTGTCCAGCATGGGGCATTGTGCTGACCACACTAGAGCCCTGTCCAGCATGAGGCACTGTGCTGACCACACTAGAGCCCTGTCCAGCATGGGGCATTGTGCTGATAATACTAGAGCTCTGTCCAACATGGGGCATTGTGCTGACCATACTAGAGCCCTGTGCAGCATGGGGCATTGTGCTGACCATACTAGAGCCCTGTCCAGCATGGGGCACTGTGCTGACCATACTAGAGCTCTGTCCAGCATGGGGCATTGTGCTGATAATACTAGAGCTCTGTCCAGCATGGGGCATTGTGCTGACCATACTAGAGCCCTGTCTAGCATGGGGCATTGTGCTGATAATACTAGAGCTCTGTCCAGCATGGGGCACTGTGCTGACCATACTAGAGCTCTGTCCAGCATGGGGCATTGTGCTGACCATACTAGAGCTCTGTCCAGCATGGGGCATTGTGCTGACCATACTAGAGCTCTGTCCAGCATGGGGCATTGTGCTGACCATACTAGAGCTCTGTCCAGCATGGGGCATTGTGCTGACCATACTAGAGCTCTGTCCAGCATGGGGCACTGTGCTGACCATACTAGAGCCCTGTCCAGCATGGGGCACTGTGCTGACCATAGTAGAGCCCTGTCCAGCATGGGGCATTGTGCTGACCAGACTAGAGCCCTGTCTAGCATGGGGCATTGTGCTGACCATACTAGAGCTCTGTCCAGCATGGGGCACTGTGCTGACCATACTAGAGCCCTGTCCAGCATGGGGCATTGTGCTGACCATACTAGAGCCCTGACCAGCAGGAGGCACTGTGCTGACCACACTAGAGCCCTGTCCAGCATGGGGCATTGTGCTGACCATACAAGAGCCCTGTCCAGTATGGGGCATTGTGCTGACCATACTAGAGCCCTGTCCAGCATGTGGCACTTTGCTGACCATACTAGAGCCCTGTCCAGCATGGGGCATTGTGCTGACCATACAAGAGCCCTGTCCAGCATGGGGCACTGTGCTGACCACACTAGTGCCCTGTCCAGCATGGGGCATTGTGCTGACCACACTAGAGCCCTGTCCAGCATGGGGCATTGTGCTGACCATCCTAGAGCTCTGTCCAGCATGGGGCATTGTGCTGATCATACTAGAGCTCTGTCCAGCATGGGGCATTGTGCTGACCATACTAGAGCTCTGTCCAGCATGGGGCATTGTGCTGACCATACTAGAGCTCTGTCCAGCATGGGGCATTGTGCTGACCATACTCGGGCCCTGTCCAGCATGGGACATTGTGCGAACCATGCTGGAGCCCTGTCCAGCATGGGGCATTGTGCTGACCATACTCGGGCCCTGTCCAGCATGGGGCATTGTGCTGACCATGCTGGAGCCCTGTGCAGCATGGGGCATTGTGCTGACCATACTAGAGCCCTGTCCAGCATGGGGCATTGTGCTGATAATACTAGAGCAATGTCCAGCATGGGGCATTGTGCTGACCATACTAGAGCCCTGTCCAGCATGGGGCATTGTGCTGATAATACTAGAGCCCTGTCCAGCATGGGGCATTGTGCTGACCATACTAGAGCCCTGTCCAGCATGGGGCATTGTGCTGACCATACGAGAGCCCTGTCCAGCATGGGGCATTGTGCTGACCATACTAGAGCCCTGTCCAGCATGGGGCACTGTGCTGACCACTCTAGAGCCCTGTCCAGCATGGGGCATTGTGATGACCACACTGCAGCCCTGTCCAGCATGGGGCACTGTGCTGACCATACTAGAGCTCTGTCCAGCATGGGGCATTGTGCTGACCATACTAGAGCCCTGTGCAGCATGGGGCATTGTGCTGACCACACTAGAGCCCTGTCCAGAATGGGGCATTGTGCTGACCATACTAGAGCCCTGTCCAGCATGGGGCATTGTGCTGACCATACTAGAGCTCTGTCCAGCATGGGGCACTGTGCTGACCATACTCGAGCCGTGTCCAGCATGGGGCATTGTGCTGACCCTACTAGAGCTCTGTCCAGCATGGGGCACTGTGCTGACCATACTGGAGCCCTGTCCAGCATGGGGCATTGTGCTGACTATACTAGAGTCCTGTCCAGCATGGGGCATTGTGCTGACCATACAAGAGCCCTGTCCAGCATGGGGCATTGTGCTGACCATACTAGAGCTCTGTCCAGCATGGGGCACTGTGCTGACCATACTAGAGCTCTGTCCAGCATGGGGCATTGTGCTGACCATACTAGAGCCCTGTGCAGCATGGGGCATTGTGCTGACTATACTAGAGCTCTGTCCAGCATGGGGCACTGTGCTGACCATACTAGAGCCCTGTCCAGCATGGGGCATTGTGCTGACCACACTAGAGCCCTGTCCAGCATGAGGCACTGTGCTGACCACACTAGAGCCCTGTCCAGCATGGGGCATTGTGCTGATAATACTAGAGCTCTGTCCAACATGGGGCATTGTGCTGACCATACTAGAGCCCTGTGCAGCATGGGGCATTGTGCTGACTATACTAGAGCCCTGTCCAGCATGGGGCATTGTGCTGACCATACTAGAGCTCTGTCCAGCATGTGGCACTGTGCTGACCATACTAGAGCTCTGTCCAGCATGGGGCATTGTGCTGACCATACTAGAGCCCTGTGCAGCATGGGGCATTGTGCTGACTATACTAGAGCCCAGTCCAGCATGGGGCATTGTGCTGACCATACTAGAGCTCTGTCCAGCATGGGGCATTGTGCTGACCATACTAGAGCTCTGTCCAGCATGGGGCATTGTGCTGACCATACTAGAGCCCTGTCCAGCATGGGGCACTGTGCTGACCATACTAGAGCCCTGTCCAGCATGGGGCATTGTGCTGACCATACTAGAGCTCTGTCCAGCATGGGGCATTGTGCTGACCATACTAGAGCCCTGTCCAGCATGGGGCACTATGCTGACCAGTCTAGAGCCCTGTCCAGCATGGGGCACTGTGCTGACCATACTAGAGCCCTGTCCAGCATGGGGCACTGTGCTGACCATACTAGAGCTCTGTCCAGCATGGGGCATTGTGCTGACCATACTAGAGCCCTGTCCAGCATGGGGCACTGTGCTGACCATACTAGAGCTCTGTCCAGCATGGGGCATTGTGCTGATAATACTAGAGCTCTGTCCAGCATGGGGCACTGTGCTGACCATACTAGAGCTCTGTCCAGCATGGGGCATTGTGCTGACCATACTAGAGCTCTGTCCAGCATGGGGCATTGTGCTGACCATACTAGAGCTCTGTCCAGCATGGGGCATTGTGCTGACCATACTAGAGCTCTGTCCAGCATGGGGCATTGTGCTGACCATACTAGAGCTCTGTCCAGCATGGGGCACTGTGCTGACCATACTAGAGCCCTGTCCAGCATGGGGCACTGTGCTGACCATAGTAGAGCCCTGTCCAGCATGGGGCATTGTGCTGACCATACTAGAGCCCTGTCTAGCATGGGGCATTGTGCTGACCATACTAGAGCTCTGTCCAGCATGGGGCATTGTGCTGACCACACTAGAGCTCTGTCCAGCATGGGGCATTGTGCTGATAATACTAGAGCCCTGTCCAGCATGGGGCATTGTGCTGACCATACTAGAGCCCTGTCCAGCATGGGGCACTGTGCTGACCACACTAGAGCCCTGTCCAGCATGGGGCATTGTGCTGACCATACTGGAGCATTGTCCAGCATGGGGCATTGTGCTGACCATACTAGAGCACTGTCCAGCATGGGGCACTGTGCTGACCATACTATAGCTCTGTCCAGCATGGGGCATTGTGCTGACCATACTAGAGCCCTGTCTAGCATGGGGCATTGTGCTGATAATACTAGAGCTCTGTCCAGCATGGGGCACTGTGCTGACCATACTAGAGCTCTGTCCAGCATGGGGCATTGTGCTGACCATACTAGAGCTCTGTCCAGCATGGGGCATTGTGCTGACCATACTAGAGCTCTGTCCAGCATGGGGCATTGTGCTGACCATACTAGAGCTCTGTCCAGCATGGGGCATTGTGCTGACCATACTAGAGCTCTGTCCAGCATGGGGCACTGTGCTGACCATACTAGAGCCCTGTCCAGCATGGGGCACTGTGCTGACCATAGTAGAGCCCTGTCCAGCATGGGGCATTGTGCTGACCATACTAGAGCCCTGTCTAGCATGGGGCATTGTGCTGACCATACTAGAGCTCTGTCCAGCATGGGGCATTGTGCTGACCACACTAGAGCTCTGTCCAGCATGGGGCATTGTGCTGATAATACTAGAGCCCTGTCCAGCATGGGGCATTGTGCTGACCATACTAGAGCCCTGTCCAGCATGGGGCACTGTGCTGACCACACTAGAGCCCTGTCCAGCATGGGGCATTGTGCTGACCATACTGGAGCATTGTCCAGCATGGGGCATTGTGCTGACCATACTAGAGCACTGTCCAGCATGGGGCACTGTGCTGACCATACTATAGCTCTGTCCAGCATGGGGCATTGTGCTGACCATACTAGAGCTCTGTCCAGCATGGGGCACTGTGCTGACCATACTAGAGCCCTGTCCAGCATGGGGCACTGTGCTGACCACACTAGAGCCCTGTCCAGCATGGGGCATTGTGCTGACCATACTAGAGCTCTGTCCAGCATGGGGCATTGTGCTGACCATACTAGAGCCCTGTCCAGCATGGGGCATTGTGCTGACCATACTAGAGCTCTGTCCAGCATGGGGCATTGTGCTGACAATACTAGAGCTCTGTCCAGCATGGGGCATTGTGCTGACCACACTAGAGCCCTGACCAGCATGGGGCATTGTGCTGACCATACTAGAGCTCTGTCCAGCATGGGGCACTGTGCTGACCACACTAGAGCCCTGTCCAGCATGGGGCATTGTGCTGACCATACTAGAGCTCTGTCCAGCATGGGGCATTGTGCTGACCATACTAGAGCCCTGTCCAGCATGGGGCATTGTGCTGACCATACTAGAGCTCTGTCCAGCATGGGGCATTGTGCTGATAATACTAGAGCTCTGTCCAGCATGGGGCACTGTGCTGACCATACTAGAGCCCTGTCCAGCATGGGGCACTGTGCTGACCACACTAGAGCCCTGTCCAGCATGGGGCATTGTGCTGACCATACTGGAGCATTGTCCAGCATGGGGCATTGTGCTGACCATACTAGAGCTCTGTCCAGCATGGGGCATTGTGCTGACCATACTAGAGCTCTGTCCAGCATGGGGCATTGTGCTGACCATACTAGAGCTCTGTCCAGCATGGGGCACTGTGCTGACCACACTAGAGCCCTGTCCAGCATGGAGCATTGTGCTGACCATACTGGAGCCCTGTCCAGCATGGGGCACTGTGCTGATAATACTAGAGCTCTGTCCGGCATGGGGCACTGTGCTGACCATACTAGAGCCCTGTCCAGCATGGGGCATTGTGCTGATAATACTAGAGCTCTGTCCAGCATGGGGCATTGTGCTGACCACACTAGATCCCTGTCCAGCATGGGGCACTGTGCTGACCATACTGGAGCATTGTCCAGCATGGGGCATTGTGCTGACCATACTAGAGCTCTGTCCAGCATGGGGCATTGTGCTGACCATATTAGAGTTTTGTCCAGCTTGGGGCATTGTGCTGACCATACTAAAGCTCTTTCCAGCATGGGGCATTGTGCTGACCATACTGGAGCTCTGTCCAGCATGGGGCATTGTGCTGATAATACTAGAGCTCTGTCCAGCATGGGGCATTGTGCTGACCATACTAGAGCCCTCTCCAGCATGGGGCATTGTGCTGATAATACTAGAGCCCTGTCCAGCATGGGGCACTGTGCTGATAATACTAGAGCTCTGTCCAGCATGGGGCATTGTGCTGACCACACTAGAGCCCTGTCCAGCATGGGGCATTGTGCTGACCATACTGGAGCATTGTCCAGCATGGGGCATTGTGCTGACCATACTAGAGCCCTGTGAAGCATGGGGCATTGTGCTGACCATACTAGAGCCCTGTGCAGCATGGGGCATTGTGCTGATAATACTAGAGCTCTGTCCAGCATGGGGCATTGTGCTGACCAAACTAGAGCTCTGTCCAGCATGGGGCATTGTGCTGACCATACTCGAGCTCTGTCCAGCATGGGGCATTGTGCTGACCACACTAGAGCCCTGTCCAGCATGGGGCATTGTGCTGATAATACTGGAGCTCTGTCCAGCATGGGGCACTGTGCTGACCATACTAGAGCCCTGTCCAGCATGGGGCCCTGTGCTGACCACACTAGAGCCCTGTCCAGCATGGGGCATTGTGCTGACCATAATGGAGCATTGTCCAGCATGGGGCATTGTGCTGACCATACTAGAGCTCTGTCCAGCATGGGGCATTGTGCTGACCATATTAGAGTTCTGTCCAGCATGGGGCATTGTGCTGACCATACTAGAGCTCTGTCCAGCATGGGGCATTGTGCTGACCATACTAGAGCTCTGTCCAGCATGGGGCATTGTGCTGACCATACTGGAGCCCTGTCCAGCATGGGGCACTGTGCTGACCATACTAGAGCTCTGTCCCGCATGGGGCATTGTGCTGACCATACAAGAGCCCTGTCCAGCATCGGGCATTGTGCTGATAATACTAGAGCCCTGTCCAGCATGGGGCATTGTGCTGACCATACTAGAGCATTGTCCAGCATGGGGCATTGTGCTGACCATACTAGAGCCCTGTCCAGCTTGGGGCATTGTGCTGACCATACTAGAGCCCTGTCCAGCATGGGGCATTGTGCTGACCATACTAGAGCCCTGTCCAGCATGGGGCATTGTGCTGACCATACTAGAGCCCTGTCCAGCATGGGGCACTGTGCTGACCATTTTGGAGCTCTGTCCAGCGTGGGGCATTTTGCTGACCATACTAGAGCATTGTCCACCATTGGGCACTGTGCTGACCACACGAGTGTACTGCCCACCATGGGACACTGTGCTGACCACACTAAAAGTGGCCGGCTGTGTGGTTCGCATCATTTTATGGGTCCCATCTTCTGCGCCCTCAGCACCAGTGGGTCTGTAGAGTTGAAAATCGTGGCTGGGAACAGATACAGAGAGAAAGAAATTCACTTTAAAAAGAGAATTGAGAAAAGATTGAAGGCATATTATTTGCAGAAATATGGGAAATGCACAAGAGAATGGGACAAATGGAGTTTTGAGGCCATGGAGGGATACAGACTCAAGAATGAGAATATTAAAATTAAGGTGCTGCCAAACCGAGAGCCATTGTAGATCAGTGAGCACAGGGGTGATGGGTGATCGGGATTTGGTGTGAGTTAAGATACAGGCATCAGAGTTCTGGATGGGCTGTGGTTTATGGAGGTTTATAACTGGGAGGGTGACCAGGATAGATTCGGAATCGTCAAGTGTGGATTTAACAAAGGCACATATGAGGGTTTATGCAGCAGATGGGCTGAGGCAGAAGTGGAGACGAGTGATATTACTCAGGTGGTAGTAGACAGGGTTGGTGATGGAGAGAATTTGGAGATGAACTCAAGTAAGGTAAAAATAGAACACAGAGGTTGTAAACTGTCTGGTTCAGCCTCAGGATCGGGTATGTGGTTCACAGATAGGGGATGGAGTTTGTGATGGAGACCAATGACACTGTCTTCTCTCTTCCCACAATTTACGTTCCAGAACAGTATTTCAGTAAACAGGGTTTACAGATCTCCTAGCTGGAAATAGAGACAGTATCAGCAGCAAAGAGGAGACAGTAAATTACAAGAACTGTAATACCGTTAGCAGTGGTTTATACAGCTGATTTCTGGAGATAGAGATTCAGCAGAAATAACAACAGCAGCAAGGAGGGTAGAGAAAATTACAGGAGCAGTAATGCAGTTAAACATGGTTAATCAAGGTAATTACTGGAGATATTCACCGGGATTAACAACAGCAGCAAGGAGGGCAGAGAAAATTACAGGAGCAGTAATGCAGTTAATCATGGTTTAAGGAATAAATACCTGGAAACAGATACTAACCAGGGACACCAACAAGACCGAGGATGGGATAATAAATGTATTGAGCAATCCGAAGTGCGAGGTAGATGCGATAGTCTAATGAGAACCGATCATAATGTGTAGAAAGATCGTGAAGTTCTGAGGATAAACTCTTGCTCATTGTTGTAACATTCCAATCTATTGTTCTCAGATTCTGACCCATTGTTCTCAGATTCTGACCCATTGTTCTCAGACTCTGACCCATTGTTCTCAGATTCTGACCCATTGTTCTCAGACTCTGACCCATTGTTCTCAGATTCTGATCCATTGTTCTCAGATTCTGATCTATCCTCTCCCTCTCGCTGGAGCCGCTGATCCCTGTGAGTGCCGGGCGTGATGCTCCCTCTAACAGTATGGGATAACACATCGAAAGGAGTCCCATATTAATAGGAGAGGGAAACCCTCCTGTGACACAATCAGGGTCCATGCAGACTGACATTAATTACAGTCACTGAACAAACAGTTTCAGTTAACACCTTTCTATCCAACACCTTTTTGAACCACAATAAACTGGAACTCTTACCCAGTCTGAATGGATGTATAGGGGTTTCTGAGGGAAGGAATAGTGGAAATAGCAGAGGCACTGGCCAGAATCTTCCAATCCTCCTTGGATATGGGTGTGATGACAGAGGATTGGAGGATTGTAAATCTTACATCCTGTTTAAAAAAGGAGATATGCGATAAATGCTGTAATTACTGACCAGTCAGACTAGTGTCACGACTGGGGACATTTGTAGACGTGACAACCCAAGAGAAAAATACTTGTTGCTTGGAAAAACATTGGATAGTAAATGGTTAGCAACCTGGATTTGCTAAAGACTATTGATGTCTGGCAAACAACAACAAAAACAACAATTTATATTTAGATATTGCCTTTAATGTTATAAAACATCCCAAGGTGCTTCACAGGAGCATTATGAAGCAAAGTGCGAACTGAGATACAACAGGAGATATTAGGTCAAAGGACCAACAGCTTAGCCAAAGAGGAAGGTTTCAAGGAATGTCTTAAAGGAGGAAAGTGAGATGGAGAGGTGCAGAGGCGGAGATGTGTAGGGAGGATACTGCAGCTTGGGCCCCGGCAGCTGAAGGCACGGTCGCCAGTGGTGCAGTGATTAAAATAACGGATGTAAAAGAGACCAGAATTAGAGGAGCACAGATGTCTCGATGGGTTCTGGAGCTGGAGGAGATTACAGAGATAGGGAGGGGCGAGGCTATTGAGAGATATGACAACAAGGATGAGAATTTTAAAATCAAGATATTGCTTGACTGGGAGCCAATGTCGGTCAGTGAGATATAAACAGGACTTGGTGTGAGCTAAGACATGGGCAGCAGAGTTTTGGATGACCTCAAGTTTACAGAGAGTAGATATGGGAGATCAGCCAGGAGTGATTTGGAATAGTCACATCGAGAGGTGCCGAAGGCATGAATGAGGTTTCAGCAGCAGATGGGCTGAGACAGGGGTGAAGTCAGGCGATGTTACTGAGGTGGAAATAGGCGGTTGTAATGATACCCTGAAAATGAGGTTAAAGCTCATTTTGTGATGAAATGTGACACCAAGGTTGTAAACATATTGTCTGAATCTCAGACTGCCACCAGGAAGAGGGATGGGATCAATAGCAAGGGAACAGAGTTGGAGTGGGGAGTGATAACAATTGCTTCAGTCTTCCCAATATTTAATTGGAGGAAATTTCTGCTCATCCAGTACTGGGTGTCGGATAATCAGTCTGATAATTTAACAACAGTGGAGGAGTGGAGAGAGGTGGTGCTGAGGTGAACTTGATGGAGTTCTTTGATAAAACAATGGAGAGGGCTGATGAGGGTGGTGTGATTGAAGTTATGTATATGGACTTTCAAAAGGTGTTTGATCAAGTGACATTCAATAGACAGGTTAGGAAAACTGAACACTATGAATTAAAGGGACAGTGACAGTGTGGATATAACATTGACTAAGGAACAGTAAACAGAGAGAAGTGGTGAAAGGTTGTTGTTCAGTCTCAATGGGAGTATACAGTGGTGTTCCCCTGGGCTCAATATTAGGACCACTGCTCTTTTTGCTCTTGGAAACCCAGGGTGGGTAGGGCAGAGGCCATTCCTCCTCTTTCTTTCCAGAGCTTTCCCTCTCTCTGCAGCCTCTGCTCCATTTGTTGATCATGTTACAGACGCAGAGACACTGTAACTACAGTCCCCATTCATCGTACAGAGTTGGGTCACCAAGTCCTCTCTCCTCCCTGAATGTCTGCAGCAGCTCACAGCACAACCTCCAGAAAACCATCCACAGCACCTCCACTAACTTTATAATAACAGAAGTCAAAAGCCCCTCACCTGTAAGTTGGACGCCTGGTCCTTTTAAATAACACTAGAGGGGGTTCCTCGTGCTGCTGAATGTATGTTCAGCTGAGAGTGACTAACACAGGCGGTCAGTCGACATGCAAGGACCAAGTTTCAAAGACGCACATCAAAGTTGCTGAAATGGCTGATCGACATCATATTCAGACCCCTCCTCACACTACAGACACACACACGTTACACCGACACCAGCACCCCGGCCAGCCTGGGTGTCCTGTACAATGTGCTGGATGTGACCGGCAGTGCAGCTCACACCATTTTATGGATCCAAGCTTCCACAGCATGAGTGGAGCAGGAGAGATGAAATGTGTGGTCAGGAAGACCACACTGCGGCTGTCTGGATACAAAATTGTCCAGCCCATTGAATACAGAGGGTGTTAGTAGATGGAAAGTATTCAGCGTGGAGCTCGGTGACCAGTGGTGTTCCGCAGGGATCTGTTCTGGGACCTCTGCTCTTTGTGATTTTTATAAATGACTTGGATGAGGAAGTGGAAGGCTGGGTTAGCAAGTTTGCCGATGACACGAAGGTTGCTGGAGTTGTGGATAGTGTGGAAGGTTGTTGTAGGTTGCAACTGGACATTGACAGGATGCAGAGCTGGGCTGAGACGTGGCAGATGGAGTTCAACCTGGAAAAGTGTGAAGTGATTCATTTTGGGAGGTCGAATTTGAATGTAGAATACAGGCTTAAAGACAGGGTTTTTGGTAGTGTGGAGGAACAGAGGGATCTTGGGGTCCACGTCCATAGATCGCTCAAAGTTGTCACCCAAGTTGAAAGGGTTGTTAAGAAGGCGTATGGTGTGCTGGCTTTCATTAACAGGGGGATTGAGTTTAAGAGCCACGAGGTTATGCTGCAGCTCTATAAGGCCCTGGTTCGACCACACTTGGAATATTGTGTTCACTTCTGGTCGCCTCATTATTGGAAGGATGTGGAAGCTTTAGAGAGGGTGAAGAGGAGATTTACCAGGATGCTGCCTGGACTGGAGAAAGGTTGAGGGAGCTAGGGCTTTTCTCATTGGAGCGAAGAAGGATGAGAGGTGATTTGACAGAGGGGTACAAGATAATGAGAGGCATAGATAGAGTGGATAGTCAGAGACTTTTTCCCAGGTGGAAAGGGCTATCACCAGGGGGTATAATTTTAAGGTGACTGGAGGAAGGTTTCGGGGAGATGTCAGAGGTAGGTTCTTTACACAGAGAGTGGTGGGTGCGTGGAATGCGCTGCCAGTGGTGGTAGTAGAAGCAGATACATTAGGGACATTTAAGCGACTCTTGGATCGGTACATGGATGATAGGAGAATGAAGGGTAGGTAGTTAGTTTGATCTTAGATTAGGTTAAAGGTTCGGCACAACATTGTGGGCCGAAGGGCCTGGACTGTGCTGTACTGTTCTATGTTATATGTTCTATGTTATATGAAGAGTGACAGAGGGAAAGAAAGTCACTTTTAAGCCGGAATTGGAAAAAAGATTTTTAAGAGGGACAAGTTTCAGGAACATTGGAAATGAACAGGGGATTGGGATAATCAGAGGGGTGAGGACATGGAGGGATTTGATCACATGAGTGAGAATATTAAAATTGAGGTGTTATTGGACCAAGAGCCAATGTAGGTCAGTGAGCACAGGGATGTTGGATGAACAGAATTTGGTGCAAATTAGAAGATGGCAGCAGGGTTTTGGATGACCACAGGTTACAGAGAGTAGGATGTGGGAGACCAGCCAGGAGTGTGTTGGAATAGTCAAGTCTCGAGATAAAAAAGGCATGGATGAGGTTTTTAGCAGCAGATGAATTGAGCTCTCTCTCTCTCGTTCTTTCTCTCTCTGTCGGCCTCATTTGCTCTGTCCCACACTCAGAATCTTATAAGTTTCAATCAAGTCGCCTCTGACTCTTCTAAACTCCAGCTGACATAAGCCTAGCCTGTGCAGCCTTTCCTCATTAGACAACACCCCCATTCCAGGCATTAGTCTAGTAAACCATCTCTGAACTGCTTCGAATGCATTTCCACCTGTTCTTCAATGAGTAGACCAATACTGCAAACAGTCTTCCAGAAGTGGTCTCCCTATATAACTGAAACATAACCTCCCTACATTTGTATTCAATTCCTCCTGCAACAGCCGATAACATTCTATTAGTTTTCCTAATTACTTGCAATACCTACATATTAAACTTTTACAATTCATACACAAGGACTCTCAGTTCCCCCTGGATGGTAGAGCTCTGAAATCTCTCACCATTGTGATTATATGCTTAATTTTTATTCTTCCTGCCAAAATGGACAATTTCATATTTTCCCACATTATACTCCATTTACCAGATCTTTGCCCAATCACTCAATCGATCTACCCCTTTGTGGTTCACTTGTGTCCACGTCACAACATACTGTCTGACCGACGTTTCTGTCATCAGCAAATTTAGCAAACATACCTTTGGCCCCTTCATCCAAATGATTTATATAATTTGTAAAGAGCCAAGGCACCCGCACTGATCCCTGTGACACACCACTCGTTACATCTTGCCAAACAGAAAATGATCCATTTAAGCCTCCTCTCTGTTTCCTGTTAGCTAGCCAATCTTCTATCCATGCCAATAGGTTGCCCCCTACACCATGAGCTTTTATATTCCGCAATGAACTTTGATGTGGCACATTATGAAATCCCTTCTGGAAATCTAAGTACAGTACATCCACCAGTTCCCCTTTATCCACAGCACCTGTTACTTCTTCAAAGAACTTCAATAAATTGGTTGAACATGGTTTCCGTTTCACAAAAGCATGTTGACTCTGCCTGATCACCTTGAATTATTCTGTGTGTCCTGCTATAACGTCTTTACTAATAGCTTCTTACATTTGATCCATAGCCAGAAAGCCTTTCTCACCTGCCACAGGCCGTATGTCCACTATGTCTATTCTGATTTTGTGCTGTATTTGAACTGTTACTCCTCAATAAACTGCTTGAACCCTTCGACCTCCTTTTGGTAAATCTGTGACCCTGGATCAGATCTTATATTGGTGTAGGAGAGGGAACACAGCTCATGTCAAAGTCCTACCTCCCTTTTATATGATCCTGTATAATGGACAGGGACTACAGGGCAGTAATGTGCTCAAAGGTTATCAGCAGTAATTGATTATCCCTATATTTGTATATTGTAGAACATAAAAACATACCCCTACTCTGGTGTCCAGTGTAACCTCAATATTCCTGATTAAAATATCAGAGGAGTGGGAACCAGACACCTCTGATCACCCTGAGGTGCAGGTGATTCTCGAGTCGGTGCTGAGTGTATTCACAACCCATAAAGATGACTGTGCAAGCATGAGCAGACCCGAAGAAATTAACTGACCATTGCATGCTCCATGAAGCAGTATTCATACCGAGCTGAGATTATATCATACATTCCAGACAATATCATGTCATTGTTATACCAGGGTGTAGTTCACGAAGCCATGTTCCCTTCTAACTGCCCGATTTGACTGGTTGGAAAGCCGGATGGCAGCTGGTGACTGACTATTGACCACCACAAACTCAATTCAGTCAACCCTGCGTGAATCCGGTTGTCTGATAGACACCCACCCTACTCTCCCGTATTCTCAGTGGCAGGGCTGTCTTCTCCACCCTGGATATCTCTAATGGTTATTGTAGTATTCCAGTAAAACTAGAGAAACAAATTAAATTCACATTCACTTCTGAGGACCAGAGATACCCCTGGACATGTCTGTCACAAGGGGTTCCACAATAACCCCACTATTTTCAACAAACGTGTAGCCGGGTCCCTTCTGAGCTTTTCACAGTCTTCCTGCTCGCTGCAATATGTCGATGATCTTCTCATCACCACAAACCGTGTCCACACATTTAACCCTTTTACAGGAACTACTGCAGTTAGTTTGGGAGCTGGACTAAAAGACCATCCACGTAAGGCCCAGCTGGTGCAAGACCGTGTCACCTTTCTACGTGCCCAGGTCAGATCATCCTGCATCAGCCCACACCAGCATCAGGCCGAGACCATCCAGTGTCTACCCCTGTTCACCTCAAAGTCCTGCCCTGTGTCCTATCCTCAGGCTGGTGGGGTATCAGTGGACCCTCATCCAGTATCTACCCCTGTCCACCTCAAAGACTGCCCGGTGTCATATCCTCAGGCTGGTGGGGTATCAGTGGACCCTCATCCAGTGTGTACCCATGTCCAGCTCAAAGACTGCCCTGTGTCCTTTCCTCAGGATGGTGGGTATCAGTGGACCCTCATCCCTCGATTTGCAGAGACTGTGACTCCTCTTTATGAACTAACTAATGGTGATGATGACCAGGTTTAATCTGGTTGGACTGAAGAGAGCATAGAAGCAGTAACACAATTGAAGAAATCTGTCGCCCAGGCAACGTGTCTTATCTCACCTAACCCTGACAAGACTTTCAACATGGAGGTGGTGGACACAGTTAAAAGCCTGACTGCTGTCCTATGTAGAGAAAATGAGGAGAAATTACTCCCCATTGTGAATGACTGCAGAATTGTCAGTGGGACTGAACTGATTTACTCTGTTTGTGAAGGACATTTGCTAACCACTTTCTGGGGCATCAAACATTTCACTTACATCACGGGGTTCTCCAGGGTGATACTGCCCAATCCATTATAAACTTTCCCAGTAAAGGGCGGCACAGTGGTGCAGTGGTTAGCACCGCAACCTCACAGCTTCAGGGACCCGAGTTCGATTCCGGGTACTGCCTGTGTAGAGTTTGCCAGTTCTCCCTGTGTTTGCATGGGTTTCCTCCCAGAAGCCAAAAGACTTGCAGGTTGATAGGTAAATTGGCCATTATAAATTGTCACTAATGTAGGTAGGTGGTAGGGAAATATAGGGACATTTGGGGATGTTTGGTAGGAATATGGGGTTTGTAATTTAATCTATCCCCTCTCTGTCCCATCACAGTCCTTCCTTCTTGTTCTTCTTCCCCCTTCCCCTCTTTCACTTGCTCAACGACTGTTACATTTCTAACGTTTGCCAGTTCTGATGAAGGGGCACAGATCTGAAACATTAACTCTGTTTCTCTCTGCACAGATGCTGCCAGGCCTGCTGAGTATTTCCAGTGTTCAGCATCCGCAATATTTTGCTTTTATTTTAGTGTATAGTTAACTGACATTTATCTTCCAGGAATTCCTCCCTGGAAGTTCTGCTCTACTCTTCCAGAGCGTAGGGCCTCGGCAGCTGAAGGCAGGACCACCAATGGTAGAGCAATTAAACTCGGAGATGCTCAAGAGGCCAGAAATAGATGAGTGCAGATATCTCGGAGGGTTGTCGGGCTGGAGGAGATTACACAGATAAGGAGTAGTGAGATAATGAAGGATTTGAAAAGAAGGCTGAGAGTTTTAAAATTCAGGTGTTGCTGACCAGGAGCCAATGTAGGTCAGTGAGTCCAGGGGGTAATGGGTGAACAGGACTTGGTGTGAGTTAGGACATGGGCAGCAGTGCATTGGATCACCTCAGGGTTATGGAGGGTAGAATGTGGGAGACCAGCCAGGAGTGTGTTGGACTAGTCGAGTCTACAGATAACACAGGCAAGGGGGAGTGTTTCATCAGCAGAAGAGCTGAGAGAGGGGCAAAGTTGGGTGATGATATGGAAGTGTAAGTAGGCTGTTTTAGTAATATTTAGCAGGAAGCTCGTCGCAGCGTCAACTATGAAACCAGGTTGTGAACAGTTTGCTTTAGTTTCAGACAGTTGCCAAGGAGAGAGATCCAGTCTGTAGCTGGGAAACTTTTGACGTGGGGTTTGAAAACAACGGCAGCAGTCTTCCTAATATTTAATTGGCATGGCAGATGTGTGAGGAGATACATTGTCAGAAGATTTGATATATATTATCCGTTCATGGGATGTGGGTGTCGTTGACTAGGGCAGCATTTATTGCCCATCCATAATTGCCCTTGAGAAGGTGATGGTGAGCTGCATGCAAAGAACAAAGAACAAAGAAAATTATAGCACAGGAACAGGCCCTTCGGCCCTCCAAGCCTACGCCGATCCAAATCCTCTATCTAAACCTGTCGCCTATTTTCTAAGGGTCTGTATCTCTTTACTTCCTGCCCATTCATGTATCTGTCTAGATACATCTGAAAAGACGCTATCGTGCCCGAGTCTACCACCTCCACTGGCAATGTGTTCCAGGCACCCACCACCCTCTGCATAAAGAACTTTCCACGCATATCCCCCCTAAACTTTCCGCTCTCACTTTGAACTCGTGTCCCCTTGTAATTGAATCCCCCACTCTGGGAAAAAGCTTCTTGCTATCCACCCTGTCTATACCTCTCATGATTTTGTACACCTCGATCAGGTCCCCCCACAACCTCCGTCTTTCTAATGAAAATAATCCTAATCTACTCAACCTCTCTTCATAGCTAGCGCCCTCCATACCAGGCAACATCCCGGTGAACCTCCTCTGCACCCTCTCCAAAGCATCCACATCCTTTTGGTAATGTGGCGACCAGAACTGCATGCAGTATTCCAAATGTGGCCGAACCAAAGTCCTATACAACTGTAACATGACCTGCCAACTCTTGTACTCAATACCCCGTCCGATGAAGGAAAGCATGCCGTATGCCTTCTTGACCACTCTATTGACCTGCGTTGCCACCTTCAGGGAACAATGGACCTGAACACCCAAATCTCTCTGTACATCAATTTTCCCCAGGACTTTTCCATTTACTGTATAGTTCACTCTTGAATTGGATCTTCCAAAATGCATCACCTCGCATTTGCCCTGATTGAACTCCATCTGCCATTTATCTGCCCAACTCACCAGTCTATCTATATTCTGCTGTATTCTCTGACAGTCCCCTTCACTATCTGCTACTCCACCAATCTTAGTGTCGTCTGCAAACTTGCTAATCAGACCACCTATACTTTCCTCCAAATCATTTATGTATATCACAAACAACAGTGGTCCCAGCACGGATCCCTGTGGAACACCACTGGTCACACGTCTCCATTTTGAGAAACTCCCTTCCACTGCTACTCTCTGTCTCCTGTTGCCCAGCCAGCTCTTTATCCATCTAGCTAGTACGCCTTGGACCCCATGCGACTTCACTTTCTCCATCAGCCTACCATGGGGAACCTTATCAAACGCCTTACTGAAGTCCATGTATATGACATCTACAGCCCTTCCCTCATCCATCAACTTTGTCACTTCCTCAAAGAATTCTGTTAAGTTGGTAAGACATGACCTTCCCTGCACAAAACCATGTTGCCTATCACTGATAATCCCATTTTCTTCCGGATGAATGACCAGGGATAATACAAATTGAATGGCACAACTTTAAAGCTATTGAGAGTAACAGAGAGACCTGAGGTGTTTGTATGCAATCTTTGAAAGTAGCTGGACAGGTTAACAAACAGTTCACAAAGCAAATAGATTACTCGGCTTGATTAAAAGAGACACAGAGTAGACTGGCCAGGATATTGTGTTAACCCTATAGAAAAGACTAGTCCAGCTCCATCTGGAGTATTGTGTCCAATACTGGAAACCACACTTTAGGAAGGACATGAAACCTTGGAGAGGGGACAGAAGAGTTTTACTGGAACTTTTCCAGGGATGAGGGGTTACAGTTATGTAGCTGGGATTGTTTTCCTTGGAGCAGGGACATTTACAAGGTGATCAGATAGGGATATATAACATCATGAAGGGTTTATGTAAATTATATAATGTTTCTAATGTATGAGGGGCCATTAACCAGAGGACATAGATTTATGGTGATTGGAAAAAAGAAGCAGAGTTGACATGGGGATTATTGTAATGCAATTTTTGTTTCGGATTTGCAAATTATTGTATGATAGGCTGAAGGATACAGATTCAAAAGTAGATTCAAAAAGTGATTTGGTTAGATATTAAGGGGAAATTTCAAGGATCTGGGAAAGATCCAGGGTGTGGAACTCACTGGAAACTCAGCAAAAGAGCCAGCACAGACTTCATAGACCAAATGACCCCCTTCCATGCAATGCTATTATATGTTTCTATGACTTTTCCTGCCTGTACTTTTACAATTTTCCTATCGTTTCAAAAGGTGTTTGATAAAGTACTATATAACAGCCGTGTGACCCAATTAGAAACACATGGGATTAAAGGGCCAAAGTCAGCCGAGGCACAGTTTGTAGCTCTCTCCACTTTCAGTCACAAGCTTCCAGGATCAAGTGTCATGAAATGACTTTTTCACAAGAATCAAGGCTGACACTGCAGCGACAGTACTGAGGGAGTATTGCGCTATCAGATGAGCAGTCTTTCGAATGAAACGTTAAACCAAGGCCCCATCTGCCCTCTCAGGTGGATGCCAATGATCCTATGGGATTATTTAGCAGCAGATCAGGGGATTTATTCCCTGTGGCCTGGACAATATTTATCCATCAAGCAACATCATAAAAACAGATCTGGTCATTGTCACATTGCTGCTTGTGGGATCTTGCTGTGCGAAAATTGGCTGCCCTTTTTCCGACAGTACAAGAGTGAGTAGGCATTATAAGTATACGTTGATTGTAAATCGCTTTGGAACATGCAGTAGTCATGAAAGGCGCTACATAAATGGAAGTCCTTTTTTTTCTTTTTCAATCCCAGCATGCAAGAAATTAGCTACGTGACAGGTATCAGAGAGTGGGGAATAATGGCTGTTTTTCAGCTGGAGCAAAGTACACAGTGGGGTTCCCCAGGGTGACTGTTGGGATCCCTGGTGTTGCATGCTAATGCAGTGGGCTTGTGTACAGAGGGGGTAATGTCCAAGTATTCAGATGGAAGGAAACTCAGAAATGTTAATAAACAGTGAGAAGGATAGTAACAGACTTCAGGAGGACAGAGACTGACTGATGAAATGGGCAGGAACATGGCAGATGGAATTTAACACATTGAAATGTGAAGTGAGACATTTGGGTAGGAAGTATGAGAAGAAAAAAATATAAAATAAATTGTACTAATAGAGAGTGAGTGCATGATTAGAGAGACCTAGGGTGTAAACACACAGATCTTAGTTAGTAGCATGCAGTGTCCTTGGTGTTAGAGAGAGACACAGAGTAATAAAACTCAGGAGGAAATGCTGATATTTATACATCATTGGTTAGGTCCCAGATGGAGAATTGTGTCCAATTCTGATCACCACACATTGGTAAGGATGTCAAGGACGTAGTGAAGATACAAAGGTGAATTACGAGAATGGTACCAGGGATCTGGGAATACAGTTACGTGGATAGATTCGAAAAGCTGGGATTGTTCTCATTAGAGCAGTGATAGGTAAGGGGAGATTTGATATAAAATTCAAACTTATGAAGGGTTTTGATAAGGTAATCAATGTGAAACTGTTTCCAGTGTCAGAAACAGGGTTGGCACAGTGCCACAGTGGTAAGCATTGCAGCCTCATATTATGGGTACTGCCTGTGTGGAGTTTGTGGGTTTCCTCCCTCAGCCAAAAGTCGTGCAGGTTGATAGGTGAATTGGCCATTATAAATTGCCCCTAGTATAGGTAGGTGGTAGGGGAATATAGGGACAGGTGAGGATGTGGTAGGAATATGGGATTAGTGTAGGATTAGTATAAATGGGTGGTTAATGGTCGGCACAGACTCGGTGGGCCGAAGGGCCTGATCGAGTGATGTATTTCTAAATCCAAAAATCTAAAGTTCAGTATTAAGAAGACACAGACTGAAGGTAATTGACAAAAAAACAGAGGTGAAATGAGGAGAATTTTCTTCCACAGCGAGTTGTTGGGATCTGGAATTCATTGGCTGAAAACATGGTGGAAGCAGATTCAATAATATCATTCAAAAGGCAATTTAGCAAATACTTGAAAAGGAAAAGAAAAACAGGAATCTGGGGAAAGAGGAGGAAAGAGGAACGAATTAGATGGCTCTTTCGAAGAGACAGCACTGACACAAAGGGCCGAATAGCCTTCTTCTGTGCTGCATCAATCTCTTATTTTATGAGCAAGAGATAGTGAGTGAAGAGAGAGAGAAAGACAGAGAGTGAGAAAGTGTGAAAGAGAGAACAGCAAATAGAAATAGAGAGTACGTCGTGTTTTTGGGCAGAGGGATCATGATCAGCCCGTGCCCGTTCCTGTTGAGGCAGGTGACGAACACACTTCCTGCTGCCTCCTCATTTCCATGAATTCTACGTGCCACCCCGGGTTACCTGCGCTGCTGTCTGTCTGGATGCTTAACAGGGCCCTAAAGGTGTGTGAGGCTGACACATGTTTCAGCCAGGCTCAGCTTTTAAACGCAGTCTGTCCCTCTTAAAGAGGAGATGCATTGATTCACTGGAGGCTGCTGGTGCTCACTGTAAATTCTGCAATTGGAGACAAGGTAAATAGCACACTGCAACACAGGGTTCTGTGGTTCACGGATGTGGGGATGGATGTCTTAGTTACGAAGGGTGACAGGAGGAGAGTGGCTCTGTTTCCGTGTGGTGGGGTGGAGACTCTCAAGGAACGTCCTCCGAAGGGAATCGGTGAAGGTGGTCAGGGAGGTCAATGCAAGAATTCTCGCCACGAGAATCTGGCAGCAGAGCCAGAAGAAGTTTAATGAGCTCATACGGGTGGTCAATGTCATTGAATTAATCTCCAAATGACATCTCCTACCCCCAACATCACCAACCTCTCACACTGCTCAATGCACCACACCCCCATCACTCACCCATCAGCAGTCCCTAACACTCAGGACTCACACCTAACATTCACATACTCCACCTCACCCTCACACACCTTGTACTGATAGCAGCCTCACACCCACCTCTCACTGCTTCCAATTACCTCCAGCTATTCAGCTATGGCAGGCACATCATCAAAACACAGTGCAACACAATCATTAATATTCTGCCTTCTTTCTTACAGGACAAGGTGACCCATAATCACAGGGAGCAGCAAGTGAAACGGCGAGTGACCAGGCATACCTTCATCCCCTGAGCTTGAGGGAGGAGATGATTCTTCACATCATGGGACCGGCTGTGACAGAGCCCGTGGCATCCGGCATCACCGAGAGCATTCAGGATGATGCTATGTTCCTGCCTTATGCCCCTTCTTAACTCCCACCTCCCCCCGCATCCTGCTGTCTGGGATGATGTACAAGCTGCAGATGGTGGGATCATGGACCTCCTGCTTTCCAAGGATGCATGAGGGTTACTGAGGGAAGGAATGGTGAAAATAGTAGAGGCACTGGCCAGAATCATTCAATCCTCCTTGGATATGGGAGCGATGACAGAGGACTGGAGCACTGTAATTGTTACACCCTGTTTTGAAAAGGAGAGATAGAGTAAACCCTGTAATTACTGAGCAGTCAGACACGCATCACTACTGGGGAAATTTTATGGGGTCACAACCCAGGAGAAATATATTCGTTTCTTTGAAAAACATACGATAACAAACAAGAAGCAGCAGGGGTCTGGTAATAACAAGTCATGTTTGGCAAACTTCAACAACAATTTATATTTATATAGCGCCTTTAACATAATGAAATGTCCCAAAGTGCTTCCCGAAAATGAGATACTAGTTTAAAGCTTGGTCAAAGAAGTAGGTTTTAACGGGCGTGTTAAAGGATGAAAGCGAGTTGGAGAAGCGGAGAGGTGAAGGGAGGGTATTCTAGACCTTGGAGCCTCATTAGCTAAAGGTGCAGATATTAGTGGTGGAGTGATGAAAATCAGGGATGCAAAAGAGGGTAGAATTAGAGATGCACAGATATCTTGGTGGATTGTGGAGCTGGAGGATATTACAGAGATAGGGAGCATATATAAGGAGCAAGAGGGTAACTAGAGAAAGGATTGGCCCACTAAAGGACAAAGGAGGAATGTTATGCTTGGACTCAGAGAAAATGGGTGAGATTCTAAACGAGTACTTTGCATCGGTATTCACCGAGGAGAGGGACATGACGGATGTTGAGGTTAGGGACAGATGTTTGATTACCCTAGGTCAAGTCGGCATAAGGAGGGAGGATGTGTTGGGTATTCTAAAGGGCATTAAGGTGGACAAGTCCCCAGATCCGGATGGGATCTATCCCAGGTTACTGAGGGAAGCGAGAGAGGAAATAGCTGGGGCCTTAACAGATATCTTTGCAGCATCCTTAAAAACGGGTGAGGTCCCGGAGGACTGGAGAATTGCTAATGTTGTCCACTTGTTTCAGAAGGGTAGCAGGGATAATCCAGGTAATTATAGACCGATGAGCCTGACGTAAGTGGTAGGGAAGCTGCTGGAGAAGATACTGAGGGATAGGATCTATTCCCATTTGGAAGAAAATGGGCTTATCAGTGATAGGCAACATGGTTGTGTGCAGGGAAGGTCATGTCTTACCAACTTAATAGAATTTTTTGAGGAAGTGTCAAAGTTGATTGATGAGGGAAGGGCTGTCGATGTCATATACATGGACTTCAGTAAGGCGTTTGATAAGGTTCCCCATGGTAGGCTGATGGAGAAAGTGAAGTCGCATGGGGTCCAGGGTGTACTAGCTAGATGGATAAAGAACTGGCTGGGCAACAGGAGACAGAGAGTAGCAGTGGAAGGGAGTTTCTCAAAATGGAGACGTGTGACCAGTGGTGTTCCACAGGGATCCGTGCTGGGACCACTGTTTGTGATATACATAAATGATTTGGAGGAAAGTATAGGTGGTCTGATTAGCAAGTTTGCAGACGACACTAAGATTGGAGGAGTAGCAGATAGTGAAGGGGACTGTCAGAGAATACAGCAGAATATAGATAGATTGGAGAGTTGGGCAGAGAAATGGCAGATGGAGTTCAATCAGGGCAAATGCGAGGTGATGCATTTTGGAAGATCCAATTCAAGAGTGAACTATACAGTAAATGGAAAAGTCCTGGGGAAGATTGATGTACAGAGAGATTTGGCTGTTCAGGTCCATTGTTCCCTGAAGGTGGCAACGCAGGTCAATAGAGTGGTCAAGAAGGCATACGGCATGCTTTCCTTCATCGGACGTGGTATTGAGTACAAGGGTTGGCAGGTCATGTTACAGTTGTATAAGACTTTGGTTCGGCCACATTTGGAAGACTGCGTGCAGTTCTGGTCGCCAAATTACCAAAAGGATGTGGAAGCTTTGGAGAGGGTGCAGAGGAGGTTCACCAGGATTTTGCCTGGTATGGAGGGCGCTAGCTATGAAGAGAGGTTGAGCAGATTAGGATTATTTTCATTAGAAAGACGAAGGTTGAGGGGGGACCTGATTGAGGTGTACAGAATCATGCGAGGGAGAGACAGGGTGGATAGCAAGAAGCTTTTTCCCAGAGTGGGGGATTCAATTACTAGGGGTCACGACTTCAAAGTGAAAGGGGAAAGGTTTAGGGGGGATATGCGTGGAAAGTTCTTTACGCAGAGGGTGGTGGGTGCCTGGAACATGTTGCCAGCGGAGCTGGTAGACGCGGGCACGATAGCGTCTTTTAAGATGTATCTAGACAGATACATGAATGGGCAGGAAGCAAAGAGATACAGAGCCTTAGAAAATAGGCGAATGTTTAGATAGAGGATCTGGATCGGCGCAGGCTTGGAGGGCCGAAGGGCCTGTTCCTGTGCTGTAATTATCTTTGTTCTTTGTTCGATGGAGGTATTGAAAACGAGGATGAGAATTTTAAAATCAAGACATTGCTTGACTGGGAGCCATGTCTGTCAGTGATAGAGGAAGAAAACTTGGTGTGAGCTAGGACATGGGCAGCAGAGTTTTGGATGACCTCAAGTTTACAGAGTGTAGAATGTGGGAGATCAGCCAGGAGTGAGTTGAAATAGTTGTGCACAGAGGTAACAAAGGCATGAATCAGGGAATCACATAATTGTTACAGCACAGAAGGAGGCTATTCAGTGTATCATGTACACATCGGCTCACCGAAAGAGCAATTAACCTCGTGCCATTCCCCGCCTTCTCCCCATAACCCTGCACATTCTTCCTTTTCAGATAACAGTCTAATTGCATTTTGAATGCTTCAATTGAACCTGTCTCCATCACATTCTCAGGCAGTACATTCCAGTCCTTAGCCATTCCTTGCGTGAGAAAATATTGCCTCATGTCACTTCTGCCTCTCTTACCCATTAATTTCAATCTGTGCCCTCTCGTTCTCGATTCTTTTCACGAGTGGAAACAGTTTCTCTCTATCTCCTCTGTCCAGACCCCTCATGGTTTTGAACAACTCTATCAAATCAACTCACCTCTCAGTCTTCTCTTCTCCAAGGAAAATGATCCTAACTTCTCCTGTCTATCTTCATAACTGAAATTCCTCATGCCTGGAAGCATTCTCATGGATCTTTTCTGCACTCTCTCCAATGCCCTCACAATCTTCCTAAAGTGTGGTGCCCAGAATTGGACAGAATACTTCAGCTGAGGCTGAATCAGTGTTTTATATAAGTTCAACATAACTTCCTTGCTCTTGCACTGAATGTCCCTGTTAATAAAGCCCAGGATACTGTATGCTTTATTAAATGCTCTCTCAACCTCTCCTGCCAACATCAATGACTTATGCACATATACACCTCGGTATCTCTGCTCCTTTAGAATGGTGCCCTTTATTTTACATTATCTCAATATTCTTCCTACCAAAATGAATCACTTCATATTTCTCTGCATTGAAATTCATCTACCACCTGCCTGCCCATTCCACCAAGTTGTCTAAGTACTTTTGAAATTCAACACCATCCTCCTCACAGTTCACAATGCTTCCACGTTTCGTATCATCTGCAAACTCTGAATTTGTGCCCTGAACACCATGGTCTTGGTCAGTTACCTTCTTTGGCCTCCTTGTCTCGGGAGAAAATGTGTAAGCACCTGGAGGTGGTCAGTGGTTTGTGGAGCCGCACCTGGAGTGGCTACAAAGGCCAATTCTAGAGTGAATTGGCTCTTCCACAGGCGCTGCAGATAAAATTGGTTGTCGAGGCTATTTCATGGTTGGCTCTCTCCTTGTGCTTCTGTCTTTTTTCCTGCCAACTGTTAAGTCTCTTCGACTCACCATTCTTCAGACCCGCCTTTATGGCTATCTGCTAGCACTAGAGATCACTGGCAATTGACTCCCACAATTTGTGGTCAATGTCACAGGACTTCATTTCGCGTTTGCAGATGTCTTTAAAGCAGCGACACTGATGGCCAGTGGGTCTGATACCAGTGACAAGCTCGCTGTACAATGCGTCATTAGGGATCCTACCATCTTCCATGTGGCTCACATGGCCAAGCCATTTCAAGCGCTGCTGACTCAGTAGGGTGCCTATGCTGGGGATATTGGGCACCTCGATGACTTCCACGTTGGAGATATGGTCCTGCCACCTGATGCCAAGGATTCTCCGGAGGCAGCGAAGATGGAATGAATTGAGACGTCGCTTTTGTAATATATATCAGGAAAATCAAGGGTACCAACACTGATCCCTGGGGACCTCCAGCCTTTCCTCCAGCCCCCAAAAAACATTCACAAACTACAATTCTTTCTTTCCTGCCACTCAGCCAAAGCCGTATCCATGTTGTTGCTGTCCCTGTAATGGCACAGTGGCGCAGTGGTTAGCACCGCAGCCTCACAGCTCCAGGGACCCGGGTTCGATTCTGGGTACTGCCTGTGCGGAGTTTGCAAGTTCTCCCTGTGTCTGCGTGGGTTTCCTCCGGGTGCTCCGGTTTCCTCCCACACGCCAAAGACTTGCAGGTTGATAGGTTAATTGGCCATTACAAATTGCCCCTAGTATAGGTAGGTGGTAGGGAAATATATAGGGACAGGTGGGGATGTGGTAGGAATATGGGATTAGTGTAGGATTAGTATAAATGGGTGGTTGATGGTCGGCACAGACTTGGTGGGCCGAAGGGCCTGTTTCAGTGCTGTATCTCTAAACTAAACTAAACTATAAGTTTTCTCACAAGTCTGTTATGTGGCACAGTATCAAATGTCTTTTGTAAATACAATACACCACATCAATAGCATTGCCTTCATCAACCCTCTCTGTTACCTTCTCAAAATCTCCAGGCTGTTAGTTAAATAGTATTTGCCCTTCAGGAATCCATGCTGTTTTCCTTACTGAACCCGAATTTGTCCATGTGACTATTAATTTGTCCCGAATTATTATTACTAGAAGTTTCCCCACCACTGCAGTTAAATTGACTGGCCTGGAGTTCTTGGGATTATCTTTACACCCATTTTTGAACAAGGATGTAATATTTGCAATTCTCCAGTCCTACGGCATCACCCCAAGTCTAAGGAAGATTGAGAATTTATGGCCAGTGCCTCTGCGATTTCCACCCTCACTTCCCTCATAATCCTTGGATGCACCTCATTGGCCCTGGTGCTTTATTCACTTTACCTCTAGACAGCCTATCTAATATGTCCACTTTATCAATTTTAAACCCTTCTTGTTTCTGAATTACCTGCTCTTTCGCCATTGCCTGTGTTGTACCTTCTTCCTTGTGTTATGACCCGAGGCGAGAGGTGTGCACTGTTAATTCAGTCCAGCTTCTCCACAGGTCACAACATTTTTTTCTCATTTTCCCACTTGCTGAAACAGTCCATCAGATACACTATTCCCATCACAATAGAACACACTTTACTGAACTAAACAATTAAGAGTTTATCATAACTGAGGCAGGTGTAAGACCAGGAATCCTACAGCGAGTAACTCACCTCCTGACTCCCCAAAGCCTGTCCACCATCTATAAGGCACAAGTCAAGAGTGTGATGGAATACTCTGCACTCGCCTGGATGGCTGCAGCTCCAACAACACTCAAGAAGCTCGACATCTTCCAGGACAAAGCAGCCTATTTGATTGGCACACCATCCACATACATTGACTCCCTCCACCACCGATGCACAGTGGCAGCAGTGTGCACCGTCTACAAGATGCACTGCAGCAATGCACCAAGGCACCTTAGACAGCACCTTCCAAACCCGCGACCTCTACCATCTAGGACAAGGGGATCAAATGCATGGGAACATCACCACCTGCAAGTTCCCCTCCAATTCATACATCATTATGACTTGGATGTATATCGCCATTCCTTCAGAGTCGCTGGGTCAAAATCCTGGAAGTCCATCCCGAACACAATTGTGAGTGAACCTACCACCCATGGACTGCAGCGATTCAAGAAGGCAGTTCACCACCACCTTCTCAAGGGTTATGGAGAGATGGGTAATAAATGCTGGCCTAGCCAGTGATGCCTACATCCCAGGATCGAATAAAAAAGTCTCAACTAGAAATGAAGTAAAACAATATCACAGATCAAATTTTTAAAAATCCAACAATTAATTTTTAACTTCCCCTTCCCACCTTAACCAAACTTCAAAGTCCCTTTTAACCTGAACCAAATTTTAAAGTTACTTTTTTTTTTACCTTAGTCCCTTAAAACTCAAACACAGACATATAACCAAAAACAAGATCTAAAAAAAAAGATTTTTCGATCAGAGCTCTGTTACAAACAAAAAGCATTTGGGTTAACTAGTTGCCCATTTTGAGGAAACAGCAGATGAGTTATGTTGTTCCAAACCAGCATGCAGTCTAACTTCTGAGCACACACATCCAGGTTACCAGACAACAGTTCTCTTCAGGCGGCATTGAGAATTATTTTTAGCAGGCTTTCTTCAAACAGGAAACAAGATGACGCAACTCCGCGGACTTCACAAGGTCTGTTCTGGAATTTCTGGAAAATGAGCTGGGTTGTGGTCCTCTCTGCTTTCTTGACTTTTTCTTCAGACTTGACGTTATCTCCTTCTAGAAAGTAAAACCACACACACTGACCGACAACCAGAAAGCTTGTCAGTTTTTCTGCCCATCCCAGGTGTTCTCTGCGACGACGGGGCTTGTCTAATCAAAGGAGAACTTATCACTTTTCTGCCCGCTACCAGGGTTTCGGATCCATCTCCAACCCGAGCCTTGTGATAAACAGTAACTCTGTTGCCAGTCCAGCTCCCTCTCAGTGACCTCTTGGTGGTTCAATTTTTAATTAAAAAACGGTCTAACATTGATTCAGCTGAACCATAAATGCCTTCAGAAATATATTTTTTTTACCAAAAAAGAATCACTTTTGTTACACTTGGTAAAGACAGATGCAACGTATTTATTTAATACTTCAACTATGCCCTCTGCATGCATGTGCAAATCCTCTGTGTGGCCCCTAATTGGTGCAACTCCTCCTTTTGCTACCTGTTTATACATCTATAGAAAATTTAGGAACTCCATTTAATGCTAGCCGCCAGACTCTTCTCATATTCTATTTTACTTCTCTTACTTGCTTTTATGCTTCCACTCTGCCTGGTTCTCAGTAGGATTGTCTACCTGGCGTCTGTCATAAGCACACTTTTTCTTCTTCATCTTAATCTCTGCGTCACTCACCTCTTTTCTAATTCAGGGAGCTCTGGATTTGTTTACACTACCTTTCCCCTTCAAAGGAATATACCTTGACTGAGCCCAAACTATCTCTTCTTTGAAGGTAGCCCATTGTTCAGCTATTGTTTTCCTGCCAATCGTTGACTCCAATTTATTTTCTCCAGCTGCATTCTTACCCCGCGGAAGTTGGCCTTCCCTCAGTTAATTATTCTTACCCTTTGTCCTTTTATGTAGTCAGCCTAAACCTTATGACGTAATGACCACTGTCCTTTAAGTGCTTCCCTACTGGTATTTGATCCACTTGGCCCACCTCATTCCCAAGTACCAGATCCAGCAGCGCCTCTTTTCTTGAATGAGGGTTTCAGCAGCAGATGAGCTGAGGCAGGGATTTAGTCAGGTGATGTTACAGAGATGGAAATAGGCGATTGTGGTGATGGCACCAGTGTGAAGTTAGAAGCCTATTTTGTGGTCCAATGTGACACCAAGGTTGTGAACAGACTATAGTAATCTCAGACAGTTACTAGGAAGAAGGAAGGAATTGCTGGCTCGGGAAGGGAGATTGGAGCGGGAAGCAAAAACAAGGGGCTGAATTTTATTCTCCCCAGCGGAGTGCGAAACATTGGTGGCCCATATGTGCAGTCTGTGTCTGCTGTGCCACTGTGATGTAGCAGGCGACGGCTCATTTTAATACAGTGAACGGGCCGCCCACTCCACCCCCAATCACGTAACAGGGACGGCCTCAGCGACAACAGTAGTGCTGTCAGCTGTCTCTGTACAGACACTGGTGCCATTTTTAAAGGGCAACCAGACCTGCCACAAAAAGTGCAAAGTTTAACCCCGTACACACACCCCCGCCAGTGCACTGCAAATAAAATGTTGCCCATTTCCCCCAAAAAACTTACATTGTATAGTTGCCTTCCCACCATCCCCTCCAAAGACTTAAACTGCCGAGTACCCTCGCAACCCAACAACTGTCCAAAGTGTAGAGTTTGCCTCTTCTTCCCCTACACTATTAATGCAGAGTTGACCACGCCCGCCACAAGCACCAGCCACCACCCCCCACCCCATCAGTACTCTAAAAATCCTACTTTCCCCTCTTCCCCACCTCTGTGGCGTTGGCTTTCTCTGGACGGGAAAGCGACGGTGTGTGAGAAGAAGGGTCACTGACCCGAAACGTTAACTCTACCTCTCTTTCCACAGATGCTGCCAGACCTGCTGAGTGGTTCCAGCATTTCTGGATTGTATTTCAGATTTCCAGCATCTGCAGTATTTTGCTTTTATTATGAAGATGTGTGAGTGTCAGCCGATGCATGGAAGATCCCGGGCTGTCAGTAAGATCACAGGGAATTGGACTGAAATGTATACATTAAGTTTATTGAAATATTTAAAGGAGGGTACCGCTGCCGAGTGGTTGGGGGGGAGGGGGCGGGGAGCCATGAGCCTCTGCACAGCTGGAAAGATCAGGCCCAGCAATCCCGATGTGTGGCTCCATGGAGACCTACATCAGGAGCCCAATAGAGTCCAGCCCAATGGTTTCAGTCTTCCCAATATTTTATTGGAGAAAATGTCTGCTCATCCAGTACTGGATGTTGCATAAGCAGTCTGATAATTTAACAACAGTAGAGGAGTGGAGAGAGGTGGTGGTGAGGTAAACTTGATGGAGTTCTTTGATAAAACAATGGAGAGGGCTGATGAGGGTGGTGTGATTGAAGTTATATATATGGATGTTCAAAAGGTGGTTGATCAAATGACATTCAATAGACAGGTTAGGAAAACTGAACCCTATGGATTAAAGAGACAGTTATATTGTGGATATAACATTGGCTAATGAAAAGTAAACAGAGAGAAATGGTGAAAGGTTGTTGGTCAGACTCCAGGTCAGTATGCAGTTGTGTTCCCCAGGGCTCGATATTAGGACCACTGCTCTGTTTGCTCTTGGAGAACCCTGGGTGGGTAGGGCAGAGCCCCCTCCTCCTCCCACTTTACAGAGTTTCCCCTCTCTAGCCTCTGCTCCATTTGTAGGTCATGTAACTACAGTCCGCATAACTCGTCCAGAGTTCGGTTAGCAAATCCTCTGTCCTCCATGAATGTCTGCAGAAGCTCACAACGCAACCTCCAGAAAGCCATCCACAGCACCTCCACTAACTTTACAATAACAGAAGTAAGTCAAAAGCACCTCACATGCAAGCTGAGTAAAAAATAGACGCATATGAACTAGGAGCAGACGTAGGCCATTCGGCCCTCGAATCTGCACCGCCATTCAATCAGATCATAGCTGATCGGTTTGTGTTTCGAATTCCACACTCCCATCTAACCTTGATAACCTTTCATTCCCTGGCCTGATAAGAATCTATCTATCTCCACCTTAAAAATATTCAATGACCCCGTCTCCACCACCTTCTGTGGCAGAGAATTCCAAAGTCACACAACCCTCTGGAGAAAAATGTTCTCCTCCTCTCTGTCCTAAAGCGGCGACCCCTAATTTCGAAACAGTGCCCCCTAGTACTGGACTCACCCACAAGAGGAAACATCCTTTCCTCATTCACCATGTCAAGGCCTTTCAGGGTCTTATAAACTTCAGTCAAATCTTCCCTCACTATTCTAAATTCCAGTGAAAACAAGACCTTCCATCCAACCTTTACTCAGAACACAACCTGCTCATTCCTAGTATCAATCTAGTAAACCACATCTGAACCGCCTCCAAAGCATTCACGTCCTCCATTAAATAAGGAGACCAAAACTACAGACAGTATTCGAGATGTGGTCTCACCAATGCCCTGTATAACTGAAGCATCACATGCTGACTTTTATTTTCAATTCCTCTTGTAATAAAGGCGAGCATTCCATTAGCCTTCTCTGTTACTTGCTGTACCTACCTACTAACTGTTTGTGACTCATGCACTACAGAACCTAGATCCCTCAGCACCTCGGAATTTTGCAGTCCTCCTGCCAAAGTGAACAACTTCACATTTTCCCACATTATACTCCATCTGTCAGATTTTTTTTCCCCACTCACTCAACCTATCTATATTGGACTACAACCTCCTTATGTACTCTTCACAACATACTTTCCTACCTATCTTTGAGTCATCTGCAAATTTAGCTAACATGCCATCGCTTCCCTCATCTAAGTCTTTCATATAAATTATAAAATGTTGAGGCCCCAGCACAGACCCATGATGGACTCAACTTGTCACATCCTGCCAATCTGAAAAGGACCCATTCATGCATACTCCCTCTTTTCGGCAACCGGCCAATAAAACTTTGATCCAAGCTAATATGTTACCCACTACACCATGAGCTCCTACTTTGCACAATAACCTTTTATGTGGCACCTTGTCTAATGCATTCTGGAAATCCAAGCGCAGTATGTCAAAGGGCTCCCCTTTACCCATATCGCATGTTACTCCTTCAAAGAACTCCAATAAATTGGTTAAAGATGACTTCCCTTTCACAAAACAATGTTTTCTATTCGCGATTACCTTGAGTTTTTCTAAGTGCCCAGCGAAAGCCTCCTTAATGATCGATTCAAACATCTTCCCCACGACAGATGTCAAGCTAACTGGCCTATAGTTACCTACTTTCTGCATCCCCCTCTTCTTGAATAGAGGGGTTATATTTATTACTTTCCAGTCTGATCGAACCTTTCCAAAATTAGTGAACTTTGAAAAATTAACAACAACACGACTACTACCTCATTAGCCACCTCTTTTAAGACTCTAGGATGAAGCCCATCAGGACCCGGGGACTTTTCAGCCCGCAACTCCATAAGTTTGCTCAGTAAAGCTTCCCTGGCAATTGTATTTTCACCAAGTTACTCTCTTCCTTCCACCTCCTGATTTACAGCTACTACTGGAATGTTTCTTGTATCCTCTATAGTGAAGACAGAAACAAAATATTTGTTCATTGCATCCGCTGTTTCCTTTTTATCTACTATTAACTCCACATTCTCACTGTCCAGAGGACCAACGCTCTTTTTACTTACTCTTCTCCTTTTTAAATACGCGGAGAAACTCTTGCAATCCATTTTTACATTTCTAGCTAGCTTCCTATTATACTCGAATGTCTTTCTCCTGATTAACCCGTTAGCCATTGTCTGCTGTTCTTTATATTCTGACCAATCATCTGAACTGCCACTCATCTTTGCACAATTATCTGCCTTTTCCTTAAGAGTGATGTTTTCCGTAATTTCTTACTAAACCGCTGGTGGGTCCTCCACCTTATCGTAGGAATATACTTATTATGGAGTATTCCTGAAATATCCCCTTAAATGTCTGCCACTGCTTCTCTATTGATCTATCTCCAAGACAAGTAACCCAGTTCACTTCAGCAAGCTCAACTTTCATGCCCAAATAGTTGCCCTTATTCACGTTTAAAATACTGATCTTACATCCACTCTTCTCTCTTTCAAACTGGATGTAAAATTCAGTCATAATGTGCTCGCTGCTACCTAGAGGTGCCTTTACTCTGAGGTCATTAATTTATCCTGTCACATTACATTATACGAAGTCTAATATAACCTTATCTCTGGTTGTTTCCAGAACGTGCTGTTCCAAGAAACCACCTCGAAAGCATTCTATGAACTCTTCATCCGGGCTACTGTTCCCAATCTGATTTTTCCAGTTTATATGTAGATTAAGATCACCCATGATTATTGCCGTACGTCTATCACAAGTAAACAATATTTCTTCTTGTATACGATGTCCTACATTGTGATTACTGTTAGGAGGTCTGTAGACCACTCCTGCTAGGGACTTCTTTCTCCTGGTATTCCTCACCTCCACCCAAATCGATTCTACATTTTGATCTCCTGAACCAAGGTCATCTCGAACTAATGCCCCAACACCATCCTTGATTAACAGTGCCACCCCTCCACATTTACCTAGCTTCCTATTCTTCTTGAATGTCAAATATCCCTCAATATTCAGGACCAGGAAGCCTGGTCCTTTTAAAAATACTAGAGGGGATTCCTGGTGTTGCTGAATGTATGCTTAGTTGTGAGTGACTAACACACGCGATCAGTGGACACGCACGGACCAAGTTTCAGAGATGTACATATTAGCTGCTAGAAAGGGACATTGACGTTACTCCAAACCCCTCCTCAGACTAACAGCAAATGCACAGTACACCCAGGCTAGATCCCTACACAGAATGGGGGAGTGTGCTGGCCACACTAGAAGTGGTTGGCGGTTCCATTCACATCGTTTTTATAGATCCAGGTTTTTGTTACATTGGCACCAGTGGCACCTTAGTGTAAAAATCACAGCCGGAGGTGCTAGGGAGGGGAAAGAAATTCACTTTCAAATGGCAATTTTAAAAAGTTTCAAAGGCATAAGATTTACAAGAATATGTGAAATCGAGAGTGGAATAGGGCTAATTGGAGTGGTGAGGCCATGGAGAGATTCAAAGACAAGAATGAGAATATTAAAATTAAGGTGTTGCCAGACCGGGAGACAATGTAGATCAGTGAGCACAGGGGTGATGGATGATCGGGATTTGGTGTGAGTTAGAACACAGGCAGCAGATTTCTGGATGGGCTGTGGTTTATGGAGGTCAATTACTGGGAGGGTGACCAGGATAGAATTGGAAGGTGACCAGGATAGAATTGTAATAGTCAAGTGTGGATTTAACAAAGGCACAGATGAGGGTTTATGCGGTAGATGGGCTGAGGCAGAGGTGGAGACGGGACAATTTACAGAGGTGGTGATAGGCAGGGTTGGTGATGGAGAGAATATGGAGATGAACTCAGCTCAGTGTCAACTGGATGCAGAGGTCGCAAACAGTCTGTTTCAGCCCCAGACATTGGGCAGCGAGAGGAATGCAGACAGTGGATAGAGAATGGAGTTTGTGGCAGTGACTGAAGACAATGGCTTCAGACTTCCCAAGATTGACATGACAAGAACATTAAATCTGCAAAATATGTTTATAATTCTAAACGTTGGATACAGAGACTCACCAGGGACACCAATAATAGCGAGGATAGGATAATAAATCGTTTGAATCATCTTCAGCGCATAATAGATCCGATCATCTAATGTTATCCAAAAATAATCTGCAGTAACTAGGCCAAACCAATAGGAGAAACTCCTGCTTCCCATTGTAGTAACATCCCAAGCTATTTTTCTCATGTTCTGACCCATTGTTGTAACATTCCAATCTATTGTTCTCAGATTCTAACCCATTGTTGTAACATTCCAATCTATTGTTCTCAGATTCTGGTCTATCCTCTCTCTCGCTGGGGCTGCTGATCCTTGATAGCGCCGGAATGATGCTGTTGTTGACACTATGGGATAACACACTGAAAGGAGTCCTGTATTAATAGAAGAGGGAAACCCTCCAACGACACAATTAGGGTCCATGATGACTGACATTAATTACAATCACTGAACAAACATGTTCAGTTAACCCCTTTCAATCCAACTCTTCTTGTGCCACAATAAAGTAGACCATTTACCCTGTCTGAATGGGATGTGTGGGGGATGCTGAGGGAAGGAATGTTGAAAATAGCAGAGGTAGTGACAGAATGTTCCAATCCTCCTTGGATATGGGCTTGATGCCAGAGATGGGAGGGTTGTAAATGTTACACTCGGTTTAAAAAAGGAGAGATGGAACAAACGGTGTAATTACTGACCAGTCAGTCTAACGTCGCTGGTGGGAAATTTCTAGACTTCACAGCCCAGGACAAAAACATTCGTTGCTTGGAAAAAAACACGGGACAATAAATACACGGGACGGCAGCAGGGATATGGTAATGACAATTCATATCTGGCAAAGCCCAACAACAACTTACATTTCTTGGTCAAAGCAGGAGGTATTAAGTAGTGTCTTAAGGGAGGAAAGTGAGGCATAGAGGCAGTGACAGTGGTATAGCGGTAATGTCACTGAACTAGAAAACCAGTTCCGAAGAAGGGTCACTGACCCGAAACGTTAACTCTGCTTCTCTTTCCACAGATGCTGCCAGACCTGCTGAGTGAATCCAGCATTTCTTGTTTTTGTTTCAGATTTCCAGCATCCGCAGTATTTTGCTTTTATTATAGAAAACCAGAGGTTCAGGCTAATGCCATGGGTTCAATTCCCACATGGCAGTTGGTGGGAATTAAAATTAAATCAATTAATAATTTCAGTTCATTAATAAAAGTCTGGAAATGAAATTTAGTCTCAGTCATGGTGCCATGAATCTGTCATCGATTGTTGTCTAAACCGATCTGATTTCCTAATGTCCTTTCGGGAAGGAAATCTGCTGTCCTTACCTGATCTGGCCTCCATGTGACTCCAGACCCTCAACAATGTGGTTAACTCTTAAATGCCTTGTGAAATGTCCGAGCAAGTCACTCATTTGTCAAGGGCAATTAGAGATGGGAACAAATGCTGGCCTTGCCAGCGATGCACATATCCCACACACGAATAAAATAAAAGAGGTGTAGTTAGGGAATTCCAGAGCTTTGGGTCTAGGCAGCTGAAGACCTGGCTGGCAGTGGAGCAATGATGAAAATCAAGCATACACAAGAGACCAGGATTGGAGGAGTGCAGATGTCTTGGAGGGTTGTGGGGCTGGCGAATATTACAGAGATAAGGAGGGGTGAGGACATCGAGGGAGTTGCAAACACGGTTGAGTATTTTAAAATCAAGACATTGCTTAACTGGGAGCAGATGTATGTCAGTGATCGGGGAACGGGACTTGGTGTGAGTTTACACAAGAGCAGCAGAGTTTGGATGACCTCAAGTTTACAGAGAGTAGAATGTGTGAGACAAGCCAGGAGTGTGTTAAAATCTGGAATAGAAAGCTAGTCTCAGTCATGGAGCCATGAAACTATCATCGCTTTTTGTTAAACACCATCTGATTCACTAATGTCCTTTAGGGAAAGGAATCTGCCGTCCTTTCCTGGTCTAGCCCACATATGACTCTCGACTCACAGCAATGTTATTGACTCTTAACTGCACTCTGTAAAGGCCTAGCAAGCAACTCTGTTGAAGCATTTGAAAAGAAGGCTGAGAGTTTTTATGTTGATGTGTTGCTGACCAGGATCCAATGTCGGTCAGTGAGTTCAGGGGGTGATGGTTGAACAGGACTTGGTGTGAGTTAGGACATGGGCAGCAGTGTTTTTCATCACCTCAAGTTTATGGCGGGTAGAATGTGGGAGACCAGCCAGGAGTGTGATGGAATAGTCAAGTCTACAGGTAACACAGGCAAGGGGGAGTGTTTCATCAGCAGAGGAGCTGAGACAGGGATGAAGTCGTCCTATGTTAAGGGGGTGGAAATAGGCAGTTTTATTGATAGCGTGAATATTTGGTAGGAAGCTCATCGCAGGAGCAACTATGACACCAGGTTGTAAACACTTTGCTTTAGTCTCAGACAGTTGCCAAGGAGAGGGATGGAGTCTGTAGCTAAGAAATGTTTGATGTGGGGTTTGAAAACACTGGCTTTAGTTTTCCTAATATTTAATTGGCCTGGCAGATGTGTGAAGTGATACATTGTGGAAAGATTTTATAATATTGTTTATTCATGGGTTGTGGGTGTCGCTGGCTGGGCCAGCAGTTATCACCCACCCCTAATAGCCTTTGAGAAGGTGATAGCGAACTGCAGGTGGATGAATGAGGAGAGATAACACAACTTTAAAGGTGGTGAGAATAACAGAGAGACCTGGGGTGTTTGTGTGCAATCTTTGAAGTGAGCTGGACAGGTTAACAAACAGTTAACAAAGAAAATAGATTCCTAGGTTTTATTAATAGAGACACAGAGTCGAATAGTCAGGATGTTATGTTCCACCGATAGAAAAGACTAGATCGGCTCCACCTGGAGCATTGTGTCCAATACAGGGAACCACATTTTAGGAAGGACATGAGCCCATTGGAGAGGGGATAAAAGAGTTTTACTGGAATTTTTCCAGGGATGAGGGATTACAGTTATGTAGCTGGGATGGTTCAACTTAGAGCAGGGAAATGTAAAATCAGATCTGATCGAGATGCGAAGCAGAAAGCAGAGAGTAGTGGAGAATATTTATTGTTCAGTCTGGAGGGAAGTACACAATGGCGTTCCCCTGTTCTGAAGAAGGGTCACTGACCTGAAATATTAACTCTACTTCTCTCTCCACAGGTGCTCCCAGACCTGCTGTGTATTTCCAGCATTCCTTGTACTTATTTCAGATTTCCATCATCCTCAGTATTTTGCTTCTATTATCCCGATGGTCACTGTTGGGATCACTGTTGCAGTATGTTAATACAATGGGCTTGTGTACAGAGGGGATAATGTCAAGGTTTTGTGATGACTGGAAACTCAGAAATGTTAATAAACAGTGAGAAGGATAGTAACAAACTTCAGGAGGACAGAGACTGACTGGTGTAATGGACAGGAACATGGCAGATGTAATTTAACACAGTGAAGTGTGAAGTGAGACATGGGTTGGAAGTATGAGGAGAAACAATATAAACTAAATGGTACCATTATAAAGCGGGTGCAGGATTAGAGAGACCTGCGGCGTCACACACAGATCTTTGACGGTAACATGTAGTGTCCTTGGTGTCAGAGAGAGAGGCACAGAGTAATAAAACTCATGAGGAAATGCTGATGTTTGGACATCATTGGTTAGGTCCCAGCTGGAGAATTGTGTCCAATTCTGGTCACCACACTTTGATAAGGATGTCAAGGACTTAGTGAAGAGACTGAGGTGATTTATTAGAATGGTACCAGGGATCAGGGAATTCAGTTATGTGGAGAGATTGGAAAAGCTGGGATTGTTCTCTTTGGAGCAATGAAGGGTAAGGGGTGATTTAATATATAATTCAAAATCATTAAGGGTTTTGATAGGGTAATTAATGTGAAACTGTTTCCAGTGTCAGGAAGTTCAGTATTAAGAAGACACAGATTGAAGGTAATTGACAAAGAACCAGAGGTGAAATGAGGAGAATTTTCTTACACAGCGAGTTGTTGGGATGTGGGATTCACTGCCTGAAAACATGGTGGAAGCAGATTCAATAATATCTTTCAAAAGGGAATTTAGCAAATACTTGAATAGGAAAAAAGGAGACTGCGGAAAGTTGAGGGGGGTGGGTGTTGGTGGTGGAATTCATTAAGTAGCTCATTCCAAGAGACAGCACTGAAACAATGGGCCGAATAGCCTCCTTTTGTACTGCATCAGTCTCTGATTCTATGAGAAACAGACAGAGAGTGTAAAGAGCGAGTGAGGACATGCGTAAGTGGGAAAGGAAGATAGATATAGCGAGAAAATCGGGTTTGCTTCGTTTTTCGGGTGTAGGGATTGTAATTCGTGATCTGCCCTTGCCTATTTGTGTTGAGGCAGGTGACACACAAACTTCCTGCTGCCTTCTCATTTCCACGAATTCTATATACCGCCTAGGGTGACACGCGGTGCTGTCTGTCTGCTGGGGCCTAAGGTTGTGTGAGGCTGGCTCGTGTTTCATCCAGGATTCAGCTCTTAAAGACAGTCTGTTCCTCTTAAAGGGAGGTTGCACTGAATCACAGGAGGCTGCTGCTGACTGTGAAATGCCGCAATTAGAGACAAGGTAAATGGAGTACTAGGACAGAGAGAGGGTTCTGCGGTTCACGGATGTGGTGCTGGAGGCCTTAGTCATGGAGGGTGACATGAGCAGACAGGCCATGTTCCCATGGGGTGGGGTGCAGACCCTCAAGAAATGCACTTCGAAGTTAAAAGGAGCAGGTGGCCAGGGAGGTCAGTGCAAGACGTCTGGCCCCGAGGACCTGGCAGAAGAGCCAGAAGAAGTTAAATGAACTCACACGGGTGGTCAATGTCAGTGAATTCATCTCCACATGACATCTCCTGCCCTCAACACCAGTAACCTCTCACACTGCTCAATGAACCACACCCCCATCACTCACCCATCAGCTGTCCCTAACACTCAGGACCCACACGTAACATTCACATACTCCATCTCACCCTCACACACCTTCCACTGATACCAGCCTCACATCCACCTCTCCCTGCCTCCACATGCCTCCAGCTCTTCAGCTATGGCAGGCACATCACACAAACACAGTGCAACACAATCAATGACATTCTGCCCTCTCTCTTACAGGACAAGGTGGCTCATAAACACAGGGAGCAACAGTGATCCGGTGGGGACCAGGCATACCTTCATCCCCTGATCCTGAGGGAGGAGGTGATTCTCCACATCATGGAACCGGCTGTGACAGAGCCCGTGGCATCCAGCATCACCGAGAGCATTCAGGATGATGTTATGTTGCTGCCTTATGTTCCTTCTTAACTCCCACCTCCCCCTCATCCTACTGTCTGGGAAGAAGTACAAGCTGCAGATGGTGGGACCATGGACCTCCTGCTTTCCATCCCATTCCCAATCCCTCACCACAACCCTCCCCTTCTGATTTTATACTTTCCAATGATAACCCAGAACTGCCAGCTTCCCAGTCACAGCAGCTCCAGGTGACAGAGAGAGAGCAGCAGCACAGCACTGATGGTGAAGCCCCACCACTTGGTCTGAAACTCACAGTCACCAGATCAAATACTTTGGCTGTGTGTACCTTAGAGGGTGGTATAGAGTCGGAATCTGCATGTGGTGAGTCACCGAGCACGAGTGAGGTGCAGCCAGGCCACGGGGAAAGGATAGTTCATGTGTCAGATCACCGGAGGGCGAGGTCACAAACGAGTTATAATACACAGGACTCAGATGTAAACATTGCTGGAACAGCATACAGGAGAATGCTGATGGACATGTACACTGAGATACTTTGTCCATTGACAGTCTGTTGTCACTGTCAAAGAACATGGAGGAGTCCGACTCCAACATGGCACAGGAGATTGCACAGAGTTTGAAGCACATTCTTTCCCATGTGGAAGTGGTCACTAACTCCATGACAGCACTAGCGGACCCAGCTGTGATACCGTGTCTGGTGACCATTGTCACAGCTTCCACTGCAGCACAGATGGCAGACACCCAACGTCTCAGTGCTGCAGTGGAAGCTCAGACTCAGATTGCTTGCTGCCATGCAGGATCAGACTGCTTCCATCATGGCTGTGGATCTCAGTGTTCAAAGGATTTTGCAGGCTCTCACAGCAGTCCAGCAATCTGTGATCCAGTAGATTACTAGGATTGCTGCGGTGTCGCCCCGTGGGAATGACAGTGTCTCCGTGGAGCAGGAACCTGTTGTCCTCTCTCAGGATGACAGTATTTGTTCTCCCTTCACTGTCACTCCACCAGTGTCCTTGCTGTTACCCATCAGCCAGCCCAGGCTGCTGCTGCCCATGTCGAGGTGGTGCACTCCGAATCCGAGCCCTCAAAGCCCAGAGCTGCTCGAGGACGTCCTGCAAGGCCATATGCAGTCTCCCCAGTGAAAGTCAGCAGCCTTCCATCAGCCATGCTGCAGACACTGGGGAAACACTGTGTAGGATCCCTAGCAAAGTCGAGGGAACCCACAAGACAGTCACTAAGGGAATCTACAAGGGTGAATAGTTGCGTTGTGTTTGCATAATTGGATGTGTTGTTGGATAAAGATGTTCATGAAAAGGTTTTTATTGCAGGATGGTGACCAAGCGGATGCTGTGATGGGGCATCTCAGATGGGGGCAATGGTGGAGAATGGGGAATCCGTGGTGGGAAAGTGAAGTTGTCCTATGGCAACCGGAATCTGGCAATCGCCGGCAGCCTGTCTGGGTGGAAGGCATCCAGGAAATATTCTGGAAATATCCTGGTTGGTTGGCGATGGATGGTGGGGTTTGAATTCCTTGGGGGTGAATCATGAGCCATGTAAAGACAGGGTAGTGATTCTCTCCGAGCAGTTACATTCTGGTTCTCCACAGAGTTCTGAAGTTCGTGGGATCAGAGGAGAAGGTGTCGGGCGTCTTGCAAAGCATTAAGGTAAATAAGTCCCCAGGGCCTAATGGGATCTAATGCAGAATACTGAGGGAGGCAAGTGAAGAAATAGCTGGGGCCTTGACAGAAATCTTTGCATCCTCATTGGCTATAGGTGATGTCCCAGAGGACTGGAGAATAGCAAATGTTGTTCCTTTGTTTAAGAAGGATAGCAAGGATAATCCATGAAATTACAGGCCGGTGAGCCTTTGGTCAGTGGTAGGGAAATTATTAGAGAGGATTCTTCGGGGCAGGATTTACTTCCATTTGGAAACAAATGAACTTATTAGTAGCGAGAGGCAGCATGGTTTTGTGAGGGGGAGGTCGTGTCTCACTAACTTGAATGAGTTTTTTGAGGAAGTGGCGAAGATGATTGATAAAGGAAGGGCAGTGGATGTTGTCCATACAGACTTCTGTAAAGCCTTTGACAAGGTCCCTCATGGCAGACTGGTGCAAAAGGTGAAGTCACACGGAAGCAGAGGTGAGCTGGCAAGATGGATACAGAACTGGCTCGGTCATAGAAGACAGAGGGTATCAGTGGAAGGGCGCTTTTCTGAATGGAGGGCTGTGAATAGTGGTGTTCCGCAGGGATTAGTGCTGGGACCTTTGCTGTTAGTAGTATATATATACGATTTGGAGGAAAATGTAGCTGGTCTGATTAGTACGTTTGTTCAAAACACAAAGCTTGGTGGAGTTGCGGATAATGATGAGGATTGTCAGAGGATACAGCAGGATCTGGATCGGTTGGAGACTAGGGCGGAGAAATGGCAGATGGAGTTTTTCCAGACTCTCGCTGGCACGAGAGTGTCAATATAAATTTGTGTTTACATTCCCGGACAACTGGACACCTGGATGTGTCTCCCCCAGGGATTACATGATAATCCGTCAACATTCCACCAGTGGTTGGCCATAAATCCGGTGTTACAGGTGCCGGACCCACCCCTACCCTTTGCCCTCGATGTCACTACCACAGATACCACCTTATCAGCGGTATTCCTTCAGAAGAAACATGGCCGATTCTGACGAGTGGAATACACAGCTCACTTGTTAACGTCAGTAGAAAGGGTCTTGACAATGTGCGAAAAAGATTTGCTGACGTCTTCTGAGTGATTCAAAATGTTACTTATATTGTCAGCCTCAGCCCCGTTACTATCCTAACTGAACACACACCCTTCCAGTTGTTACTGGATGACTGAAGGACGGTAATGTTATATTGTCAGCCTCAGCCACGTTACTATCCTAACTGAACACACACCCTTCCAGTTGTTACTGGATGGATGACTGAAGGACGGTAATGTTATATTGTCAGCCTCAGCCCTGTTACTATCCTAACTGAACACACACCCTTCCAGTTGTTACTGGATGGACGGTTGAAGGACGGTAATTTTATATTGTCAGTCTCAGCCCTGTTACTATCCTAACTGAACACACACCCTTCCAGTTGTTACTGGATGGACGGTTGAAGGACGGTAATGTTATATTGTCAGCCTCAGCCCCGTTACTATCCTAACTGAATTCACACCCTTCCCGTTGTTACTGGATGGACGGTTGAAGGATGGTAATGTTATATTGTCAGCCTCAGCCCTGTTACTATCCTAACTGAACACACACCCTTCCAGTTGTTACTGGATGGACGGTTGAAGGACGGTAATGTTATATTGTCAGCCTCAGCCTTGTTACTATCCTAACTGAACACACACCCTTCCAGTTGTTACTGGATGGACGGTTGAAGGACGGTAATGTTATATTGTCAGCCTCAGCCTTGTTACTATCCTAACTGAACACACACCCTTCCAGTTGTTACTGGATGGATGACTGAAGGACGGCAATGTTATATTGTCAGCCTCAGCCCTGTTACTATCCTAACTGAACACACACCCTTCCAGTTGTTACTGGATGGACGGTTGAAGGACGGTAATGTTATATTGTCAGCCTCAGCCCTCTTACTATCCTAACTGAACAGACACCCTTCCAGTTGTTACTGGATGGATGGTTGAAGGACGGTATTGTTATATTGTCAGCCTCAGCCCTGTTACTATCCTAACTGAACACACACCCTTCCAGTTGTTACTGGATGGACGGCTGAAGGACGGTAATGTTATATTGTCAGCCTCAGCCTTGTTACTATCCTAACTGAACACACACCCTTCCAGTTGTTACTGGATGGACGGTTGAAGGACGGTAATGTTATATTGTCAGCCTCAGCCCTCTTACTATCCTAACTGAACACACACCCTTCCAGTTGTTACTGGATGGACGGTTGAAGGACGGTAATGTTATATTGTCAGCCTCAGCCTTGAACTATCCTAACTGAACACACACACTTCCAGTTGTTACTGGATGGATGACTGAAGGACGGCAATGTTATATTGTCAGCCTCAGCCCTGTTACTATCCTAACTGAACACACACCCTTCCAGTTGTTACTGGATGGACGGTTGAAGGACGGTAATGTTATATTGTCAGCCTCAGCCCTCTTACTATCCTAACTGAACAGACACCCTTCCAGTTGTTACTGGATGGATGGTTGAAGGACGGTATTGTTATATTGTCAGCCTCAGCCCTGTTACTATCCTAACTGAACACACACCCTTCCAGTTGTTACTGGATGGACGGCTGAAGGACGGTAATGTTATATTGTCAGCCTCAGCCCCGTTACTATCCTAACTGAACACACACCCTTCCAGTTGTTACTGGATGGATGGTTGAAGGATGGTATTGTTATATTGTCAGCCTCAGCCCTGTTACTATCCTAACTGAACACACACCCTTCCAGTTGTTACTGGATGGACGGTTGAAGGACGGTAATGTTATATTGTCAGCCTCAGCCCTGTTACTATCCTAACTGAACACACACCCTTCCAGTTGTTGGTGGATGGACGGTTGAAGGACGGTAATGTTATATTGTCAGCCTCAGCCCTGTTACTATCCTAACTGAACACACACCCTTCCAGTTGTTACTGGATGGACGGTTGAAGGACGGTAATGTTATATTGTCAGCATCAGCCCTGTTACTATCCTAACTGAACACACACCCTTCCAGTTGTTACTGGATGGACGGTTGAAGGACGGTAATGTTATATTGTCAGCCTCAGCCCTGTTACTATCCTAACTGAACACACACCCTTCCAGTTGTTACTGGATGGACGGTTGAAGGACGGTAATGTTATATTCTCAGCCTCAGCCCTCTTACTATCCTAACTGAACAGACACCCTTCCAGTTGTGACTGGATGGACGGTTGAAGGACGGTAATGTTATATTGTCAGCCTCAGCCCTCTTACTATCCTAACTGAACACACACCCTTCCAGTTGTTACTGGATGGACGGTTGAAGGACGGTAATGTTATATTGTCAGCCTCAGCCCTCTTACTATCATAACTGAACACACACCCTTCCAGTTGTTACTGGATGGACGGTTGAAGGACGGTAATGTTATATTGTCAGCCTCAGCCCCGTTACTATCCTAACTGAGCACAGACCCTTCCCGTTGTTACTGGATGGATGACTGAAGGACGGTAATGTTATATTGTCAGCCTCAGCCTTGTTACTATACGAACTGAACACACACCCTTCCAGTTGTTACTGGATGGACGGTTGAAGGACGGTAATGTTATATTGTCAGCCTCATCCCTGTTACTATCCGAACTGAACACACACCCTTCCAGTTGTTACTGGATGGATGACTGAAGGACGGTAATGTTATATTGTCAGCCTCAGCCTTGTTACGATCCTAACTGAACACACACCCTTCCAGTTGTTACTGGATGGACGGTTGAAGGACGGTAATGTTATATTGTCAGCCTCAGCCCCGTTACTATCCTAACTGAACACACACCCTTCCCGTTGTTACTGGATGGACGGTTGAAGGACGGTAATGTTATATTGTCAGCCTCATCCCTGTTACTATCCTAACTGAACACACACCCTTCCAGTTGTTACTGGATGGATGACTGAAGGACGGTAATGTTATATTGTCAGCCTCAGCCATGTTACGATCCTAACTGAACACACACCCTTCCAGTTGTTACTGGATGGATGACTGAAGGACGGTAATGTTATATTGTCAGCCTCAGCCTTGTTACGATCCTAACTGAACACACACCCTTCCAGTTGTTACTGGATGGACGGTTGAAGGACGGTAATGTTATATTGTCAGCCTCAGCCCTGTTACTATCCTAACTGAACACACACCCTTCCAGTTGTTACTGGATGGATGACTGAAGGACGGTAATGTTATATTGTCAGCCTCAGCCCTGTTACTATCCTAACTAAACACACACCCTTCCAGTTGTTACTGGATGGACGGTTGAAGGACAGTAATGTTATATTGTCAGCCTCAGCCCCGTTACTATCCTAACTGAACACACACCCTTCCCGTTGTTACTGGATGGACGGTTGAAGGACGGTAATGTTATATTGTCAGCCTCAGCCCCGTTACTATCCTAACTGAACACACACCCTTCCAGTTGTTTCTGGATGGATGACTGAAGGACGGTAGTGTTATATTGTCAGCCTCAGCCCTGTTACTATCCAAACTGAACACACACCCTTCCAGTTGTTACTGGATGGACGGTTGAAGGACGGTAATGTTATATTGTCAGCCTCAGCCCTGTTACTATCCTAACTGAACACACACCCTTCCAGTTGTTACTGGATGGACGGTTGAAGGACGGTAATGTTATATTGTCAGCCTCAGCCCTCTTACTATCCTAACTGAACAGACACCCTTCCAGTTGTTGGTGGATGGACGGTTGAAGGACGGTAATGTTATATTGTCAGCCTCAGCCCTGTTACTATCCTAACTGAACACACACCCTTCCAGTTGTTACTGGATGGACGGTTGAAGGACGGTATTGTTATATTGTCAGCCTCAGCCCTGTTACTATCCTAACTGAACACACACCCTTCCAGTTGTTACTGGATGGACGGTTGAAGGACAGTAATGTTATATTGTCAGCCTCAGCCCTCTTACTATCCTAACTCAACACACACCCTTCCAGTTGTTACTGGATGGACGGTTGAAGGACGGTAATGTTATATTGTCAGCCTCAGCCCGTTACTATCCTAACTGAACACACACCCTTCCACTTGTTACTGGATGGACGGTTGAAGGACAGTAATGTTATATTGTCAGCCTCAGCCCTGTTACTATCCTAACTGAACACACACCCTTCCAGTTGTTACTGGATGGACGGTTGAAGGACGGTAATGTTATATTGTCAGCCTCAGCCCTGTTACTATCATAACTGAACACACAGCCTTCCAGTTGTTACTGGATGGATGGTTGAAGGACGGTAATGTTATATTGTCAGCCTCAGCCCCGTTACTATCCTAACTGAACACACACCCTTCCAGTTGTTACTGGATGGACGGTTGAAGGACGGTAATGTTATATTGTCAGCCTCAGCCCTGTTACTATCCAAACTGAACACACACCCTTCCAGTTGTTACTGGATGGACGGTTGAAGGACGGTAATGTTATATTGTCAGCCTCAGCCCCGTTACTATCCTAACTGAACAGATACCCTTCCAGTTGTTACTGGATGGATGACTGAAGGACGGTAATGTTATATTGTCAGCCTCAGCCCCTTTACTATCCTAACTGAACAGATACCCTTCCAGTTGTTACTGGATGGACGGTTGAAGGACGGTAATGTTATATTGTCAGCCTCAGCCCTGTTACTATCATAACTGAACAGACACCCTTCCAGTTGTTACTGGATGGATGGTTGAAGGACGGTAATGTTATATTGTCAGCCTCAGCCCTGTTACTATCATAACTGAACACACACCCTTCCAGTTGTTACTGGATGGATGGTTGAAGGACGGTAATGTTATATTGTCAGCCTCAGCCCCTTTACTATCCTAACTGAACAGATACCCTTCCAGTTGTTACTGGATGGATGACTGAAGGACGGTAATGTTATATTGTCAGCCTCAGCCCCTTTACTATCCTAACTGAACACACATCCTTCCAGTTGTTAGTGGATGGACGGCTGAAGGACGGTAATGTTATATTGTCAGCCTCAGCCCCTTTACTATCCTAACTGAACAGATACCCTTCCAGTTGTTAGTGGATGGACGGCTGAAGGACGGTAATGTTATATTGTCAGCCTCAGCCCTGTTACTATCCTAACTGAACACACACCCTTCCAGTTGTTACTGGATGGACGGTTGAAGGACGGTAATGTTATATTGTCAGCCTCAGCCCTGTTACTATCATAACTGAACACACACCCTTCCAGTTGTTACTGGATGGATGGTTGAAGGACGGTAATGTTATATTGTCAGCCTCAGCCCCGTTACTATCCTAACTGAACACACGCCCTTCCAGTTGTTACTGGATGGACGGTTGAAGGACGGTAATGTTATATTGTCAGCCTCATCCCTGTTACTATCCTAACTGAACACACACCCTTCCAGTTGCGACTGGATGGACGGTTGAAGGACGGTAATGTTATATTGTCAGCCTCATCCCTGTTACTATCCGAACTGAACACACACCCTTCCAGTTGTTACTATATGGACGGTTGAAGGACGGTAATGTTATATTGTCAGCCTCATCCCTGTTACTATCCTAACTGAACACACACCCTTCCAGTTGTTACTGGATGGATGACTGAAGGACGGTAATGTTATATTGTCAGCCTCAGCCCCGTTACTATCCTAACTGAACACACACCCTTCCAGTTGTTACTGGATGGACGGTTGAAGGATGGTAATGTTATATTGTCAGCCTCAGCCCTGTTACTATCCTAACTGAACACACACCCTTCCAGTTGTTACTGGATGGACGGTTGAAGGACGGTAATGTTATATTGTCAGCCTCAGCCACGTTACTATCCTAACTGAACACACACCCTTCCAGTTGTTACTGGATGGACAGTTGAAGGACGGTAATGTTATATTGTCAGCCTCAGCCTTGTTACTATACTAACTGAACACGCACCCTTCCAGTTGTTACTGGATGGACGGTTGAAGGACGGTAATGTTATATTGTCAGCCTCAGCCACGTTACTATCCTAACTGAACACACACCCTTCCAGTTGTTACTGGATGGACGGTTGAAGGACGGTAATGTTATATTGTCAGCCTCAGCCTTGTTACTATCCTAACTGAACACACACACTTCCAGTTGTTACTGGATGGATGACTGAAGGACGGCAATGTTATATTGTCAGCCTCAGCCCTGTTACTATCCTAACTGAACACACACCCTTCCAGTTGTTACTGGATGGACGGTTGAAGGACGGTAATGTTATATTGTCAGCCTCAGCCCTGTTACTATCCTAACTGAATTCACACCCTTCCCGTTGTTACTGGATGGACGGTTGAAGGATGGTAATGTTATATTGTCAGCCTCAGCCCTGTTACTATCCTAACTGAACACACACCCTTCCAGTTGTTAATGGATGGATGACTGAAGGACGGTCATGTTATATTGTCAGCCTCAGTCCCGTTACTATCCTAACTGAACACACACCCTTCCAGTTGTTACTGGATGGACGGTTGAAGGACGGTAATGTTATATTGTCAGCCTCAGCCCTCTTACTATCGTAACTGAACAGACACCCTTCCAGTTGTTACTGGATGGACGGTTGAAGGACGGTATTGTTATATTGTCAGCCTCAGCCCTGTTACTATCCTAACTGAACACACACCCTTCCAGTTGTTACTGGATGGATGGTTGAAGGACGGTATTGTTATATTGTCAGCCTCAGCCCTGTTACTATCCTAACTGAACACACACCCTTCCAGTTGTTACTGGATGGACGGCTGAAGGACGGTAATGTTATATTGTCAGCCTCAGCCCCGTTACTATCCTAACTGAACACACACCCTTCCAGTTGTTACTGGATGGATGGTTGAAGGACGGTATTGTTATATTGTCAGCCTCAGCCCTGTTACTATCCTAACTGAACACACACCCTTCCAGTTGTTACTGGATGGATGGTTGAAGGACGGTATTGTTATATTGTCAGCCTCAGCCCTGTTACTATCCTAACTGAACACACACCCTTCCAGTTGTTGGTGGATGGACGGTTGAAGGACGGTAATGTTATATTGTCAGCCTCAGCCCCGTTACTATCCTAACTGAACACACACCCTTCCAGTTGTTACTGGATGGACGGTTGAAGGACGGTAATGTTATATTGTCAGCCTCAGCCCCGTTACTATCCTAACTGAACACACACCCTTCCAGTTGTTACTGGATGGACGGTTGAAGGACGGTAATGTTATATTGTCAGCCTCAGCCCTCTTACTATCCTAACTGAACAGACACCCTTCTAGTTGTTACTGGATGGATGACTGAAGGACGGTAATGTTATATTGTCAGCCTCAGCCCTCTTACTATCCTAACTGAACAGACACCCTTCCAGTTGTGACTGGATGGACGGTTGAAGGACGGTAATGTTATATTGTCAGCCTCAGCCCTCTTACTATCCTAACTGAACAGACACCCTTCCAGTTGTGACTGGATGGACGGTTGAAGGACGGTAATGTTATATTGTCAGCCTCAGCCCTCTTACTATCCTAACTGAACACACACCCTTCCAGTTGTGACTGGATGGACGGTTGAAGGACGGTAATGTTATATTGTCAGCCTCAGCCCTGTTACTATCATAACTGAACACACACCCTTCCAGTTGTTACTGGATGGATGGTTGAAGGACGGTAATGTTATATTGTCAGCCTCAGCCCCGTTACTATCCTAACTGAGCACAGACCCTTCCCGTTGTTACTGGATGGATGAGTGAAGGACGGTAATGTTATATTGTCAGCCTCAGCCTTGTTACTATCCGAACTGAACACACACCCTTCCAGTTGTTACTGGATGGACGGTTGAAGGACGGTAATGTTATATTGTCAGCCTCATCCCTGTTACTATCCGAACTGAACACACACCCTTCCAGTTGTTAGTGGATGGATGACTGAAGGACGGTAATGTTATATTGTCAGCCTCAGCCCTGTTACTATCCTAACTGAACACACACCCTTCCAGTTGTTACTGGATGGATGACTGAAGGACGGTAATGTTATATTGTCAGCCTCAGCATTGTTACGATCCTAACTGAACACACACCCTTCCAGTTGTTACTGGATGGACGGTTGAAGGACGGTAATGTTATATTGTCAGCCTCAGCCCCGTTACTATCCTAACTGAACACACACCCTTCCAGTTGTTACTGGATGGATGACTGAAGGACGGTAGTGTTATATTGTCAGCCTCAGCCCTGTTACTATCCAAACTGAACAGACACCCTTCCAGTTGTTACTGGATGGATGACTGAAGGACGGTAATGTTATATTGTCAGCCTCAGCCCTCTTACTATCCTAACTGAACAGACACCCTTCCAGTTGTTACTGGATGGATGACTGAAGGACGGTAATGTTATATTGTCAGCCTCAGCCCTGTTACTATCCTAACTGAACACACACCCTTCCAGTTGTTGGTGGATGGACGGTTGAAGGACGGTAATGTTATATTGTCAGCCTCAGCCCTGTTACTATCCTAACTGAACACACACCCTTCCAGTTGTTACTGGATGGACGGTTGAAGGACGGTATTGTTATATTGTCAGCCTCAGCCCTGTTACTATCCTAACTGAACACACACCCTTCCAGTTGTTACTGGATGGACGGTTGAAGGACGGTAATGTTATATTGTCAGCCTCAGCCCTCTTACTATCCTAACTGAACAGATACCCTTCTAGTTGTTACTGGATGGATGACTGAAGGACGGTAATGTTATATTGTCAGCCTCAGCCCTGTTACTATCCAAACTGAACACACACCCTTCCAGTTGTTACTGGATGGACGGTTGAAGGACGGTAATGTTATATTGTCAGCCTCAGCCCTCTTACTATCCTAACTGAACACACACCCTTCCAGTTGTTACTGGATGGACGGTTGAAGGACGGTAATGTTATATTGTCAGCCTCAGCCCTGTTACTATCATAACTGAACACACACCCTTCCAGTTGTTACTGGATGGACGGTTGAAGGACGGTAATGTTATATTGTCAGCCTCATCCCTGTTACTATCCTAACTGAACACACACCCTTCCAGTTGCGACTGGATGGACGGTTGAAGGACGGTAATGTTATATTGTCAGCCTCATCCCTGTTACTATCCGAACTGAACACACACCCTTCCAGTTGTTACTATATGGACGGTTGAAGGACGGTAATGTTATATTGTCAGCCTCATCCCTGTTACTATCCTAACTGAACACACACCCTTCCAGTTGTTACTGGATGGATGACTGAAGGACGGTAATGTTATATTGTCAGCCTCAGCCCCGTTACTATCCTAACTGAACACACACCCTTCCAGTTGTTACTGGATGGATGGTTGAAGGACGGTAATGTTATATTGTCAGCCTCAGCCTTGTTACGATCCTAACTGAACACACACCCTTCCAGTTGTTACTGGATGGATGACTGAAGGACGGTAATGTTATATTGTCAGCCTCAGCCCCGTTACTATCCTAACTGAACACACACCCTTCCCGTTGTTACTGGATGGACGGTTGAAGGACGGTAATGTTATATTGTCAGCCTCAGCCCCGTTACTATCCTAACTGAACACACACCCTTCCAGTTGTTACTGGATGGATGACTGAAGGACGGTAATGTTATATTGTCAGCCTCAGCCCCGTTACTATCCTAACTGAACACACACCCTTCCAGTTGTTACTGGATGGATGACTGAAGGACGGTAATGTTATATTGTCAGCCTCAGCCCTGTTACTATCCTAACTGAACACACACCCTTCCAGTTGTTACTGGATGGATGGTTGAAGGACGGTAATGTTATATTGTCAGCCTCAGCCCTGTTACTATCCTAACTGAACACACACCCTTCCAGTGGTTACTGGATGGACGGTTGAATGACGGTAATGTTACATTGTCAGCCTCAGCCCCGTTACTGTCCTAACTGAACACACACCCTTCCAGTTGTTACTGGATGGACGGTTGAAGGACGGTAATGTTATATTGTCAGCCTCAGCCCTGTTACTATCCCAACTGAACACACACCCTTCCAGTTGTTCCTGGATGGACGGTTGAAGGACTGTAATGTTATATTGTCAGCCTCAGCCCCGTTACTATCCTAACTGAACACACACCCTTCCAGTTGTTACTGGATGGATGGTTGAAGGACGGTAATGTTATATTGTCAGCCTCAGCCCCGTTACTATCCTAACTGAACACACACCGTTCCAGTTGTTACTGGGTGGACGGTTGAAGGATGGCAATGTTATATTGTCAGCCTCAGCCCTGTTACTATCCTAACTGAACTCACACCCTTCCAGTTGTCACTGGATGGACGGTTGAAGGACGGTAATGTTATATTGTCAGCCTCAGCCCCGTTACTATCCTAACTGAACACACACCCTTCCAGTTGTTACTGGGTGGACGGTTGAAGGATGGCAATGTTATATTGTCAGCCTCAGCCCCGTTACTATCCTAACTGAACACACACCCTTCCAGTTGTTACTGGATGGATGACTGAAGGACGGTAATGTTATATTCTCAGCCTCAGCCCCGTTACTATCCTAACTGAACACACACCCTTCCAGTTGTTACTGGATGGACGGTTGAAGGACGGTAATGTTGTATTGTCAGCCTCAGCCTTGTTACTATCCTAACTGAACACACGCCTTTCCAGTTGTTACTGGATGGACGGTTGAAGGACGGTAATGTTATATTGTCAGCCTCAGCCCCGTTACTATCCTAACTGAACACACACCCTTCCAGTTGTTGCTGGATGGATGACTGAAGGACGGTAATGTTATATTCTCAGCCTCAGCCCCATTACTATCCTAACTGAACACACACCCTTCCAGTTGTTACTGGATGGACGGTTGAAGGACGGTAATGTTGTATTGTCAGCCTCAGCCTTGTTACTATCCTAACTGAACACACGCCTTTCCAGTTGTTACTGGATGGACGGTTGAAGGACGGTAATGTTATATTGTCAGCCTCAGCCCCGTTACTATCCTAACTGAACACACACCCTTCCAGTTGTTGCTGGATGGATGACTGAAGGACGGTAATGTTATATTCTCAGCCTCAGCCCCATTACTATCCTAACTGAACACACACCCTTCCAGTTGTTACTGGATGGACGGTTGAAGGACGGTAATGTTATATTGTCAGCCTCAGCCCTGTTATTATCCTAACTGAACACACACCCTTCCAGTTGTTACTGGATGGACAGTTGAAGGACGGTAATGTTATATTGTCAGCCTCAGCCCTGTTACTATCCTAACTGAACACACACCCTTCCAGTTGTTAGTGGATGGATGACTGAAGGACGGTAATGTTAGTCAGAATCACATTGCTCGGTGGGCCTTGCTCTTGCAAGGTAGATATATTTCAGTAAAAAAGGAAAATACTTTGACATGCTTGGCATACAATTTAATCTACCAGGCTGAACCCCCTGAGTGTCAGGTTTTGACAGAAAAGGCCGTCAAGGGACATTTTGTGTCAAAATCAGTGCGGGGCGGGAGTGTCCAACGGAAGAAAACAGAAATCAAACCAGCACTCAACATTTTTGTTGACGGTTCATCTGCAGTGGAGGATGGGATTAGGCAGGCAAAGTGCGGATTACAAATACAGGATCATAATGGAAAACCTATTAAAGACATTGCCTTACAGTTACTGGCGAGTTTAAGTGTGCAGTGTGCCGAACGAGCTGCAGTCACTTTGTGCTGACACAACCACATGTTTCTCCCACTGGTTGATATAAATTCTGACAGTATGTACGTGTGTAACAGTTTAACCGAGTACCTACCTCTGTGGGAAGCGAGAGGTTTTGTGTCAGCAGATGGCAAACCTTTTCCATCTGTCCTATTACTGCAGAGAATAGTAGATGCAGCGAGGAGAGGTTACAGAAAATACTATGATATATTGACCTATGTTGTGAAAATTGGAAAGGAGATAATTGGGACAACTTTGTCTAAGTGTCGTCTGGAAAACCAGGTGGTCATATGTCCTTACCCTATCTATATATATATACATACATATAAAACAGCAGAATCAAAATGTGGATTTAATACCACTGTAAATTGCACCATGGAAACGAGGAAGGCATTATCAGGTTAACCCATGTGGCCTATAAGGCAAAGGGGAGATATTGCTTAACCACCACAATGAAGAAGTACCAGTATGGACATAACCGGATTTGTCTGGTGAGCAACAGTACGTCGCTTGTCAACCCACAAATACCAACCTGAGTAGAGAAGACGGAGTTGGTCGGCATACATAAAAGAAAGACAGAAACGATAATTGTTACAGAAAGTATTAAGGACGACTTGATAAATTACCTTCGGGAACATAAATATACTATTCAGCCATTGCCCATACGTTTGGGTCAAGAGAGGCAGCAACGAGAAACCATTGATGTAGTGTACTACAATCTGGAACAACAGTGGAAGATGATACAAGTTCAGATTGATGAGATAAATGATTCTACCTGGTGGGAGGACTTATGGAACTGGGGGTCAAACGTGAAGATACGCCCTGGTTTAGAAATATCTCCCATGTCCTGATAGTCGTTTCGGGTGTCATGGTGATATATGTGACATACTTAATTTGGAAACTTAAGAAATTAATTAAGGAATGTGAAAGGATGTATGAACACAGGTTGGACAGCGACCTTAAAGGCAATCAGTATTCGAAGTTGCTCCATTAAAATATTGACAATTAATTATGTAACACGAGGGTAGTTGTATAACTATTGGTAGATACTTAAAATGAATTAATGAATGACAAATGTATTCTAAAAGTCAAATTGCGACTGCGTTATGCTCGCACAAGTGACTAATTAAGTAACAATGATGTTAACATTGTGCTTTCTTTAACATTACACTGCTTATGATCTTGCGTTAACAATGAAATTATAATTGCAGAAGTGTACTACCAAAGAGACATGAGAGTGTGATCCCTTGGGCATAGCCCTGCATGATCAGAGGGGGACGGGGGGTGGTGGGGGTGGTGTGGTGGTGGGTGTAGACTCAGTAAATACACATAAAAACGTAATTGAAACAATGAGGCTCGTCACACAACAATACACAACGTTTTGAAACATAGAGGGGCTGGTTAGAAGGAGCACAGCAAACAGATGGTCAAGGAATTGTAGACCATACAGAAAAGCAGGCTGAAACAAGAGAGAGATTCTACCAGACAGTGTCCCTGCACAAACCAGATAAAGGAGTTTCTATTGGCATGAGGTCTGATTAGACTCACAGTAGACAATGGCTGAAAATGGTGACAGCACGAGAACCCCGAGGAAGAACACTCAAGAAAATTCCCTGAGTCATGGACTCAGAGAATAGAAAAGCAGCTGCCATTCTGAGACTGATCACCTCGTGTCTTGGGGTAGTATAACATGCAAGTAGTGAGTGCTTGTACCTGATGATTTAATGTGTGAATAAACATTGATATACCTTCCACCAGTCCGATTCTGTGAATTCTTCAAGAGGAAGTGCAGATTAGGCACAGCAACAATCTGATAGCTCTATACAAGGTCTAACCAGGAACATAAACACAAGCAACGCCTAGAGAGAAAATTACACGACCAGTAACAAAATTAGCAATGCTTTGTCGAGTTTACAGCCTTTATCAAAGACTCACCAGGACTAACAACAACAGCAAAGAGGGATGAGAAAATGACAGGGGCAGTAATTCAGTTAAACACGGTTCATAGAATTAATAGCTGGATAAAGAGTCTTACCAGGAACACCAATAATAGCGAGGATGGGATAGTAAATATATTGAATAACCTGAAGAGCTAAAAAGATCCGATAGTCTAATGAGTACCAGTCATAATATGTGGAAAGATCGTCAAATTGCCAGATGAAACTCCTGTCCATTGTTGAAACATTCCCATCTATTGTTTTCAGATTCTGACCCATTGTTGTAACATTCCAATCTATTGTTCTCAGATTCTGACCCATTGTTGTAACATTCCAATCTATTGTTCTCAGATTCTGACCCATTGTTGTAACATTCCAATCTATTGTTCTCAGATTCTGACCCATTGTTGTAACATTCCCATTTATTGTTCTCAGATTCTGATCTATCCTCTCCCTCTGTCTGGAGCTGTTTGTCCCTCTTACTGCCGGGTTTGATGCTCCTGTTGACACTATGTGATAATACATTGAAATGACTCCCATATTAATAGAAGTTGGAAACCCTCCAGTGAAACAATTAGGGTCCGTGGAGACTGACATTAATACCAGTCACTAAACAAACAGTTTCAGTTAACCCCTTTCAGTCCAGCACTGTTTGTACCACAATAAAGTAGAACATTTATCCGGTCTGGATGGGATGTATGAAAGATGCTGAGGGAAGGAAAGGTGGGAATAGCGGAGGCACTGAACAGAATTTTTCAATCCTCCTTGGATATGCGAGTTGTGACAGAGGTCTGGAGGGTTGTAAATGTTACACCCTACTTGAAAAAAAGGAGCGATTGAGTAAACACTGTATTTACTGACCAGACAGTTTAACGTCACTGATGGGGAAATTTCATAACCCAGGACAAATATATTCATTGCTTTGAAAAACATGGAATAATAAATAGACAGCAGTAGGGATATGGTGATGAAAAAGCATGTCTGGCAAACCTCAACAACAACTTATATTTATATAGTGCTTTTAATGTTATAAAACATCCCAAAGTGCTTCTCAGGATCATTACGAAGCAAAGTATGACACTGAGACACAACATGAGATATTAGATCAGATGGCCAACAGCTTGAACAAAGAGATAGGTTTTAAGGAGTACCTGAAAGGAGGAAAGCGAGACGGAAAGGTGGTGACCGTAGCGGAGTGGTAATATTACCAAAATTGTAATACTGAGGCTCAGGCTGATTCTCTGAGGACATGGGTTCAAATCCCACCGTGGTAACTGGTGCAAGTTAAAATTCAATATGAGCTAAAATTCAATTAATTAATACAAATCTTCATTTGAAAACTATTCTCAGCAATGGTGCCATGATGCTATCATTGATCGTCATAAAAAAAAAACAGCCTGGCTTACTGATGTTCTTCAGCAATGGAAATCTGCCATCCTTATACGGTCTGACCTCCATGTGACTCCAAACCCACAACAATGTGGTTGACTCTAAACTGAATTCTGAAAGGTCCAGCAAACCACTCAGTATTCAAGGGCAATTAGGGATGGGCAAAAAATGCTGGCCTTGTCAGTGACACCCACATCCCATGAACGAATGAAAAGAAAAACAGTGCAGTGAGGATATTCCAGAACATTGGTCCTAGGCAGCTGAAGACCTAGTCGCCAGTGGTGCAGTGATTAAAATCCGGGTGCACTAGAGGCCGGAATTAGAGGAGTACATATATCTCGGTGGGTTGTGGAGGTGGAGGAGATTACAAAGATATGGTGCGGGGGGCGAGGCCATGGAGGGATCTGAAAACAAGGAAAATAATTTTAAAATCAAGACATTACTTGACTGGGAGCCAATGTCAGTCAGTGATAGATGAACGGGACTTGGTGTGAGCTAAGACATGGGCAGCAGAGTTTTGGATGACCTCAAGTTTACAGAGAGTAGAATGTGGGAGATCAGCAAGGAGTGAGTTGGAATAATCACATCTAGAGGTGACGAATGCATGAATGAGGTTTCAGCAGCAGATGGGCTGAGACAGGGGTGAAGTCGGGTGATGTTACTGAGGTGGAAATAGGCGGTTGCAATGAATTCCTGAAAATGAGGTTAAAGATCGTTTTGGGTGAAATGTGACACCAAGGATGTAAACATATTGTCTGCATCTCAGACTGTCACCAGGAAGAGGGATGGAATCAATAGCAAGGGAACAGAGTTGGAGTGGGGAGTGAAAACAATGGCATCAGTCTTCCCAATATTTAACTGGAGGAAATTTCTGCTCATCTAGCACTGGATGTCGGATAAGCAGTCTGATAATTTAACAACAGTGGAGGAGTGGAGAGAGGTAGTGCTGAGGTAAACTTGATGGAGTTATTTGATAAAACAATGGAGAGGGTTGATGAGGGTGGTGTGATTGAAGTTATATATATGGACTTTCAAAAGGTGTTTGATCAAGTGTCATTCAATGGACAGGTTAGGAAAACTGAACCTTATGGATGAAAGGGACAGTGACAGTGTGGATATAACATTGACTAAGGAACAGTAAACAGAGAGAAGTGGTGAAAGGTTGTTGTTCAGACTCGATAGGAGTATACAGTGGTGTTCCCCAAGGCTCGGTATTAGGACCACTGCTCTTTTTGCCCTTGGAAAACCAGGGGTGGGTAGGGCAGAGCCCCCTCCTCCTCTCTCTTTACAGAGCTTCCCCTCTCTGCAGCCTCCGCTCCATTTGTTGGTCATGTTACAGACACAGAGACACTGTAACTACAGTCCAATACCTCGTCCAGAGTTGTGTCACCAAATACTCTGTCCTCCCTGAATGTCTGCAGCAGCTCACAACACAACCTCCAGAAAACCATCCACAGCACCTCCACTAACTTTACAATAGCAGAAGTACGTCAAAAGCCCTAAACCTGTAATTTGGATGCCTGGTCATTTTAAATAACACCAGGGGGTTCTTCGTGCCGCTGAATGCATGTTCAGCTGAGAGCGACTAACAGAGGCGGTCAGTGGACATGCACAGACCAAGTTTCACAGACGTGCATCAAAGCTGCGGGAATGGATGATTGACATCTTATTCAGACCCCTCCTCACGCTGCAGACACACACATGTTACACCCACGCTATCACCCCGGCCAGCCTGGGTGTCCTGCACAATGTGCTGGATGTGACCAGCAGTGCAGCTCACACCATTGTATGGATCCAAACTTCCACAACATCAGTGGAGCTGGAGAGATGAAATGTGCGGTCAGGGAGAGGCAGAGTGAATGAAACTCACTTTAAAAAGGGAATTAGAACAAGACTTTCAGATGAACAAGTTTCAGGAATATTGGAAATGAACAGGGGATTGGGATAATCAGAGGGTTGAGGACATGGAGGGATTTGATCACACGAGTGAGAATATTAAAATTGAGGTGTTACTGGAACAAGAGCCAATGTAGGTCAGTGAGCACGGGGATGTTAGGTGAACAGAATTTGGTGTAAATTAGAAGATGGCAGCAGAGTTTTGGATGATTACAAGGTTACAGAAAGTTTTAATGTGGGAGACCAGCTGGGAGTGTGTTAGAATAGTCAAGTCTCAAGTCAACAAAGGCATGGATGAGAGTTTGAGCAGCAGATGAGCTGAACTCTCTCTCTCTCTCTCTCCCTGTTTCTTTCTCTGTCTCCCTCTCTTGCTCTGGCCCACACTCAGAGTCTTATATGCTTCAATCTTGTCGCCTCTTACTTTCCTAATCGTCTTATATGCTTCAATCTTGTCGCCTCTTACTTTTCTAAACCCCAGCTGATATAAGACTAGCCCGCCAGCCTTTCAACATAAGACAACCCGCCCATTCCAGGTATTAGTCTCGGAAACCTTCTCTGAATTGCTTCCAACGCATTTGCATGCTACCTTAAATAAGGAGACCAATACTGTACACAGTACTCCAGATGAGGTCTCATCAATGACCTGTATAACTGAAATATAAACACCCTACATTTGTGTTCTATTCCGCTCGCAATAAATGATAATATTTTATTAGTTTTCCTAATTACTTGCTGAACCTGCTGACTAACCTTATACAATTCATGCAGCAGGATACACATATCCCTCTGCAACTCTGACTTCTGCAATCCATCACCATTCAAATAATATGATCAGTTTTTATTCTCACTGTCCAAATGGATTAGGAGACAGAGAGAGTTTACACTCGATCAAACGTGTGTGTGTTCATCGCTAAGAGTTGCGGGGCGGGGCGGGGGTAGGGGAACTTTAAGAGAGTTTTGAATAAGTAAAGCCAGAAATACAATGAAATTAGCATATCACAGGAAATTGTCAATTGAACCGGTAAATGTTAGAAATGTAACAGTCTTTGAGCAAGTGAAAGAGGGGAAGGGGAAGAGGAACAAGAAGGAAGGATTGTGATGGGACGGAGAGGGGAGAGTTTAAATGACAGACTGTTACATTTCTAACGTTTTCCAGTTCTGATGAAGGGACACAGATCTGAAACATTAACTCTGTTTCTCTCTGCACAGATGCTGCCAGACTTGCTGAGTATTTCTGGCACTTTCTGTTCTCATTTCAGATTTCCAGCAACCGCAGTATTTTGTTTTTATTTTAGTATTTAATTCACTGTCACTTCTATTCCAGGAATTCCTACCTTAAAGACGTTCTGCTCTTCTCTTCCAGAGCTTAGGGCCTCGGCAGCCGAAGGTACGGCCATCAATGGTAGAGTAATTAAACTCGGAGATGCTCAAGAGTCCAGAGTTATATGACGTCTCAGTGCTGCAGTGGAAGCTCAGACTGAAGTCATGAGATCCATAACAAAAACAAGAAATGCTGGAATCACTCAGCAGGTCTGGCAGCATCTGTGGAAAGAGAAGCACAGTTAACATTTCGGGTCAGTGACCCTTCTTCGGAAGGGTCCTACTTTTCCGAAGAAGGGTCACTGACCCGAAACGTCAACTCTGCTTCTCTTTCCACAGATGCTGCCAGACCTGCTGAGTGAATCCAGCATTTCTTGTTTTTGTTTCAGATTTCCAGCATCTGCAGTATTTTGCTTTTATGTCATGAGATCCATGCTTGCTGCCATGCAGGATCAGACTGCTGTCAACATGGCTGTGGATCTCAGTGTTCAAAGGGGTTTGCAGGATCTCACAGCAGTCCAGCAATCTGTGATCCAGTAGATTACTCGGATTGATGAACTGTCGCCCCGTGGGACTGACAGTGTCTCCATGGAGCATGAACCTGCTGTCCTCTCTCAGGATGACAGTATTTGTTCTCCCTTCACTGCCACTCCACCAGTGTACTTGCTGTTACCCATCAGACATCCCAGGCTACTGCTGCCCATGTCGAGGTGGTGCAGTCCGACGCCCAGTCCTCAAAGCCCAGAGCTGCTCGAGGACGTCCTGCAAGGCCACCTGGAGTCTCCCCCAGGGAAAGTCAGCAGCCCTCCATCAGCCATGCTGCAGTCATTGGAGAAACACTGTGTAGGAGCACTAGTCAAGTCGAGGGAACCCACAAGACAGGCACTAAGAGAATACACAGGGGTGCATAGTTCAGTTTTGTTTGTATAATTGGATGTGCTGTTGGATAAAGATGTCAAAGTAAATAATTTTGTTGGTGTTTTTTATTGCAGGATGGTGAGCAAGGGGACAATGTGATGGGGCGTCTCAGATTGGTGTAATGATGGAGAATGGGGGATCCATGGTGGGAAAGAGATGTTGTCCTATGGGAAACAGAATATTAGCAGGGTCTCTCTGACGGTCTTTCTGGGTCGAAGGCATCCAGGAAATATCCTCCCTGCCTCCTCCTCCTCCTCCTGAGGTAGCCTCCGGATTCCTGGTTCCCATGCCTGTGTCCTCATGATGGTGATGATATGAAGGGTGCAGCAGAACACCATGAACTTGGACACCTGCTCCAGTGTGGACTGGAGGGCTCCCTCTGGCGATTCGGACAGTGGATGCATTACTTCATCGCACTGATGGTCTGTTCCACCATGTTCCTGGTGACTTCATTGTTCACATTATACACATGTTAATTGTGTGAGGTTGGGTGGTGGTGGGAGGAGGTTTGGGGGAGTAGAAACATGAGCTGTGTCTGGAGAGGGGAGGTTACATTTGTCTCCGAGGAGCCACATTCTGGTTCTGCATGGGGGCCCGATGTGTCGGGACGGGCTGACTGCTTCAGAATGAAGGGATGGTGGCTGCTGCCAGGATGGTGGACATTCACCAACATGATGTACTGGGCATGCTCGCACACCAACTGTACATTAATGAAGTGAGAGTTCTTCCAGTTCCTGTACCTCTCCCCGTTGACATGGGGACACCGTAGAGACATCTCAAAAAACAGGAATGCAGCTATCCTCACAAAGCCAGGGGTCCCCTTATCCTGTTTCTCCCTGCTGAGGGAGAAAAAGGTGTATTAACTTCACCCAACATAGATGGCCTCTCTCACCTAGCGGATACATCAATGGACAGCACACATTCCTCACAACTACAGGCCAGATAGTCCAACATCAGTGGTGGGAAAGGTTTTAGAACAATATCAGGGATAAAACCACAAGCATTTGAGAGGTTTGAGTTACTTCAGGATAGCCAGCATAGATTTACAAAAGGAAAGTCATGCTTGACTAATCTAATTGCACTTTTGATGATGTAACAGAGAAGGTTGATGAAGGGAATGTGATGGATGTTGTCTAGATTGGTTTGAACAATGTGTTTGATAAAGTGCCACAGAAAAGTTTAATTACCAAAATTGAGTCAAATGGAATGGGAGGGTCAGTGTCCAATTGGATAAAAAAATGGTTTACATAGAGAAAACAGTGTGTCATAGTAAATGGGAGTTTTTCAGACTGAAAGGTGTTAGACAGTGGGTATTCCCCCAGGGCCAGTGCTCGGGCCACTGTTTAATTTTGCTGTGTATAAATGACTTGGATCTTGGAATACAGAGTAGAATTTCAAAATCCGCCTCTGATACCAAACATGGAGCTGTGATAAACAGTGAGTATGTTCAGAACCACCTGCAACAGGACATAGATACTGATTGGAATGAGCAGACGAGTGGCAGATGAAAGTGTGAGACAAGTGTGAGGTGATGCATTTTGTCAGAAAGGATAGGAAGGCAATATAGGCTTAATAACAATGTTCTAAACAGTGTGCAGGAACAGAGAGACCTGTGGGTGTATGAATATCCATCGTTGAAGGTGGCAGGACATATTGAGAGATTGGATAGTAAAATACATATAATCTTATATTTCATAAAGAGAGGTATCGAGTTCAAAAGCAGAGAAGTTATGATGAATGTTTAAAAATCTCTGGTTAGGTCTCAGCTGGACTACTGTGTCCAATTCTGGTCACCACACTTCAGAAAGATTATGAAGGTCCTTGGTGCTGAGGAGATTTAACAGGATGGTTCCAGGGATGGAGGATTTTAGTTCCAAGGTTAGGTTACACGATTATGACAGGTTTAGATAATTTAGACAATGACAAAGTGTTCCCATTAACTGATAGAAGAAAGACTAGGGACACGGATTGAAGGTTCTGGACAAGTGATGCAGGAGGAATATGAGTTTGAATGTTTTTCTTTTTGCAGCGGGTGTTAATGATCTGGAACTCACTGCCCACAAGTGCGTTAGAAGCAGAGACAATCATTGATTTCAAATGAAAGCTGGTGGAGACCTGAAGGAAATGAATTTGCTACAGGGATTGAGTGGGGGAGTGGGACTGACAGGATTGCTCCATGGAGAGACAGTATGGATATGATGGGATGAATGGCCTCCTTCTATGTCCTAAATGACGCTATCAGTCTCTGTGACTCGATGTTGGATACGTCTCCTGCTCTTGTTTCGAAAGATACAGATACAAAGAAGTTCAATTAAACTGTGACCTTAACATCCACTGACAGCTCCGTCCTCACCCTGGTGTGAGGCTCTAGGTCGTGTTACAGGAGGTGACACAGCTCTGTGACCACCTCCTAATTGAATCAGAGTCACCTCACACACTGCTCCTGGGTTAGGTGTAGGTAGGAAAAGTGCTCTTGGAAAACCCGGGGTTGGTAGGGCAGAGCCCCTTCCTCATCCATTCTTTCAGAGCATCCCCTCTCTGCAGCCTCTGCTCCATTTGTTGGTCATGTTACAGACCCAGAGACACTGTAACTACAGTCCCTATACCTTGTCCAGAGTTATAGAACATAGAACATAGAACATCGCAGCGCAGTACAGGCCCTTTAGCCCTCGATGTTGCGCCGACCTGTGAAACCATCTGACCTACACTATTCCAGTTTCATCCATAGGTCTATCCAATGACCACTTAAATGCCCTTAAATTTGGCGAGTCGACTACTGTTGCAGGCAGGGCGTTCCACGCCCCTACTGTTGGGTCAACAAATTCTCTGTCCTCCCTGAATGTCTGCAGCAGCTCACAACACAACCTCCAGAAAACTGTAAGATGGATACCTGGTCTTTTTAAATAACACTAGAGGGGGTTCCTCGTGCTGCTGAATGTATGTTCAGCTGAGAGTGACTGACACAGGCGGTCAGTGGACATGCACAGACCAAGTTTCAAAGACGTCCATCAAAGCTGCTGGAATGGCTGATTGACACCATATTCAGACCCTTCCTCACACTACAGACGCACACATGTTACACCCACGTTATCACCCCGGACAGCCTGGGTGTCCTGTACAATGTGCTGGATGTGACCGGCAGTGCAGCTCACACCATTTTATGGATCCGAACTTCCACAGCACCAGTGGAGCTGGAGAGATGAAATGTGTGGTCAGGGAGTGAGACAGAGGGAAAGAAACTCACTTTTAAAAGGGAATTAGAAAAAGACTTTAAGATGAACAAGCTTCAGGAATATTGGAAATGGACAGGGGATTGGGATAATCAGAGGGGTGAGGACATGAGGGATTTGATCATACGAGTGAGAATATTAAAATTGAGGTGTTACTGGACTAAGAGACAATGTAGATCAGTGAGCACAGGGATGTTGGGTGAACAGAATTTAGTGTAAATTAGAAGGTGGCAGCAGAGGTTTGGATGACCACAGGTTTACAGAGAGTAGGTTATGGGAGAGCAGCCAGGAGTGAGTTAGAATAGTTAAGTCTCGAGGTAACAGTCAAGTCTTCCAACCAAAATGGATAGTTTGATCTTTTCCCACATTATACTCCATTTGCCAGTTCTTTGCCCACTCATTTAACCTTTCCTAATCCCTTTGTAGCCTCCTTATGTCCTCTTCAGAACTTACCTTCTTACCAATCTTGGAGTCATTAGCAAATTTCGAAAGCATACCTTCGGTCTATTCATCAAAGTTTTTTGTATCAATTGTAAAAAGTTGAGGCCCCAGCACTGATCATGGTGGCACACCACTTGCCGCAGCTTGCGAACCAGAAAATAACCCATTTATGCCTACTCTGTTTCCTGTTAGCTGGCCTATCCTCTATCCATGCCAATTATGTTACCCCCTACACGATGGGATTTTATTTACCACAATGACGTTTGATGTGGTACGTTATCAAATGCCTTCTCTAAATCTAAGTACAGTAAATCCACCAGTTCCCCTTTATCCACAGTACATGTTACTTCTTCAAAGAACTCCAGTATATTGGTTAAACATGATTTCCCTTTCACAAAACCATGTTGACTCTGCCTGATCACCTTGATTTTTTTCTACGTGCCCTGCTATAACGTCTTTAATAATAGCTTCTAACATTTGATCCATAACTGAAAGCCATTCTCACCTGCCACAGGTCGGATGTACACAATGTCTCTTCTGATGTTGTGCTGTATTTGAACTGTTACTCCTCAATAGAGTCATAGAATTATAGAGATATACAGCACAGAAACAGGACCTTCAGCCCATTGTGTCTGTGCTGGCCATCAAGCACCGAACTATTCTAATCCCAATTCCCAGCACTTGGCCTGTAGCCTTGTATGCCATGGCGTTTCATGTGCTCATCTAAATACTTATGAAATGTTGTGAGGGTAGCTGCCCGGACCATCTCTTAAGGCAGTGTGTTCCAGATTCGAACCACCCTCTGGGTGAAAATTATTTTCCTCAAATCCCTTCTAAACCTCCTGCCTCTTACCTTAAATCTATTCCCCCTGGTTATTGACCCGTCCACTGAGGGAAAAAAGATTCTTCATGTCTAACCTATCAATGCCCCTCATTCTGTTGTATAGCTCAAAAATGACACCCCTCATCCTTTTCTGCTCCAAGGAAAACAACCCTAGCCTTTTCTGTCGCTCTTCACAGCTGAAATGCTCCAGCCCAGGCAACATCCTGGTGAATCTATTCTACACCCTCTCCTTTGCAATCACCTCCTTTCTATAGTGCGGCAACCACAACTATACACAGTACTCCAGTTGTAGCCTAACTGGAGTTTTATACTGCTCCATCATAACCTACCTACTCTTATATTCTACACCTCGGCTAATAAAGGAAGGTGTCCCATACGTCTTCCTGACCACATTGTCTACCTGTGCTGCTGCCTTCAGTGACCAATGGACAAGTACACCTAGGTCCCTCTGACCTTCAGTACTTCCTAGGGTCCTACCATCCATTGTATATTTCCTTGTATTGTTCGCCCCCCCAAATGTATCACCTCACACTTCTCAGGATTACATTCCATTTGCCACTCCTCTGCCCATCTTACCAGCCCATCTATATCGTCCTGTAATCTAAGGCTTTCCTCCTCACTATTTACAACACCACCAATTTTCGTGTCAGCTGCGAACTTACTGATCAGTCCTCCTATATTCACGTCTAAATCATTAATGCACACTACAAACAGCAAGAGTCCCAGCACCGATCCCTGCAGTACACCACTGGTCACAGGCTTCCACTCGCAAAAACAACCCTTGACCATCACCCTCTGCCTCCCACCGCTAAGCCAATTTTGGATCCAATTTGCCAAATCGCCCTGGATCCCATGGGCTCTTACCTTCTTAACAATTCTCCCATGCGGGACCCCATCAAAAGCCTTACTGAAGTCCATATAGACTACTGCTTTACCCTCATTTAAACCCCTAGTCACCGCCTGGAAAATAATCAATCAATTTAGTTAGACACGAACTCCCCTTGACAAAGCCATGCTGACTACTCCTGATTAATCCATGCCTCTCCACGTGGAGATTAATCCGGTCCCTCCGAATTTTTTCCAATGGTTTCCCTGCAAAAAATTGCTTGTGACTCTTCGACCTCCTTTCTGTTAATCTGTGACCCTCGATCAGATCTTACAGTGGTGTAGGAGTGGCAACAGAGTTCCTGCCTCCCTTTTATATGATTTTTCAGGGTGGAAGATGAAGAGATGAAATGTGTGGTCAGGGATAGAGAGAGGGGGAAAGAAACCCACCTTTATAAAGGGAATTAGCAAAAGAATTTAAGATGAACAAGTTTCAGGAATATTGGAAATGGACAGGGGATTGGGATAATCAGAAGGACGAGGACATGGAGGGATTTGATCTCATGGTTGGAATATTAAAATTGAGGTGTTACTGGACCAAGAGCCAATGTAGGTCAGTGAGCACTGGGATGTTGGGTGAACAGAATTTGGTGTAAATTAGAAGATGGCAGCAGAGTTTTGGAAGACCACAAGGGACAAGGTTACAGAGAGTAGAATGTGGGAAACAAGCCAGCAGTGTGCTGGAATAGTCAAATCTCGAGGTAACTAAGGCATGGATGAGGTTTTCAGCAGCCGATGAGCTCAGCTCTCTCCTTCTCTCTTTCTCTATCTCTCCCTCTCTCTCTCTGTCGCCCTCACTTGCTCTATCCCACGCTCAGAATCTTCAATGTTTCAATCAAGTCGCCCCTTACTCTTCTAAACTCCAGCTGATATAAGCCTAGCCTGTCCGGCCTTTCCTCATAAGACAGTCCGCCCATATTCATCAAATAAACCTTCTCTGAACTGTTTACAACGCATTTACATGTTTCCTTAAATAAGGAGACCAGTACTGAACACAGAATTCCAGATAATGTCTCACCAATGCCCTCCCTACCTTTGTATTCAGTTCCTCTCACAATAAATGATAACATTATATTAGCTTTCCTAATTACTTTCTGAACCGACATACTAACCTTATGCAATTCATACACCAGGACACCCAGATACTCCTGCATCTCAGAGTTCTGCAATCCCTCACCATTCAGATAATATGCTTAGTTTAATTTCATTATTACTACCAATATGGACAATTTCACATTTCCCCACATTCTACTCCATTTCCCAGATCTTTGCCTTCTCACTCAATCTATCTATGTCCGTTTGCAGCCGCCTTATGTCCTCTTCAGAACTTTGTTTCATCAACAGATTTACCAACCACACCTTCGGTCCTTGCATCTAATTCATTTAAACAAACTGTAAAAAGTTGAGGCCCCAGCACTGATACCTGTGGCACCCCACTCGTTACATCCTGCCAACCAGAAAATTACCCATTTATGGCTGCTGTCTGTTTCCTGTTAGCTAACCAAACGTCTATCCATGGCAATGTGTTACCCCCTACACCATGAGCTTTTATTTTTCGCAATGACCTTTGATGTGGCACCTTATCAAATGCCTTCTGGAAATCTAGTACAGTACATCCACCAGTCGCCTTTATCCACAGCACATGTTACTTCTTCAAAGAACTCCAGTTAATTGATTAAACGTAATTTCCCTTTCACAAAACCATGTTGACTCTGCCTAATCACCTTGAATTTTTCTACCTGCCCTGCTATAACATCTTTAATAATAGCTTCTAAAAAATCTAATCCACAGCCAGAAAGACTTTCTCATATGTCACAGATTGTTTCTCTACTGTGTTTATTCTGATTTTGTGCTGTATTTGAACCGCCACTGCTCAATAAACTGCTTGTGACCCTTTGACCTCCTTTTGGGTAATCTCTGACCCTAGATCAGACCTTCCAGTGGTTAGGAGAGAGAACACAGAGATCGAGATGATCGGCTTGGTTTACTTGGCTTGTGCGAAATTGTAAACTCAGTTGAGTGATGAATGAGTAGGAGATTTGGCAACAAAAAGAGTTTACACTCGATCAAACGTGTGTGTTCATCACTAAGAGCGTGGGTTGGGGGGGGGGGGGGGACGGTTCTTTCAGAGAGTTTTGAATAAGAAAAGCCAGAAATACAATCTCACTAGCATATCACAGGAAATAGTCAGTTGATAACCTGGTAGAGAAGAAAAACAGGCACACCTGGGAGACGGACATCCTGAGGATTTTCGAGGTGTATGATTGTAATTACGATTTCATTCTCAATGGAATATTTGCGTATGTCCAGAAATGCAAATTTAAGCTAAAAAAAGGGCTGAGATAAGTTTGTCAATGGGGCACATCTGTGTACCTGAACAGAAAGTGCTGGAAATACTCAGTGGGTCTGGCAGCATCGGTGTCGAGAGAAACAGAGTTAATGTTTCAGATCTGTGACCCTTCATCAGAACTGGTAAACATTAGAAATGTTGATGTACAAGCTGGAGATAGTGAGACCATGGACCTCCTGCTTTCCATTCCACACCCAATCCTTCACCCCAAACCTCCCCTTCTGATTTTATACTTTCCAATTATAACCCAATACTGCCAGCTTCCCAGTCACAGCAGCTTCAGGAGACAGAAAGAAAGCAGCAAAAGAGCAACAAAGCCCCATCACTAGGTCTGACACTCACAGCCACCAGATCAAATACTTATAGTGCGTGTACCTTAGAGGCTGGTATCGAGTCAGAATCTGCACGTGGTGAGTCACCGAGCATGAGTGAGCTGCAGCCAGGCAAGGGGGAAAGGATAGTTCATGTGTCAGGTCACCAGAGGGCGAGGTCACAAACGAGTTATAATACACAGGACTCAGAAGTGAACATTGCTGGAGCTGCTGCCCATGTCGAGATGGTGCAGTCTGAATCCGAGCCCTCAAGGCCCATAGTTGTTCGAGGACGTCCTGCAAGGGCATCTGCAGTCTCCCTCAGTGAAAGACAGCAGCCTTCCACCAGCCATGCTGCAGTCACTGGGAAACACTGTGTAGGAGCACTAGGCAAGTTGGGGGAACCCACAAGACAGGGACTAAGGGAACACACAAGGGTGAATAGTTCAGTTTAGTTTGTATAATTGCATGTGTTGTTGGATAAAGATGATCATGAAAAACATTTTGTTGGTGTTTTTATTGCAGGATGCTTACCTCGGGGACGCTGTGATGGGGCATCTCAGATGGATGTAATGGTGGAGAAGAGGGGGATCCATGGTGGGAAAGGGAAGTTGTCCTCTGGGAACTGGAATCTTAGCAGCGTCTCTACGACAGCCTTTCCGGTTTGAAATCATCCAGGAAATATCCTCCTTGCCTCCTCCTCCTCCTACTGAGGTTGCCTGCGGATTCCTGGTGCCAAAGCCTGTGTCCACATGATGGTGATGATGTGAAGGGTGCAGCAGAACACCATGAACTTGGACACCTGTTCCAGTATATACTGGAGGGCTCCCCCCAAGCGGTTCAGACATCGGAAGCATTGCTTCACCTGGTGGTTTTGTGTGGGGGAGGGGAGTGTCTAGGGTTCAGAGGTCATGAGCCACATTTTGGTTTTGCATGGGGGCCCGATGTGTTGGGACCGGCTGACTGCTTCAGAATGAAGGTATGGTGGCTGTTGCCAGGATAGTGGACATTTACCAACATGATGTACTGGGCATGCTCGCACACCAACTGTACATTGATGAAGTGAGAGTTCTATCATTTCCTGTACCTCTCCCCGTTGCCATGGGGATCCCGCAGAGACACCTAGACCATCAGGAATCCCGCTATCATGACAAAGCCACGGGATCTCTCACCTGCTTCTCCCTGCTGATGGAGCAGACAGTACAATTCACCTCACCCGACATAGATGGCCTCCGTCACACAGCAGATACATGAATGGACAACATAGAGAGAGATACTGGATACGTCACCCGCTCTTGTCTGGAAAGATCCAGATAAGAACAGAATAACATAAGAACTAGGAGCAGGAGTAGGCATTCAGCCCCTCGAGCCTGCTTCGCCATTCAATATGATCATGGCTGATCTCATCTCGGCCTCAACTCCACTTTCCTGCCCGTTGTCCATAACTCTTCAACCCATTACTAATTAAAAATCTGTCTATCTCCTCCTTAAATTCACTCAATGACCCGGCATCTACCACACTCCGGGTAGTGAATCCCACAGACTCACGACCCTTTGAGAGAGGAAATTTCTCTTCATCTCTATTTTAAATCCTTATCCCTTATCCTAAAACTATGACCTCTCATTCTAGGTTGTCCCACAAGAGGAAACGTCTTCTCTATGTCTACTTTGTCAATCCCCTTAATCATCTTCTCTACCTCAATTAGATCGACTCTCATTCTTCTAAACTCTAGAGAGTAAAGGCATAAGGTGCTCAATCTCTCTTCAGAAGACAAACCCCTCATCCCTGGAATCAATCTAGTGACTCTCCTCTGATCTGCCTCCAATGCAACTACATCCATCCTCAAGTCAGGAGACTAAAACTATACACAATACTCCAGGTGCGGTCTCATTAATGCCTTGTACAGTTGCAGCAACACTTTCCTACTTTTATATTCTATTCCTTTAGCAAGAAATACCAAAATTCCATTTGCCTTCCTTTTCACCTGCTGTACCTGAAAACTAGCTTTCTGCGATTCATACACGAGGACACCCAGATCCTTCTGCACCGAAGCACTCTGAAGTTTCTCTCCAGTTAGATAATAATTTGCCTTTCTATTCTTCCGACCAAAATGGATAACCTTACACTTATCCACGTTAAACTCCATCTGCCAAATTTTGGATCATTCACCTAACCTATCCATATCAATTTGTAAATTTCTTATTTAATTATTGCAATTTACTATCCCACCTATTTTAGTGTCATCTGCAAATTTGGCAACAGTACTTTCTATCCCTGCATCCAAGTCATAAATATATATTGTAAATAGCTGGGGACAAGGACCAAACCCTGTGGTACCCCACTAGTTACATATTGCCAACCAGAAAAAGACCCATTTATCCCGACTCTCTGTTTTCTGTTGGTTAGCCAATCCTCTATCAAAGTTAATAAATTGCCCCTAACCCCATGTAATCTTACCTTGTGTATTAACCTTTTGTGCAGCACCTTATCAAATGTCTTCTGGAAGTCCAGATATACATCTGCAGGATCCCCATTTTCCTCTTTTCTTGTCACAGCTTCGAAGACCTCTAGCAAATTCGTCAGATAGGATTTACCCTTCATAAAACCATGCTGACTCTGATGGATTGCGTTTTGACTTTCTAAATATCCAGTTATTACTTCCTTAATAATGGGTTCTAACAATTTCCCAACGATAGATGTTTCCTACTTTCTGCCTTCCTCCCTTTCACCCAGTTCATTCCAAAGTTCAATGAGCAGGATGTGGCAGAATTAGCTGTCACTTTTGAAAAGCTTGCAATGCAACTGAAATGTCCGGCGGAGAGCTGGACACTGTTCTGACAAAACAAAGTAACAGGAAATTCCCATGAGATTTATTCACTATTGCCAGATGAAAGTTCATCAGATTATGAGATGACTAAAAATGCAATGCTGGGCGTACATGAGATAGTACCGGAAGTGTACCGTCAAACATTCCAAACCCTCCGAAAGCAGCCTGACTAAAGTGATCTCGAGTTTGAAAGAGTTAAGCAGCTTCCGAACACAGGGACATAGGAGCAGGAGTAGGCCATTCAGCCCATCGAGGCTGCTCCACCACTCAATATGACCATGGCTGATCATCCACTTCAATGCCTTTTTCACACATTATCTCCATATCCCCTTTTTGTCATTTGCAGTTAGAAATCTGTCAATCTATAGTTTAAACATACTCACTGACTGAGATTCCACATCCGTCTGGGATGCAGAATTCCAAAGATTCAGAAACCCCTGAGTCAAGAAATTTATCCTCATCTCTGTCCTAAGTGGCTTCCCCCTTATTTTGAAATTGTATCCATTAGTTCTAGACTCCGCAACCAGGGGAAATATCGTACACGCATTTACGCTGTTTATCTCTTTAATTATTTCGTGGGGTTCAATGAGATCCCGACACATTCTTTGAAACTCTAGAGAATACAAGCCCAGTTTCTCTCTTCATAGAACAGTCTCGCTATCCCGGGAACAAGTCTGGTGAACTTTCATTGCACTCCCTCTATGGCAATAATATCCTTCCTAAGGTAAGGGGACCCAAACTGCACACAATATTCCAGGTGTGGTCTAAGCAAGGTTCTATACACATGAAGTAAGACTTCAATACCCCTGTACTCAAATCATCTTGTGATAAAGGCTAACAGACCATTAGCATTCCGAATTGCTTGCTGCACTGCATGTTAGTTTTCAGTGACTTACTGACACACGGTTCCCTTTGTACATCTACACTTTCTAATCCCTTACTATTTGAGAAATACTCTGCACTTCTGTTTTTCCTACCAAAATGGATAACGTCACATCTGTCCATATTATATTCCATCTGTTATGTTCTTGCCCAGTCACAATGTCTGTCCAAATCCCCTTGAAGACGCTTTGCATCTTCCTCACAACATACATTCCCACCTAGTTTTGTGTCATGTGCGAACTTGGAAATATTACATTTGGTCCCCACATCCAAATCATTGACATATATTGTTAACAGCTGGGGCCCAAGTACTGATCCTTGCGGTACACAACTAATCACAGCCTGCCAAAGTGAGAATGACCCGTTTCTTCCTACTCACTGTTTACTGCCTGTTAACCAATCTTTAATCCATGCCAGTATATTACCTCCTATCCCATGTGCTTTAATGTTGCTAACCAACCTCCTGTGGGGTACTTTATCAAAAGCCTTCTGAAAATCCAAGTATAACACGTCCACTGACTCCCCTTTATCAATTCTGTTCGTAACATCCCCAATAAAAACTCCAACAGGTTCGTCAAACATGATTTCTCATTCATAAATCCATGTTTGCGATGCCCAAATAGATTATTATCCAACTGTCCATTTATCACATCCTTTAGAATACAGTCCCAGCATTTTCCCAACGGCAGATGCACGAAAGCAGGTCTATAATTCCTTGTTTTTACTCTCCCTCCCTGCTTAAATAGTGGGGTGACATTTGCTACCTTCCAATCTGCAGGAATCGCTCCAGAATCTATAGAATGTTTGAAGATAGTCACCAATGCAGCCACCATCTCCATAGCTATCTCTTCCCACACCCTGGAATGCAGAATATCAGATCCTGGGGCCTCATCAAACTTCAGCCACATTAATTTCTCCAATACAACATTCTTACTAATATTAATTTCCTTCATGTCCTCATTCTCCCTAATCCCTTGGATCTCTAATTCTGGAAATGTCCTTGTATCTTCCTCAATGAGGATAGACACAAAGTAATAATTTAGCTTCACTGCCATTTCTCTGTCCACCATTATAAATTCCCCTGACTCTGCCTGTATTGGACCCACATTTGTCTTCGCCAAACGTTTCATTTTTAGGTAGCTATAGAAGATTTAAAGTCAGTTTTTGTGTTTACATTTGACCAGTGGATACAAACACTCAAATTACAGCCCACAAATCTGAACCTTAGAGTGGTGATCCATCTCAAGGAGTTCAAAAACTCGCTCTCCCTACCATTAAAACCCACAAAGAGGAACGAAAGGTTCAAAGAGCCAGGCAGGTTGCAATTCTGGCTGATGAATTTTCCCTTGTACACAAAGCCTTAACCCCAAAGGGAAACCCTTCCCCAGTCACCACAAAGACCCGAGAATAAAAGGTGGGAAGGTTATAGGAGCCCGATCAGCCTTGGGCAAGGAGGAAAAGCTGGACACCCAGGGGACCATCCTCAGGCCAAATAGGACGGCACTGAGACCAGGAGTAATGGCCGAAGACCTGTGCGTTTCCATTGGAATAAGGCAGATCACCATCGAGCTGAATGCTGCAAGTTATGGGAAAACCTGTAGCATTAATCAGGGACCACCAGATCAGTGCAGGATAATGGGACCTGATGGAAAGCACAACAGATCAGGCTGTGCCTCCAACTGCGGCAGTCAGACCCAGTAAACCCACCACAGAGAGTGCGGGAAAAATAAACAAAATCCCTGAGAGGTACCAGGAATTTTTATCCTAAGGAAAAGTGACCCCATACCCCTTGAGTGAGGCAAGTAAAACAATAGTCATACTCAAGGATACAGGGGCCACCCAATCCCTTCTGCTGGGAAAACGAAAGTGCAGTGAATGCTAGAGCGTTAGTGAATGGTGTCGGAAGACAGCATCTGTCCATACCCTTATATCCGGTGCACTTGGATTGTGACCCAGTTTCATGACCCTTTACCATGGGGATTGTACCTCGTTTACCGGGTGATGGGTCGAACTGCTCCTGGGTAATAATCTGACAGGGGAAAAGGTTGCAGCTTCCCCAGTAGTTCAAGAGAGACCAAAAGAGGTACGGGAGACAGAATAGTTACAGGAGAAGGTCCCTGACATTCTCCCTGATTGTGTGGTGACTCGGTCCATGGCAAAACAATCCCTTGAACCGAGACTGCAGACGGATTACCCTACATTCTGATTGTCTGAAACCTTCATCGTGAAGTTAGAGGAGACAAAGAATGTATTAAACAGTTCTTCCTTATTTGAGGTTCAACAACCCGACCCAGTGTTAAAAAATAGCACAGACTGTCCAAACCAAAACTGAAGCAGAGGGAGTTGCAGAGTGTTAATAGTTAAATAATGAGGTGCTGATGAGGAAGTGGCGACCTCCTCACAGAGCAGAGGATGAAGAGTGGACAGTGGTTCACCAGATAGTGGTGCCGCTGATGTCCCTTAAAGAAATATTAAGAATGACCCAAGACCTTCTAATGGATAGACATTTCGGTGTATGAAAAATCAAAGCCCGCAGAAGAAACAATTTTGACTGGCCACAACTTCACAAAGATGTGGTGGCGTTTTGTAAAACTAGTCACATGTGCTAAGTTGTGGGGAAGCCCCAACCTGCAATAAAGCCTGCACCCTAATTCACATACCAGCTTTTGGGGACCCCTTCAGCAGAGTGCTGGTGGATTGTGGGGTCACCTGCTGAAAACAAAAAGGGATTCCAGTATCTTCTCACCATTATGGATGTGGTGACCCGATTCCCAGAGGCCATTCGCCTGAAGAACTATACCTGCCAAGGCTGTGGTGAAGGGGCTAACCCAATTCTTTACCCGATATGGGCTGCCATCTGAGATCCAGTCGGATCAGGACACACATTTTATGTCCATTTTTTTTATTAGGTAATCTGGAGGACCGCAGCCTCACAGCTCCAGCGACCCGGGTTCGATTATGTGTACTGCTTGTGCAGAGTTTGCAAGTTCTCCCTGTGACCGCGTAGGTTTTCACCAGGTGATCCGGTTTCCTCCCACAGCCAAAGACTTGCAGGCTGATAGGTAAATTGGCCATTATAAATTGCCCCTAGTATAGGTTGGTGGGAGGGGAGTTGAGGGATGGTGGGGGTGTGGTAGGAATATGTGATTCATGTAGGATTAGTATAAATGGGTGGTTGATGGTCGGCACAGACTCAGTCGGCCGAAGGGCCTGTTTCAGTGCTGTATCTCTAAATAAATAAAATAAGTAAATAAATAAAGTCCTCAGCCTACCATCCATAGTCACAAGGGGCTTTGGAGCGGTACGATCAGACCCTAAAGACAATGATCAGGCCATACTGCTATGAGCAACCCCATGACTGGGACAAAGGGCTGGGATTTCTCCTGTTGGTTTCCAGGGACTTATCCAATGATTCCACTGGCTTTAGTCTCTTTGAATTAGTTTATTGACACGAGGTGAGAGGTTCCCTTAAACTAATCAAGGAGAGGTTTTTGGGACACAGGGATGAGTATTCCATGTTACACTGCATTTCTATGCTGTGGGAGCACCTAAAGACCACCCAGGCAGCTATGGAAAGGTAAGGAGACAGAAATGCCAAGGCTAAAACATTTCAGGACAGAGACCATGCATTGTTACTATTCCCACTGCAGGGTGAACCCCTGAAATCCCGGTTCAGTGGTCCATATCGAGTGGCTAAATGAATAGTCAGGTACATTATTTAATTGACACTCCAGACCAAAGGCAAGAAGCAAAGGCTGTGGAGGGAACAGCCAAGTACAGATCTGTCAGGCAGTCAGGAGGGAAGGATTGGAAAGGGCGGTGAGGACAGGTTAGAGGAGGGCCAGGAGGATTCCCAACTTGAACCCCCTACTCTCCGAATAGCCAACCCTGAAATGTGAGATCCATCAGACACTACGCTCTCCTCCTTAAATGCAGGTCAAAGAGGCAGCCTAAAAAGGCTGCTAACAGCATTTACAGAAACGTGCAAGGACAAGGAAAGGTCCCAAAAAGGCATGTCAATGGTGAGGGAGATGCCTCACCTAGTCGAAGTGCCGCTGCAGAGTGCAGCGAAAGCTGGACAAAGACCTGCGAGCAGTAATGTCCCAGAGGACATGGGGTAGATAAAAAAATGATTCTTCCCATAGTAAAGGGAAAAGTGAAGGGAACGTACCCTAAAGTAAACAGCACTTGGGTACCTCACCAGAAAGCTAAAAGTAAGGTCAGTGTGGATCTACCCACTGAACAACACAATGATCAGGTCCCAAACCCAAAGCTAATCAAACACAACAATTTCAAAGGCGAACTCAGCAAGAACAAAGGCCCAGAGGAGATCTCAGACACCTCACAGGGTCTAAAAAAACAATTTATTACACACTGTCTGTTTAGGGAGAAAGATTGTTAAGGTGCAGGAACCTGAGTAGTTAAAACTTCATTAGAGGAGAGAAAAGGTAAACAATGCAATGGTTGATGCATTGTCCAGCGTCGAACCCGACACATAACCATCCCAGACAAAACGTCAAAAAAGTTAAATCAGTACAGCTGTAACAGACAATGTCAGCTGCAATAATTCTAAGATTAATGTGTGAATTTGAGAAGTGATTATTGAGAATGCATGTGTATTTCTTTCTTTTTCTTCCCACAGTTCTGAAATGAAATGTTCCCATTATCACATTTCTTTCCATGTGCTGCGCCGGTGTTAAGATAACACAACATGCCAAATGAGGAATTTTAATTCATCGATTGGAAACTTACACTAACCTTTAAATAGAAAAAAATCCGACAGTTAACCTTGAAAAAACTGGCAGCCAAGATGGCCACCGAAATTGGCATCTGAAACACATTTTCACATTCTAAGGCCTACAACAGGAGACACATGTCTGATGAGCCTGGACCAATATCATTGGCTTGCTCTGGTGATTGAATGACCTAAGATTACATTCATTAACACGGCATGCAAGACTACCCTGACACATTGACTTTGAAAGAGCAAACTCCTCCAAGTATAAATACTGGTATCCTGAGCCCTGGGGAGATAGAAGTTTCTAACCTTGAATCTCATTGGAAGGGTCCAGAGAATACACTGAGGCAGTCAGGAGACCTTCTGTCCATCTCTGTGACAGCTGGGAGTTTCCCCTGGACAAAAACAGACAAGCCAATGATTCAAACTGTGCAGAAGCAGAAGGGCTGTGACCCCTCTCTCTCTCTCTCTCCATCTCTCTCTCCACCTAACATCACAAGTTTGAAAACCACATGTGACTGCGGACCCCTCAAGCCTACAGATTACTGCAGACAGAGTAACCAGGGGAAGAAAGCCTCAAAGAAAATCCTGAGCAATGTGGACCAGCCACATACTGCACTTCGACAAGCAAAAGACTTCAAGAATATAACTTCAGCTGGAAGACCACGGAATCGCCCAACATCACAGAATGAGTTTTTTGAAATTTATTCTGGACTCAAATCCAACCACAAATTTACTTCTCACTCTGTAATATATTTGAGTGTGTGTGATTCTCGTATGAGTGTGTCCGTAACTGTGTGTTCCGTTTTTTTATGATTTTATTCAGATCGGGTTTCTCTTGTTAAGTTTAATAAACTCACCTCGTTCATGTATAAACTCAAGAGAACCTGTCCAATCGGTTTCTTCACCATCATACCAAAGGTAAGATGTAGAACACTCACTGAGACGTTAAGCATATTCACTGTTTATAAAGGACAAACACTGTTGCAGTCAAATAAAGAAGAGCCACACTGACCCCTCCTCACCTGGCCATAACAATTGACTGGCTGGGGATGGAGGGAATATGGGGATGAACTCAGCTCAGCATTAAATAGATACCAGAGGTTGTAAACCTCCTGGTTCAGCCTCAGACAATGGCCAGCGTGGGGGATGCAGATCATAGACAGGGAATGGAGTTGTGACAGAAACGGAAGATAACGGTTTCAGTCTTCTCACGATTTAAATGACAAGAACACTAAATCAGTGAAATATGGTTTATGAATCTAATAGTTGGATACAGAGACTTACCAGGGACACCAATAGTAGCGAGGATGGGATAGTAAATAAATTGAATCATCTTCAGAGCAAAATAGATCCGCCGTTCTAATGTTATCCAATAATATTCCGCAGTAAGACGGTCAAACCAATAGGATACACTCCTGTCACTTGTTGTAACATTCCAATCTATTGTTCTCAGATTCTGATCCATTGCTGTAACATTCCAATCTATTGTTCTCAGATTCTGATCCATTACTGTAACATTCCAATCTATTGTTCTCAGATTCTGATCCATTACTGTAACATTCCAATCTATTGTTCTCAGATTCTGATCCATTACTGTAACATTCCAATCTATTGTTCAGATTCTGATCTCCCCTCCCCCTCTCTCTGCAGCCCATGGATCCCTTTTAGTGCCGGAGCTGATGGTCCCGCTAACACTTTCGGAAAACACATTGAAAGGAGTCCTGTATTAATAGAAGAGGGAAACCCTCCAGTGACACCATTAGGGTCCATGGAGACTGACATTAATTACAGTCACTGAACAAACTGGTTCAGTTAACCCCTTTCAATTCAACACTTTTGTACCACAATAAAGTAGAACATTTATCCAGTCTGCATGGGTTTTGTGAGGGTTACTGAGGGAAGGAATGGTGGAAATGACAGAAGCACTGGACAGAATCTTTCAGTCCTCCTTGGATATGGGAGTGATGCCAGAGGTCTGGAGGATTGTCAATGTTCAACCCTGTTTAAAATGGAGAGGTTGGGTAAACCCTGTAACCATCAGTCTAATGTTGGTGGTTGGAAACTTCTAGAGGTCATAACCCAACACATAAATATATCCTGTTTGTAAAACACGTGATAATAAATGACAAGCAGCACGGAAAGGTTAATGAAATATCATTCCTGAAAATCTTCATCAAGTTCGTTGAGGACGTAACTGTGAGTGTTTCATGTAATATAATCATAGAAAGTTTAAGATACAGAAAGAGGCCACTTGGCCCATTGTGTCTGCACCGGCCGGAAAATGATCCACCTATTCTAATCCCATCTTCTAGCAATTGATCCACAGCCCTGCAGTTAATGACAGTTGAGGTGAACATCCAGTTTCCTTTTCACTGAGTGGAGGGATTCTGCTTCAACTATCCTTTCAGGCAGTAATTTCTAGACTCTCACTATAAACAGGGGATGCAGTACTGAACCCTGTGGAACGCCACTGTAAACAGTCCTCAGGTCAGTAAAATATCCGTCATCAACTGCCCTTTAATAAAAACAAGACATGCTGGAAATACTCAGCAGGTTTGGCAGCATCTGTGGAGAGAGAAGCAGAGTTAACGTTCCAGGTCAGTGACCCTTCATCATTGACCTGAAACGTTTACTCTGCTTCTCCCTCCACAGATGCTGCCAAACCTGCCGAGTATTTCCAGCATTTCGTGTTTTACTTCAGATTTCCAGCATCCGCAGTATTTTGCTTTTATTATAACAATTACCCTTTGTTTCTTGCCACTGAGCCCATTTTGTATTTTTGGGTGAACAAGTTTCTCCTCAACTCCCCGCTAATCCTTCTACCGAGCACTTTAAGTCTCTGCCCCCTAGTCACTGATCTCTCTGCTAAGGTGAATAGACTCTTCACCTCCACTCTATCCAGGCCCCACAAAATTATGTCCCTTTCAATCAGATCTCCCTTCAGCCTTCTCTGTTCCAAGTAGAACAACCCCAGCCTATCTAATCTTTCTTCATAGCTGCATTTTTCCAGTCCTGGCAAACATCCTTGTAAATCTCCTCTGTACCCTCTCTAGTGCAATTCCATCCTTTGTGTAATTAGGTGACCAGAACTGCAGAGTACTCAGGTTGTGGCCCAACCAATGATTTATACAGTTCCAGCATAACCTCACTGCTCTTGTATTCTATCCCTCAGCTAATAAAGGAAAGGATTCCATATGCCTTCTTAACCACCTTATCGACCTGACCTGCTACATTCAGGACATCAGTGGACATTGACTCCAAGGTCCCTCACTTCCTCTACACTTCTCAGTATTTTACGATTGATTGTCTATCCCTTTGCCTTGTTTGACCTCCTCAATTACATCGTCTCATACTTAACCAGGCTGAATTCCATTTGACACTTTTTTTTTTAGATTAGTGATATAGCACTGAAACAGGCCCTTCGGCCCACCGAGTATGTGCCGACCATCAACCACCCATTTATACTAATCCTAAACTAATCCCATATTCCTACCAAACATCCCCACCTTTCCCTATATTTCCCTACCACCTGCCTATACTAGTGACAATTTATAACGGCCAATTTACCTACCAACCAGCAAGTCTTTTGGCTTGTGGGAGGAAACCGGAGCACCCGGAGAAAACCCACGCAGACACAGGGAGAACTTTCAAACTCCACACAGGCAGCACCCGGAATCGACCCCGGGTCCCTGGAGCTGTGAGGCTGCAGTGCTAACCACTGCACCACTGTGCCGCCCCATCAATATTTTCTGCCATCCATATTTTCCTGCAGCCCAGCTATCCTCCTCACCAGCTACCGCACAGCCAATCTGTGTACCATCTGCACACATCTTGATCATGCCCCCTACATGTACGTTCAAATCGTTAATATTTACTACTAAAAGCTGGGGACCCAGTACTGAGCCCTGTGGAATGCCAATGGAAATAGACCTCAAGTCAGTAAAACGCCCGTCAACAATCACCCTTTGTTTCCTGTCACTGAGCCAATTTTGTATCCAGCTTTCTGCATTTCCCTGGATTCCATGGGACTGTATTTTTTTTACCTAGTATGCCACATGGGACCTTGTCAAAAGCCTTGCCAAAATCCACGGAGACCATATCATCCACACTACCCTCATCTATCATCCTTGCGACTTGGTCGAAAAATTCAATCAAGTTAGTCAACAATATCTTCCCTTAACAAATCCATGCTGACTGTCCTTGATTGACCTGAGCCTTTCTAAGTGACAGTTTATCCTGTCTCTCAGAATACATTGCAATAATTTGCCCACGACTGAGGTTACACTGATTGGCCTGCAATTATTTGGTCTATCCGTTGCTCCATTTTTAAAGAGTTACAATGTTAACAGTTCACCAATCCTCTGGCACTACACCTGTATCCAGTGAGGATTGGAAAATGATGGTCAGACCCTCTGCTATTTCCTCTCTCACTTCTTTTGACAGCCTGGAATACATTTCATCTGGCCCTGGTGATATATCAACTTTCAAAGATGCTAATCCCATTAATACTTCCTCTCTCCCTATGTATATCACATCCAATAATTCACACTCCTCCTCCTTAACCACAATATCTACATCATCCCCTCTTCTGTTCAGACAGATACAAAGTATTCATTAAGAACCATATCAACATCTTTCGCCCCTACTCATGTATATCCACTTATGTATATAGATATTCAAACGGCCTGTGATCAGCTGACATTTCATAGACTTGTCATGACATGGATAAATGTGACAGTGATAGTGTGGATATTTCATAGACTTGTCATGACATGGATTAATGTGACAGTGATAGTGTGGATATTTCATAGACTTGTCATGACATGGATTAATGTGACAGTGATAGTGTGAATATGACACTGACTCAGGGACAGAAAGCAGAGAGAAGTGGTGAACAGTCATTGTTCAGACTGGAGGTGGAGGGGAGTATACAGTACTGCTTCTCAGGGTTGGATTCACTCAGCATGATATCAAGAAACGATTGAAGGCACGGGATACTGCAAAGGCTATGGGCCCTGACAATATTCCTGAAATAGTACTGAATACCTGTGCTCCAGAACTTCCGTTCCCCCATCAAACTGTTCAAGTACAGCTGCAACATTGGCATCTACCCGTCAATGTGCAAAATTGCCCAGCCATTTCCTGTACACAAAAAGCAGGACAAGTCCAACCCGGCCAATTACCGCCCCATCAGCCTATTCTCAATCATCAGTAAAGTGATGGAAGGTGTCATCGACAATGCTATCAAACAGCACTTGCTTAGCAATAACCTGCTTAGTGACGTTCAGTTTGGGTTCCGCCAGGGTCACACCGCTCCTGACCTCATTACAGCCTTGGTTCAAACATGGACAAAGGAGCTGAATTCAAGAGGTGACTGCCTTGACATCAAGGCAGCATTTGACTGAGTATGGCATCAAGGAGCCAGAGCAAAAATGAAGTCCGTGGGAATCAGCAGGAAAACTCTCTGCTGGTTGGAGTCATACCGAACGCAAAGGAAGATGGTTGTGGTCGTTGCAGGTCAATCATCTCAACTCCAGGACATCACTGCAGGAGTTCCTCAGGGTAGTGTCTGAGACCCAACCATCTTCAGCTGCTTCATCAATGACCTTCCTTCAATCACCAGACCAGAAGTGGGGATGTTGGCTGATGATTGCACAATTTTCAGCACCATTCGTGACTCCTCAAATCCTGAAGCAGTCCGTGTAGAAATGCAACAAGACCTGGACAATATCAAGGCTTGGGCTGATAATTGGCAAGTATCATTCACACTGCCATAGTGCCAGGCAATGACGGTCTCCGACAAGAGAGAATCTAATCATCTCCCTTGACATTCAATGACATTATCATAGCTGAATCCACCACTATCAACATCCTAGGGGCGACCATTGACCAGAAACAGAACAGGAGTAGCCATATAAATACCATGGCTCAAAGAGCAGGTCATAGGCGAGGAATGCTGAGGCGATTAACTCACCTCCTGACTCCCCAAAGCCAGTCCACCATCTATAAGGCACAAGCCAGGAGTGTGATGGAATACTCTCCGCTTGTCTGGATGGGTGCAGCTCCAAGAACGCTCAAGAAGCTCGGCACCATCCAGTACAAAGCAGCCCGCTTGATTGGCACCCCATCCACAACATTCACTCCCTCCACCAGTGGCAGCAGTGTGTACCATCTACAAAATGCACTGCAGCAACACACCAAGGCTCCTTAGACAGCACCTTCCAAACACACAACCTCTACCATATAGAAGGGCAAGGGCAGCAGATGTATGGAAACACCACCACCTGCAAGTTCCCCTCCAAGCCACACACCATGCTGATTTGAAACTATCTTGCCGTTCCTTCACTGTCGCTGGGTCAAAATACTGGAACTTCCTTCCTAACAGCACTGTGGGTGTATCTACCCCACATGGACTGCAGTGGTTCAAGAAGGCAGCTCATCACCACCTTCGCATGGGTAATTAGGGATGGGCAATAAATGCTGGCCTGGCCAGCGATGTCCACATCCCATGAATGAATTTTTAAAAATGATGCCATAGAACTGAAGGGATGTAAACGTTACACCCTGTTTAAAGAAGGGGAGGTTGGATAAGCCTTGTAACTATCAGCCTAATGTTGATTATTGGAAAATTCTGGAGGCCATAACCCAGCACAAAAATATTTCTTACTTGTAAAATCATATCTTAATAAATGACAAGCAGCAGGATAGCTTCATGGAAAATCATTTCTGATAGTCTTGATAGTTTGTTGACAGAATTGTGAGTGTTAACGAGGATAGCGTGTTTCGTGTTATAGAGTCATAGAATCGTAGAAAATTTAAGGCACAGAAAGAGGTAACTTGGCCCATCGTGTCTGTACCAGCCGAAAAATTATCCAACTATTCTAATCACTCCTTCCATCATTTGATCCGTAGCCCTGCAGATTATGACACTTGAGGTGCACATCCAGACTCCTTTTGAATGAGTAGAGGGTTTCTGCCTCAACCATCCTTTCATGAAGTGAGTTACAGACCCTCACTAAAAGCAGGGGACCCAGTACCAAGCCCTCTGGAACACGACTGGTAACAGTCCTCCAGTCAATACCCGTCAACAATTACCCTTTGTTTCCTGTCACCGAGGCAATTTTGTATTTCTGGGTGAACATGTTTTTCCTCAACTCACTTCTGATATTTCTGCCAATCACTTTAACTCTATGTCCCCTAGTCACTGACATTTTTGCTAAGGTGAATAGACCCTTCACCTCCACTCAATGCAGGGCCCACAAAATGTTGTTCATTTCAATCAGATCTCCCCTCAAGCCTTCCCTGTTCCATGAAGAACAACCCCAGCCTATCCAATCTTTCCTCATAGCTGCATTTTTCCAGTCCTGGCAACATCCTCGTAAATCTCCTCTGTACCCTCTCTAGTGCAATTGCCTCCTTTCTGTAATGTGGTTACTAGAACTGCACAACGTATTCAAGTTGTGGCCTAACCAATGATTTATACAGTTCCAGCATAACCTCCCAGCTCTTACATTCTATACCTCGGCTAAAAAGGGAAATGATTCCATATGCCTTCTTAACTGCCTTATTGACCTGTCCCGCTATCTTCAGGGATATGTGGGCATTCACTCCAAAGTCCCTTACTTCCTCTACATTTCTCAGTATTGTCCTAGTAATCGTGTATTCCTTTGCTTGTTTGAGCTCCCCAAATGCATCACCTCACACTTATCCAGGTCGATTCCCATTTTTCTGCCCATCTGACCAGACCGTCAATATCTTCCTGCAGCCTAAAGCTATCCTTCTCGCTATCCACCACATGGCCAATCTTTGTGTCGTCTGCAAAAGTCTTGATCATACCCCCTAAATTTATGTCTAAATCTTTAATATAGACCACAGAAAGCATGGGACCCATTACTGAGCCCTTTGGAATGACAATGGGGTCAGATCTCCAGTCGCAAAAATACTTGTCAATAATTACCCTGTGTTTCCTGCCACTGAGCCAATTTTGTATCCGCCTTGCTGCATTTCTCTGCACGCCATGGGATTTTATTTTTTGAATCAGGCTGTCATGTGGGAACTTGTCAGAAGCCTTGCTAAAATCCATGTAGACCACATCAACTGCACTACCCTCATCTATATTCCTTGTAACAGCTTCAAAAAATTCGATCAATTTGGTCAAACAAGAGAGTCACTTAACAAATCCATGCTGACTATCCTTGATAAACCTGTGCCTTTCTAAATGACAGTTTATCCCGTCTCTCAGAATAGATTCCAATAATTTGCCCACTACTGATGTTAGACAGACTAGCCTGTAATTATTCAGACAATCCTTCGCTCCATTTTTAAACAGAGGTACAATGTTAGCAATTCTCCTATACTCCGGCACCACACCTGTATCCAGTGAGATTGGGAAATGATGGTAGGCAGACCCTCTGCTATTTCCTCTCTTGCTTCTTTGAACAGCCTGGGGTACATTTCATCCGGCCCTGGTGATGTTTCAACTTTCAAGGATGCTAATCCCATTAATACTTCCTCTCTCCCTATGTTTATTATATCCAATAATTCACACTCTTCCTCCTTAACGACAATATCTAAATCCCCCCCTCTTTTCTGAAGACATACGCAAAGTGCTCAATAAGAACCAGTCCAATATCTTCCACCCTTATACAAAGGTTACCTTTCTGATCTATTATGGGTCCTACTCTCCCCTTAGTTATACTCTTACTCTTAATGTATTGAGAAAACATCTTTGGGTTCACCTTGATTTTGCTTGCCAATATTCTTTCATACCCTCACTTTCCTTTCCTAACTTCCTTTTTGATTTGATCCCTCCACTTTCTATACTCCTCTCGGCTTTCTGCAGTATTAAGTTCTCAGTGTCGGACAGAAGCTTTCCTTTTCTGCGTTATCCTACCCTGTCGGCTCCTTGACATCCATGGGACTCGAGATTTGGCCGCCTCACCCTTTTTCTTTGTGGGAACATGTTTATCCTGAACCTTTTGAATCTTCCCTTTGAATGCCTCCCACTGCTCTGAGACTGAATTACCTTCAAACAGCTGTTTCCAGTCCACTTTCGCTCCTCAGTTTAGTAATATTCGCCTTTCCCCATTGAGAACTCTAACTCCTGATGTATCTCTTGTCCTGTTCCATAATTAAGTTAAAACTAACTGAATTATGATCACTCCCACCAAAATGCTCTTCCCTGCCACTCCTTCCACCTGCCCATCTTCATTTCCAAAAACAATGTCTAAAACTGCACCCTCTGCTGTTGGACTTGCTACATCCTGGCCAAAAACGTTCTCCTGAATGCACCTCAGGATTTCTGTTCCATTAATTCTTTTCATACTAAAATTATCCCAGTTAATATTGGGGTAATTAAAATCCCCTACTATTACTGCCCTATTGTTCTTGCACTTCTCAGAGACTTGCCTACATATCTGCTCTTCTATCTCCCTCGGACTGTTTGGCTGACGGGATCACACTCCCAGCAGTGAGGTTGCCCCTTTTTGGTTCCTTAGCTCAATCCATATTGCCTCAGTTGATGAACCTTCCAACATTTCATCCCTCCTCACAGCTGCAATAGATGTCTTGACCGAAATTGCCACTTCCCCTCCTTTCTTTAACCCCTCCCTATTGTGTCTGAAAACCCTGTAACCAGGAACGTTGAGCTGCCATTCCTGTCCCTCCTTCAGCTATGTTTCTGTGATAGCTATGATATCATACTGCCACCTGTCCACCTTGCCCTCAGCTCATCTGCTTTATTTGCTATACTTCTTGCATTGAAATAGATACCCTTGAGCACAGCCAAACAGTTAAAAAAAATTCTAACCCTCTTTTCCTCTGTTTTCTAAACTCATCCATTAATTTTCTGCCTTCTATTTTCATTTCAGGTTTTGTCCCAACTGAGTCTACCCTCAGGTCCCCACCCCCCTGCAAAACTAGTTTATACCCTCCCCGACGGCACGAGCAAAACGTTCTGCAAGTAACTCAGTCCCGGCTCCAATCAGGTGCAACCAGTCAGGCCTGTACAGGTCCCATCTCCTTCAGAGCCGGTCCCAATATCCAGGAATCTGTATCCCTCCCTCCTGCACCGTCTTCCCAGCCACGCATTCATCTGTTTTAGTTTTCTATTTCTATACTCAGCTGTGCATGGCACTGGGACTAATCCAGAAGTTACTACTTTGATGTCCTGCTGGCCTAATTTCTTCCCTAGCTCCATAAATTCTGACTGCAGGACGACATTCCTCTTTCTACCTCTGTTGCTGGTTCCGATGTGGACCATGACAGCTGGCTGTTCCCCTTCTCCTTCAGGATGCTCTGCAGTCGCTCAGTGACATCCTTGACCCTGGCACCAGGGAAGCAGCACACCATCCTCGATTCGCGTCTGTGGCCACATAAACACCTGCCTGTTCCCCTGACTACTGATCACTATGGCTCTTCCAGTCATCCCTCTACCCCGCTCTGCAGCTCTGCCAACCGTGTTGACACGGATTTGGCTCTGGCTGCGCCCCCCAGGTGAAGCATCACTTTCCTCAGTATTCTGAACTGAATACCTGTTGGAGAGTGAGATGCACTGAAGGGTTTGCAGCACTCCCTGCCTGATTCTTTTTGACTGTCTGGGGATCACCAATTCCTTCTCTCCCTGCATAATCTTCAGCTCTTGGGTGACCACATCTACAAACATGCTAAAGCTGAATAATTTGGTGTATTAGAAGGAAGAATGTGCAGGATTATGGGAAGAAGGCAGGGAATGGGATTAGGTGAATTGCTCATTCGGAAAGGTGACGCAGACACGTCGGACTGAATAGTTCCTTTTGTGCTGGAATAACACTGTGATGGGGCGTCTCAGACGGGTGTAATGGTGGAGAATGGGGGATTCATTGTGGGAAAGGGAAGTTGTCCTATAGGAAACTGAATCTTAGCAGGGACTCTCCGACAGCCTGTCCTGGTGGAAGGCATCCAGAAAATATCCTCCCTGCCTCCTCCTCATTCTCCTGAGGTGGCCTCCGGATTCCTGCTGCCAATGCCTGTGTCCTCGTGATGGTGATGAAATGAAGGGTGCAGCAGAACACCATGAACGTGGGCACCTGCTCCAGTGTGTACTGGAGGACTCCCCCCGAGCGGTTCAGACATCGGAAGTAAAGCTTCATCACACCGATGGTCAGTTCCAACATGTTCCTGGTGACTCCATTGCTCACATTTTACACATGTTAATTGTGTGCGTTTGGTTGGTGGTGGGAGATGGTTTGGGGTTGTAGAAACATGAGTTGGGTATAGAGGGGGGTTTCCTTTGTCTCCGAGGAGTGTCATTCTGGTTCTGCATGGAGACCCGCAGTGTTGGGACTGGTTGTCTGCTTCAGAATGAAGGTATGGTGGCTGCTGCCACGATAGTGGACATTCACCAACATGATTTACTGGGCATGCTCACACACCAACTGTACATTAATGGAGTGAGAGTTCTTTCAGTTGCTGACCCTCTCCCCGTTGACATGGAAACCCCGCAGAGCCACCTTCACCATCAGGAATCCCGCTATCCTGACAAAGCCATGGGATCTCTCATCCTGCTTCTCCCTGCTGAGGGAGAAAATGATGACATAGATGGTCATGCTCACATCCCAGAATTATCAATGGGCAACACACAGGCCTAGTAACTACTGGTCAGTTCGTGTAACATCAGTGGTGAGTAAGGTTTTAGAAACAATGATCATGGAAAAAGGACAACACACACTTGGAGAGGTTTGAGTTAATTATGGAGTGTCAGCACGGATTTCTAAAAGGCAGATTATGCTTGATGGGCTAATTGAATTTATTTCGATGATCAGAGAAGGTTGATGAAGGGGATGTGGTGGATGGTGTCTACCTGGATTTTATGAAAGTATTTGATTAAGAACCACACACAAGCTTGGTTAACAAAATTGAAGCTCATGGAATTGCATACAATTGGATCAAAAATTGTCCTAAGGAGAGCAAAAAGAGAAATGTGTTAAATGGTTATTTTTCAGACTGGAGGATGGTCGACATTGATGTTACACAATGGTCAGTGACTGAGCTGAGTCCGCAAGCAGGACCCTGAGCTTCCGGTTGCTTGCCATTTCAACACTCCCCCCTGCTCTCATGCTCACATCTCTGTCCTGGGATTGCTGCAGTGTTCCAGTGAACCTCAACGCAAGCTCGAGGAACAGCATCTCATCTACGATTAGGCACACTACAGCCTGCCGGACTGAACATTGAGTTCAATAATTTCAGAGCATGACAGCCCCCCACTTTACTTTCATTTTTAGTCATTTTTAGTTATTTTTTCTTCCTTTTTTTTTACATTCCTTTTTACATTTTTTACAATCTTTTTTTGCATTTATTTCATTTCATCTTAGTTTGTTCAGTTTGCTTACCCACTGTTTTTTTCAGGTTGTTTTTCTTCAGGTTTGCACTTGCTGCTGTTCAATATTCAGTATATTCACACCAAATCTGTACTAATGCTTTGTCATTCAACACAGCATTAACATATTGTTTGCCTTTGCTCCGTAACCTTTTGGTCAGCTATGTGGCCTGGTCCAATCTGCACCTTCTCCTTTGTTATCTCTTGCCCAACCCCCACCTCACTTGTTTATAATCTGTGACTTTTCTAATATTTGTCAGTTCCGAAGAAGGGTCACTGACCCGAAACGTTAACTCTGCTTCTCTTTCCACAGATGCTGCCAGACCTGCTGAGTGAATCCAGCATTTCTTGTTTTTGTTTCAGATTTCCAGCATCCGCAGTATTTTGCTTTTATTATAGACTTAATGACACAGTTCAAAAGATTGTGCAGGAACAGAAGGACCTGGGGCTCCATATGCATTGATCTTTGAAGGTGGCAGGACATATTAGCAGAGTGTTTAGCAAAACATATCAGATCTTGGGCTTCATCATTAGAGGCAAATATACAAAATCAGGGCGGTTTAGCTGAAACTTTACAAAGCTTTGGTGAGACCCCAACAAGAGAACTGTGCCCTGTTCTGGTCACCAGACTGTAGGAAGGATGTGAAAGTCCTTGACAGGGTGCAGAGGAGATTTACCAGAATGATTCCAGGGATGGGAGTTTTGTTACAAAGTGAGTTTGGAGAAGATGGAGTTGTTCTCCTGGTGTAAAGGAGATTGAGAGAGATTTGATAGAGGTGCACATGATTATGATAGACTTAGCTAAGATAGACAAGGAAAAACTGTTCCCATTAACTGATGCAACACGGACCAGGGGGCACAGATGGAAGGTTTTGGTTAACATATGCAGGGGAATATGAGGAGGAACCTTTTTACACAGTGGATGGTAATGAGCTGGAACTCACTGCCCATGAGGATGGTGGAAGCCGAGACAATCAAAGATTTCAAAAGGAAACTGGATGGAAACCTGAAGGAAATGAACTTGCAGAGATACGGGGGTTGAGCGGGGGAGTGGGAGAGTGGGGCTGACTGGATTGTTGCACAGTAATCTGGCAGTGAGGGGCTGAATGGCCTCTTTCTGTGTTGCAAATGACTCCATCAATTTCTACCACTCCATGTTGGATATGTCACCTGCTCCTGCCTGTAAATATCCAGATACATAGAAGTTCAATGAAACTGTGAGCTTAACAACCACTGACAACTCCGTCCTCACCCTGGTGTGAGGCTCCAGGTTGTGTTACAGGAGGTGACACAGCTCTGTGACAACCTCCTTATTGAATCAGAGTCACCTCACACATTGCTCCTGGGTTAGGTGTAGGTAGGAAAAGTGCTCTTGGAGCACCCGGGGTGGGCAGGGATGAGCCCTCTCCTCCTCTCTCTTTCCAGAGCTTCCCCTCTCCGCAGCATCTGCTCCATTTGTTGGTCATGTTACAGACCCAGAGACACTGTAACTACAGTCCCCATACGTCGTCCAGAGTTGGGTCACCAAATCCTCTGTACACAAAGAACTAAGAACTAAGAAAATTACAGCACAGGAACAGGCCCTTCGGCCCGCCAAGCCTGTGCCGATCCAGATCCTCTATCTAAACATGTCGTCTATTTTCTAAGGCTCTGTATCTCTTTGCTTCCTGCCCATTCATGTATCTGTCTAGATACATCTTAAAAGACACTATCGTGCCCGCGTCTACCACCTCCGCTGGCAACGCGTTCCAGACACCCACCACCCTCTGCGTAAAGAACTTTCCACGCATATCCCCCCTGAACTTTTCCCCTCTCACTTTGAACTCGTGACCCCTAGTAATTCAATCCCCCACTCTGGGAAAACGGTTCTTCCTATCCAACCTGTCTATCCCTCTCATGATTTTGTACACCTCAATCAGGTCCCCCCTCAACCTCCGTCTTTCTAATGAAAATAATCCTAATCTACTCAACCTCTCTTCATAGCTAGCGCCCTCCATACCAGGCAACATCCTGGTGAACCTCCTCTGCACCCTCTCCAAAGCATCTACATCCTTTTGGTCATGTGGCGACCAGAACTGCACGCAGTATTCCAAATGTGGCCGAACCAAAGTCCTATACAACTGTAACATGACCTGCCAACTCTTGTACTCAATACCCCGTCCGATGAAGGAAAGCATGCCGAATGCCTTCTTGACCACTCTATTTACCTGCGTTGCCTCCTTCAGGGAACAATGGACCTGAACACCCAAATCTCTCGGTACATCAATTTTCCCCAGGACTTTTCCATTTACTGTATAGTTCACAAATGTCCCTGAATGTCTGCAGCAGCTCACAACACAACCTCCAGAAAAACATCCACTACACCTCCACTAACTTTACAATAGCAGAAGTAAGTCAAAAGCCTGTAGGCTAGATGCCTGGTCCTTTTAAATAACACCAGTGGGGTTTCCTTTTGCTACTGAATGTATGTTCAGCGGTGAGTGACTAACACAGGCTGTCAGTGGACATGCACAGAAAAAGTTTAAAGAAGTACATCGAAGCTGCTGGTATGGTACATTGACATCACTTTCAAATCCACCCTCAAAGGTGCAACACATACAGGGTACAATTGAGCTAGTGCCCTGCGCAGCTTGGGACACTGTGCAGGGCATAGTAGAGGTGGCCGGCTGTGAAGACCACGCTGACAGCACATAGATGATGTGACTGGGCTGGAGCCGCACCCAGCATGGGATATTGTGCAGACCGCAATGGAAGTGGCCGGCTGTGCGATTCACATCTCTTTTTGGATCCCAATTCTGTACCGTCAGCAGCAGTCTCTCTGCAGAGTCTAAAATCGTGGCTCGGGACAGATACAGAGGGAAAGAAATTCACTTTACAATGAGAACTGAAAAAAGATTGAAGTCGAAAGATTTGCAGGAATACAGCTGGGAAGTCAATTTCATCGGGGGTTTCGGTGGAGCAGGGACTGCTGGGTAAGTAGAAACCTATATATTTGGGCTGTTTCTGAACCCGAGACACTACTCTTGCAGTGTCTCCCACCCGCCCTCCTCTTCTTACCAAAAAAAAGGACTCGGTTGTGTGTAGGTAAGGTAAGGCTTTTTCTATTTCTCTTCTTGTTTTATCGTGTGATTGGTTAAAAACTTGGGAATTTATAATAGTGGGAATGGAGGTTAAGGCAGTTGAATGTTCCTCCTGCAGAATGTGGGAGGTAAGGGTCGCCAAGGATGTCCCTGCTGACTGCATCTGCGGGAAGTGCACCCAGCTCCAGCTCCTCGAGGACCGCGTTAGGGAACTGGAGCTGGAGCTGGAGGAACTTCGGATCATTCGGGAGGCGGAGGGGATTATTGATAGGAGTTATCGGGAGGAAGTCACACCTCAGGTAAAAGAAGAAGGTAGATGGGTTACCGTCAGGGGAAGGAGAGGGAACCAGCAGGCAGTGCATGGATCCCCTGTGGCCGTTTCCCTCAACAACAGGTATACCGTTTAGGATACTGTTGGGGGAGACGACTTACCAGGGATAGGCAATGGGATACAGGTCTCTGGCGCAGAGTCTGTCCCTGTTGCTCAGAAGGGAAGTGGTAAGAGGAGCAGAGCATTAGTCATTGGGGACTCCATAGTTAGGGGAACAGATAGGAGGTTTTGTGGGAACGAGAGAGACTCACGGTTGGTGTGTTGCCTCCCAGGTGCCAGGGTATGTGATGTCTCGGATCGTGTTTTTAGGATCCTCAAGGGGGAGGGGGTGCAGCCCCAACTCGTGGTCCACATAGGCACCAACGACATAGGTAGGAAGACAGATGGGGATTTAAGGCAGAAATTCAGGGAGCTAGGGTGGAAGCTTAGAGCGAGAACAAACAGAGTTGTTATCTCTGGGTTGTTGCCCGTGCCACGTGCTAGCGAAGTGAGGATTAGGGAGAGAGAGGAGTTGAACACGTGGCTGCAGGGATGGTGCAGGAGGGAGGGTTTTGGTTTCCTAGATAATTGGGGCTCTTTCTGGGGTAGGTGGGACCTCTACAAACAGGGTGGTCTTCACCTGAACCAGAGGGGTACCAATATCCTGGGGGGGAGATTTGCTAGTGCTCTTCGGGGGGGTTTAAACTAATTCAGCAGGGGAATGGGAACCTAAATTGTCGTTCCAGTGTGCAGGATGTTGAGAGTAGTGAGGTCAGGGATAAGGTTATAAGGACACAAGAGGGCACTGGCAAGCAAGAGCTTGGTTTAAAATGTGTCCACTTCAACACCAGGAGCATCCGGAATAAGGTGGGTGAGCTTGCAGCATGGGTTGGTACCTGGGATCTCGATGTTGTGGCCATTTCAGAGACATGGGTAGAGCAGGGGCAGGAGTGGATGTTGCGGGTTCCGGGATTTAGATGTTTCACTAAGAACAGAGAAGAGGGTGAAAGGGGGGGGGGGGTGGTGTGTCATTGTTAATCAAGGAAAGTATTACAGCGGCAGAAAGGACGTTTGAGGACTCGTCTACTGAGGTAGTATGGGCCGAGGTTAGAAACAGGAGAGGAGAGGTCACCCTGTTGGGAGTTTTCTATAGACCTCCAAATAGTTCCAGAGATGTAGAGGAAAGGATAGCAAAGATGATTCTTGACAGGAGCGAGAGTAACAGGGTAGTGGTTATGGGGGACTTTAACTTTCCAAATATTGACTGGAAATACTATAGTTCGAGTACTTTAGATAGGTCAGTTTTTGTCCAGTGTGTGCAGGAGGGTTTTCTGACACAGTATGTAGACAGGCCAACCAGGGGCGATGCCACATTGGATTTGGTACTGGGTAATGAACCCGGCCAGGTGTTAGATTTAGATGTAGGTGAGCACTTTGGTGATAGTGATCACAATTCGGTTAAGTTTACCTTAGCGATGGGCAGGGACAGGCATATACAGCAGGGCAAGAATTATAGCTGGGGGAAAGGACATTATGATGCGATTAGGCAAGATTTAGGATGTGTAGGATGGGGAAGGAAACTGCAGGGGATGGGCACAATCGAAATGTGGAGCTTATTCAAGGAGCAGCTACTGCGTGTCCTTGATAAGTATGTACCTGTGAGGCAGGGAGGAAGTTGTCGTGCGAGGGAGCCGTGGTTTACTCAAGAAGTTGAAGAGCTTGTCCAGAGGAAGAAGAAGGCTTATGTTAGGATGAGACGTGAAGGCTCAGTTAGGGCGCTTGAGAGTTACAAGCTAGCCAGGAAGGATCTAAATGGAGAGCTAAGAAGAGCAAGGAGAGGACACGAGAAGTCATTGGCGGATAGGATCAAAGAAGACCCTAAGGCTTTCTATCGGTATATCAGGAATAAAAGAATGACTAGAGATAGGTTAGGGCCAATCAAGGATAGTAGTGGGAAGTTGTGTGTGGAATCGGAGGAGATAGGGGAAGTGTTAAATGAATATTTTTTCGTCAGTATTTACAGTGGAGAAAGAAAATGTTGTCGAGGAGAATACTGAGATACAGACGACTAGGCTAGATGGGATTGAGGTTCACAAGGAGGAGGTGTTAGCAATTTTGGAAAGTGTGAAAATAGATAAGTCCCCTGGGCCAGATGGGATTTATCCTAGGATTCTCTGGGAAGCCAGGGAGGAGATTGCAGAGCCTTTGTCCTTGATTTTTATGTCGTCATTGTCGACAGGAATAGTTCCGGAAGACTGTAGGATAGGAAATGTTGTCGCCTTGTTCAAGAAGGGGAGTAGAGACAGTGCTGGTAATTATAGACCTGTGAGCCTTACTTCGGTTGTGGGTAAAATGTTGGAAAAGGTTACAAGAGATAGGATTTATAATCATCTTGAAAAGAATAAGTTCATTAGAGATAGTCAGCACGGTTTTGTGAAGGGTAGGTCGTGCCTCACAAAGCTTATTGAGTTTTTTGACAAGGTGACCAAACAGGTGGATGAGGGTAAAGCCTTGGATGTGGTGTATATGGATTTCAGTAAGGCGTTTGATAAGGTTCCCCACGGTAGGCTATTGCAGAAAATACAGAAGTATGTGATTGAAGGTGAATTAGTGATTTGGATCAGAAATTGGCTAGCTGAAAGAAGACAGAGTGTGGTGGTTGATGGTAAATGTTCATCCTGGAGTATAGTTTCTAGTGGTGTACCGCAAGGATCTGTTTTGGGGCCACTGCTGTTTGTCATTTTTATAAATGACCTGGATGAGGGTGTAGAAGGGTGGGTTAGTAAATTTGCGGATGACACAAAAGTCGGTGGAGTTGTGGATAGTGCCGAAGGATGTTGTAGGTTACAGAGGGACATAGATAGGCTGCAGAGCTGGGCTGAGAGATGGCAAATAGAGTTTAATGTGGAAAAGTGTGAGGTGATTCACTTCGGAAGGAGCAACAGGATTGCAGAATACTGGGCTAATGGGAAGATTCTTGGTCGTGTAGATGAGCAGAGAGATCTTGGTGTCCAGGTACATAAATCCCTGAAAGTTGCCACCCAGGTGAATAGAGCTGTTAAGAAGACATATGGTGTTTTAGCTTTTATTAGTGGGGGGATCGAATTTAGGAGCCACGAGGTCATGCTGCAGCTGTCCAGAGCTCTGGTGCGGCCGCACCTGGAGTATTGCGTGCAGTTCTGGTCACCGCATTATAGGAAGGATGTGGAAGCTTTGGAAAAGGTGCAGAGGAGATTTACTAGGATGTTGCCTGGTATGGAGGGAAGGTCTTACGAGGAAAGGCTGAGGGACTTGAGGTTGTTTTCGTTAGAGAGAAGGAGGAGAAGAGGTGACTTAATAGAGACATATAAGATAATCAGAGTGTTGGACAGGGTGGATAGTGAGAGCCTTTTTCCTCGGATGGTGATGGCAAACACGAGGGAACATAGCTTTAAGTTGAAGGGTGATAGATATAGGACAGATGTCAGAGGTAGTTTCTTTACACAGAGAGTAGTAGGGGCGTGGAACGCCCTGCCTGCAACAGTATTAGACTCGCCAACTTTAAGGGCATTTAAGTGGTCATTGGATCGACATATGGATGAAAATGGAATAGCGTAGGTCAGATGGTTTCACAGGTCGGCGCAACATCGAGGGCCGAAGGGCCTGTACTGCGCTGTAATGCTCTATGTTCTATAGGAATTGGAGAGGGGAAAGTGAATAAATGGAAGGGTGAGGCCATGGAGAGATTCAAGCACAAGAATGAGAATATTAAAATTAAGGTGCTGCCATACCGGGAGCCAATGGAGAACAGTGAGCACAGGGGTGATGGGTGATCGGGATTTGCTGTGAGTTCGAATACAGGCAGCAGAGTTCTGGATGGGCTGTGGTTTATGGAGGTTTAGAACTGTGAGGGTGAACAAGATGGAATTGGAATAGTCAACTGTGCATTTAACAGTGATGCGGATGAGGGTTTATGCAGTAGATGGGCTGAGGCAGAGGTGGAGTTGGGTGATATCATAGAGGTGATATTAGGCAGGGTTAGTGATGGAAAGAATATGAAGATGAACTTTGCTCAGGTTGAAATATAACACAGAAGTTGTTAACTGTCTAGTTGAGCCTCAGATATTGGGCAGGGTGGAGTATGTGCTTCACAGATAGGGGAATGAGTTTGTGATGGAGACCAATGACACTGGCTTCCGTCTTCCCAAAATTTACATAACAGAACAGTATTTCAGTGAAACAGGGTTTACAGATCTCCTGGCCTGAAATAGAGACAGCAACAGCAGCAAAGATGAGAGAGTAAATGACAAGAACTGTAATACAGTTCTCAATGATTTGTTGAGCTAATAGCTGAAGATATTCACCAGGCATACAATGGCAGCAAGAAGGGCAGAGTAAATTACAGGAGCAGTAATGCAGTCAAACATGGTTTAAAGGATTTATAGCTAGATAGAGAGACTTACCAGGGACACCAATAATAGCCAGGATGGGATAGTAAATGTATTGAATAATCTTCAGTGCGAGATAGATACGAGTGTTTAATGACATCCAATCATAATATGTAGAAACAGAGTAACTAACCGAGGATAAACTCCTGTCCATTGTTGTAACATTCCAATCTATTGTTCTCAGATTCTGACCCATTGATGTAACATTCCAGTCTTTTGTTCTCAGATTCTGACCCATTGTTGTAACATTCCAGTCTTTTGTTCTCAGATTCTGACCCATTGATGTAACATTCCAGTCTTTTGTTCTCAGATTCTGATCTATCCTCTCTTTATCTCTCTGGAGCAGCTGATCTCTGTAAGTGCCGGGGCTGATGTTCCCACTGACACTATGGAATAACACATTGAAAGAAGCCCCTTATTAATAGAAGATGGAAAACGTCCAGTGACACAATTAGGGTCCATGGAGACTGACATTATGTATAGTCACGGAACAAACAGATTCAGTTAACTCTTTTCAATCCAACACTTTAGTACCACAATAAAGTTGAACATTTACCCAGTCTGGATGGGATGTATGAGGGTTGCTGAGGGAAGCAATGGGGGAAATAGCCGAGGCACTGGCCAGAATCTTCCAATCCCCCTTGGATATGGGCGTGATGACAGATTTCCACAGGCTCACCACTCTCTGTGTGAAGAAACGTCTCTTCATTTCAGTCCTGAAAGTTTTACCCCATATACTTAGACTATGACACCTGGTCCGGGAGTCCCCCACCATCGGGAACATCCTTCCTGCATCTACCCTGTCAAGCCATGTTCGAAGTTTAATGGTTTCGATGAGATCCCTCCTCACTCTTCTGAATTCCAGTGAATATAGTCCTAACCGACTCAATCTCTCCTCATACGACTGTCCTACCACCCCAGGAATCAGTCTGGTAAAACTCTACTGCACTCCCTCTATAGCAAGAGCATCCTTCCTCAGATAAGGAGACCAAAACTGCACACAATATTCCAAGTGCGGCCTCACCAAGGCCCTGTATAATTGCAGCAAAACATCCCTGCTCCTGTACTCGAATCCAGTCTCTATAGAGGCCAACATAGCATTCGCCTTTTTCGACCGCCTGTTGCACCTGCATACTTACCTTCAGTGACTGGTGTACGAGAACACCCAGGTCTCGCTGCATATTCCCCTCTCTCAGTTTATAGCCGTTCAGATAATAATCTGCCTTCTTGTTTTTGCTTGTAAAGTGGATACCTTCACATTTATCCACATTATACTGCATCTGCCATGCATTTGCCCACTCACTCAACTTGTCCAAATCACCCGGAAGCCTCTCTGCATTCTACTCACAACTCACCCTCACACCCAATTTTGTATCAGCTGCAAATCTGGAGATATTACATTTAGTTTCCTCATCTAAATCATTAATATATATTGTGAATAGCTCGGGTCCTAGCTCCGATCCCTGCCGTACCCCACTCATCACTGCCTGCCATTCAGAAAAAGATCCGCATGTTCCAATGCTTTGTTTCCTGTCTCCCAACCAATTTTCTATCTATCGCAATACACTACCCCCAATCCCATGTGCTTTAATTTTACATGCTAAACCCTTACGTGGAACTTTGTCGAGAGCCTTCCGAAAGTGGATACAAATCACATCCACTGGCTCCCCTTCATCAACTCTACTAGTTACATCCTCGAAGAATTCTAGTAGATTTATCAAGCATGATTTCCCTTTCATAAATCCATGCTGACTCTGTCCGATTCTAGCACTATTCTCCAAGTGCTCTGCTGCAAAATCTTTGATAATGGACTCCAGGATTTTCCCCACGACCGATGTCAGGCTGACTGGTCTACAATTTCCTGCTTTCTCTCCACCTTCCTTTTTTAATAGTGGGGTAACATTAGCTACCTTCCAATCTGTAGGAACTGTTCCAGAGTCCATAGAATCTTGGAAGATGACCACCAATGCATCCACTATTTCTCGGACCACTTCCTAAGTACTCTGGGATGGAGATTACTAGGCCCTGGTGATTTATCGGCCTTCAATACCATCAACTTCCCCAACACCATTTCTCTACTAATACTGATTTCTCTCAGTTCCTCTCTCTCACTAAACCCTGTATTCACCAACATTTCTGGTATGATATTGGCGTCCTCCTTTGTGAAGACAGAACTAAAGTATGCATTTAGTTGGTCAGCCATTTCTTTGTTTCCCAGAATAAATCCCCCTGTTTCTGACTGTAACGGACCTGCATTTGTCTTCGCCAATCTTTTCCGCTTCACATACCTATAGATTCGTTTACAGTCAGTTTTTATGTTACCCGCAAGCTTACTCTCATACTCCATTTTCCCCTTCTCAATCAATCCCTTGGTGCTCCTTTGCTGAATTTTAAACTGCTCCCAATCCTCAGGTCTGTTGTTTTTTTCCTGGCAAATTTATATGCCTCTTCCTTGGATCTAACGCTATCTCTAATTTTCCTAGCAAGCCATGATTTGGCTACCTTTTCCATTTTACTTTTGCGCCAGACAGGGATAAACAATTGTTGCAGTTCATCCATGCGCTCTTTGAATGTTTGCCATTGCCTTTCCACCGTTATCTCTTTAAGTAACGTTACCCAATGTAATCATCGACAACTCATGCCTCATACCTTCGCAGCTTACTTTATTAAGATTCACGACCCTAGTCTCAGAATCAACTAGGACACTCTCCATCATGATGAAGAATTCTATCATATTATGGTCGCTCATCCCCGAGGGATCTCGCACAACTAGATTGTCAATTATTCCTCTCTCATTATACAATAATCAGTCTAGGATAGCCTGTTCTCCAGTTGGTTCCTCAAAGAATTGGTCCTGAAAACCATCCCGTATATTCTCCAGGAATTCCTCCACAATGTATTGCGACCAATTTAATTTGCCCAATCTATATGCAGATTCAAGAAACCCATAATTACAGATGTTCCTTTATCAAAAGCGTCTCTAATTTCCTGTCCAATGCCATTCCCAAATTCAGCACTACAGTCTGGGGGTCTATAAACAACCCCCACTACCGTTTTCTGCCCCTTAGTGTTTCTCAGCTCTACCCATACATATTCGACATCGTCAGAGCTAATATTCTGCCTCACTATTGCGTTCATTTACTCTTTAACCAGCAATGAAACTCCACCGGGGTTGGAGATAGGCCGTTTTAGTGATGGTGTGAATATTTGGTAGGAAGCTGATCTCAAGGCATCTCAGGGTTAACTATGTAACTAAGTCTGTGAGCAGTTTGGCTTCGTCTCAAACATTTACAAAGGAGAGGGATGGAGTGTGTAACTAGGAAATGTTTGGAGCAGAGACAGAAAACAATGGCTTCAATCTTCTCAATATTTAATTGGCATTGCAGATGTGTGAAGTAATACATTTTGAAAGGATGAATGAAGAGAGACAATACAAGTTAAATGGTACAACTATAAAGATGGTGAAATAACAGAGACACCTGGGATTTGTACACAAATCTTTGAAGGTAGCAGGAAAGGTTAACTTGACAGTTAATAAATGTATGGGATCCTAGGGTTTATAAATAGAGGCAAAAAGAACAAAAGCAAGGACATTATGTGAAACATATATCAAATACTAGTTCAGCTGCACCTGGAGTCTTGTGTCGAATACTGGGAACCACACTTTAGGGAGGACATGAAGCCTTCGGAGAGGGTACAGAACTGTTTTACTAGTATTTGTCCAGGCATGAGGAATTACAGTTATGTATTTGGGGTTGTTCTGCATAGAGCAAAGAACTTTCAGAGGAGATTTGATTGAGGTGTTTAACATTCGGAAGGATTTAGATAAATTAAATAAAGAGAAACTATTTCCAGTGTCCAAGAGACACAGATTTCAGGCGATTGGTAAAAGAAGCAGACATGAGGATATTTGTTTCTGAGTGGTTTGGATTTGGAATGCACTGTCTGATAGGCTGATGGATACAGATTCAATAGTAGATCCCAAAAGGGAATTGGATAAATATCTGAAGGAGAAAAAATGCAAGGATATAGTGATAGAGCCAGGGAATGGGACTAACTGGATTGCTCTTTGAAAGGGCCAGCACAGACTTGATGGGCCGAATGGCCTCATTCAGTTTGTGCTATTCTATGATTCTATGATGGTTCCCACCTGGACTTTCACAATATTCCAATCCTTTCACAAGGCGTTTGAGAAAGTACCACATAACAGCCGTGTTACCGAATTAGAAACACATGGGATAAAAGGACCAATGTCAGCTGTGGCTCAGTTTGTAGCTCTCTCCCCTTTCAGTGGCAAGCTTCTAGGATCAAGTGTCACTGCAGGACTTGATCACACGAATCAATGCTGACATTGCAGTGCAGTACTGAGGGTATGTTGCACTGTCAGAGGTGCAGTCTAGCGAATGAAACTTTAAACCAAGTTGCAGTCTGCCCTCTCAGGTGGATGTTAAAGATCCCATCGCACTATGCGGAAGCAGAGCAGGCGAATTATTCCCGGTGTCCTTGTCAATATTTTTTCCTTCAATCAACATCACAAAAACCCATCTGATCATTCTCACATTGCTGCTTGGGGGATCTTGCTGTGCAGAAATTGTCTGCCTGTTTCTTACATTACAAGAGTGACTTCACTTTAAGAAGTATACATTGGTTGTAAATCACTTTGGGACATGCAGTGGTCATGAAAGGCGTTTCAGAAATGGAAGTCTGTTTTTTATTTTCAATTTCAGCATGTGGGAAATTAGCTCAGTGACAGAAAGTAGAGAGTATTGGAGAATGTTATTCTTCAGCCTGGAGGGAAGTACACAGTGGGGTTCCCCAGGGTCACTGTTGGGATCACAGTTTTTTTTTTAAGAGATACAGCACTGAAACAGGCCCTTCGGCCCACCGAGTCTGTGCCGACCATCAACCACCCATTTATACTAATCCTATACTAATTCCATGTTCCTACCACATCCCCACCTGTCCGTATATTTCCCTGCCACATACCTAAACTAGGAGCAATTTATAACATCCAATTAACCTATCAACCTGCAAGTCTTTGGCATGTGGGAGGAAACCGGAGCACCCGGAGGAAACCGACGCAGACACAGGGAGAACTTGCAAACTCCACACAGGCAGTACCCAGAATTGAAACCGGGTCGCTGGAGCTGTGAGGCTGCGGTGCGAACCACTGCGCCACTGTGCCGCCCCAGTTTCTGTATGTTAAAACAATGGGCTTGTGTACAGAGGGGATAATGTCAAAGTTGGCAGGAAACTCAGAAATGTTAATAAACGGTGAGAAGGATAGTAACAGACTTCAGGACGACAGCGACTGACCAGTGAAATGAGCAGGAACATGGCAAATATAAATGAACACAGTGAAGTGTGAAGTGAGACATTTGGGTAGGAAGTGTAAGGGAAGGCAACAGAAACAAAGGGGTATTGTTTAAATGAGGAGACAGGAACAGAGAGACTCGTAACGTTAACTCTGCTTCTCTTTCCACAGATGCTGCCAGACCTGCTGAGTGACTCCAGCATTTCTTGTTTTTGTTACAGAGAGACTTGGTGTGTATTCAGACAGATCTTTGAAGGCTGCACGAAAGGTTGACAAGTTTATGTCTGATATAACAGACATCAGGTAGAAAATACTATTGAGAAACAGGCTGAATATTGAAAGTCCAGAGGGGAAGTGAAAAAGCAAATAAGGGAAGCAAAGAGAGAGCATGAAAAGAGGCGAGCATTAAAGGAAATCCCTAAGTTTTCTATCGGCATCTAAATAGTAAAAGGGTAGTAAAAGGAACAATGGGGCCGACTCAGGACCATAAAGGGGATTTGCACATGGAGGCAGAGGATATAGCTGAGGTACCAAATGAATAATTTCCACCTGTCTTTACCAAGGAAGAAGATATGAAATCCTTTCCTTTATTAGCCGAGGTATAGAATATACGAGCAGGGAGGTTATGCCAGAATTGTATAACTCATTGGTTAGGACACAACTTGAGTACTGTGTGCAGTTCTGGTCACCTCATTACAGAAAGGATGTAATTGCACTAGAGAGGGCACACAGAAGATTTACGAGGATGTTGCCAGGACTGGAAAAATGCAGCTCTGAGGAAAGATTGGACAGGCTGGGACTGTTCTCCTTGAAATAGAGAAGGCTGAGGGTAAATCTGATTGAAATGTACAAAACTGAGAGTAGAGTGGAGCTGAAGGGTCCATTCACCTGAGAAAAGAGGTCAGTGGCGAGGGGGCATGGACTTAAAGTGATTGGCAGAAAGACTAAAAGGGAGCTGCGGATTTTATTTTTCACCCAGCGGGTGGTCAGAGTCTGGAACTCACTGTCCGAAAGGGTAGTTGAGGCAGAAACCAAAAACTCATTCAAAAGGTGTCTGGATGTGCACCTCAAGTGCTGTAATCTATCAAATGCTGGAAGGTAGGATTAGAATGGATGGATCGTTTTTTGGACAGCATAGACACGATGGGCCAAGTGGTCTCTCTGTGTGCCATAAACTGTCTATGATTCTAAGATGCAACCCAGGCAATGTTGAAAGAGGAGATAAGTCAGACACTAGTGGGGTTTAAAATTGATAAAGAGGAAGTATTAGATAGGCTGTCTGGACTTAAATTGAATAAAGCACCAGGAACAGATGAGATGTATCCAAAGATACTGAGGGAAGTGAGGGTGGAAATCGCAGAGGCACTGGACATAATTTTTCAGTCTTTCTTAGACTCGGGGTGATGACAGAGGACTGGAGAATTGTAAACGTTACACCCTTGTTCAAAAAAGGGTGAAAAGATCAGGCCAGCAACTACAGGCCTGTCAGTTAAACTTCGGTGGTGGGAAAACTTCTAGAAAGAAATAATCTTGGACAAAGCTAATAGGCACATGGACAAATGCGAGTTAATTAAACAAGCCAGCATGGATTTCTTGAGAGAACATCATGTTTAACTAATTTTCTGGAGATGTTTGAGGTGGTATCAGAGAGAGTTGATGAGGGCAATTCTGTTGATGTGGTGTACATTGACTTTCATATAACGGTCTATTCAGTTTCAAATGAACCTGCCTCCACCATTCTCAAGCAGTGCATTCCAGACATTTAACTATTCCCTGCATGCAAAAACCTTTTGATACAATGCCACACAACAGACCTGTGAGCAAATTTGTAGCTCATAGAATAAAAGGGACATTAGCAACATGGATAAGAAATTAGCTGAGTGACAGGAAACAAAGAGTAGTGGTTAATGGATGTTTTACAGGCTGGAGGAAGGTTTGTGGTGGAGTTCCCCAGACATCAGTGTTCGAATCCTTGCTTTTCCTGATATATATTAAGGACCTAAACCTGGGTGTACAGGGCACAATTTCAAAGTTTGCAGCTGATACGAACGTTGGAAGCATTGTGAACTGTGAGGAGGATAGTGTAGAACTTCAAAAGGACACACACAAGTTGCTGGAATGGGCAGACAGGTGGCAGATGAAGTTCAATACAGAGAAATGTGAAGTGATTCATGTTGGTAGGAAGAACATGGGGTGACAATATACAATTCTATAGGGTGTTCAGGAGCAGAAGAACCTGTGTGTATATGTGCAGAAGTCATTGAAGGCGGCAGAACAGGTTGAGAAAGTGTTTACTAAAGCATGCAGTATCCTGGGCTTTATTAATAGGGGCATAGAGTACAAGAGCAAATAAGTTATTTTGAACTTATATAAGACACTATTTCAGCTTCAGCTCTGGTATTGTGTCCAGTTCTGGGTGCCACACTTGAGGAAAGACGTGAGGGCATAGGAGAGAGTGCAGAAAAGATTGACCAGAATCATTCCCAGGTTGAGGAATTTTAGTTATGAAGATAGATTGGAGAAGTTAGGACTGTTTTCCTCGGAGAAGGCCGAGAGGTGATTTATTCGAGGTTTCAAAAATCATGAGGTGTCTGCATAGAGCAGATAGAGAGAAACAGTTCCCACTCGTGAAAGGATCGAGAACGAGAGGGCACAGATTTAAAGTCATGGGTAAAAGAAGCAAAGACGACCTGAGGAAAATATTTTTTCACACAGTGCGTGGTTAGAGTCTGGAATGCACTGCCTGAGAATGTGGTGGAGGCAGGTTCAACTGAAGCTGAATAGATTGTTATATGAGAAGGAAGAATGTGCAGGATTACAGGAATAAGGCAGGGAACGGCGTTAGGTGAATTGCTCATTCGGAGAGCCAGTGCAGATACGAAAGGCTGAATTGGTCCTTCTGTGCTGTAATAATTCTCTGATGTTTTTATTACAGGATGCTGACCAAGGGGACACTGTGATGGGGCGTCTCAGATGGGTGTAATGGTGGAGAATGGGGAATTCATGGCTGGAAAGGGAAGTTGTCCTATGGGAACTGGAATCTTAGCAGGGACTCTCCGACAGCCTGTACGGGTCGAAGGCATCGAGGAAATATCCTCCCTGCCTCCTCCCCATGAGGTGTCCTCCGGATTCCTGGTGCCAATGCCTGTGTCCTCATGATGGTGATGATATGAAGGGTGCAGCAGAACACCATGAACTCAGACACCTGCTCCAGTGTGTACTGGAGGGCTCTCCCCGAGCGGTTCAGACATCGGAAGCATTGCTTCATCACACCGATGGTCTGTTCCACCATGTTCCTGGTGACTCCATTGCTCACATTATACACATGCTAATTGCATAACTAACGGTTGACGGTGGGAGGTGGATTGAGGGTGTAGAAGCATGGGCTGTGTCTAGAGGGGGTTCCTTTGTCTCCAAGGAGCCACATTCTGGTTATTCATGGAGCCCCGATGTGTTGGGACCGGCTGACTGATTCAGAATGAAGGTATGGTGGCTGCTGCCAGGATAGTGGACATTCACCAACATGACGTACTGGCCATGCTCACACACCAACTGTACATTGATGGAGTGAGAGTTCTTTCAGTCCCTGTACCTCAACCCATGGGTTGACATGGGGGCCACGCAGAGCCACCTACACCATCAGGAATCCCGCTATCCTAACAAAGCCACGGGATCTTTCATCCTGCTTCTCCCTGCTGAGGGAGATATTGATGATATAGATGGTCACCCTCACCTCCCAGAATTATCAATGGACAACACACAGGCCTAGTAACTACTGGCTAGTTAGTTTAACATCAGTTGTGAGGAAAGTTTTAGAAACAATAATCAGGGGAAAAGGACAACACACACTTGGAGAGATTGAGTTAATTAAGGATTGTCAGCACGGATTTCTGAAAGGCAGATCATGCTTGATGAAGTAATTGAATTTATTTGGAAAATCAGAGAAGGTTGATGAAGGGAATGTGGTGGATGTTGTCTACTTGGATTTTATGAAATTATTTGACGAAGAAACACACAGAAGCTTGGCTAACAAAATTGAACCTCATGGAATAGCATCTAATTGGATCAAAAATTGTCCATAGGACATAAAAAAGAGAAATGTGTTAAATGGTTGTTTTTCAGACTGGAGGATGGTAGACAGTGATTTTCCCCAAGGGTCAGTGCTTAGGACCACTGTTTGTTTTTTTGCTATATATAAGTTACATGGATCTTGGAATACAGAGTAGACTTTCAACATTTTCCGATGATACCAATCTTGGAGGTGTGGTAAACAGTGAGGATGTTGCAAACCACCTGTAGCAGGATATAGATAGGCTAGCAGAATGGACAGAGAAGTGGCAGGTGAAATTTCATACAACGGAGTGTGAGGTGATGTATTTTGTCAGAAGGAATAGGAAGGTAATATAGACTTAATGACACAGTTCTAAAGATTGTGCAGGGACAGAGCGACCTGGGGGCTGCATATGCATTGATATTTGAAGTTGGCAGGACATATTAGGAGAGTGTTTAGCGAAGCATATCAGATCTTGGACTTCATCATTAGAGACAATGAATTGAAAAGGATACTGGATGGACACCCGAAGGAGATGATCTTGCAGGGATACGGGGACTGACTGGGAGAGTGGGACTGACTGGATTGTTCCACAGGGAGCGGGTACCGAGGGGCCGAATGGCCATCTTCTGTGCCATAAATGTATCTATCACTCTCTATGACTCTATGTTTGATATGTCTCCTGCTCCTGCGTGGAAATATTCAGATACATGGAAGTTCAATGAAACTGTGACTTTAACAGCCACTGACAACTCCGTCCTCACCCTGGTGTGAGAAAGAACAAAAGAACAAAGGACATTACAGCACAGGAACAGGCCCTTCGGCCCTCCAAGCCTGCGCCGATCCAGATCTTCTATCTAAACATTAGCCTATTTTCTAAGGTCTGTATCTCTTTGCTTCCTGCCCATTCATGTATCTGTCTAGATACATCTTAAAAGACGCTCCCGTGCCCGCGTCTACCACCTCCGCTGGCAACGTGTTCCAGGCACCCGCCATCCTCTGCGTAAAGAACTTTCCATGCATATGCCCCCTAAACTTTTTCCCTCTCGCTTTGAACTCGTGACCCCTAGTAATTCAATCCCCCACTCTGGGAAAAAGCTTCTTGATATCCACGCTGTCTATAGCTCTCATGATTTTGTACACCTCAATCAGGTCCCCCCTCAACCTCCGTCTTTCTAATGAAAATAATCCTAATCTGCTCAACCTCTCTTCATAGCTAGCGCCCTCCATACCAGGCAACATCCTGGTGAACCTCCTCTGCACCCTCTCCAAAGCATCTACGTCCTTTTGGTAATGTGGCGACCAGAACTGCACGCAGTGAGGCTCCAGTTCGTGTTGCAGGAGGTGACACAGCTCTGTGACCACCTCCTAATTGAATCAGAGTTACCTCACACACTGCTCCTGGGTTAGGTGTGCATAGGAAAAGTGCTCTTGGAAAACCCAGGGAGGGTAGGGCAGAGCCCCTTCCTCCTCTCACTTTACAGAGCTTCCCCTCTCTGCAGCCTCTTCTCCATTTGTTGGTCGTGTTACAGACCCAGGGACACTGTAACTACAGTCAAGAACAAATACCAAGTTACAGTACAGCACAGGAACAGACCATTCGGCCCTCCAAGCCTGCGCCGATCTTGATGCCTGCCTAAACTAACACCTTCTGCACTTCCGGGGCCCATATCCCTCTATTCCCTTCCTATTTATGCATTTGTCAAGATGTCTCTCAAACGTCGCTATCGTATTTGCTTCTAACACCTCCCCCGGCAGCAAGTTCCAGGCACTCACCACCCTCAGTGTAAAAAATCTGCCTCGCAGATTCCCTCTAAACTTTGCCCCTCGCACCTTATACCTATGTCGCCTAGTAACTGACTCTTCCACCCTGGGAAAAAGCTTGTAACTATCCAAACTGTCCATTCCGCTCATAACTTTGTAAACCTCTATCATGTTGCCCCTCCACCTCCGTCGTTCCAGTGAAAAAAATCCGAGTTTTTCCAACCTCTCCTCATAACCAATGACCTCCAGACCAGGCAACATCCTGGTAAACCTCCTCTGTACCCTCTCCAAAGCCTCCACGTCCTTCTGGTAGTGTGGCAGTCGGAATTGCACGCAAAATTCCAAGTGTGGCCTAAGTAAGGTTCCGTACAGATGCAGCATGACATGTCAATTTTTATACTCTGTGCCTCGTCCGATGAAGGCAAGCATGCTGTATGCCTTCTTGAATACCTTATCCACCTGCGTTGCCACTTTCAGTGACCCGTGGACATGTACGCCCAGATCTCTCTGCCTGTCAATACTCCTAAGGGTTCTGTCATTTACTGTATACCTCCCACCTGCATTAGACCTTCCAAAATGCATTACCTCACAGTTGTCCAGATTAAACTCCATCTGCCATTTCTCCGCCCATGTCTCCAACCGATCTATATCCTGCTGTATCTTCTGACAATCCTCATTATTATCTGCAACTCCGCAAACTTACTAATCAGACCAGCTGCATTTTCCTCCGAATCATTTGCACATACTACAAACATCAAACGTCCCAGCACTGATCCCTGCGGAACACCACTAGTCACATCCCTCCATTCAGAAAAACACCCATCCACTGATACCCTCTGTCTTCTATGACCGAGCCACTTCTGTATCCATCTTGCCAGCTCACCTCTGATCCCGTGTGACTTCACCTTTTGTACCAGTTAGCCATGCGGGACCTTGTCAGAGGCTTTACTAAAGTCCATATAGATAACATCCAATGCCCTTCCTTCATCAATCATCTTCGTCACTTCCTCAAAAAACTGAATCAAATTAGTAAGACACGACCTCCCCTTCACAAAACAATGGTGTCTCTCGCTAATAAGTTCGTTTGTCTCCAAATGCGAGTAAATCCTGTCCCGAAGAATCCTCTCTAACAATTTCCCTACCACTGACGTAAGGCTCACAGGCCTATAATTTCCTGGATTATCCTTGCCACCCTTCTTAAACAAAGGAACAACATTGGCTTTTCTCCAGTCCTCTGGGACCTCACCTGTAGCCAATGAGGATGCAAAGATTTCTGTCAAGGCCCCAGCAATTTCTTCCCTTCCCTCCCTCAGTATTCTACGGTAGATCCCGTCAGGCCCTGGAGACTTATCTATCTTATTGCTTTGCAAGACACGCAACACCTCCTCCTTATTGATAATGAGATGACTGAGACTATCTGCACTCCCTTCCCTAGGCCCATCATCCACCAAGTCCTTCTCTTTGGTGAATACTGATGCAAAGTACTCATTTAGCACCTCGCCCATTTCCTCTGGCCCCACGCATAGATTCCCATCTCTGTCCTTGAATGGGCCGACCCTTTCCCTGGTTACCCTCTTGCTCTTTATAAATGTATAAAATGCCTTGGGATTTTCCTTAATCCTGTTTGCCAATGACTTCTCATCACCCCTTTTAGCCTTATTGACTCCTTGCTTAAGTTACTTCCTACTGTCTTTATATTCCTCAAGTCTGTTCCTCGCCATCCAGCCCTTACAACTGCTTCCTTTTTCTTTTTGACGAGGCTCACAATATCCTGTGATATCCAAGCTTTCCCGAAACTTGCCAAACTTGTCTTTCTTCCTCACAGGAACATGCTGGTCCTGGATTCTAATCAGCTGACGTTTGAAAGAGTCCCACATGTCAGATGTTGATTTACCCTCAAACAGCCGCCCCCATTCTAAATTCTTCAGATCCTGCCTAATTTTGTTATAATTAGCCTTCCCCCAATTTAGCACCTTCACCCGAGGACTACTCTTATCTTTATCCACAAGTACCTTAAAACTTATGGAATTATGGTCACTGTTCCGGGAATGCTCCCCCACTGAAACTTCGACCACCTGGCCGAGCTCATTCCCCAATAACAGGTCCAGAATGGCCCCATCCCTTGTTGGACTATATACATACTGTTTCAAGAAGACCTCCTGGATGTTCCTCACAAATTCTGCCCCATCCAAGCACCTAGTACTAAGCGAGTCCCAGTCAATATTGGGTAAGTTAAAATCACCCACCACGGCAACCCTGTTACCTTTACATCTTTCCTAAATCTGTCTACATATCTGCTCCTCTACCTCCCGCTGGCTGTTGGGAGGCCTGTAGTAAACCTCCAACACCGTGACTGCACCCTTCCTATTCCTGAGCTCCACCCATATTGACTCGCTGCATGACCCCTCTGATTTGTCCTCCCGCAGTACAGCTGTGTTATTCTCCTTAACCAGTAATGCAACTCCGTCACCCCTTTTACATCCCCCTCTATCCCGCCTGAAGCTTCTAAAGCCTGCAACATTTAGCTGCCAATCCTGCCCTTCCCTCAACCAAGTCTCTGCAATAGCAACAACATCATATTTCCAAGTACTAATCCAAGCTCTAAGTTCACCTGCCTTACCTGTTATACTTCTCGCATTGAAACAAATGCATTTCAGAACACCAGTCCCGCTGTGCTCAGAAACATCTCCCTGCTTGCTTTTCCTCTTAGTCCTACTGGCCTTCTTTATTATGTCCTCCTCATTTATTTCACTAGCTGTCCTACTGCTCTGGTTCCCACCCCCCTGCCACACTAGTTTAAACCCTCCCGAGTGACGCGAGCAAACCTTGCAGCAAGGATATTGGTGCCCCTCCAGTTTATATGGAACCCATCCTTCTTGTACAGGTCCCATCTGTCCCTGAAGAGAGCCCAATGGTCCAGATATCTGAAACCCTCCCTTCTACACCAGCTGCTCAGCCACGTGTTTAGCTGCACTATCTTCCTACTTCTAGCCTCACTGGCATGTGGCACAGGGAGTAAACCAGAGATTACAACCCTCGAGGTATTGTTTTTTAACTTTCCACCTAACTCCCTAAACTCCCCCTGCAGGACCTCATCACTCTTCCTGCCTATGTCATTGGTACCGATGTGTACCACAACCTCTGGCTGTTCACCTTCTCCCCTTCAGAATGCCCCATGTCCGTTCAGAGACATCCTTGACCCTGGCACCAGGGAGGCAACATACCATCATGGAGTCTCTTTCATGTCCACAGAAGCGCCTATCTGTGCCCCTGACTATAGAATCCCCTATAACTATTGCTCTTCTGTGCTTTGTCCCTCCCTGCAGAACAACAGTGCCAGCCGTGGTGCCTCTGCTCTGGCTGCTGCTGTTTCCCCCTGATAGACCATACCTCGTCCAGAGTTGGGTCACCAAATCCTCTGTCCTCCCTGAATGTCTGCAGCAGCTCACAACACAACCTCCAGAAAACCATTCACAGCACCTCCACTAAATTTACAATAACAGAAGTAAGTCAAAAGCCCCTCACCTGTACGTTGGATGCCTGGTCCTTTTAAATAATACGAGAGGGGGTTCCTCGTGCTGCTGAATATATGTTCAGCTGAGAGTGACTAACACATGCGATCAGTGGACATGTACAGACCAAGTTTCAAAGACGTACATCAAAGCTGCCGGTATGGTATATTGACATCACATTCAAAACCATCCTCAGAGCAACAACACATACATGGTACGATTGAGCTAGAGCCCTGCCCAGCATGGGGCACTGTGCAGGCCGCACTAGAAGTGCCTGGCTGTGCAGTTCACATCTCTCTATTGATCCCAGCTTCTGTACCGTCAGCACCAGTAGTGCTGTGGAGTCTAAAATAGTGGCTCGGGACAGATACAGTGGGGAAGGGATTCACTTCAGAAGGAGAAATGAGAAAAGATTGAAGTCAAAACATTTTCAGGAATATGAGAATGGGCAGGAGAATGGGACTAATTGGAGGGGTGAGGCAATGGAGGGATTCAAACACAAGAATGACTATTTTAAAATTAAGGTGCTGCCAGACTAGGAGCCAATGTAGATCAGTGAGCACAGGGGTGATGGGTGATCGATTTGGTGTGAGTAAGGATACAGGCAGCAGAGATCAGGATGGGCTGTGGTTTATGGAGGTTTATAACTGGGAGGGTGACCAGGATAGAATTGGAATAGTTAAGTGTGGATTTAACAGAGGTACAGGTGAGGGTTTATGCAGCAGATTGGCTGAGACAGAGGTGGAGGTGGGGGATATTACAGAGGTGGCCATAGACAGGGTTGGTACTGGAGAGAATATGGAGATGGACTCAGCTCAGGTTTAAATAGAACACACCGATTGCAAACAGTCTGGTTCAGCCTCAGATATTGGACAGGGTGGTGTATTTGTTTCACAGATGGGGGATGGAGTTTGTGATGGAGACCAATGACACTGGCTTCAGTCTTCCCAAAATTTACATAACGGAACAGTATTTCAGTGAAACGGGGTTCACAGATGCCCTACCGGGAAATAGAGACAGCAACAGCAGTAAAGATGAGAGAGCAAATGTCAAGAAATCCAATAAAGTTGGCAATGGTTTATCGAGCTAATAGCTGGACATATTCACCAGGAATACAACGGCAGCAAAAAGTGCAGAGTAAACTACAGGAGCAGTAATGCTGTTAAACTTGGTTTATAGAATTAATAGCTAGATAGAGAGACTTACCAGGGACACCAATAATAGCCAGGATGGGATAGTAAATGTATTGAATAATCTTCAGTGCGAGACGGATCCGAGTGTTTAATGACATCCAATCATAATATGTAGAAAGGTAGTAAAGATCCGAGGATAAACTCCTGTCCATTGTTGTAACATTCCAATCTATTATTTTCAGATTCTGACCAAGTGTTGTAACATTCCAGTCATTTGTTCTCAGATTCTGATCTATCCTTTCTCTCTCTCTTGAGCCGCTGATCTCTGTTGTGGTTGTGCCGGGGTTGATGTTCCAGCTGAAACTATGGGACAACACTTGGGAGCCCCTTATTAATAGAAGATGGAAAACTTCCAGTGACACAATTAGGGTCCATGGAGACTGACATTAATTACAGTCACTTAACAAACAGATTCAGTTAACCCTTTTCAATACAGCACTTTTTGTACCACAATAAAGTAGATCATTTACCAGTCTGGATGGGATGCATGTGGGTTGCTGAGGGATGGAATGGTGGAAGTAGTAGAATTTTATAATTTTCTATGAGATCCCTCTTCACTCTTCCGAATATAATCCTATCTCTCCTCATACGTCAGTCCCGGCATCCCAGGAATCAGTCTGATAAACCTTCATTGCACTCTCGCTATAGCAGGAACATCCTTTCTCGGAGAAGGAGACCAAAACTGCACACAATATCCAAGTGCGGCCTCACCAAAGCCCTGTATAATTGCAGCAAGACATCCCTGCTCCTGTACTAGAATCCTGACTCTATGAAGGCCAACATAACATTCGCCTTTTTCTACCGCCTGTTGCACCTACATGCTTACCTTCAGTGACAGGTGTACGAGAACACCCAGGTCTCGTTGCATTCTCCCCTCTCTCAGTTTATCGCCGTTCAGATAATAATCTGCCTTCCTGTTTTTGCTAACAAAGTGGATAACCTCTCATTTATTCACATTATACTGCATCTGCCATGCAATAGCCCACTCACTCAACTTGTCCAAATCACCCTGAAGCCACTCTGCATCCTCCTCACAACTTACCCTCCCACCCAGGTTTGTGTCTTCTGAAAATTTGGAGATATTACATTTAGTTCCCTCATCTAAATCATTAATATGGAGTGTGAATAGTTGGGGTCCTAGCACCGATCCCTGTGGTACCCCACTAATCACTGCCTGCCATTTGGAAAAAGATCCGTTTATCACTACTCTTTTTTTCCATCTGCCAACCAATTTCTAGCTATCGCAATACACTACCACTAATCCCATGCGCTTTAATTTTACTCACTAATCTCTTATGTGGGCCTTTGTCGAAAGCCTTCTGAAAGTCCAAATAAAACATATTATCTGGATCCCCCTCATCCACTCTATTAGTTACATCTTCGAAGAATTCTAATAGATTTATCAAGCATGATTTCCCTTTCGTAAATCCATGCTGACTCTATCCGATTCTAACACTGTTCTCCAAGTGCTCTGCTATCAAATCTTTGATAATGGACTCTAGAATTTTCCCCACTACCGACGTCAGGCTGACTTGTCTACAATTCCCTGCTTTATTTCTACCTCCCTTTTTAAATGGTGGGGTTACATTAGCTGCCCTCCAATCAGCTGGAACTGTTCCAAAGTCGATAGAATCTTGAAAGATGACCACCAATGCATCCACGATTTCTAGGGTCACTTCCTTAAGTAATCTGGGATGTAGATTATCAGGCGCTGAGGATTTAGCGGCCTTCAATACCATCAACTTCCCCAACACAATTTCTCTACTAATACTGATTTCCTTCGGTTCCTTCCTCTCACTAAACCCTGTGTTCCCCAACATTTCTGGTAAGATATTTGTGCCATCCTTTGTGAAGACAGAATCAGAGTCTGCATTTAGTTGGTTAGCCATTTCTTTGTTTCCCATAATAAATTCCCATGTTTCTAACTGTAAGGACCTACATTTGTCTTAACCAATCCTTTCCTCTTCACATACCTACAGAAACCTTTACAGTCAGGTTGTATGTTCCCCACAAGCTTACTCGTGTACTTTATTTTCCCCTTCTTAATCAATCCATTGGTCCTCCTTTGCTGAATTCTAAACTGCCCAATCCTCAGGTCTGTTGCTTCTTTCTGGCGAATGTATATGCCTCTTCCGTGAATCTAATACTATCTCTAATTTTTCTTGTAAGCCATGGTTTGGCTACGTTTCCCATTTTACTTTTGCGCCAGACAGGAGTAAACAATTGTTGCAGTTCATCAATGCACTCTTTGAATATTGCCATTGCCTTTCCACCGTCATCCCTTGAAGTAACGTTTCCCAATCCATCAGAGCCAACTCGTGCCTCATACCTTCATACTTTCCTTTATTAAGATTCACGACCCTCGTCTCAGAATCAACTACGTCACTATCCATCTGAGAGTCATAGATTCGTACAGCATAGAAAAAGGCCCTTCGGCCCACTGCGTCCATGCCGACCATAATGCCGAACTATACTGATTCCACGTGCCTGCATTAATTCCATATCCGTCTATGCTTTGCTCATTCAAATACCTGTCCAGATGACTCTTAAATGTGGCTACTGTTCCTGCCTCCACCACCTCCACTGGCAGCTCATTCCAGATACGCACTATTCTTTGTGTGTAAAATTTACCCTTTTAATCCCCTTTAAACCTCCTCCCTTTCATCTTAAATCCATGTCCTCTAGTTTTAGTCACCCCTACCATGGGAAACAGACTCTGCCTACCTGCTCTGTCTATGCCTCTCATAATTTTATATACCTCCATCATGTCCCCTCTCAGCCGTCTTTGCTCCAGGGAAAACACACCCAGCCTACCCAATCTCTCTTTCTAACTCAAGCCCTCCAAACCAGGCAACATCCTTATAAATCTTTTCTGCACCCTCTCTAGCTTAATCACATCTTTCCTGTAGTGTTGCGACCAGAACTGCACAAAGTACTCCAAATGCGGAATAACCAATGTTATGTACAACTGTAACATGACGTCCCAACTCTTGTACTCCATGCCGCAGTTGATGGAGACAAGCATGCCATACACCTTCTTCGCCACCCTGTCTACCTGTGTTGCCACAATCAGGGAACTATGCACTTGCACCCCAAGGTCTCTCTTCTCAACAACACTCCCCAGGCCCTGTCATTCACTGTATATGGCCTGCCCTGGCTCAACTTCCCAAAATGCATCACTTCGCACTTGTCTGCATTAAATTCCATTTGCCAAACCCTTGCCCACTTTCCAAGTTTACCGATATCCTGTTGTAACCTCAGACAACCTTCTTCACTTTCTACTATTCCATCAATTTTTGTTTCATCTGCAAACTTACCAATCATGCTGCCTACATTCATATCCAAGTAATTAATATATATGACAAACAAGAGAGGGCCCAGAACCGATCCCTGCGGCACACCACTGTTCACAAGCCTCCAATCTGAAAAACAACCCCCCACTACCAGCCGATCACCAAGCCAAATTTGTATCCAATTGGCTCGCACACCCTGGATCCCATGTGTTTGAACCTTCTGGACCAGCCGACCATGCGGGACCTTGTCAAAGGCCTTGCTAAAGTCCATGTAGACAACGTCCTTCACCCTGCCCTCGTCAATCCTCTTGGTCACCTCCTCAAAAAACGCAATCAAATTCCTGAGACATGATTCCCATGCACAAAGCCATGCTGACTATCCCAAATCAGACGTTGCCTTTCCAAATGCATATAAATCCTGTCTGTCAGAATCCCTTCCAGTAACTTTCCCATCACTGATGGAAGGCTCACCGGCCTCTAGTTCCCTGGCTTATCACTGCTGCCCTTCTTAAATAAAGGCACAACATTAGCTATCCTCCAGTCTTCCGGTACCTCACCCGTGGCTAACAATAATGCAGAAATCTCTGCTCGGGCTCCAGGAATATCCTCCCTTTCTTCCCATAGCATCCGAAAATACACCTGGTCAGGCCCTGGGGATTTATCTACCTTAATGCGCTTCAAAGACACCAACACCGCCTCCTTTGTAATGTTGATATGCTCCAGGATATCGAAATTCCCTCCCGTAAACTCACTAGCTTCCATGTCGTCTCCATGGCAAATAAAGACGAGAAGTATTCATTTAAGATCTCGCCCATTTCCCGTGGCTGCACACGTAGATTACCACACTGATCCTTAAGGGGACCGACTCTCACCCTAGCTACCCTTTTACTCTTAATATACTTATAGAATATTTTAGGATTCACCATTATCTTATCTGCCAGGGAAATCTCATGGCCCCTTTTCTCACTCCTAATTTCTTTCTTGAGTGTACTCCTACATCCACTCTATTCCTGGAGGGCCTCGTTTGATCCCCGCTGCCTATACCCGACATATGCCTCTTTCTTTTTCCTGACCAGACCCTCAACATCCCTCATCAACCAAGGTTCCCTAAACTTGCCAGTCTTGCCCTTCCACCTAACAGGAATATGCCAGCCCATAACTCTTCCTGTCTCACTTTTAAAAGCCTCCCACTTGCCAGACGTCCCTTTACCTGTAAACAGCCCCTTCCATTCAACTTTTGAGAGTTCCTGTCTGATGCCATCGAAATCAACCTTCCTCCAATTTAGGACTTCAACCTTTGGACCAGTCCTATCCTCTTCCATAACTATCTTGAAGCTAATAGAGTTGTGGTCACTGGCCCCAAAGTGCTCCCTCACTAATTCATCATCCACCTGCCCATCCTCATTTTCAAAGAGGAGGTCGAGTGTAGCCTTTTCTCTCGTAGGGCCATCTGCATACTGTTTCATAAAACTATCCTGGACACACTGAACAAATTCTTGCCCATCTGATCCCTTAGCACTAAGGCAGTCCCAGTCAATATTAGGAAAGTTAAAATCACTTACTATTACAACCCGAAAATTCCTACACCTATCTGTGATTTCCCTGCATATATGCTCCTCCAATTCCCTCTGACTATTGGGGGGCCTATAGTATAATCCCATCAAAGAGATCACCCCTTGCTTATTTCTAAGCTCCACTCATATGGCCTCACTGGACGTTCCCCCCGGGATATCCTCTCTAACTACTGCCGTGATGTGCTCCCTAATCAATTGTGCAACTCCCCATCCTCTCTTCCCTCCAACTGAAGCATCGGTACCCCGTAACATAGAGCTGCCAGTCTTGCCTGTCCCTCAACCACGTTTCTGTAATAGCTATAATATCACAATCCCATGTACTGATCCATGCTCTGAGTTCATCTGCCTTACCTGCAAGGCCTCTTGAATGAAAGTACTTGCAGTTTAGTCGACCAGACCTTCCACTCTCCCTGTCAGGCCACTGCCAGGCCCGCCTACTGGACTGCTTGCATTAACCTCAACTATCTCATCGGAGAGACTACTACTTTGAGTCCCATCCCTCTGCAAGACTAGTTTAAACCCTCCCGAGTAGTACCAACATACCTCCCCGCAAGGATATTGGTCCCCTTCCAGTTTAGATGCAATCCGACCCTCTTCAAAAGGTCACCTCTGCACCAGAAGAGATCCCAATGATCCAAGTAGCTGAAGCCCTACCGCCTACACCAGCTCTTCAGCCACACTTTCATTTGCCTAATCCTCCTATTCCTACCCTCACTAGCACGTGGCACAGGGAGTAATCCTGAGATTCTTCTTCTTCTTTGTCTTTGGCCTCCTTACCTCGAGAGACAATGGGTAAGCACCTGGAGGTGGTCAGTGGTTTGTGCAGCAGCGCCTGGAGTGGCTATAAATGCCAATTCTAGAGTGACAGGCTCTCCCACAGGTGCTGCAGAAAAAATTGTCTGTCGGGGCTGTTACATAGTTAGCTCTCCCCTTGCGCTTCTGTCTTTTTTCCTGCCAACTGTGAAGTCTCTTCGACTCGCCACATTTTAGCCCCTCCTTTCAGGCTGCCCACCAGCTCTGGCGATCGCTGGCAACTGACTCCCACGACTTGTGGTCAATGTCACAGGACTTCATGTCGCGTTTGCAGACGTCTTTAAAGCGGAGACATGGACGGCCGGTGGGTCTGATACCAGTGGCGAGCTCGCTGTACAATGTGTCTTTGGGGATACTGCCATCTTCCATGCGGCTCACATGGCCAAGCCATCTCAAGCGCCGCTGACTCAGTAGTGTGTACAAGCTGGGGATGTTGGCCGCCTCGAGGACTTCTGTGTCAGAGATACGGTCCTGCCACCTGATGCCAAGTATTCTCCGGAGGCAGCGAAGATGGACTGAATTGAGACGTCGCTCTTGGCTGACATAAGTTGTCCAGGCCTCGCTGCCATAGAGCAAGGTACTGAGGACACAGGCTTGATACACTCGGACTTTTGTGTTCCGTGTCAGTGCGCCATTTTGCCACACTCTCTTGGCCAGTTTGGACATAGCAGTGGAAGCCTTTCCCGTGCGCTTGTTGATTTCTGCATCTAGAGACAGGTAACTGGTGATAGTTGAGCCTAGGTAGGTAAACTCTTGAACCACTTCCAGAGCGTGGCCGCCGATATTGATGGATGGAGCATTTCTGACATCCTGTCCCATGATGTTCATTTTCTTGAGGCTGATGGTTAGGCCAAATCCTGAGATTACCCCTAGAGGTTCTACTTTTTAACCTTCTGCCTAACTCCCTATATTCACTTTGCAGGACCTTATCTCTCTTCCTGTCTATGTCGTTAGCACCAATATGGACCACGACCTCTGGCTGCTCACTCTCTCCTTTCAGAATTTCCTGCAGCCACTCCGAGACATCCTTGACCCTCGCAGCAGGGAGGCAACATACCATCCTGGTGCCTCTTTTGCGGCCACAGAAACACCTACCTGCACCCCTTACGATAGAATTCCCTATCACGATAGCTCAAACACCACTTTTCCTGCCCTGCTGTGCGGCAGAGCCCTCTGTGGTCCCATGGGCCTGGCTGTTGCTGCTTTCCCCTGGGAGGTCATCCCCCCCCAACTGTATCCAAAGCGGTCTATCTGTTTGAGAGGGGGTGACCACAGGGGACTGCTGCACTACCTGCCTGTGCCTGCTACTCTGTCTGGTGGTCACCCATCCCTTTTCGGCCTGTGCAGCTATTATCTGCGGTGTGACCACCTCGCTAAACATATTATCCACGACTTCCTCAGCATTATGGATGCTCCACAGTGATTTCACCTGCAGCTCCATCTCCATAATGCGGGTCGCCAGTAGTTGCAGATGGCCCCACTTCCTGCACACATGCCCACTAGGGATACTGGAAGCCTCCCTGATTTCCCACAAAGGGCAGGAGGAGCAGATCACGGGGCTGAACTCTCCTGTCATGACCTACCCTTAGACTAATTAGTTACAACCTTAATTAAAAAAAATACTAATTACATGAGGGGCCTTTTTCTACCCACTTCAATCTAAGATTCTGAATAAACTACACTGAATTTAAAAAAGGAAACACTTCAGCAGTACTCACCTTATCACCAGAGTTCTTTTCCCACAAAAATAAACTTTTCACTTTTTTAAAGATATCGACATGCACTAATAGCTGCTACTCACCCAACCAATCAGCTTGCAGCTCTCCTCTGACGTCACTGTTGGCTTTCTTCATGAAGAATTCCATCATATTATGGTCGCTCATCCTCAAGGGATTTCACACAACTAGATTGTCAATTATTCCTCTCTCTTTACACAATACCCAGTCTGGGATGGCCTGTTCTCTAGTTGGTTCCTCAACATATTGGTCCAGAAAACCATCCCGTATACACTCCAGTAATTCCTCCTCTACGTTATTGTGACAAATTTGATTTGACCAATCTATATGCAGATTTAAGTCACCCATAATTACAGATGTTGCTTTATCGTATGCATCTCTAATTTCCGGTTTAAGACCATTCCCACATCACCACCAAAGTTTGGGGGTCTATATATAACCCCCACTAACGTTTTTTGCCCCTTAGTGTTTCTCAGCTCTACCCATACAGACTCCACATCATCAGATCTCATATCCTTCCTCACTATTGTATTACTTTCCTTTTTAACCAGAAATGCAACTCCACCGCTGGTGGAAATACGCCATTTTACTGATGGTGTGAATATTTGGTCAGAAGCTCATCGCAAGGCATCTCAAGGTTAACTATGTAACCAAGTGTGTGAACAGTTTGGCTTTTCGTCTCAAACATTTACAAAGGAGAGGGATGGAGTGTGTAGCTGGGAAATATTTGAAGCAGAGACAGAAAACAATGTCTTCAATCTTCTCAATATTTAATTGGCATTGCAGATGTGTGAGGTAATACATTTTGAAAGGAGGAATGAGGAGAGACAATACAAATTAAATGGTATAACTATAAAGGTGGTGAAATAACAGAGACACCTGGAGTATTTGTACACAAATCGTTGTAGCCAAACCGTTAATAAATATATGGGATCCTCGGTGTTATAAATAGAGGCAAAAAAATCAAAAGCAAGGACATTATGTGAAACATATATAAAATACTAGTTCAGCTGCACCTGAAGTCTTTTGTCAAATACTGGGAACCACACTTTAGGAAGGACATGAAGCCTTCGGAGAGGGTACAGAACTGTTTTACGAGAATTTGTGCAGGCATGAGGGATTACAGTTATGTAGCTGGGGTTGTTCTGCTTCGAGCAGAGAACTTTCAGAGGAGATTCGATTGAGCTGTTTAACATTAGGAAGGGTTTAGATAAATTAAATAAAGAGAAACTGTTTCCAATGTCCAAGGGACCGGTAATCAGAGACATAGATTTAAGGCGATTGGTAAAAGAAGCAGACATGAGGATTTTTGTTTCTGAGTGGTTTGGATTTGGGATGCACTGTCTGATAGGCTGATGGATACAGATTCAATAGTATATCCCAAAAGGGAATTGGATAAATATCTGAAGAAGAAAAACTGTTCGGATATAGTGAAAGAGTCAGGGAGTGGGACTAACTGGATTGTTCTTTGAAAGGGTTCAGCACTGACTTGCTGGGCCGAATGACATCATTCAGGGCTGTGCTATTCTGTGATTCGATGATTGTTCCAGCCTGTACTTTCCCAATATTCCTATCCTTTCAGCAGCTGTTTGATAAATTACCACATAACAGCCATGTTACCAAATTAGAAACACATGGGATTAAAGGACCAATGTCAGCAGTGGCTCAGTTTGCCGCTCTCTCCCCTTTCAATCACAAGCTTCTAGGATCAAGTGTCACTGCAGGACTTGATCACAAGAATCAAGGCTGACACTGCAGTGCAGTACTGAGGGAGTGTTTCACTGTCAGAGGTACCGCCTTATCAACGAAAAGGTAAAGCCAGGCCCCGTGTAGCCCACTCAGGTGGATGTAAAGATCCCATGGAATTATTTAGAATGTCAGGGTAATTATTCCCAGTGTCCTGGTCAACATTTACTCCTCAATTCAACATCACAAAAACAGATCTGATCATGATCACACTGCTACTTGTGGGATCTTGCTGTGCGGGAATTGACTGTGTTTTTCCTGCATTTACAAGACTGACTAAACGTTAAAAACTACTCGTTGGTTGGAAATCGCTTTGGGACATGCAGTGATCATGAAGGCGTTACATAAATGGAAGTCCTTTTTTTATTTTCAATGTCAGCATGCAGGAAATTAGGTCAGTGACAGAAAGCAGAGAGTAGTAGAGAATGGTTGTTGATCAGTCTGGAGGGAAGTACACAGTGGGGTTCCCCAGGGTCACTGTTGGGATCACTGTTGCTGTATGTTAATGCAACGGGCTTGTGTACAGAGGGGATAATGTCAAAGTTTTCAGAGGGCAGGAAACTCAGAAATGTTAATAAACAGTCTGAAGGATAGTAACAGACTTCAGGAGGACAGAGACTGACTGGTGAAATGGACAGGAACATGGCAGATGTAATTTAACACAGTGAAGTGTGAAGTGAGACATTTGGGTAGGAAATATGAGGTGAAACAATATAAACTCAATGGTACCATTATAAATCGGGTGAAGGATTAGAGACAAGTGGCGTGTACACACACAGATCTTAGAAGGTAACATGTAGTGTCTTTGGTGTTAGAGAGAGAGATACAGAGTAATAAAACTCAGGAGGAAATGCTGATGTTTATACATCATTGGTTAGGTCCCAGCTGGAGAATTGTGTCCAATTCTGATCACCACGGTTTGGTAAGGATGTCAAGGACTTAGTGTAGATACTGAGGTGATTTTCTGGAATGGTACCAGGGATCTGGCAATTCAGTTACGTTGAGAAATTGGAAAAGCTGGGATTGTTCTCTTTAGAGCACTGACGGGTAAGGAGAGATTTAATATAGAATTCAAAATCATGAGGGGTTTTGATAGGGTAATTAATGTGAAACTGCTTCCAGTGTCAGAAAGTGCAGTATTAAGAAGACAAAGATTGAAGGTAATTGACAAAGAATCAGAGGTGAAATGAGGAGAATTTTCTTCCACAGCAAGTTGTTGGGATCTGGAATTCATTGCCTGAAAACATGATGGAAGCAGATTCAATAATATCTTTCAACCTCTCACACTGCTCAATGTACCACACCCCCATCACTCACCCATCAGCTGTCCCTAACACTCAGGACTCACACATAACATTCACATACTCCACCTCACCATCACACACCTTCCACTGATACCAGCCTCACACCCACATCTCACTGTCTCCACATACCACCAGCTATTGAGCTATGGAAGGCACATCACACAAACACTGTGAAACACAATTACTGATATTCCACCCCCTCTCTGACAGGACAAGGTCACTCACAGGACAATCACAGGGGGCAGAAGTGAACTGGCGGGGGCCAGGCATATCTGCATCCCCTGAGCCTGAGGGAGGAGATGGTTCTCCGCATCATGGGACTGGCTGTCAAAGAGCCCGTGGCATCCGGCCTCGCCGACAGCATTCAGGCTGTTGCTATGTTCCTGCCTTATGTCCCTTCTTAACTCCCACCTCCCCCTCATCCTGCTATCTGGGATGATGTACAAGCTGGAGATGGGACCATGGACCTCCTGCTTTCCATCCCACCCCCAATCCCTCACCCCAACCTTCCAATTCTGAATGATACTTTCCAACGATAACTGAAAACTGCCAGCTTCCCAGTCACAGCAGCTCCAAGAGACAGAGAGAGAGCAGCAGCACAGCACTGATGGTGTAGCCCCATCACTTGGTCTGATACTGACAGACAACAGATCAAATACGTACACTGTGTGTGCTGTAGAGGCTGGTAAAGAGTCAGAATCTACACGTGGTGAGTCACCAAGCACGAGTGAGCTGCAGCCAGGCCAGGGGGAAAGGATAGTTCATGCGTCAGATGACCGGAGGGCAATGTCACAAACGAGTTATAATACACAGGACTCAGATATGAAATTTGCTGCAGCAGCATACAGGAGAATGATGATGGATATCGACACTGAGATACTTTGTCCATTGACAGGCCTGTCAGACAGTCTGTTGTCACTATCAAAGAACATGGAGGAGTCCAGCTCCAACATGGCACAGGACATTGCACAGAGCTTGAAGCCCATTTTTTTCCCCTGTGGAAGTGGCCACTAACTCCATGACAGCAGTAGCGGACCCAGCCTTGATGCAGTGTCTGGTGACCATTGTCTCAGCTTCCACTGCAGCACAGACGGCAGACACCCAACGTCTCAGTGCTTCAGTGGAAGCTCAGACTGCTTGCTGCCATGCAGGATCAGACTGCTGTCATCATGGCTGTGGTTCTCACTGCACAAAGGGGTTTGCAGGCTCTCACAACAGTCCAGCAATCTGTGATCCAGTAGATTACTAAGATTACTGAGATGTCGCCCCGTGGGAGTGACTGTGTCTCCGTGGAGTATGAACCTGCTGTCCTCTCTCAGGATGACAGTATTTGTTCTCCTTTCACTGTCACTCCACCAATGTCCTTGCTGTTACCCATTAGCCAGCTCAGGCTGCTGCTGCCCATGTCGTGGTGGTGCAGTCTGAATCCGTGCCCTCAAGGCCCAGAGCTGCTCGAGGACGTCCTGCAAGGCCATCTGCAGTCTCCCCCAGTGAAAGCCAGCAGCCTTCCACCATCCATGCTGCAGTCACTGGGGAAACACTGTGTAGGAGCACTAGGCAAGTCGAGGGATCCACAAGACAGGCACTAAGGGAATATTCAAGGGTGAATAGTTCAGCTTTGCTTGTATAATTGGATGTGTTATTGGATAAAGATGTCAATGAAAAGGTTTTTGTTGGTGTTTTTTTATTGCTGGACACTGTGATGGGGCATCTCAGTTGGGTGTAATGGGGGAGAATGGAGGATCCATGGTGGGAAAGGGAAGTTGTCCTGTGGGAACCGAAATTCTAGCTGGGTCTCTCCGACAGCCTGCCGGTTCAAAGGCATCCAGGAAATATCCTCCCTCACTCCTCCTCCTGAGGTAGCCTCCGGATTACTGGTGCCAATGCCTGTGTCCTCATGATGGTGATGATATGAAGGATGCAGCAGAACACCATGAACTTGGACACCTGCTCCAGTGAGTACTGGACGGCTCCCCCCGAGCGGTTCAGACGTTGGAAGCATTGCTTCATCACACCGATGGTCTGTTCCACCATGTTCCTGGTGACTCCATTGCTCACGTTATACACGGGTTATTTTCATGCGGTTGGTTGGCATTGATGCTGGGGGTTGAATTAGGAGTGATGTACAGAGTGAGGTAGGCATTGTCTCCGAGGAGCCACATTCTGGTTCTGCATAGAGGCCCGAAGTGTTGGGACCGGCTGCCTGCTTCAGAATGAAGGTATGGTGGCTGCTGCCAGGATAGTGGACATTCACCAACATGATGTACTGGGCATGCTCACACACCAACTGTACATTAATGGAATGAGAGTTCTTTCAGTTCCTGTACCTCTCCCCGTTGACATTCGGGCCGCGCAGAGCCACCTCCACCAGCAGGAATTCCGCTACCCTGACAAAGCCACGGCACCTCTCACCCTGCTTCACCCTGCGGAGGGTGAAAATGATATATTCACCTCACCCGACATAGATGGCCTCCATTAACCAGCAGATACATTATTGGACAGCATAGAGATAGACAATGGATACGTCACACGCTGCTGCCTGGGAAGATCCAGATACATAGAAGTTCAATGAAACTGTGACCTTAACGGCTTTGGACAGCTCCGTCCTGGTGTGAGGCTCCAGGTCGTGTTACAGGAGATGACACTGCTATGTGACCACCTCCTTATTGAATCAGAGTCACCTCACACACTGCTCCTGGGTTAGGTGTAGGTAGGAAAATTGCTCTTGGGAAAGCCAGGGTGGGTAGCGGAAAGACCCCTCCCTCATAACAAAGAACAAAGAACAAAGAAAATTACAGCACAGGAACAGGCCGTTCGGCCCTCCAAGCCTACGCCAATCCAAATCCTCTATCTAAACCTGTCGCCTATTTTCTAAGGGTCTGTATCTCTTTACTTCCTGCCCATTCATGTATCTGTCTAGATACATCTTAAAAGACACTATCGTGCCCGCGTCTACCACCTCCGCTGGCAATGCGTTCCAGGTGCCCACCACCCTCTGCGTAAAGAACTTTCCACGCATATCCCCCCTAAACTTTTCCCCTTTCACTTTGAACTTGTGTCCCCTTGTAATTGAATCCCCCACTCTGGGAAAAAGCCTCTTGCTATCCACCCTGTTTATACCTCTCATGATTTTGGACACCTCAATCAGGTCCCCCCTCAACCTCCGTCTTTCCAATGAAAATAATCCTAATCTACTCAACCTCTCTTCATAGCTAGCGCCCTCCATACCAGGCAACATCCTGGTGAACCTCCTCTGCACCCTCTCCAAAGCATCCACATCCTTTTGGTAATGTGGCGACCAGAACTGCACGCAGTATTCCAAATGTGGCCGAACCAAAGTCTTATACAACTGTAACATGACCTGTCAACTCTTGTACTCAATACCCCGTCCGATGAAGGAAAGCATGCCATATGCCTTCTTGACCACTCTATTGACCTGCGTTGCCACCTTCAGGGAACAATGGACCTGAACAGCCAAATCTCTCTGTACATCAATTTTCCCCAGGACTTTTCCATTTACTGTATAGTTCACTCTTGAATTGGATCTTCCAAAATGCATCACCTCGCATTTGCCCTGATTGAACTCCATCTGCCATTTCTCTGCCCAACTCTCTAATCTATCTATATTCTGCTGTATTCTCTCACAGTCCCCTTCACTATCTGCTACTCCACCAATCTTAGTGTCGTCTGCAAACTTGCTAATCAGTCCACCTATACTTTCCTCCAAATCATTAATGTATATCACAAACAACAGTGGTCCCAGCACGGATCCCTGTGAAACACCACTGGTCACACGTCTCCATTTTGAGAAACTCCCTTCTACTGCTACTCTCTGTCTCCTGTTGCCCAACCAGTTCTTTATCCATCTAGCTCGCACACCTTGGACCCCATGCGCCTTCACTTTCTCCATCAGCCCACCATGGGGAACCTTATCAAACGCCTTACTGAAGTCCACGTATATGACATCTACAGCTCTTCCCTCATCAATCAACTTTGTCACTTCCTCAAAGAATTCTATTAAGTTGGTAAGACATGATCTTCCCTGCACAAAACCATGTTGCCTATCACTGATAAGCCCATTTTCTTCCAGATGGGAATAGATCCTATCCCTCAGTATCTTCTCCAGCAGCTTCCCTGCCACTGACGTCAGGCTCACCGGTCTATAATTACCTGGATTTTCCCAGCTACCCTTCTTAAGCAAGGGGACAACATTAGCAATTCTCCAGTCCTCCGGGACCTCACCCGTGTTTAAGGATGTTGCAAAGATATCTGTTAAGGCCCCAACTATTTCCTCTCTCGCTTCCCACAGAAACCTGGGATAGATTCCATCCGGAAATGGGGACTTGTCCACTTTAATGCCTTTTAGAATACCCAGCACTTCCTCCCTCCTTATGCTGACTTGACCTAGAGTAATCAAACATCTGTCCCTAACCTCAACAACCGTCATGTCCCTCTCCTCGGTGAATACTGATGCAAAGTTCTCGCTTAGAATCTCACCCATTTTCTCTGACTCCACGCATAACTTTCCTCCTTTGTCCTTGAGTGGGCCAATCCTTTCTCCAGTTACCCTCTTGCTCCTTATGTATGAATAAAAGGCTTTGGGATTTTCCTTAACCCTGTTTGCTCAAGATATTTCATGACCCCTTTTAGCCCTCTTAATTCCTCATTTCAGATTGCGCCTACAATCCCGATATTCTTTCAAAGCTTCGTCTTTCTTCAGCCGCCTAGACCTTATGTGTGCTTCCTTTTTCCTCTTAGTTAGTCTCACAATTTCACCTGTCATCCATGGTTCCCTAATCTTGCCATTTCCACCCCTCATTTTCACAGGAACATGTCTCTCCTGCACGCTAATCAACCTCTCTTTGAAAGCATCCCACATATCAAAAGTGGATTTACCTTCAAACAGCTGCTCCCAATTTACATTCCCCAGCTCCTGCCGAATTTTGGTATAGATTAGATTTTTTTTTTAGATTAGAGATACAGCACTGAAACAGGCCCTTCGGCCCACCGAGTCTGTGCCGAACATCAACCACCCATTTTTATACTAATCCTACACTGATCCCATATTCCTACCAAACATCCCCACCTGTCCCTATATTTCCCTACCACCTACCCATACTAGTGACAATTTATAATGGCCAATTTACCTATCAACCTGCAAGTCTTTTGGCTTGTGGGAGGAAACCGGAGCACCCGGAGAAAACCCACGCAGACACAGGGAGAACTTGCAAACTCCACACAGGCAGTACCCGGAATCGAACCCGGGTCCCTGGAGCTGTGAGGCTGCGGTGCTAACCACTCCGCCACTGTGCCGCCCCACAATTTAGCACTCTTCCTTGAGGACCACTCTCTTCTTTGTCCATGAGTATTCTGAAACTTGCGGAATTGTGATCACTATTCCCAAAGTAGTCCCCTACTGAAACGTCAACCACCTGGCCTGGCTCATTCCCCAACACCAGGTCCAGTATGGCCCCTTCCCGAGTTGGACTATTTACATCCTGCTCTAGAAAACCCTCCTGGATGCTCCTTACAAGTTCTGCTCCATCTAGACCTCTAACATTAAGTGAATCCCAGTCAATGTTGCGGCCATTTCAGAGACATGGGTAGAGCAGGGCCAGGAATGGATGTTGCGGGTTCCGGGATTTCCATGTTTCACTTAGAACAGAGAAGATGGGAAAAGAGGGGGGGGGTGGGTGTGTGGCATTGTTAATCAAGGAAAGTATTACAGCGGCAGAAAGGACGTTTGAGGACTCGTCTACTGAGGTAGTCTGGGCCGAGGTTAGAAACAGGAGAGGAGAGGTCACCCTGTTGGGAGTTTTCTATAGACCTCCAAATAGTTCCAGAGATGTCGAGGAAAGGATAGCAAAGATGATTCTTGACAGGAGCGAGAGTAACAGGGTAGTGGTTATGGGGGACTTCGACTTTTCAAATATTGACTGGAAATACTATAGTTCGAGTACTTTAGATGGGTCTGTTTTTGTCCCGTGTGTGCAGGAGGGTTTTCTGACACAGTATGTAGACAGGCCAACCAGGGGCGATGCCACATTGGATTTGGTACTGGGTAATGAACCCGGCCAGGTGTTAGATTTAGAAGTTGGTGAGCACTTTGGTGATGGTGATCACAATTCGGTTAGGTTTTCCTTAGCGATGGGCAGGGACAGGTATATACCGCAGGGCAAGAATTATAGCTGGGGGAAAGGAAATTATGATGCGATTAGGCAAGATTTAGGATGCGTAGGATGGGGAAGGAAACTGCAGGGGATGGGCACAATCGAAATGTGGAGCTTATTCAAGGAGCAGCTACTGCGTGTCCTTGATAAGTATGTACCTGTCAGGCAGGGAGGAAGTTGTCGAGCGAGGGAGCCGTGGTTTACTAAAGAAGTTGAAGAGCTTGTCAAGAGGAAGAAGAAGGCTTATGTTAGGATGAGACGTGAAGGCTCAGTTAGGGCGCTTGAGAGTTACAAGCTAGCCAGGAAGGATCTAAAGGGAGAGATAAGAAGAGCAAGGAAAGGACACGAGAAGTCATTGGCGGATAGGATCAAAGAAAACCCTAAGGCTTTCCATAGGTATATCAGGAATAAAAGAATGACTAGAGATAGGTTAGGGCCAATCAAGGATAGTAGTGGGAAGTTGTGTGTGGAATCGGAGGAGATAGGGGAAGTGTTAAATGAATATTTTTCGTCAGTATTTACAGTGGAGAAAGAAAATGTTGTCGAGCAGAATACTGAGATACAGACTACTAGGCGAGATGGGATTGAGGTTCACAAGGAGGAGGTGTTAGCAATTTTGGAAAGTGTGAAAATAGATAAGTCCCCTGGGCCAGATGGTATTTATCCTGGGATTCTCTGGGAAGCCAGGGAGGAGATTGCAGAGCCTTTGTCCTTGATTTTTATGTCGTCATTGTCGACAGGAATAGTGCCGGAAGACTGGAGGATAGCAAATGTTGTCCCCTTGTTCAAGAAGGGGAGTAGAGACAGCAGTGGTAATTATAGACCTGTGAGCCTTACTTCAGTTGTGGGTAAAATGTTGGAAAAGGTTATAAGAGATAGGATTGATAATCATCTTGAAAAGAATTGGTTCATTAGAGATAGTCAGCACGGTTTTGTGAAGGGTAGGTCGTGCCTCACAAACATTATTGAGTTTTTCGAGAAGGTGACCAAACAGGTGGATGAGGGGAAAGCCGTGGATGTGGTCTATTTGGATTTCAGTAAGGCGTTTGATAAAGTTCCCCACGGTAGGCTATTGCAGAAAATACAGAAGTATGGGATTGAAGGTGAATTAATGCTTTGGATCAGAAATTGGCTAGCTGAAAGAAGACAGAGGGTGGTGGTTGATGGCAAATGTTCATCCTGGAGTATAGATACTAGTGGTGTACCGCAAGGATCTGTTTTGGGGCCACTGCTGTTTGTCATTTTTATAAATGACCTGGATGAGGGTGTAGAAGGGTGGGTTGGTAAATTTGCGGATGACACGAAGGTCGGTGGAGTTGTGGATAGTGCCGAAGTATGTTGTAGGTTACAGAGGGACATAGATAGGCTGCAGAGCTGGGCTGAGAGATGGCAAACGGAGTTTAATGCGGAAAAGTTTGAGGTGATTCACTTCGGAAGGAGTAACAGGATTGCAGAATACTGGGCTAATGGGAAGATTCTTGGTAGTGTAGATGAGCAGAGAGATCTTGGTGTCGAGGTACATAAATCCCTGAAAGTTGCCACCCAGGTTAATAGAGCTGTCAAGAAGGCATATGGTGTGTTAGCTTTTATTAGTAGGGGGATCGAGTTTAGGAGCCACGAGGTCATGCTGCAGCTGTACAGAACTCTGTTGCGGCCGCACCTGGAGTATTGCCTGCAGTTCTGGTCACCGCATTATAGGAAGGATGTGGAAGCTTTGAAAAAGGTGCAGAGGAGATTTACTAGGATGTTGCCTGGTATGGAGGGAAGGTCTTACGAGGAAAGGCTGAGGGACTTGAGGTTGTTTTCGTTGGAGAGAAGGAGGAGAAGAGGTGACTTAATAGAGACATATAAGATAATCAGAGGTTTGGACAGGGTGGATAGTGAGAGCCTTTTTCCTCGGATGGTGATGGCAAACACCAGGGGACATAGCTTTAAGTTGAGGGGTGATAGATAGAGGACAGATGTCAGAGGTAGTTTCTTTACTCAGAGAGTAGTAGGGGCGTGGAACGCCCTGCCTGCAACAGTAGTAGACTCGCCAACTTTAAGGGCATTTAAGTGGTCATTGGATTGACATATGGTTGAAAATGGAATAGTGTAGGTCAGATGGTTTCACAGGTCAGCGCAACATTAGAATATTAGAACATTAGAACATTACAGCGCAGTACAGGCCCTTCGGCCCTCGATGTTGCGCCGATCATCTGACCTACACTATTCCATTTTCATCCATATATCTATCCAATGACCACTTAAATGCCCTTAAAGTTGGCGAGACTACTACTGTTGCTGGCAGGGCGTTCCACGCCCCTACTCCTCTCTGCGTAAATAAACTACCTCTGGCATCTGTCCTATATCTTTCACCCCTCAACTTAAAGCTATGTCCCCTCGTGTTTGCCATCTTCATCCGAGGAAAATGACTCTCACTATCCACCCTGTCCAAACCTCTGATTATCTTGTGTGTCTCTATTAAGTCACCTCTCCTCCTCCTTCTCTCTAACGAAAACAACCCCAAGTCCCTCAGCCTTTCCTCGTAAGACCTTCCTTCCATACCAGGCAACATCCTAGTAAATCTCCTCTGCACCCTTTCCAAAGCTTCCACATCCTTCCGATAATGCGGTGACCAGAACTGCAGGCAATACTCAAGGTGCGGCCTCACCAGAGTTTTGTACAGCTGCATCATGACCTCGTGGCTCCGAAACTCGATCCCCCTACTAATAAAAGCTAACACACCATATGACTTCTTAACAGCCCTATTAACCTGGGTAGCAACTTTCAGGGATTTATGTACCTCGACACCAAGATCTCTCTGCTCATCTACACTACCAAGAATCTTCCCATTAGCCCAGTACTCTGCATTGCTGTTAGTCCTTCCAAAGTGAATCACCTCACACTTCTCCGCATTAAACTCCATTTGCCATCTCTCAGCCCAGCTCTGCAGCCTATCTATGTCCCTCTGTACCCTACAACACCCTTCGACACTATCCACAACTCCACCGACCTTCGTGTCATCCGCAAATTTACTAACCCACCCTTCTACACCCTCATCCAGGTCATTTATAAAAATGACAAACAGCAGTGGCCCCAAAACAGAACCTTGCGGTACACCACTAGTCACTAAACTCCAGCATGAACATTTGCCATCAACCACCACCCTCTGTCTTCTTTCAGCTAGCCAATTTCTGATCCAAAGCTCTAAATCACCTTCAACCCCATACTTCCGTATTTTCTGCAATAGCCTACCGTGGGGAACCTTATCAAACGCCTTACTGAAATCCATATACACCACATCCACGGCTTTACCCTCATCCACCTGTTTGGTCACCTTGTCAAAAAACTCAATAAGGTTTGTGAGGCACGACCTACCCTTCACAAAACCGTGCTGACTATCGCTAATGAACTTATTCTTTTTAAGATGATTATAAATCCTATCTCTTATAATCTTTTCCAACATTTTACCAACAACCGAAGTAAGGCTCACAGGTCTATAATTACCAGGGCTGTCTCTACTCCCCTTCCTGAACAAGGGGACAACATTTGCTATCCTCCAGTCTTCCGGCACTACTCCTGTCGACAATGACGACATAAAGATCAACAACAACGGCTCTGCAATCTCCTCCCTGGCTTCCCAGAGAATCCTAGGATAAATCCCTTCTGGCCCAGGGGACTTATCTATTTTCACTCATTCCAAAATTGCTAACACCTCCTCCTTGTGAATCTCAATCCCATCTAGCCCATTTGGCTGTATCTCAGTAATCTCCTCGGCAACATTTTCCTTCTCTACTGTAAATACTGACGAAAAATATTCATTTAACGCTTCTCCTATCTCCTCTGATTCCGCACACAACTTCCCACTACTATCCTTGATTGGCCCTGTTCCAACTCTTATCATTCTTTTATTCCTGACATACCTATAGAAAGCCTTAGGGTTTTCTTTGATCCTATCCGCCAATGACTTCTCGTGTCCTCTCCTTGCTCTTCTTAGCCCTCACTTTAGATCCTTCCTGGCTAGCTTGTAACTCTCAAGCGCCCTAACTGAGCCTTCACGTCTCATCCTAACATAAGCCGCCCTCTTCCTCTTGACAAGCGCTTCAACTTCTTGAGTAAACCACGGCTCCCTCGCTCGACAACTTCCTCCCTGCCTGACAGGTACATACTTATCAAGTACACGCATTAGCTGCTCCTTGAATAAGCTCCACATTTCCTTTGTGCCCATCCCCTGCAGTTTCCTTCCCCATCCTTCACATCCTAAATCTTGCCTAATCGCGTCATAATTTCCTTTCCCCCAGCTATAATTCTTGCCCTGCGGTATATACCTGTCCCTGCCCATCGCTAAGGTAAACCTAACCGAATTGTGATCACTATCGCCAAAGTGCTCACCTACATCTAAATCGAACACCTGGCCGGGTTCATTACCCAGTACCAAATCCAATGTGGCATCACCCCTGGTTGGCCTGTCCACATACTGTGTCAGAAAACCCTCCTGCACACACTGGACAAAATCTGACCCATCTAAAGTACTCGAACTATAGTATTTCCAGTCAATATTTTGAAAGTTAAAGTCCCCCATAACCACTACCCTGTTACTCTCGCTCCTGTCGAGAATCATCTTCGCTATCCTTTCCTCTACATCTCTGGAACTATTCGGAGGTCTATAGAAAACTCCCAACAGGGTGACCTCTCCTCTCCTGTTTCTAACCTCGGCCCATACTACCTCAGTAGACGAGTCCTCAAACGTCCTTTCTGCCGCTGTAATACTTTCCTTGATTAACAATGCCACACCCCCCCCCCTCTTTTTCCCTCTTCTCTGTTCTTACTGAAACATCTAAATCCCGGAACCTGCAACATCCATTCCTGCCCCTGCTCTACCCATGTCTCTGAAATGGCCACAACATCAGGATCCCAGGTACCAACCCATGCTGCACGCTCACCGTCCTTATTCCGGATGCTCCTGGCGTTGAAGTAGACACACTTTAAACCAAGTTCTTGCTTGCCAGTGCCCTCTTGTATCCCTGGAACCTTATCCCCTACCTCACTACTCTCAACACCCTGTACACTGGAACTTTAATTTAGGTTCCCATTCCCCTGCTGATTTAGTTTAAACCCCCCCGAAGAGCACTAACAAATCTCCCCCCCAGGATATTGGTACCCCTCTGGTTCAGGTGAAGACCATCCTGTTTGTAGAGGTCCCACCTACCCCAGAAAGAGCCCCAATTATCCAGGAAACCAAAACCCTCCCTCCTACACCATCCCTGCAGCCACGTGATCAACTCCTCTCTCTCCCTATTCCTCTCTTCGCTAGCACGTGGCACGGGCAACAACCCAGAGATAACAACTCTGGTTGTTCTCGCTCTAAGCTTCCACCCTAGCTCCCTGAATTTCTGCCTTAAATCCCCATCTCTCTTCCTACCTATGTCTTTGGTGCCTTTGTGGACCACGACTTGGGGGTGCTCCCACTCCCCCTTAAGGATCCCAAAAACACGATCAGAGACATCACATACCCTGGCACCTGGGAGGCAACACACCAACCGTGAGTCTCTCTCGTTCCCACAGAACCTCCTATCTGTTGCCCTAACTATGGAGTCCCCAATGACTAATGCTCTGCTCCTCTTACCCTTTCCCTTCTGAGCAACAGAGACAGACTCTGTGCCAGAGACCTGCACCCCATTGCTTACCCCTGGTAAGTCGTCCCCCCCAACAGTATCCAAAATGGTATACCTGTTGTTGAGGGAAACGGCCACAGGGGATCCCTGCACTGCCTGCTGCTTCCCTTTCCTTCCCCTGACGGTAACCCATCTACCTACTTCTTTTACCTGAGGTGTGACTGCTTCCCTATAACTCCTGTCAATAATCCCCTCCGCCTCCCGAATGATCATCGAGGGCTGAAGGGCCTGTACTGCGCTGTAATGTGCTATGTTCTATGGTCTATGTTCTATGTTCTAAAACTAAAATCTCCTATCACCACCACCTTGTTGCTCCTACTGCTTTCCATAATCTGTTTACATATTTGTACCTCTATCTCACGCTCGCTGTTGGGAGGCCTGTAGTACAGCCCCAACACTGTTACCGCACCCTTCCTGTTTCTGAGTTCTGCCCATATTGCCTCAAAGCTCGAGTTCTCCATAGTGCCTTCCTGCAGCACAGCTGTGATATCCTCTTTGACCAGTAATGCAACTCCTCCACCCCTTTACCTCCCTCTCTATCACGCCTGAAGCATCGGTATCCTGGGATATTTAGTTGCCAATCATGCCCTTCACTTAACCAAGACTCAGTAATAGCAATAACATCATACTCCCAGGTACTAATTCAAGCCCTAAGTTCATCTGCCTTACCTACTACACTTCTTGCATTAAAACAAATACACCTCAGGCCACCAGTCCCTTTGCTTTCATCATCTGCTCCCTGCCTACTCTTTCCCTTAGTCACGCTGACTTCATTATCTCGTTCCTTACAGGCTTTCGTTAATACATCCTAACTCTCCACTGACCTCATTTGGCTCCCATCCAGAGCTTTCCCTCTCTGCAGCCTCTGCTCCATTTGTTGATCATGTTACAAACCCAGAGACACTGTAACTACAGTCCCGATACCTCGTCTAGAGTTGGATCACTAAATCCTCTGTCCTCCCTGAATGTCTGCAGCAGCTCACAACACAAACTCCAGAAAACCATCCACAGCACCTCCACTCATATTACAATAGCAGAAGTAAGTCAAAAGCCCCTCACCTGCAAGTTGGATGCTCGGTCCTTTTAAATAACCCCAGAGGGGATTCCTTGTGCCAGCTGAATGGATGCTTAACTGAGAGTGACTAACACAGGCGGTCAGTGAACATGCATAGGCCAAGTTTCCAAGCTGCTGGAACAGGTTGTTCATATGCCATCCAGACCCCTGTTCAGTCTACCGGTCCATGCAGGGTACTCTTGGACTCGTGCCCTGTCCAGCATGAGAACTGTGTCGGCCACACCAGAACTGCCCATCAGTGTGGATTCCACTGCACCAGCACCAGTGATAGTACTGAGACCAAATCAGAGTCAGAGACAGATCCATAGCTAATGAAATTCACTTCAAAACGAGAAATGACAAACACTTCAAATAGAATAAATGGAAGGAATATGGGAAACGTACAGGGGAATGGGGATAATTGGAAGGTTGAGGCAATTTAGAGCTTTTAATCCAAGTATGATTATATTAAAATTGTGGCATTGCCAGACTGGGAGGTAGGTTATGTGAGTGAGTACAGGGGTGATGGGTGATCTGGACTGGGCGTGAGCTGTGATGCAGCCAGTAGATTTCTGAATGAGCTGCAGTTTATCGAGCTTTGTTATTGTGAGTATGACCAGGAAGACATTGGAATCATCAAGTGTGGATCTAAGAAAGGCACGGCTGAGGGTTTATAAGTAGATGAACTGAAGGAGATGTAGAAATGAACAAAATTATAGAGGTGGCTGTAGGCAGGGTTAGTGATCGACAGGATATTGAATTGGAACTTAGCTTAGGATGAAAGGAATCGCTGACGTTGTGAAGAGGCTGGTTTGTTCTCAGACATTGGACAGGGAGTGTGATAGAGTCGGTGGACAGGGACAGAATTTGTGACAGAAATCGATGGCAGTAGATTTAGTCTTCCCAATATTTAAATAAAAGGAACAGCAATGCAGTGAAACATGATCTGTAGTTCTAATAGCTGGATAGAGAGGTTTACCAGGAACAATAATATTAGCAAGAAGGGCAGAGTAATTGACAAGAACAGTACTGAAGTTAATCATAGGTCATAACATTAATAGCTAGGGAGAGAGAGACTTACCGGGGACACCAACAATACTGAGGACCGGATAGTAAATCGTTTGAATAGTCAAAAGCGCGTAATAGATCCGATATTGTAAAGAAAGCCGATGAAAGTTTGTAGAAAGATAGTCAGACGCCCACGAAAAACTCCTGTCCATTGTTGTCACATTCCAGTCTATTGTTCTCGGATTCTGACCCATTGTTGTCACATTCCAATCGATTGTTCTCAGATTCTGATCTATCCTCTCCCTCTCTCTGGAGCCACTTATCCCTGTCAGTGCCGGTGAGAGGGATGGAGGTGGGGGTGGGCGCGGTGGAGGCTCCTGCTGATACTATGGGATAACACATTGGAAGGAGTCCTGTATTAATAGAAGTGGGAAACCCTCCAATGACACAATTAGGGTCCATGGAGACTTACATTAATTGCAGTCACTGAACAAACAAGTTCAGTCAACACCTTTCAATCCAACACTTTCTGTACCGCAATAAACAATTATCCAGTCTAGATGGGATGTATGAGGGTTGCTGAGGGAAGGAATGTTGGAAATAGCGGAGCCACTGGCCCGAATCGTCCAATCCTCCTTGGATATGGCAGTGATGTCAGAGGACTGAAGTGTTGCAAATTCTACACCCTGTTCAAAACAGTAGAGATAGGCTACACCCGAGAACTACTGACCCATCAGTCGAACCTCACTGAAATGTTGGAGAAGCTTGTAGCGTCTGTAATCTGGGACAAGATAATCGTGGTTTAAATAGCATGAGTTTATAAATGACAAGAAGGTCCAGAAGATATATTAGTGGCAAATCGTGTCTGAAAAACTTGATCAAATTCTTTGATGCAGTAATGGAGAGTGTTGCTGCGGAAAGCACGGTTGCTACTTTGTATATGAACAGTCAAAAGTCGTGGAATCAAATGCCATTTAATAGATTTGTTAGGAAGTCTGAACCTCATGGATTCAAGAGGCAGTGACAGTGTGGATATGACATTGGCTAAGGAACAGAATACAGAGGGAAGTGGTGATCTATTGTTCCTCAGACAGTGGAGGGGATTATGCAGTGATGGTCCCCAATGGTCGGTATTCGGGCCATTGCTTCTTTATGGAAACATACATAAATATATATCTGTGTATTGTGTTTGTGTGTGACATTTACTTATATATAAAAGGCATAATTTCAGTGTACTCAGGTGACAGAAACTCGGAAATGCAAAAAAAATGAGGATGATATCAGAAGGATTCAGGGAGACCGATGAAATGAGGAAATGAAGCAGATGAAATTTAGTGCAGACATGGGCTAAGGGAGGAAGAATAAGGTGAGGCAATGTAAATGAAATGGGGCAATTTTAAATTGGGTGCATGAGCAGATGTCTTTGAATATAGCAGAACAAGTCGATAAAATTACTAAAAACACATCCAGGATATCGAGCTTTATAAATAGAGGCATAGCGTGCAAAAGGAAGGAAGTCAACTGAAACTTTGTAAATCACTGGTTAGGTCTCAGCTGAGGAATTGTGTCCAATTCTGAGCATTACTTATTAGAAAGGATGTCAGAATGTTGGAGAAGGTGCAGAGGAGATTTACTGGAATGGTCTATGAATGTGGGAGTTCAGGAACATGGGGAGACTACAGAAACAGGAATCAGAGTAGATCAGGTCAAGGGGGGAATTTAATGGAACAGATCACAATTATGTGCTGTTTTGACAGAGTAAGGGTAAACTGTTTCCTTTGAGAAAAGGACCGATAGCAAGACTCAAAATACTTGGCAAAAGATGCAGAGGTGCCATAAGGAAAACATTTTTTTATACAGTGAGTTGCTTTAATCTGGAATACACGGCCTGAAGATGTGCTGGAAGTAGATTCAAGAGCAAGTTTCAAAAGGGAACTGGATAAATGCTGCAGAGGGGGATTTGCAGGGCTTTGGGAAAAGAGGAGGAAAGAGGGGCAAAATAAAAAGCTCTTTCAAAGAAGGCACAGGTACGATGGGCCAATGGACTGCTTCCATGCTTTGTGATTCTCCGATTCTATGGTAACAGAATCCATTGAGTCCTTATTTCGTGTGTAAAACTGATGTCCAGCAGTTCCTGAGCCAGCGGCTCATTGTTACTTGTATCCTCACACAGATAACAGAAGAAAGGCAAACACAAGGGCCAGGTGAGGTGAATTGTGTTGACAATTTGCTATATTGGGTTATGACGTCTCTCTCTTTGATCACTTCAATCAGTCAGTTACAAACACATTGATTTTATTCCCATTTTATTTCCTGTCTATTTGTTCTCAAGATATGAGTGATACTGACAAGGCTGGCATTACTTCCCCATGCCTGGTTACCATGAGAAAATGATGGGCCTTCATCCTGAACCACTGCAGTCCGTGTGGTGAAAGTGTTCCCACAATGCTGTTACAGAAAGGATTTCAGGCTTTTAACCCAGTGATGATGAAGGAACGGTGATTTCTGTCCAAGTCTAGATGGTGTTTGTCTCGGAGGAGGGGAATGTGGAGGTGATGGTGTTTTGTGTTAGAGTCCGAGCTGAATTCTACGCCCTCCCCTCTATCTCGTGTCCCTTGACTGTAAACTGGAATTGTTCTCTTTAGAGCAGTAATGTTAAATGGAGATTGAATAGAGATATGCAAAATCTTGAACAATATTTGATGGAGCAAAGACAGAGAATTTGGTTTCACTGGAAGTACTGTCAGTAACCAGAGGACACATTTTTAAGGTGATGGGCCAACAAAAATGCATTGATCTATTATAAACCGGAATTCACAACCAGAAAGAGTGGTGAAGAAGATTCAATAATAAATTTAAAAAAGAGAATTGATTCAATAGTATCAGAGGAGATTTTCAGCGAAGTGGTATTTGTGTAGAGGAGAGGGACAAATGGGATTGCTCCTTCAAACAACATGCACAGACACGATGGGCCAAATAGCCTCCTCAGTGCTGTATGATTCTTTGAGTCTGTGGAAACAGAAACCATTGAAACCTTACCTGATTTGTACAACAGACGGTCAACAATTTTAAGCAGAGGCTGATCATTACTTGTACTTTGATATGGTTCAGGAAAACATCATGTTGGATTAACACAGATGAGGGAGAGAATTAGTCCTTTCCTGCTCTGTTTGTTTGGTCAGTACCACACTGTGTGGAAGTAACACTGATCAGGGATAGACGGACAGCAATTTTAAGCAGAGGCTGATCGTTACTTGTTCTTGGAAGATACCTTGTTGGATTAACACAGGCGAGGGAGAGAGATGGAAATCTCCTGCTCTGTGTGTGGGGGTCATTAACACAACATGTTGGATTGGCACAGGCCAGGGAGAGAAATAGAAATTTCTTGCTGTGTCTGTACCACACTATGTGGGAATGACACAGATCAGGGAGAGAATGGTCCTTTCCTGCTCTCTGTGTGTACGTGGGGGTCATTACCACATCGGGTGGGAGTGAGACAGATCAGGGATAGAATTGGTCCTTTCCTGCTCTCTGTGTGGGTCAGTACCACACTGTGTGGAATTAAGAGCCCGGGGATAGAATTGGGTCTTTCCTGCTCTCTGTGTGTACGTGGGGGTCATTACCACATCGGGTGGAAGTGACACAGATCAGGGATAGAATTGGTCCTTTCCTGCTCTCTGTGTGGTTCAGTACCACACTGTGTGGGATTAAGAGGCCGGGGATAGAATTGGGTCTTTCCTGCTCTCTGTGTGGGTCAATACAACACCGGGACGATTTAACACAAGCCGGGGACAGAATTGGGTCTTTCCTGCTCTCTGTGTGGGTCAGTACCTCACCGGATGAGATTAACACCGTCCAGGGATAGAATTGAATCTTTCCTGCTCTCTGTGTGGGTCAGGACCACCGGGAGAGATTAACACAGGCCAGGGATTGAATTGGGTCTTTCCTGCTCTCTGTGTGGGTCAGGACCACACCGGGTGGGATTAAGACACACCGGGGATTGAAGTGGGTCTTTCCTGCTCTCTGTGTGGGTCAGAACCACACCGGGTGGGATTAAGACACACCGGGGATTGAATTGGGTCTTTCCTGCTGTCTGTGTGTGTCAGTACCACACCGGGTGGGATTAACACAACCCGGGGATAGAAGTGACTCTTTTCTGCTCTATTTGGAGCTCAGTACCACATTGGGTGAAAGCCGCTTACTCAGCACAGCCTGAGGATGGAGCCTGGTCTGTCCCAATGAGGACAGAGAGTGACTGGTGAAATGGCCAGTCACCCGGCAGATTGAACTTTACACATTGAACTGTGAAGTGATACATATCGGTAGGAAATATGAGGAAAGGCAAAATAATGTGGATGGTTGAATGGACAGACCTCGGGCTGTACTAATTTATGAGGCAGCAGGACACTGAGAAGGCTGCTACAAAATAACAACATATCGTGTCCTTGGCTTTATAAACACAGCACGGAGTAATAAAACTCAGGAGGAAATGCTGATTTTTATACATCATTGGTTAGGTCCCAGCTGGAGAATTGTGTCCAATTCTGATCACCACACGTTGGTAAGGATGTCAAGGACTTCGTGAAGATACTGAGGTGATTTACTAGATTGGTACCAGGGATCTCATGGAGAGATGGGAAAAGCTGGGATTTTTCTCTTTGGAGCAGTGAAGGGTAAGAGGGGATTTAATATAGAATTCAAATTCATGAAGGGTTTTGATCGGGTAATTAGTGTGAAAATGTTTCCAGTGTCAGAATGTTCAGTATTAAGAAGACACAGATTGAAGGTAATTGACAAAGAACCAGAGGTGAAATGAGGAGAATGTTCTTACACAGCGAGTTGTTGGGATCTGGAATTCACTGCCTGAAAACAAGGTGGAAGCAGATTCAATAGTAATATGGTGGAGAAGGCAGATGGAATCCTTTCCTTTATTAGCTGAGGTATGGAATAAAAGAGCAGGGAAATTATGCTGGAACTGTATAACTCATTGGCTAGGCCACAACTTGAGCACTGAGTGCAATTCTGGTCACCTCATTACAGAAAGGATCTAATTGCACTAGAGAGGGTACAGAGGTGATTTATGAGGATGTTGCTAGGACTAGACAAAATGCAGCTATGAGGAACGATTGGATAGGCTGGGGTTGTTCTCTTTGGAATATAGAAGGCTGAGAGGAGATCGGACTGAAATGTTCATAATTTTGAGGGATCTGGACAGAGAGGAGGTGAAGGGTCTGTTCACCTTAGTAGAAAGGTCAGTGACTAGGGGGGAATAGATTTAAAGTGATTAGTCGAAAGATAAGAAGGGAGATGAGGAAAACCTTTGCATACAGAGTGTGGTGGGGTCTGGAACTCACTGCCTGAAAGTCTAGTTGAGGCAGAAACCCTCAACTCATTCAACAGGATTCTGGATATACACCTCAAGTACCGTAATCTGCAGAGCTATGGATCAAATGCTGAAAGTGGGATTAGAATGGGTGGATCGTTTTTCGGTCAGCACAGATACAATGGGCCAAGTGACCTCTTTCAGTCAGGAGGCCGCTGCTACTGACTGTGAATGCTGCAATTGGACAGAAGGTAAATGGAATACTAGGACAGAAAGAGGGCTCCGCAGTTCCCGGATGTGGTGACCCTAGATCAGATCTTACAGTGGTGTAGGAGAGGGAACAGAGTTCATGTCAAAGTCCTGCCTTCCTTTTATATGATCCTGTATAATGGACAGGGACTACTGGGCAGTAAAGTGCTCAAAGGTTATCAGCAGTAATTGATTATCGCTATATTTGTATATTATGGAACATTAAACCATACCCCTGCTCTGGTGTCCATTGCACCCTCAATATTCCTGATTAAAATATCAGAGGAGTGTGAACCAGTCACCTCTGATCACCCTGAGGTGCAGGCGATTCTCGAGTCGGTGCTGAGTGTATTCACAACCCATAAAGATAACCGTGGAAACATGAGCAGACCTGAAGAAATTAACTGACCATTGCATGATCCATGAAGCAGTCCTCTTACCGAGCTGAGATTATATCATATATTCCAGACAACATCAGGTTATTGTTATACCAGGGTGCAGTTCACAAAGACACATTCACTACTAACTGCCCGATTTTGCCGGTTACAAAACCAGATGGCAGCTGGGGACTGACTATTGACCATACAAACTCAACTCAGTCACCCCTGTGTGAACTCGGTTGTCTGAGAGACACCAACCCTACTCTCCCGGATTCCCAGCGGCAGGGCTGACGTCACCACGCTGGATATCTCTAATGTTTATTGGAGTATCCCAGTAAAACTAGAGAAACAATTTAAATTCTCATTCACTTCTGAGGACCAGAGATACCCCTGGGCATGTCTGTCACAAGGGGTTCCACAATAACCCCACTATTTTCCACAAACGTATGCCCGGGGCCGTTAGGAGCCTTTCACAGTCTTCCTGCTTGCTGAAATAAATTGATGGTCTCCTCCTCATCACCACAGACCGTGTCCACACATTTAACACTTTTACAGGAACTACTGCAGTTACTTTGGGAGCTGGACTAAAAGACCATCCACGTAAGACCCAGCTGGTGCAACATCGTGTCATCGTTCTATATGTCCAAATTGGCTCATCCAACATCAGCCCAGACCAACATCAGGTCGAGACCATCCAGTGTATACCCCTGTCCACCTCAAAGACAGCCTTGTGTCCTATCCTCAGGCTGGTGGGGTATCAGTGGACCCTCATCCAGTGTCTACCCTTGTCCACCTCAAAGACCGCCCAGTGTCCTACCCTCAGGCTGGTGGAGTATCAGTGGACACAATTCCAGTGTCTACCCCTGTCCACCTCAAGGACTGCCCAGTGTCCTATCCTCAGGCAGGTGGGTATCAGTGGACCCTCATCCAGTGTCTACCCCTGTCCACCTCAAAGACTGCCCTGTGTCCTATCTTCAGGCTGGTGGGGTATCAGTGGACAAAATTCCAGTGTCTACCCCTGTCCACGTCAAGGACTGCACTGTGTCCTATCCTCAGGCTGGTGGGTATCAGTGGACCCTCATCCAGTGTCTACCCCTGTCCACCTCAAAGACTGCACTGTGTCCTATCCTCATGCTGGTGGGTATCAGTGGACCCTCATCCAGTGTCTACCCCTGTCCACGTCAAGGACTGCACTGTGTCCTATCCTCAGGCTGGTGGTGTATCAATTGCCCCTCATCCAGTGTCTACTCCTGTCCACCTCAAAGCCTGCTCTGTGTCCTCTGCTCAGGCTGGTGGGGTATCAGTGGAGCCTCATCCAGTGTCTACCCCTGTCCACCTCAAAGACTGCCCTGTGTCCTATCCTCAGGCTGGTGGGGTATCAGCGGAGCCTCATCCCTCGATTTGCAGAGACTGTGACTCCTCTTTATGAACTACCGAATGGTGATGATGACCAGGTTTATCCCATTTGGACTGAAGAGAGCACAGAAACAGTAACACAACTAAAGAAATCTGTCGCCCAGGCAACGTGTCTTACCTCACCGAACCCCGACAAGACTTTCGACATGGATGTGGGGACACAGTGACAACCTGGTTGCTGTCCAATGCCGAGAAAACCAGGAGAAAATACTCCCCATTGTGAATTACTCCAGAATTGTGAATGGGGCTGAACTGATTTACTCTGTTTGTGAAGGACATTTGTTAACCATGTTCTGGGGCATCAAACATTTCACTTACATCACGGGGTTCAACAGGGTGAAACTGTCCAGTCCATTATAAACCTTCCCAGTATAGGAAAGCTGTTGTAATAGAATACCCATGTCATAGAGCCTTAGTCAATTCTGGCGCAGAATGGGACATTTCAACTCATCGAGACCGTTCCAGCGCTTTGTAGATAAATCAAGTCAGTCTCATTCCCCAGCTCCATGGATGACAAGGAGCCTACACGGTAACATACAGCAGGAATGGCAAGCTTATGTCCCACACCGAGAACTCAATACAACAGAAAACCAAGAGGAGTATAGAAAGTGGAGGCTGATATCAAAAAGGAATTTACGAAAGCAAGGAGAAATCATAAAAAAATATTGGCAAGCAAAATCAAGGTGAACCCATGTATGTTTTTTCTTTCAATACATTAAGGCTAAGAGGACAACTAAGGAGAGAGTAGAGCCCATTAATGACCGAAAAGGTAACCTCTGTGTAGGGACAGTAGTTACTGATATGGTTCTTAATGAATACTTTGTGTCTGTCTTCACAAAAGAGGGGAACGGTGCAGATATTGTAGTTAAGGAGGAGGAGTGTGAATTATTGGATGTGATAAACATAGGCAGAGAGGAATTACTAATGGAATTAGCCTCATTGAAAGTTGATACATCACCATGGCATGATGAAATGTACCCCAGGTTGTTAAAAGAAGCAACAGAAGGAATAACCAAAGGTATGTCCATGATTTTCCAGTTCTCACTGGATACAGGTGTGGTGATGGAGGATTGGAGAACTGCTAACATTGTACCACTGTTTAAAAAGGGAGCGAAGGACAGACCGAATAACTACAGGCCAGTCAGTCTAACCTCAGAGTGGGACAATTATTGTAATCTATTCTGAGATACAGCATAAACTGTCACTTAGAAAGGCACAGGTTTATCAGGGATAATCACCATAGATGTGTTAAGGCAAGATTGTGTCTGACTAACTTGCATGATTATTTGATGAGGTAACAAGGACGTTAGATGAGGTTAATGTAGTTGATGCGGTCTACTTGGATTTTAGCAAAGTTTTTAGCAAGGGCGCACATAGCAGACTTGTTAAAAATAAAATCCCAGGGGATCCAGGGAAATGCAGCAAGGTGGATGCAAAATTAGCTCAGTGACAGGAAAATAAAGAGTAATTGTTGACAGGCGTTTTAGACGATGTTTCCAGCAGCATTTAGTGGAGGCAGTGGTGTAGTGGCAATGTCACTGCACTTGTAAATCCAGCAAACCCAGGTTAACACTCTGGGGACATGGATTCGAATCCCACCATGACACAGAATGAAATTTGAAATCAATTAATAGTTCTGGAATTAAACAGCGACTCTAATGGTGACCATGAAACCATTGTCGATTGTTTGAAAATCCCATTTGGTTCACTAATGCCCTTTAGGGAAGGAGATCTGCTGTCCTTACCTGATCTGGACACATGTGACTCCAGACCCACAACAATGTGATGGACTATTAAATGGCCTCACAAGCCACTCAGTTCAAGGGCAATAAGGGATGGGCAATAAATTCAGGCCGAGACAGTGACGCCCAAATCCCACGAATGAATAAAAAAAAGCAAATTCCACACGGCTCAGTACTGGGACCCCTGCTTTATGTCGCATACATTAACGATTTGGAAGTAAAGGTAGGGGCATAATCAAGAAGTTTGCAGACGATACAAAGATTGACCGTGTGGGAGATCGCAAGGAGGATAGCTGTACACTGCAGGAAGATATTGATGGACTGGTCAGATGGGCAGAGAAGTGGCAAATTGAATTCAGGCTAGATAAGTGCGATATGATGCATTTGGGGAGGTCAAGTAAGGCAAAGGAATGCACGAGAATATTGAGAAGTGTAGAGGAAGTGACAGACCTTAGAGTGAATGCCCACAGATAGCTGAATGTAGCAGGACAGGTCGATAAGGTGGTTAAGAGGTCATATGGAATCCTTTCCCTTATGAGCCGAGGTATTGAATATAAGAGCAGGGAGGTTCTGCTGGAACTACATAAATCATTGGTTAGGCCACAACTTGAGTAATGCGTGCAGTTCTGGTCACCTCATGACAGAAGGGATCTAATTGCACTAGAGAGGGTACAGAGGAGATTTACAAACATGTTGCCGGGACTGGGAAAATGCAACTTTGAGGAATGATTGGATAGGCTGGGGTTGTTCGCCTTGGAGCAGAGAAGGCTGAGGGGAAATCTGATTGAAACGTACAAAACGTTGAGGGCCCTGGATAGAGTGGAGGTGAAGTGTCTATTCGCCTTAGCAGAGAGATCAGTGACAAGAGGGCATGGATTTAAATGATTGGTAGAAAAATTAGAGGGGAGATGAGGAAAAAAAATCACCCAGAGTGTGGTGGGGTGGGGGTCTGGAACTCAGTTTCTGAAAGGGTAGTAGAGGCTGAAAACCTCATCTCATTTTAAATGTGCCTTGCTACACCTCAAGTGATTTAATCTGCAGAGCTCGGGACCAAATGCCAGAAGGTGGGATTCGGCTGGGGAGGTCGTTTTTTGGATAGCAGAGACACAATGGGCCAAGTGGCCTCTTTCTGTGTTGTAAACATTCCATGATTTTTCTATGATTTTCTAGGTGCAGATAGGCTGTTTTAGTGAAGGTGTGTAGATGTGGTTAGAAGTTCATCTCGGGTCAAATATGACACCAAGGTGTGAACAGTCTGGTTTAGTCTCACACAATTGCCAGGGAGAGGTATGGAGTTGGTAGCGAGGGAATTAAGTTTGGAGCAGGGACTGAAAACAATGTCTTCAATCTTCTGAAATTTGAATTGTCACAGCAGAGATGTGAGGTAATACCTTTTAGAAGGATGTATGTGGAGAGACAACACAAGCTACATGTTACAACTGTAAAGGGAGTGCAAGAACAGAGAGACCTGGGGAGTTTATGTGTAAATCGCTGAAGGTCACAGGGCAGGTTAGCACAACAGTTAATAAAGCATGTGAGATCTGGGCTTTATAAATAGAGGCATAGAAAACAAAACTTGGAAGTTATGCTAAATCTATATAAAACACTACAGCATATCCCAGTACATGACACATGGAATAGCAGAATTTGAAACATATGGTACCAGGGATCTGGGAATTCAGTTACATGGGGAGATTGGAAAAGCTGGGTTTGTTCTCTTTAGAGCAGTGAAGGGTAAGAGGAGATTTAATATCGAATTCAAAATCATGAAGAGTTTTGATGGGGTAATTAATGTGAAACTGTTTCCAGTGTCAGAAAGTTCAGTATCAAGAAGACACAGATTGAAGGTAATTGACAAAGAACCAAAGGTGAAATGAGGAGAATTTTCCTTCTCAGCGAGTTGTTGGGATCAGAAATTCACTGCCCGAAAACATGATGGAAGCAGATTCAATAATATCTTTCAAAAGGGAATTATAATAAAAAAACTGGAAAAGGCGAAAAAAATAGTCTGGGGGTAAAGGAGGAGAGTGGTAATAATTAGACAGCTCTTTCAAAGAAACAGCACTAACACAAAGGGCCGAAAAGCCTCCTTCAGTGCTGCACCTGTCTCTAATTCTATGAGCAAGAGACATAGAGTGAAGGGAGAGAGAGTGAGAAAGCGGGAAAGAGGGAAAGGAGAATAGAAAGAGAGATCAAACCGGGTTTGCATCGCTTTTTGAGCAGAGGGGTCATGATCTGCCACTTGAGGCAGATGACACAACATTTCTGGAGCCTCCTCATTTCATTTCCATAAATTCTAGGGGCCGCCCAGGGTGACCCGCGCTGCTGTCTGTCTGCACGCTTAACAGGAGACTTAACTGTGTCTGAGTCTAGCACGTGTTTCAGCCAGGATTCAGCCTATAAAGGCCGTCTGTCCCTCTTAAAGGGAAGCTGAACTGAATCACAGGAGGCTGCTGCTGCTGACTGTGAATGCTGCAATTGGAGAAAAGTTAGGTTGAATACTAGCACAGAGAGAGGGCTCTGTGATTCACGGATGTAGTGCTGGAGGCCTTAGTCATGGAGGGTGACAGGAGAAGAGAGGCCATGTATCAGTGGGGTGGGATGGAGACCCTCAAGAAACGCACTCCGAAGGGAATGGGAGCAGGTGGCCAGGGAGGTCAATGCAGGAAGCTTGGCCCCAGGAACTGGCAGCAGAGCCAGAAGAAGTAGAATGAGCTCACACGGGTGATCAATGTCAGTGAATTCATTTCCACATGGCATCTCCTACCGCCAACATCACCAACCTCTCACACTGCTCAATGTACCACACCCCCATCACTCACCCATCAGCAGTCTTTATCACTCAGGACTCACACCTAACATTTACATACTCCACATCACCTTTACATACCTTCCACTGATACCAGCCTCACATCCACCTTTTACTGCCTTCACACACCACCGGCTATTCAGCTATTGCAGGCATATCTCCCAAACACAGTGCAACATAATCACTGACATTCAGCTCTCTCTCTTAAAGGACAGGGAGCAGCAGTGAACTGTCGGGATCCAAGCTTACCTTCATCCCCTGAGCCTGAGGGAGGAGTTCGTTCTCCTCCTCATGGGAAAGGCTGTGACAGAGCCCGTAGCATCCGGCATCACCGAGAGCATTCAGGATGACATTATGTTCCTGCCTTATGCCCCTTCTTAACTCCCACCTCCTCTTCATCATGCTGTCTTGAATGATGTACAAGCTGCAGATGGTGGGACCACGGATGCCTCTGTGGTGTATACGTGAGGTTGAGTAATTTGTGAAGGGCACGTTATAGATGTGGTCACCCCACAGATTATGGGAAGAAGAATTACAGTCAAGAAGAATCAGGCAGGTAGCACAGGAGACCCCAGAGTGCATCTCACTCTCCAACCAGTATTCAATACTGAGGAAAGTGATGTTTCATCTGGGGACTGCAGCCAGAGACAAGGCCATGGTACCCGGGCTGTCTCACCTGTACTGGGGGTGGGAGGGGATACAGTGAAGACTAGAATGTTGACAGTGACAGGAGATTCGATAGTCACGGGAACAGACGAGCGTTTCTGAGGCCGCAGACATGCATCCAAGATGGTGTGTTTCCTCCCTGGTGTCATGGTCAAGTTAGCCATCTCAAAGTAGTAATCTCCGGATTACTGCCAGTACCCCGTGCGAGTGAGTATAGAAATAGGAGGATAGTACAGATGGATGTGTGGCTGGGAGGATGCTGCAGAAGCGGTGAGGTTTGCATTGCTGGGACACTGGGACCAGTTCAGGAGAATGTGGGATCTGTACAGGCCGGACGGTTGCACCTCAACAGAGCTGGAACTAATTTCCTTGCAGGGTGATTTATTAGTGCTATTGGAGAGGGTTTACACTGAATTGGCAGGTGTGTGGGAACCAGGAGTAAACATCAGAGAGGAATTCTAAAGTGCACAGAATACTGGGAGAGATGGATAACACTATAGTAGGGTTTAGAAAGTTATTAGTTGGGGTCTGAGTAAGGGAGGAAGTAATAAAGTTTACATCAGGGTTGATGTGCATGTATGTGAATACGGAGTGTGGTTAATAAGACTGGTGAGGTACAGGTGCAGATTGCCATGTGGAAATATGATGTTGTGGCTATGACAGAGATCTGGCTCAAAGAAGGGCAGAACTGGGTGTTAAATATTCCTGGATACAAGGTGTTCAGGAAAAATAGGAAAGGGAGAAAAGGAGTAAGAGTGGTGGTATTGATTAAGGAGAACATTATAATGCTGGAGAGAGTGAAAGTCCCGGGGACGTGTGTGGGGACGTGGGAGTAGGGCTGGGTGGGTGCGTAGGTGGGTGAAGGACAGAATCTATTTGGATAGAGCTAAAGAACAAAAAAACATTCATTTACATTGCTCGGTGTTATCTATAGGCCATCAGCTAATGGGAAGGATGTGGAGGAACAAATCTGCAAGAAAATTACTGAAAGATGCAAGAATTATAGAGTAGTTACAATGGGGGAACATTCATTATCCTAATATGGACTGGGATAGTAGTATCGTAAAGGGCAGAGTCAGGTAAGAGTTACTACAGTGTGTGCAGGAAACTTTTCTACAACAATATGTTGCTAGTCCAACGAGAAAGGAGACACTGCTAGACCTGGTTCTCGAGAATGAGCTGGACCCAAGTGGATTAAGTATCAGTAGGAGAACATTTAGAGGACAGTGATCATTGTATCATAACATTTTGTTGACTATGGGAAAGGACAAAGAGCAATCCAGAGTAAGAATAATTAACTATGAGAAAGTCAACTTCAACAAGTCAACCAGTGTAAAAATGGAGCTGGGGCGAATAAATTAGAGTCAACGTTTGGCAGGAAAACAGGATCTGAACAATGGGCTACCTTCAAAGAAGAGATAGTTCGGGCAGAGTGGTGGTAAACGGTTGTTTTTCACACTGGAGGATGGTAGACAGTGATGTTTTCCAAGGGTCAGTGCGAGGACCAACTGCTTTTTTTTTTGCTTTATATATATAAATGAGATGGATCTTGGAATTCAGATTAGAATTTCAATATTTTCCAATATTGCCATACTTGGAGGAGTGGTAACCAGTGAGAATGATGCAAAATGCCTACAACAGGATATAGATAGGCTAGCAGAATGGCCAGAGAAGTGGCAGGTGGAATTTAATACAGAGGAGTGTGAGGTGATGTATTTTGTCAGATGGAATAGGAAAGCAATAGAGACTTAATGGGACAGTTCTAAAGCTTGTGCAGGAACTGAGGGACCTGGGGCTCTATATGCATTGATCATTGAAGGTGGAAGAACATATATGGAGAGTGTGAAGCAAAGCTGATCAGATCTTGGGCTTCATAATTAGAGGCAAAGATACAAAAGCAGGGAAGTTATGCTGAAACTGTATAAAGCTTTGGTTAAGCCCCAACTAGAGAACTGTGTCCAGTTCTGGTCAGCACACTTTAGGAAGGATGTGAAGGTCCGTGAGAGGGTGCCGAGGAGATTTACCAGAATGGTTCCAGGGATTGGAGCTGGTGGGGGGGTGGGGGGTGGTGGGGAGCGGGATGGTTAGTTACAAGGTTAGTTTGGAGAAGATGGAGTTGTTCTCTCTGGAGTAAAGGAGATTGAGAGAGGTATGATAAAGGTGTTCAAGATTATGATAGGCTTCGGTAAGATAGACAAGGAAAAAGTCTTCTCATTATCTGATGAAACACGGACTAGGGACACAGATGGAAGGTTTTGGATAAGAGATGCAGGTGGATATGAGGAAGAAATATTTTATACAGTGGATGGTAATGAGCTGGAACTCACTGCCCATGAGGGTGGTGGAAGCCGAGACAATCAATGATTTTAAAAGGAAACTGGATGGACACCTGAAGGAAGTGAACTTGCAGGGATACGGGGATTGAGCAGGGGATTGGGACTGACTGAATTGTTCCACACAGAGCTGGCACAGAGGGGCAAAATGGCCTCCTTCTGTGTCGTACATGACTCCATGACTCCATCAATTTCTACCACTCTATGTGGGATACGTCTCCTGCTCCTGCCTGGGAAGATCCAGATACATAGAAGTTCAATGAAACTGTGACCTTAACGGCAACTAACAGCTACGTCCTCACCCTGGTGTGAGGCTCCAGGTCGTGTTACAGGAGGTGACACAGCTCTGTGACCAGATCCTTATTAAATCAGAGTCACCTCACACATTGCTTCTGGGTTAGGTGTAGGTAGGAATAGTGCTCTTGGAAAACCCTGCGTGGGTAGGGCAGATCCCCTTCGTCCTCCCTCTTTACAGAGCATCCCCTCACTGCAGCCTCTGCTCCATTTGTTGTTCATGTTACAGACCCAGAGACACTGTAACTACAGTCCCCAAACCTCGTCCAGAGTTGAAATGACAAACTCAGTTGAGTGATCATTGCACGAATGGGTAGGAGATATGGAGACAGAGAAAGATTAGAATAGGTCAAAAACTTGGGGTTATTGCAGAGACTGGGCAGGGAGTTGTCACAGAGAGAGAGAATGTGCAGTGAAACACGTGTGATCGTCATTGGGACTGGTTTGGACATCTCGAGATCGAAAGAAAGTTTACACCAGAACACGGTGTGCTCATCACTAAGAGCGGGGTGGGGTGGGGGGGGGGGGGGGTGGGGTGCGGGCGGTGGGGGAGCTTTAAGAGAGTTTGAATAAGTAAAACCAGAAATACAATGTCATTAGCATATCACAGGAAATAGTCAATTGATAACCTGGCAGAGAAAAAAAACAGGCACAACTGGGGAGACGGACATCCTAAGGATTATCGAGCAGTATGATGGGGATTACGATTTAATTCTCAATAGAATATCTGAGGATGTCCAGAAATGCAAATTTAAGGTAAAAAAGAGTTGAGATAAGTTGGTTAATGGGGCACATCTCTGCACCTGACGGTTAAATAAAAGACACAAAGAATTGAAGGATGAGATGAACAATTTACAGAAGGAAAATGAAGGTTGGTAGGAGAACATTGGCATCCTGTACAATCAGTTACTGTTGGATCAGGAGCCACGTGATGGAGTATATTATCCACAGAGAAAATTAGAACAAATACTGGACCAAAACACTTACTAACAGGCAGAAACTCCCAGACTAGGGGAGGAGTTAGAAGATGTGAGGAGGGGCTATGAGGGAATTAGACCCGTGTTAAAGCTCTGCCTCCTCTGAAGCTGCCCACGCCCTGTTTTGAGATAAAATCCGACAGTTTCAGACACAATCCGTCAACAGTAGGCAGTAGTGGCTGCTGTCTCCAAGCACAAAGCCAGATATCCCGGTTCTTCTTAGGACAACATATTTGTGAGCCTCACAGTCTCTGCTCAATCTCCTCCATACAAGGACGACAAGATAACTGGAAATTACCAGGGTATGTACTAACCTGGGCCTAAACTTCAGACCAGTCTAAGAACAAGACTAACCACAGTCACTGACAGTGAGAGAGATGTCACCACCACAACCACACAGAGGTACCTTCCAGCCGTTGAGTCTATGGCTCTAAAGCAGGAACTGGGAATGGTGGATATGAGCAGAAGCTCCCTCGATCTGTGTGTTCTGTGTTCCAATATCCAAATTATTTATATATATATCAGAAAAATATCAGTGATCCAAGCACTGCCCCTTGGGGAAACACCACTGTCTACCTTCCTCCAGTCTGAAAAAAGCAACTGTTTACCACAACTCACTGTTTTCTCTCATTAAGCCAGTTTATATTTTTTATCCAAGCTGACACTGACCCTCTTATTCCATGAGAATCAATGAACTGTCCAGCTGTCACAAAGAAACTAGAAGTTCAGAATAAAATTAAGTGAAATGCTAAATGCAATAGTTAACTAACTTTATTGTATTTAGTACTCTGTACAAGTAGTACTCCCTAAAACTGGACTCTCTGCAACTTACTGTATTTAAGGTTTAGGAAGAGAATACCAGAGCTCAGGGAAGAGAACAGAAAGTGCTGGAAATACTCAGCTGGTCCTGCAGCATCGGCGCAGAGAGAAACAGAGTTAATGTTTCAGATCTGTGACACTTCATCAGAACTGGTAAACGTCAGAAATGTTGATGTACAAGCTGCAGATGGTGGGATCATGGACCTCCTGCTTTCCACCACCCCCAATCCCTCACCCCAACCCTCCCCTTCTGATGTTATACTTTCCAATGATAACCCAATAATGCCAGCTTCCCAGTCACAGCAGCTTCAGGAGATAGAAAGAGAGCAGCAGCACAGCACTGATGGTGAAGACCCATCACTTGTTCTGACCCTCACAGTCACCAGATCAAATACTTACAGTGCGTGTAACTTAGAGGCTGATATAGAGTCGGAATCTGCACGTGGTGAGTCACCGAGCACGAGTGAGCTGCAGCCAGGCCAGGGGGAAAGGATAGTTCATATGTCAGCTCACCGGAGGACGAGGTCACAGACGGGTTATAATACACAGGACTCAGATGTGAATATTGCTGGAGCTGCTGCCCATGTCGAGGTGTTGAAATCCGAATCCGAGCTTTCACGTCACAGAGCTGCACGAGGACGTCCTGCAAGCCCATTTGCGGTCACCCCCAGTGAAAGTCAGCAGCCTTCCATCAGCCATGCTGCAGCCACTGGGGAAACACTATGTAGGAGAACTAGGCAAGTTGAGGAAATCCACAAGACAGGCACTAAGGGAATACACAAGGGTGAATAGTTCAGTTTTGTTTGTACAATTGGATGTGTTGTTGGATAAAGATGTTAATGAAAAGGTTTTTGTTGGTGGTTGCAGGATGGTGATAAAGGAGACACAGTGATGGGGCGTCTCAGATGGGTGTAATGGTGGAGAATGGGGGATCCAAGATGGGAAAGGGAGGTTGTCCGATGCGAACTGGAATCTTAGCAGGGACTCTCCGACAGCCTGTCCGGGTCGAAGGCATCCAGGAAATATACTCCCTGCCTCCTCCTCCTCCTGAGTTGGCCTCCGGATTCCTGGTGCCAATGCCTGTGTACTCATGATGGTGAGGATTATGAAGGGTGCAGCAGAACACAATGAACTTGAACACCTGATCCAGTGTGTACTGGAGGACTGCCCCCGAGCGGTTCAGACATCGGAACCATTGCTTCACCTGGTGGTTTTGTGTGTGGGAAGGGGTGTCTAAAGTTTAGAGGTCATGAGCCACATTCTGGTTCTGCATGGAGGCCTGAAGTGTTGGGAATGGCTGACTGCTTCAGAATGAAGGTATGGTGGCTGCTGCCAGGATAGTGGACATTAACCAACATGATGTACTGGGCATGCTCACACACCAACTGTACATTAATGGACTGGGAGTTGTTTCAGTTCCTGTGCCTCTCCCCATTGACATGGGGGCCCCGCAGAGATACCTACACCATCAGGAATTCTGCTATCCTGACAAAGCCACGGGATCTCTCATCCTGCTTCCCCCTGCTGAGGTAGCAGATGGTATAATTCACCTTACGCGACATAGGTGGTCTCCGTCACACAGCAGATACATCAATAGACAACATGGAGAGAGATAATGGATCCTTCAGCCGCTCTTGCCTGGATCAATCCAGATAAGAACATAAGAACTAGGAGCAGGAGTAGGCAGTTCAGCCCCTCGAGCCTGTTCTGCCATTCAATATGATCATTGCTGATCTCATCTCGGCCTCTACTCCACTTTTCTGCCCGTTCTCCATAACGCTTCAACCCATTTCTAATAAAAATCTGTCCATCTCCTCCTTAAATTTACTCAATGTCCCGGCATCCACCGCACTATGGGGTAGTGAATTCCACAGACTCACAACTCTTCGAGGGAAGAAATTTCTCTTCATCTCTGTTTTATATCTGCACCCTCTTTATCCTAAAACTATGACCTCTCGTTCTAGATTGCCCCACGAGAGGAAACATCTTCTCTACGTCTACTTTATCAATCCTTTAATGATCTTATATACCCCATTAGATCTCGTCTCATTCTTCTAAACTCTAGAGAGTAAAGGCATAAACTGCTTAATCTCTCTTCATAAGACAAACTCCTCATCCCTGGATTCAATCTCGTGACCCTCCTCTGAACTGTCTCCGATGCAACTACAGCCATCCTCAAGTGAGCAGACCAAAACTGTACGCAATACTCCAGCCGCGGTCTCATTAATGCCTTGTACAGTTGCAGCAACACTTCCCTACTTTTATATTCTATTCCTTTAGCAATAAATGCCAAAATTCAATTTGCTTTCCTTATCACCTGCTGTATCTGCAAACTAGTTTTCTGTGATTCATGCACGAGGCCACCCAGATCTCTCTGCACCAAAGTACTCTGAAGTTTCTCTCTATTTAGATAATAATTTACCTTTCTATTTTTCTGACCAAAATGGATAACCTCACACTTAACCACGTTAAACTCCATCTGCCAAATTTTGTCCCATTCACCAAACCTATCCATATCAATTTGTAAATTTCTTATGTATTTATTGCAACTTACTAATCAATCTATTTAAGTGTCATCTGCAAATTTGGCAATAGTACCTTCTATCCCTGCATCCGTCATTGAGATAGATTGTAAATAGTTGGGGCCCAAGGGCCAAACCCTGAGGCACCCCACGAATTACATCTTGCCAACCAGAAAAAGACTCATTAATCCCGACTCTCTGTTTTCTGTTGGTTAGCCAATCATCTACCCAAGCTAATAAATTGCCCCTAACCCCATGTTATCTTACCTTGTGTATTAACCTTTCGTGTGGCACCTTACAAATGCCTTCTGGAAGTCTAGATATACTACATCTACAGGATCCCCATTTTCCACATTTCTTGTCACAGCTTCGAAGCACTCTGGCAAATTCGTCAAACACGATTGACCCTTCATAAAACCTGACTCTGATGGGTTGCTTTTGACTTTCTTAATGTCCTGTTATTACTTACTTAATAATGGATTGTGACACTTTCCCAACGATAGATGTTAAACTATTAGCCACTAATTCAAGAATTCAAGATGGCTCCTGGGCTGGAAGCTCCCTTACTGTTCAACGATATCCATGGCCATCTGCTCCCATTCCTAATGTTTTCTCCCCCAATCTACCCTCTTAAACTGTTTAAACTCCCCTGGCTCTTTATATCAGTTCATTTTAGCCCGAATTAAAAGCTAACAGTTTAGTGTATTTTACCTGGGCCCACTGCCCTCCCCCAGCCACACCTGCTCTTTGTTTTCTCAATGAAATTGATCCGGATGAAACTGAAGAGCACAGCTGCCGATACTTTAATCTCCGATCCTGATGTCTTCACTGCCCAGAGTGTCTGCAGCCACGGCATGCGGTAAGTCCATTGAGGTGAAGAAGGAGCAGCGGGACCCGAGAGAAGTCTTGAGAAAAGGTGCCCCGAACACCCAAAAAATCCACGAACGGCCCCCCGGCTGCAACATCAAAGCGCCCGCGGGAGATGGCTCGGAGAGCATCTGCAGCGCACTGTCGGCAATGCTGCATGCCTTTATTTAAACCAGTGAGAAAAAACCCTTAGTGAATGTAATCACCTCTGTAAGTCTGCCAAAAGATGCTTCACCTCCTGAAGGACGTGGATGAGTTTCCGGACGTCGATGGTGGGCACTAGGGACCTTATTACCTGCAACCTCTTTCCCCCCCTTTTCCCCCCTTCCCCTTCCCTGCTCCACCCTCTCAGCTCACCCCCCTACAACCCCGTCCCTGCCCACCACCCCTCGCACAATCTTCCCCCAACACCCGCTTCCCCTGCACCCCCCACCCCCTTACAGCCCCCTTCCCAGCTCCCCCTCGCACCTCCCCACCCTCCACACCACTCCTCCCTCCACCCCTCCCCCTCGCATCCCCTCCTCCCACAGGCACCATCCTACACCTGTGTAGGGGCCCTAACAGTCAAACTGCCTTGTGGGCGTCTCGGGAGAGACCAAGGCTCAGGGAGTAAACCCGAACAGATAATCCGGAGTGGAACCCCGTAGGCGGTCATGTGTCACCTTTGGCATGTTTCCGGCAGTTCCTGCAGCCATACCGGTGCCAAACGTCGTGTCCTGCACTCCTTTGGACCCCACCAGAAAGGCCGAGAGGGGGGTTTTGACGACTGGGCAACTCTCAACCACCATAAACTTGCCCAGGCATGCGCCATGGAGAGGTCACTCCATAGTTGCCTCACAGCGACTGACACAACACGGAAGGCAGCAGTTACGGGTTATAAGTCCAGATAAATTGGCGTAGAAACTGGGCGCCACGGGTTGCCTTTGTCGGTGGGAGAGGTCATTGCACCTCACTGGACAGCTACTGCCCGCCTCAAACCGGGCAGCCCACGGTCAATAAGGTTCTGTCCCGCCACAGTCTACCTGCTTCAATGTGTGCTTGGAGCTCAGGGTCATTGCCCAAAAGGTGGACTGATACACCGCAGCAAACAACACGAAAAAAGGAAAGAAGGTCCCAGCTCTTCGCTTTGCAAGCTGGAACGTCAGAACTATGTGTCCTGGCCTGTCGGAAGACCTTACACAAATCAACGATTCTCGGAAGACCGCCATCATTAACAACGAGCTCAGTAGACTCAATGTAGACATTGCAGCACTTCAGGAGACACGCCTCCCCGCGAGTGGATCTCTAGCAGAGCAAGGCTACACCTTCTTCTGGCAGGGCAGGGATCCTGAAGAACCAAGACAGCATGGAGTGGGCTTCGCCATCTGAAACTCCTTGCTCAGCATGATAGAGCCTCCCTCAAATGGCTCGGAACGCATACTGTCCATCCGACTGCTCACCACCTCTGGTCCTGTACACCTACTCAGCATCCATGCTCCAACACTCTGCTCCCCTCATGAAGCTAAAGACCAGTTCTACGAGCAACTCCATAACATTTTGGGTGGCACAGTGGCGCAGTGGTTAGCACTGCAGCCTCACAGATCCAGCGACCCAGGTTCAATTCTGGGTACTGCCTGTGTGGAGTTTGCAAGTTCTCCCTGTGTCTGCGTGGGTTTTTTCCGGGTGCTCCGGTTTCCTCCCACAAGCCAAAAGACTTGCAGGTTGGTAGGTAAATTGGCCATTATAAATTGCCACTAGTATAGGTAGGTGGCAGGGAAATATAGGGACAGGTGGGGATGTTTGGTAGGAATATGGGATTAGTGCAGGATTAGTATAAATGGGTGGTTGATTGTCGGCACAGACTCGGTGGGCCGAAGGGCCTGTTTCAGTGCTGTATTTCTAAACTAAACTAAATCATTAGCAGCATCCCCAACACCGAACACCTATTCCTGCTGGGGGACTTTAATGCCAGGGTTGGGGCCGACCATGACTCATGGCCCTCCTGCCTTGGGCGCTATGGCGTTGGAAGGATGAATGAGAACAGGCTGAGACGGCTTGAGTTGTGTACCTATCAGAACCTCTGCATCACCAACTCGTTCTTTCACACGAAACCCTGTCACCAGGTTTCATGGAGGCACCCAAGATCGCGTCGTTGGCACCAGCTAGACCTCATTGTCACAAGGCGAGCCGCCTTAAACAGTGTTCAAATCACACGCAGCTTCCACAGTGCAGACTGCGACACCGACCACTCCCTGGTGTGCAGCAAGGTTAGACTCAGACCAAAGAAGTTGCATCATTCCAAGCAGAAGGGCCACCCGCGCATCAACACTAGCAGAATTTCTCACCCACAGCTGTTACAAAAATTTCTAAATTCACTTGTAACAGCCCTTCAGAACACTCCCACAGGGGATGCTGAGACCAAGTGGGCCCACATCAGAGACGCCATCTATGAGTCAGCTTTGACCACCTACGGCAAAAGTGCGAAGAGAAAAGCAGACTGGTTTCAATCTCATAATGAAGAGTTGGAACCTGTCATAGCCGCTAAGCGCATTGCACTGTTGAACTACAAGAAAGCCCCCAGCGATTTAACATCCGCAGCACTTAAAGCAGCCAGAAGTACTGCACAAAGAACAGCCAGGCGCTGCGCAAACGACTACTGGCAACACCTATGCAGTCATATTCAGCTGGCCTCAGACACCAGAAACATCAGAGGAATGTATGATGGCATGAAGAGAGCTCTTGGGCCAACCATCAAGAAGATCGCCCCCCTCAAATCTAAATCAGGGGACGTAATCACTGACCAACACAAACAAATGGACCGCTGGGTTGAGCACTACCTAGAACTGTACTCCAGGGAAAATGCTGTCACTGAGACTGCCCTCAATGCAGCCCAGCCTCTACCAGTCATGGATGAGCTGGACATACAGCCAACCAAATCAGAACTCAGTGATGCCATTGATTCTCTAGCCAGTGGAAAAGCCCCTGGGAAGGACAGCATTACCCCTGAAATAATCAAGAGTGCCAAGCCTGCTATACTCTCAGCACTACATGAACTGCTATGCCTGTGCTGGGACGAGGGAGCAGTACCCCAGGACATGCGCGATGCCAACATCAACACCCTCTATAAAAACAAAGGTGACCGCGGTGACTGCAACAACTACCGTGGAATCTCCCTGCTCAGCATAGTGGGGAAAGTCTTTGCTCGAGTCGCTCTGAACAGTTTCCAGAAGCTGGCCAAGCGCGTCTACCCTGAGGCACAGTGTGGCTTTCGTGCAGAGAGATCGACCGTTGACATGCTGTTCTCCCTTCGTCAGATACAGGAGAAATTCCGTGAACAACAGATGCCCCTCTACATTGCTTTCATTGATCTCACCAAAGCCTTTGACCTCGTCAGCAGACATGGTCTCTTCAGACTACTAGAAAAGATTGGATGCCCACCAAAGCTACTAAGTATCATCACCTCATTCCATGACAATATGAAAGGCACAGTTCAACATGGTGGCTCCTCCTCAGAGCCATTTCCTATCCTGAGTGGCGTGAAACAGGGCTGTGTTCTCGCACCCACACTTTTTGGGATTGTCTTCTCCCTGCTGCTTTGACATGCGTTCAAGTCCTCTGAAGAAGGAATTTTCCTCCACACAAGATCAGGGGGCAGGTTGTTCAACCTTGCCCGTCTAACAGCGAAGTCCAAAGTATGGAAAGTCTTCATCAGTGAACTCCTCTTTAATGACGATGCTGCTTTAACATCACACACTGAAGAGTGCCTGCCGAGTCTCATCGACAGGTTTGCGGCTGCCTACAATGAATTTGGCCTAACCATCAGCCTCAAGAAAACAAACATCATGGGACAGGATGTCAGAAATGCTCCATCCATCAATATTGGCGACCACGCTCTGGAAGTGGTTCAAGAGTTCACCTACCTAGGCTCAACTATCACCAGTAACCTGTCTCCAGATGCAGTAATCAACAAGCGCATGGGAAAGGCTTCCACTGCTATGTCTAGACTGGCCAAGAGAGTGTGGGAAAATGGCGCACTGACACGGAACACAAAAGTCCGAGTGTATCAGGCCTGTGTCCTCAGTACCTTGCTCCATGGCAGCGAGGCCTGGACAACGTATGTCAGCCAAGAGCGACGTCTCAATTCATTCCATCTTTGCTGCCTCCGGAGAATACTTGGCATCAGGTGGCAGGACCGTATCTCCAACACAGAAATCCTCGAGGCGGCCAACATCCCCAGCTTGTACACACTACTGAGCCAGCGGAGCTTGAGTTGGCTTGGCCCTGTCATTAACATGGAAGATGGCAGGATCCCCAAAGACACATTGTACAGCGAGCTCGCCACTGGTATCAGACCCACCGGCCGTCCATGTCTCCGCAATAAAGACGTCTGCAAACGCGACATGAAATCCTGTGACATGTCGTGGGAGTCAGTGCCAGCGTTCGCCAGAGCTGGCGGGCTGCCATAAAGATGGGACTAAAATGTGGCGAGTCGAAGTGACTTAGTAATTGGCAGGAAAAAAGACAGAGGCGCAAGGGGAGAGCCAACTGTGTAACAGCCCCGACAAACAAATTTCTCTGCATCATCTGTGGAAGAGCCTGTCACTCTAGAATCGGCCTTTATAGCCACTCCAGGCGCTGCTTCATAAACCACTGACCACCTCCAGGCGCGTATCCATTGTCTCTCGAGATAAGGAGACCCAAAAGAAAAGAAGATGTTAAACTAATTGGTCTACTGTTTCCTACTTTAAGCCTCCCTCACTTTTTGGATAAGGGCGTTATACAGGCATTTTTCCAATCCACTGGAACCTTTCCCGCATGCAGGGAATCTTGGAATATTATAACCAATGGATCCACTATTTCAGTTGCTATTTCCTTTAAGACCCTAGGATGTAGGCCATCAAGCCCTGGGGATTTGTCTGCCTTCAATCACAATAGTTTGTTCAGTACCTTTTCCCTCGTGACTTTTTTTTAATTCATTCATGGGATGTGGGCGTCGCTGGCTAGGCCAGCATTTATTGCCCATCCCGAATTGCCCTTGAGAAGGTGGTGGTGAGCTGCCTTCTTGAACCGCTGCAGTCCACTTGGGGTAGGTATACCCACAGTGCTGTTCGGAAGGGAGTTCCAGGATTTGACCCAGCGACAGTAAAGGAACAGCGATACAGTTCCAAGTTAGGATGGTGTGTGACTTGGAGGGGAACTTTCAGGTGGTGGTGTTTCCAATCATTTTATACCCTTATCCTTCTAGTTGGTAGAGGTCGCGGATTTGGAAGGTGCTGTCTAAGGAGCCTTGGTGCATTGCTGAAGTGCATCTTGTAGATGGTACACACTGCTGCGACTGTGCGTCGGTAGTGGAGGGAGTGAATGTTTGTGGATGGGGGGGCAATCAAGTGGCCTGCTTTGTTCTGGATGGTGCTGAGCTTCTTGAGTGTTGTTGGAGCTGCACCCATCCAGGCAAGTGGAGAGTATTCCATCACACTCCTGACTTGTGCCTTGTAGATGGTGGACAGGCTTTGGGGAGTCAGGAGGTGAGTTACTCGCCTCAGGATTCCGAGCGTCTGACCTGCTCTTGTAGCCACGGTAATTCTATGTCTACTCCAGTTCAGTTTCTGGTCAATGGTAGCCCCTAGGATGTTGATAGTGGGGGATTCAGCGATGGTAATGCCAGTGAATGTCAAAGGGAGATGGTTAGATTCTCTTTTGTTGGAGACCCTCATTATCTGGCACTTGTATGGCAAGAATGTTATTTGCCACTTAGCTCAAGCCTGGATATTGTCCATGTCTTGCTGCATTTCTACACAGACTGCTTTTCAGTATCTGAGAAGTCACGAAGGGTGCTGAACATTGTTCAATCATCAGCGAACATCCCCACTTCTGACCTTATGATTGATGGAAGGTCATTGATGAATCAGCTGAAGATGGTTGGGCCTAGGACACTACCCTGAGGAACTCCTGCAGTGATGCCCTGGAGCTCAGAAGATTGACCTCCATCAATCACAACCATCTTCCATTGCGCTAGTTTTGAATCCAGCCAGCGGAGGGCTTTCCCCTGATTCCCATTGACCTCAGTTTTGCTAGGGCTCCTTGATACTATATTCGGTCAAATGCTGCCTTGATGTCAAGGGCAGTCACTCTCACCTCACCTCTTGAGTTCAGCTCTTTTGTTCATGTTTGAACAAAGGCTTTAATGAGGTCAGGAGCTGAATGGCCCTGGCGGAACCTAACCTGAGCATCACTGAACAGGTTCTTGCTAAGGAAGCGTCGCTTGATGGCACTGCTGAAGTCACCCTCCATCACTTTACTGATGATTGAGAGGAGGCTGATGGGGCGGTAATTGCCCGGGTTGGATTTGTCCTGCTTTTTGTGAACAGGACATACCTGTGCAAATTTCCACATTGCAGGGTAGATGCCAGTGTTTTAGCTGTACTGGAACAGCTTGGCTGGGGTGCAGCAAGTTCTGGGCACAGGTCTTCAGTACTTTTGCTGGAATATTGTCAGGGCCCCATAGCTTTTTCAGTATCCAATGCCTTCAGTCTTTCTTGATATCACGTGGAATGAATCGAATTAGCAGAAGTCTGTCATCTGTGATGCTAGGGACTTCAGGAGGAGGCCGAAATCAGCCTCAACTCAGCCCTTCTGGCTGAAGATTGTTGCAAATGCTTCAGCCTTAGCTTTCACAGTGATGTGCCTGACTCCCTCATCATTGAGGATGGCGATATTTGTGGAGCCACTTCCTCCAGGTAGTTGGATAATTGCCCACCACCATTCAGGGCTGGATGTGGCAGGACTGCAGAGCTTAGACCTGAACCGTTGGTTCTGGGTTCGCTTAGCTTTGTTCGCTTAGCTTACGCAGTTTTACACGCAGATAGTCCTGTGTTGCAGCTTCACCAGGTTGACAGCTTATTTTGATGTATGCCTGGTGATGCTCCTAGCATGCCCTCCTGCACTCTTCATTGAACCAGGGTTGGTCTCCTGGCTTCATGGTAATGGTAGAATGGGGAATATGCCGGGCCATGACGTTACAGATTCAGGTTGAGTACAATTCTGCTGCTGCTGATGGCCCACGACGCCTCATGGATGTCCAGTTTTGCATTGCCGAATCTGTTGGAAATCTGTCCCATTTAGCACGGTGGTAGTGCCACACAACACGATGGAGGGCATCCCAAATGGGATGTTGGGCCTTTATCTCCACAAGGACTGTGCGGTGGTCACTCCTACCAACACTGTCATGGACAGATGCATCTGCGGCAGGCAGACTGGTGAGGTCGAGTTCAAGTATGTTTTCCCCTCTTGTTGGTTCCCTCACCACCTTCAGCATACCCAGTTTTGGACTCGGTCAGCTCGGTCACTAGTGGTGCTACCGAGCCACTCTTGGTGATGGACATTGAAGTCCCCCACCCAGAATACATTTTGTGCCCTCGCCACCCTCAGTGCTTCCTCCAAGTGCTGTTCAACATTGAGGAATACTGACTCATCAGCTGAGCGAGGGCGGTAGGTGCTAATTAGCAGGAGGTTTCCTTGTCCATGTTTGATCTGATGCCATGAGACTTCGTGGGGTGCAGGGTCGTTGTTGAGGGCAAATCCGTCCCTTCTGTATGCCACTGTACCACCACCTCTGCTGGGTCTGTCCTACCGGTGTGAGAGGAGATACCCAGGGATGATGATGGCAGTGTCTGAGACATTGCCCGTGAGTATGACTTTGTCAAGCTGTTGCTTGAATAGTCTGTGGGAGAGCTCTCCCAACTTCGGCACAAGCCCCCAGATGTTAGTCAGGAGGACTTCGCAGGGTGGACAGGGCTGGGTTTTGCCGTGGTCATTCCCGGTCAATGCTGGGTGGTCCGTCCAGTTTCATTCCTTTTTATTGACTTCGTAGTAGTTAGTTACAACTGAGTGGCTTGCTAGGCCACTTCAGAGGGCATGTAAGAGTCTCTAGTTTATTAGTCCAGTGACAATACCACTACACCACCGCCTCCCCATATTATGATTGTTCTAAATTCCTCTCTTTCTGTAACTTCTGCATTACCTGTTACTATAGCGATGGTACTAGTGTACTCCACCGTGAAAACTGAGGCAAAATACTGACTTGGAGTCTCCGCCATTTCTGTGCCCCCCCCTCCATCAATATCCCAGTGTCATCCTCCAAGGGACCAATATTCACTTTAGCTACTCTCTTACCTTTCATATACCTAAAGAAGCTTTTGCTATCCGCGTTTATATTTTGTGCTAATTTTCTTTCATAATGTACTTTTTCCCTTTTTATTTATTTTTTCGTAACCCTTTGCTGATCTTTAAATATTTCCCAATCTTCCAGCCTGCCAGTGGCCTTTGCAATATGGTAAGCCTTAGTCTTTGTCTTTATGTTTTCCTTAACTTCCTTGCTTAGCCATGGATGTCTTTCCCCCTCTTCGAATCTTTCTTCCTCTCCAGAATATATTTTAGTTGGGAGGAATTGAATTTCTCCTGAAACATCTGCCACTGCTCATCAACTTTCCTCCCTTTTCGTCTTCCTGCCCAGTCCACGAGGGCCAAATCAGTCCTCATGTCTATGTAATTACCTTTGTTTAACTCCAGAACGCTGGAGTGGCACTCCAGTTTCTCGCCCTCAAAATGGATTTGAAATTCCAGCAAGCTATGATCACTGTTCCGTGGAGGATCCTTAACTATGAGATCATTAATTCATCCCACCTCATTTCACAATGCCAAATCTAGAATAGCCTGCTCCCTGGTTGGTTCCACAACATATTGCTCCAAAAAAAATCTCGAATGCATTCAATGAACTCTCCCTCGGGGCTACCTTTACCAATTTGACTAATCCTGTCTATATACTTATTAAAATCTCCCTTGCCGTACCTTTCTCACAAGCCCACAATATTTCTGGGTTTATACTGTTCGCCACTGCGGAACTACTATTTGGGGACCTATAGATTACTCCCACCAGGGACTTCTTCCCCTTTTTATTTCTTATTTCTACGCACACTGAATCTACTTCTTGATCTCCAGTGCCTATATAATTTCTCACTATAGCACTGATCTTTTTCTTTACTAACAATGCTACACCTCCTCCTTTTCCTTCCTTTCTATCCTTCCAAAATATTGAGTACCCTTGGGTATTCAATTCCCAAATCTGGTTTCCCTGCAACCACGTCTCAGTAATCACCAATAAATCATACCCATTCGTCTTCATTTGTGCTGATAACTCATTTGTTTTATTCTGAATGCTTCCTGCATTCAGATAAAAAGCCTTTAAGTTTGTTTGATCATCAATTTTCAAAGATGCATAACAGTTCAATGAAACTGAGACCTTAATAGCCACTGACAGCTCCGTTCTCACCCTGGTGTGAGGCTCCAGGTCGTGTTGCAAGAGTTGACACAGCTCTGTGACCACCTCCTTATTGAGTCAGAATCACCTCACACACTGCTCCTGGGTTAGGTGTAGGTGGGAAAAGTGTTCTTGGAAAACTCGGGGTGGGTAGGGAAGAACCCCCTCCTCCTCCCGCTTTACAGAGCTTCCCCTCTCTGTAGCTTCTGCTCCGTTTGTTGGTCATGTTACAGACCCAGATACACTGTAAATTCAGTCCCAATATCTCGTCCAGAGTTGGGTCACAAATCCTCTGTCCTCGCTGAATCTTTGCAGCAGCTCCCAACACAACCCCCAGAAAACCATCCACAGCATCTCCACTAACTTTACAATAGCAGAAGTAAGTCAAAAGACCCTCACCTGTAAGTTGGATGGCTGGCCCTTTTAAATAACACTGGATGGGGTTACTCGTGGTGCTGAATGTGTGTTCAGCTGAGAGTGACTAACACAGGCAGTCAGTGGACATGCACAGACAAAGTGTCAAAGAAGTAGATCAAAGCTGTCGGATTGGCTGATTGACGTCAATTCAAACCCATCCTCACACTAACAGGACATGCAGGGTATACCCAGGCTAGATCGCTTCCCAGCATGTGGCACTGTGCTTTACACGCTAGAGGTGGCCGGCTGTGCAGTTCACATCATTCTCTCTATCTAGGTTTCATCGCGTTGGCACCAGTGCTGCCACAGAGTGAAAATCACCGCAGAGGAAGATATAGAGTGAAAGCAACTCACTTCAGAAAGGGAAATGGGAAAAGACTTGACGGCATAAGAATTTCAATACTATGTGAAATGGAAGGGAAATGGGACTAATTGGAAGGGTGAGACCATGAGAATATTAAAATTAATGTGCTGCCAGACTGGGAGCCAATGTAGATCAGTGAGTACAGGGGTGATGGGTGATCAGGATTTGGTGTGAGTTAGGATACAGGCAGCAGAGATCTGGATGGGCTGTGGTATATGGAGGTTTATAACTGGGAGGGTGACCAGGATAGAATTGGGATAGTCAAGTGTGGATTTAACAAAGGCACAGATGAGGGCTTATTCAGCAGATGGGCTGAGGCAAAGGTGATGACGGGTGATGTTACAGAGGTGGTAGTAGGTCGGGCTGGTGTTGGGGTGGGGAATATGGCGATGAATGCATCTCAGGTATAAATATTAAACAGAGGTTGCAAACAGTCTGTTTCAGCCTCAGACATTGGGTAGGTAGGGGAATACAGATAGTGGATATAGTGTGGAGTTTGTGACAGAGACTGAACACAGTGGCTTACGTCTTTCCAAGATTTACATGACAAGAAAACTAAATCAGTGAAATGTGGTTTATCGATCTAATGGTTGGATACAGAGACTTACCAGGGACACCAATAATAGCGAGGTTGGGATAGTAAATCGTTTCAATCATTTTCAGAGCATGATAGATCCGAAATTCTAATATCATCCAAACATAATCAGCAGTAACCAGGCCAAACCAAAAGGAGAAAGTCCTGCTGTCCATTGTTGTAATATTCCAATCTATTGTCCTCAGATTCTGACACATTGTTGCAATATTCCTATCTATTGTTCGGAGATTCTGATCGATCTTCTCGCTCTCTCTCTGCAGCCACGGATCTCTGTTAGTGCCGGGGGTAATGCTCCCACCGACACTATGAGTTAACACATTGAAAGGACGCCCTTATTAATAGAACAGGGAAAAACTCCAGTGACACAATTAGTGTCCATAGTGACTGACATTAATTACAGTAAATGAGCAAACAGGTTCAGTTCACCCCTTTTTCTCCAACACTTTTTGCACCACAATCGTGTTTAAAGTGTTCCTCAGTCTAGTTGGGATATATGAGGTTTGTTGAATAAAGGAATGGTGGAAATAGCAGAGGGACTGGCCAGAAGCTTTCAATCCTCCTTGGATCTGGGAGTTCTGACAGAGGACTGGAGGGTTGGAAATGTTACGACCTGCTTACAAAAGGAAGCATTAGCTCAACACTGTAACTACTGACCAGTCAGTCTAATGTCAGTGGTTGGAAATTTCTAGAGGCCATTACCCTGTACAAACATACATCTTTCTTGGAAAAACATGGTATAATAAATGACAAACAGCACTGATAGGTTAATGACTATTCACGTCTGATAATCATGATCAAGTTCGTTGATAACATAGCTGAGTGTTGAAGAGGATAGTGCGTTTTGTGCTATGTATACGGACTTTCAAAAGGCCTGTGATGAAATTACATGTCATAGACTTGTTATGAAAAATGGTGCACGTGGATTAATGTGACAGTGATAGTGTGGATATGACGTTGACTCAGGGACAGAAAGCAGAGTGAAGTGGTGAACAGTCATTGTTCAGACTTGTGGAGGGGGAGATTCAGTGTTGTTTCTCAGGGGTTAGTAATAGAATCAGTGCTCTTCCTGGCATGTAGATAGATATACAAGTGATAGAGACTTATATGTAAAAAAACATAATTTCAATGCTTGCAGATGACATGAAACTCATAAATAAGGATGGCAAAGACGCAGACCACAGAATTATCCAATCTCACAGACATTGTTTATTTTTAATTTATTCTGGACTCCTATACAAATTCAAATTTATTTATCACTGTATAATTTATTTGTGTGATTTGCCTGTGAGTGTGCGCACTAAGTCTGTCCAAATCCCCTTGAAGCCGCTTTGCATCTTCCTCACAACTCACATTCCCACCTAGTTTTGTGTCATCTGCAAACTTTAAAATATTACTTTGGTCCCCATATCCAAATAATCGATATATGTTGTGAACAGCTGGGGCCCAAGTACTGATCCCTGTGGTACCCCACAAGTCACATCCTGCCAACGCAAGAACGGTCCATTTATTCCTACTCTGTTTCCTGCCTGTTACCCAATCCTTACTGCATGTCAGTATATTACCTCCTTTCCCATGTGTTTTAATTTTGCTTACCAAGGTCCTGTGGTGCACCTTATCAAAAGCCTTCTGAAAATCCACTGGCTCCCCTTTTCTATTCTGTGAGTAACATCCTAAAAAACCTCCAACAGGTTCGGCATGAATGATTTCCTATTCATAAATCCATGTTGACTCTGCCCAATCAGATCCATTTACCACATACTTTAGAATAGATTCTAGCACTTTCCCTCGTACTAATGGAAGCCTAACAGGTCTGTAATTCCCAATTTTCTCTTTCCCTCCCTTCTTAAATAGTGGGGTGACATTTGCGACCTTCCAATCTGCAGGAAGCGTTCCAAAATTGATAGAATTTTGAAAGTGGATCACCAATGTATCTGCAATCCCCATAGCTACTTCCTTCAACACTCTGGGATGTAGAATATCAGATCTTGATGAATTATCAACCTTCAGCATGATTAATTTCGCCAATACAACTTCTTACTAATACTAATTTCCTTCAATTCCTCATTCTCCCAAATCCCTTGGATCTCTAATTCTGGGAGATTTCTTGTATCTTCCACAGTGAAGAAAGACACAAGATAATCATTTAGCTTCTCTGCCATTTCTCTATTCTCCATTATACATTCTCCTGACTCTGCCTGTAATGAGCCCACATTTGTTTTTGCTAAATGCTTCCTTTAAAAGTACCTATAGAATATTTTGCAATGCATTTTTGAGTTTACGTTTGAACAGTAGATATGGAGACTCAAGATCGAGCCCACATATGAAAACCTCAGAATGGTGGTCCTTCTCCAGGAGTTTCCACCTCTCATTGAAACCCACATAGAGGAACAAAAGGTTCAAAGGGCCAGACAGGGAGCAATTCTGGCCGATGACTGTTCCTTTGTACACAAGGCCTTACCCCAAATGTAAACCCTTCCCTAGTCACTCCAAAGAACCGAGAATAAAAGGTGGGAGGGTGATAGGAGCCCGAACAGACATGGGCAAGAAGGAAAAGCTGGACACACAGAAGACCCTCCTCAGGCCAAATAGGACATTACTGAAAGCAGGAGGAATGGCTGAGACCTGTGTGTTTCCACTGCAATAAGGCAGGTCACCATCGGGCTGAATGCTGGAAGTTATGGGAAAACCTGTAGCGTTAATCAGGGTCCACCAGATCAGTGCAGGAAAAGGGGCCCTGATGGAAAGCACGGCAGATCAGGCTGTGTCTTTGCATCAATCAGACCCAGTAAACCTACCACTGAAATTGCGGGAAAACTTAACAAAATCCCTGAGAGTTACCAGAATGTTTTCCCAAGGAAAGGTGACCCGATACAGCTCGACTGAGGCAAGCAAGTCCATAGTCATTTTCAGGGATACAGGAGCCACCCAATCCCTTCTGCTGGGAAAATACATGACCTTTCCTCCAGAGAGTGCAGTGAATCCCAGAGTGTTAGTGAATGGTATCGGAAGACAGTATATATACCTTAATATGAGCTGCACTTGGAGTGTGACCCAGTTTCAGGACTGGTAACCATCGGGATTGTCCCTAGTTTATCAGTGGATGGGTCGAACTACTCCTGGGTAATGCTCTGACAGGGGGAAAGGTGGTAGCTTCCCCAGTAGTTCGTTAGAGACCAAAAGAGGTCCGAGAGACAGAGCAGTTACAGAAGAAGGTCTCCGGCATTCTCCCTGATTGTGTGGTGACTCGGTCCATGGCCAAACAATCCCCTGACCTAACACTGCAGACGGATGACCCTACTGTCTGTTTGGCTGAAACCTTCTTTGGGATGTTAGAGGACCCAAAGGATGTGTTGAACAGATTTTCCTTAGTTGAGCCTCAACAACCTGACCCAGTGTTAAAAAATAGCACAGACTGTCCAAACTAAAACTGAAGCAGAGGGAGTTGCAGAGTGTTACTATTGAAAGAATGAGGTGCTGATGAGGAAGTGGAGACCTCCTCACAAACCTGTGGATGAAGAGTGGACAGTGCTTCACCAGATGGTGGTGCCGCTGAGGTACCTTAATATTTCTTCCAGAATTGCCCACGAGATTCCAATGACTGGACATGTCATTGCATGAAAAATCAAAGCCCGCATAAGACAGTATTTTGACTGGTCACAATTCCACAAAGATGTGGTGGAGTTCTGTAAAACTGGTCACACATGTCAGGTTCTGGGGAAGTCCCAACCTGCAATAAAACCTGCACCCCTAATTCCCATACCAACTTTTGGGGAACCCTTAAGCATAATGCTGGTGAATTGTGTGGGACAACTGCTGAAAATAAAACGGGATTACCAGTATCTTCTCACCATTATGGATGTGGTGACCCGATTCCCAGAGGCCATTCGCCCGAAGAACCATCTCTGCCAAGGTAGTGGTGGAGGGGCTAACCCAATTCTTTACTCGATATGAGCTGTCTGCTGAGATCCGGGTGGGCCAGGGCACACATTTTACGTCCAGTATTTTTGAAAAGGTCATGGGTATACTGGACATAACCTAGCTAAAGTCCGTAGTCTATCACCCACAGTCACAAGGGGCTTTGGAGCAGTACCACCAGACCCTAAAGACAATGATCAGGCCATACTGCTATGAGTTACCCCATGACTGGGACAAAGGGTTGGGATTTCTCCTGTTGGATACCAGGGACTTATCCAATGATTCCACTGGCTTTAGTCTCTTTGAATTAGTTTATGGACACAAGGTGAGAGGTCCTCTTAAACGAATCAAGGAGAGGTTTTTGGGACACAGGGATGAGTCTTCCATTTTAGACGATATTTCCATGCTCTGGGAGCGGCTCACGAGAGCCTGTGCAATGGCTCAGGAATACATAAAGATCTCCCAGGCAGCTATGAAAAGATAAGCAGGCAAAAATGTCAAGGCTGGAACGTTTCAGCCCAGAGACCATGTATTGTTACTACTCCCAATTCAGGGTGAACCCCTGAAATCCCAGTTCAGTGGTCCATATCGAGTGACAAAAGGAATACTCAGGTAAATTATTCAATTGACACCCAGACGAAAGGAAAACAAATAAAGGCTGTGGAGGGGACAGACAAGTACAGATCTGTCAGACAGTCAGGAGGGAAGGATTGGAAAGGACAGTGAGGACAGGTTAAAGGAAGGCCAGGAGGATTCCCAACTAGAATCCCCTACTGTCCGATTAGTCAACCCTGAAATGTTAGATAGATTAGACCCCACGCTCTCCTCCTTAAATGCAGGTCAAAGAGGCACCCTAAAAAGGCTGAGAACAGCATTTACAGAAAAGCGCAACGGCAAGGAAAGTTCCCAAAAACAGTGCCAATGGTGTGGGAGATGCCTTAACTAGTCAAAGTGCCGCAAGAGAGTGCAGTGAACGTTGGACAGACACTTGCGAGCGGTAATGTCCCCAAGGACATAGGGCAGATCAGAAAAAAGATGCTCCCCATTGTAAAGGGAAAAGGGAACGGAAAACACCCTAAAGTAAACAGCACTTGTGTTCCTTACCAGAAAGCTAAAAGTAAGATCAGTGTGGATCTATCCACTGAAGAACCCAATGATCAGGTCCCAAACCCAAAGCTCATCAAACCCAACAATTTCAAAGCAGAACTCAGCAAGAACAGCCAGAATCAAACCTGACACATAACCATCCTAGGCAAAACTCCAACACAATTAGATCAGTACACCTGTAACAGACAATGTCAGCTGCAGTAAATCCAAGATTAATGTGTGAATTTGTGAAGTTATTATTGAGCATGAATGTGGGTTTCCTTCTATTTCTTCCCACAATTCTGTCATGAAATGTTCCTATTCTCACTTTTCTTTCCATGTGCAGCGGCGGTTTCAAGATAACACGATGTGCCAAATGAGGAATTTTAATTCATCAGTTGGAAACTTACACTAAACATTTAATGGAGAAAATCCTGCAGTTAACCTTGAAAAAACTGGCAGCCAAGATGGCCACCGCAATTGTTATCTGAAACACCTTTTCACATTCCAAGGCCTCCAACAGGAGACACATATCTTATGAGCCTGGACCTAAATCACTGGCTTGCTCTAGTGATTGAATTACCTAAGCTTACAATCATTAACACGGCATACGAGGCCATCCTGACACATTGACTTTGAAAGAGCAAACTTCTCCAACAGTAAATAGTGCTATTCTGAGCCCTGGGGAAATATAATTTCTAATCTTGAATCTCATTATAAGGGTACAAAGATTACAATGCGGCAGTCATGAGACCTTCTGTCCATCTCTGTGAAAGCTGGGAGTTTCCCCTGGACAAAGACAGACAAGCCAGTGATTCAAACTGTGCAGAAGCAGAAGGGCTGTGCCCCCGCTCCCCACCCCCCCCCACCCGCCCCCCCACACCTCTCAGTCCGTCTCTCTCTCCAGATAACATCACAAGTTTAAAAAAAACACGCGACTGTGGGCCCTCCAAGCCTTCCGATTGCTGCAGACGGAGTAACCAGGGGAAGAAAGCCACCTGCAGATCTGCCTCCAAGAAAACACTGAGCCATGTGTGCCTGCCACAAATGCACTTCAACCAGCCCAAATCTTCAGGAATACAATTTCAGCCAGAAGACCACCGAATCGTCCAACCTCACAGAATAACAATGAAGAAAGAACAAAGAACAGTACAGCACAGGAACAGGCCATTCGACCCTCCAAGCCTGCACCGATCTTGATGCCTGCCTAAACTAAATCCTTCTGCACTTCCGGGGCCCATATCCCTCTATTCCCATCCTGTTCATGTATTTGTCAAGATGTCTCTTAAACGTCGCTATCGTACCTGCTTCCACCACCTCCCCTGGCAGCAAGTTCCAGGCACTCACCACCCTCTGGGTAAAAAACTTGCCTCGCACATCCCCTCTAAACTTTGCGCATCGTACCTTAAACCTATGTCCCCTAGCAACTGACTCTTCCACCCTGGGAAAAAGCTTCTGACTATCCACTCTGTCCATGCCGCTCATAACTTTGTAAACCTCGATCATGTCAGCTACCAGGAAAGGTTGTATAGTCTGGGGCTGTTCTCCTTGGAACAGAGAAGGCAGAGGGGAAATGTGATTCAAATGTACAAAATTGCGTGGGGCCTGGACAGAGTGGAAGTGAAGGGTCTATTCACCTTAGCAGAGAGATCAGTGACGAAGTGGCATAGATTTAAAGTGCTTGGTAGAAAGACTATAGGGGAGATGAGGACTTTACTTTCTCCCAGAGTGTGGTGGGAGTCTGGAATTCATTGCCCGAAAGGGTAGTTGAGGCAGGAACCCACAACTCATTCCAAACGGAATATGCACCTCATGTGCCATAATCTATCAAAAGCTGGAAGGTGGGACTAGAATGGGTGGATCGTTTTCTGCTGGCATTGACACGATGCGCCAAGTGGTCTCTTTATGTGCTATAAACTTTCTATGATTCTAAGATGCAACGTAGGCAATGTTGAAAGACGAGGTAGGTCAAATACTAGACTGGTTTAAAATTGAGAAAGAGGAAGTATTAGATTAGCTATCTGTACTTAAAGTGGATAAAGACCAGGACCAGATAACATGCATCCAAGGATACTGAGGGAAGTGAGGGTGGAAATCGCTGACCATAATGTTCAATCTTCCTTAGACTCGGGGGTGATGACAGAGGGCTGGAGAATTGCAAACGTCACACCCTTGTTCAAAAGAGGGTGTAAAGTTAAGCCCAGCCACTACAGACCAGTCAGTTTAATTACAGTGGTGGGAAAACTTCTAGAAAAAATAATTTGGGACAAAATGAATAGTCACATGGACAAATACGAGTTAATAAAGGAAAGCCAGCATGGATTTCTTAAGGGAAAATCAAGTGTAACTAACTTGCTGGAGATTTTTGAGGTGGTAACAGAGAGAGTTGATGAGGGCAATGGTGTTGATGGGGTTTACATGGACTTTCATACAACAGTCTATTCAGATTCAATTGAACCATTACTTCGATCTTGGGATTCAGAGTAGAATCTCAATATTTGCCGATGACACCAAACTTGGAGGAGTGGTAAACAGTGAGGATGATATAAATTGCCTACAACAGGATAGAGATAGGCTATCAGAATGGGCAGATAAGTGGCAGATCGAATTTAATACAGAGGAGTGTGAGGTGATGAGGCAATGGGATACGGGTCTCTGGCGCACTGTCTGTCCCTGTTGCTCAGAAGGGAAGGGGTAAGAGGAGCAGAGCATTAGTAATTGGGGACTCCATAGTTAGGGGAACAGATAGGAGGTTTTGTGGGAACCAGAGAGACTCACGGTTGGTGTGTTGCCTCCCAGGTGCCAGGGTACGTGATGTCTCGGATCGTGTTTTTGGGATCCTCAAGGGGAAGGGGGAGCAGCCCCAAGTCGTGGTACACATAGGCACCAACAACATAGGAAGGAAGACAGATGGGGATTTAAGGCAGAAATTCTGGGAGCTAGGGTGGAAGCTTAGAGCGAGAACAAACAGAGTTGTTATCTCTGGGTTGTTGCCCGTGCCACGTGCTAGCGAAGTGAGGAATAGGGAGGGAGAGGAGTTGAACACGTGGCTGCAGGGATAGTGTAGGAGGGAGGGTTTTGGTTTCCTGGATAATTGGGGCTCTTTCTGGGGTAGGTGGGACCTCTACAAACAGGATGGTCTTCACCTGAACCAGAGGGGTACCAATAACCTGGCGGGGAGATTTGCTAGTGCTCTTCGGGGGGGTTTAAACTAATTCAGCAGGGGGATGGGAACCTAAATTGTAGTTCCAGTGTGTAGGATGTTGAGAGTAGTGAGGTCAGGGATAAGGTTATAAGGACACAAGAGGGCACTGGCAAGCAAGAGCTTGGTTTAAAATGTGTCTACTTCAACGCCAGGAGCATCCAAAATAAGGTGGGTGAGCTTGCAGCATGGGTTGGTACCTGCGATCTCGATGTTGTGGCCATTTCAGAGACATGGGTAGAGCAGGGACAGGAATGGATGTTGCCGGTTCCGGGATTTAGATGTTTCACTAAGAACAGAGAAGAGGGTAAAAGAGGGGGGGGGGGGGGGGGGTGTGGCATTGTTAATCAAGGAAAGTATTACAGCGGCAGAAAGGACGTTTGAGGACTCATCTACTGAGGTAGTCTGGGCCGAGGTTAGAAACAGGAGAGGAGAGGTCACCCTGTTGGGAGTTTTCTAAAGACCTCCAAATAGTTCCAGAGATGTCGAGGAAATGATAGCAAAGATGACTCTTGACAGGAGCGAGAGTAACAGGGTAGTGGTTATGGGGGACTTTAACTTTCCAAATATTGACTGGAAATACTATAGTTCGAGTACTTTAGATGGGTCTGTTTTTATCCAGTGTGTGCAGGAGGGATTTCTGACACATTATGTAGACAGGCCAACCAGGGGCGATGCCACATTGGATTTGGTACTGGGTAATGAACCCGGCCAGGTGTTAGATTTAGAATTTGGTGAGCACTTTGGTGATAGTGCTCACAATTCGGTTAGGTTTACCTTAGCGATGGGCAGGGACAGGCATATACAGCAGGGCAAGAATTATAGCTGGGGGAAAGGAAATTATGATGCGATTAGGCAAGATTCAGGATGCGTAGGATGGGGAAGGAAACTGCAGGGGATGGGCACAATCGAAATGTGGAGCTTATTCAAGGAGCAGCTACTGTGTGTCCTTGATAAGTATGTACCTGTCAGGCAGGGAGGAAGTTGTCGAGCGAGGGAGCCGTGGTTTACTAAAGAAGTTGAAGAGCTTGTCAAGAGGAAGAAGAAGGCTTATGTTAGGATGAGATGTGAAGGCTCAGTTAGGGCGCTTGAGAGTTACAAGCTAGCCAGGAAGGAACTAAAGGGAGAGATAAGAAGAGCAAGGAGAGGACACGAGAAGTCATTGGCGGATAGGATCAAAGAAAACCCTACGGCTTTCTATAGGTATATAAGAAATAAAAGAATGACTAGAGATAGTTTAGGGCCAATCAAGGATGGTAGTGGGAAGTTGTGTGTGGAATCGGAGGAGATAGGGGAAGTGTTAAATGAATATTTTTCGTCAGTATTTACAGTGGAGAAAGAAAATGTTGTCGAGGAGAATACTGAGATACAGACTACTAGGCTAGATGGGATTGAGGTTCACAAGGAGGAGGTGTTAGCAATTTTGGAAAGTGTGAAAATAGATAAGTCCCCTGGGCCAGATGGGATTTATCCTAGGATTCTCTGGGAAGCCAGGGAGGAGATGGCAGAGCCTTTGTCCTTGATCTTTATGTCGTCATTGTCGACAGGAATAGTGCCAGAAGACTGGAGGATAGCAAATGTTGTCCCCTTGTTCAAGAAGGGGAGTAGAGACAGCCCTGGTAATTATAGACCTGTGAGCCTTACTTCGGTTGTGGGTAAAATGTTGGAAAAGGTTATAAGAGATAGGATTTATAGTCATCTTGGAAAGAATAAGTTCATTAGAGATAGTCAGCACGGTTTTGTGAAGGGTAGGTCGTGCCTCACAAACATTATTGAGTTTTTTGACAAGGTGACCAAACAGGTGTATGAAGGTAAAGCCGTGGATGTGGTGTATCTGGATTTTTGTAAGGCGTTTGATAAAGTTCCCCACAGTAGGCTATTGCAGAAAATACAGAAGTATGGGATTGAAGGTGAATTAGTGCTTTGGATCAGAAATTGGCAAGCTGAAAGAAGACAGAGGGTGGTGGTTGATGGTAAATGTTCATCCTGGAGTATAGTTTCTAGTGGTGTACCACAAGGATCTGTTTTGGGGCCACTGCTGTTTGTCATTTTTATAAATGACCTGGATGAGGGTGTAGAAGGGTGGGTTAGTAAATTTGCGGATGACACGAAGGTCGGTGGAGTTGTGGATAGTGCCGAAGGATGATGTAGGTTACAGAGGGACATAGATAGGCTGCAGAGCTGGGCTGAGAGATGGCAAATGGAGTTTAATGCGGAAAAGTGTGAGGTGATTCACTTCGGAAGGAGTAACAGGATTGCAGAATACTGGGCTAATGGGAAGATTCTTGGCAGTGTAGATGAGCAGAGAGATCTTGGTGTCCAGGTACATAAATCCCTGAAAGTTGCCACCCAGGTAAATAGAGCTGTTAAGAAGGCATATGGTGTGTTAGCTTTTATTAGTAGGGGGATCGAGTTTAGGAGCCACGAGGTCATGCTGCAGCTGTACAGAACTCTGGTGCGGCCGCACCTGGAGTATTGCGTGCAGTTCTGGTCACCGCATTATAGGAAGGATGTGGAAGCTTTGGCAAAGGTGCACAGGAGATTTAATAGGATGTTCCCTGGTATGGAGGGAAGGTCTTACGAGGAAAGGCTGAGGGACTTAAGGTTGTTTCGTTAGAGAAGAGGTGACTTAATAGAGACATATAAGATAATCAGAGGGTTGGACAGGGTGGATAGTGAGAGCCTTTTTCCTCGGATGTTGACGGCAAACACGAGGGGACATAGCTTTAAGTTGAGGGGTGATAGATATAGGACAGATGTCAGAGGTAGTTTCTTTACACAGAGAGTAGTAGGGGCGTGGAACGCACTGCCTGCAACAGTAGTAGACTCGCCAACTTTAAGGGCGTTTAAGTGGTCATTGGATAGACATATGGATGAAAATGGAATAGTGTAGGTCAGATGGTTTCACAGGTCGGCGCAACATCGAGGGCTGAAGGGCCTCTACTGCGCTGTAATGTTCTATGTTCTATCTATGTGATGCATTTTGGCAGGAGCAATAGTGTGAGGCTTTGCAGACAGAATGGTACAGTTCTAAAGAGTGTGAAGGAACAGATGGACCTGTGTGTGGATGTGCAGAGATCTCTGAAGGTGGCAGGACATATTGAGAAAATGACTACAAAGCATATGAGATCTTGAGCTTCTTAAATAGAGGCATAGAGTACAAAGCAGGAAGTTATGCTGAAAATGTATACAACTCTGGTTAGGCCCCAAGTGGAGTATTGTGTCCAGCTCTGGTCATCCTACTTTAGGAAGGATGTGACTGTCCTTGAGAGGGTGCAGAGGAGATTTACCAGAATTGTTCCAGGGATGGGGATTTTGTTACAATACTCGGTTGGAAAAGCTGGGGTTGTTCTCCCTGGAGTAATTGCGATTGAGGGAATATTTCCTAGAAGTGTATAAGATTATAAGAGAATCATAGAGAATCACAGAGCTGTTACAGCACAGATGGAGCTCATTCAGCCCATTGCATCTGCACCTGTTCTCTGAGTGAGTAGTTCACTTAGCGCCATTTCCCTGCCTTTCCCCCATAATCCTACACATTCTTCCTTTTCAGGTGTCTAAATAATTCCCTTTCGAATGTGTCAAGTGAACCTCTTTCAATCACACTCTCTGACAGTGCATTCCAGATCCTAACCACTAACTGTGTGAAAATACTTTCCTCATGTTGGCATTGCTATTTTTAAAACCAAATACATTAAATCTAAACCCATCCGTTCTTGATCGTTTGACGAGTGGGAACAGTTTTTCCCTACCTACTCTGTCCAGACCCCTCATGATTTTGAAAGCTTTAGATAAGATATAGACAAGGAAAAACTGTTCCCATTAACTGATGAAACACGGACCAGGGAACACAGATGGAAGGTTTTGGGTAAGAGATGCAGGGGGAATATGAGGAAGAGTTTTTTTACACAGTGGATGGTAATGAGCTGGAACTCATTGCCCATGAGGGTGGTGGAAGCCGAGACAATCAATGATTTAGGAACATAGGACCATAAGAGCAGGAGTAGGCCATTCAGCCCATCCAGCCTGACCTGCCATTCAATATGATCGTGGCTCATCATCCACTTCAATGCCTTTTCCCCACACTATCCTCATATCCTTTTATCTCATTGATATTTAGAAATGCATCAATCTCTGCTTTGAACATAAACAATGACTGAGTTTCCACAGCCCTCTAGGTTAGAGAATTCCAAAGATTCACAACCCTCTGAGTAGTGAAATGTTTCCTCATCTCTGTCCTAAGTGGCTTCCCACTTATTTTGAAATTGTGTCTGCTAATTCTAGATTCCCCAACCAGGGGTAACATCTTAGCTGCATCTACCCTGTCTATCTCCTAAAGTATTTTGTAGGTTTCAGTGAGATCACCTCTCATTCTTCGAAACCATAGAGAATAGTTTCCCCAATCTCTCTTCATAGGACAGTCCCGCCATCCCAGGAACAAGTCTGATGAACCGTCGTTGCACTCCCTCTATGGCAATAATATCCTTCCTACGGGCGACACAGTGGCGCAGTGGTTAGCACCGTTGCCTCACAGCTCCAGGGACCTGGGTTCGATTCTGGGTACTGCCTGTGTGGAGTTTGCAAGTTCTCCCTGTGTTTGCGTGGGTTTTAGCCGGGTGCTCCGGTTTCCTCCCACATTCAAAGACTTGCAGGTGATAGGTAAATTGGCCATTGTAAATTGCCCCTAGTGTAGGGAGGTGATAGGGAATATGGGATTGCTGTAGGGTTAGTATAAATGTGTGGTTGTTGGTTGGCACAGACTCGGTGGGCCGAAGGGCCAGTTTCAGTGCTGTATCTCTAAAGTAAGGGGACTAAAACTGCGCACAATACTCCAAGTGCGGTCTAACTAAAGTTCTGTACAATTGTAGCAAGCCTTCACTACTCCTGTACTCAAATCCTCTTACGATAAAGGCTAACATGCCATTAACCTTTGTAATTGTTTGCTGCACCTGCATGTTAGCTTTCAGTGACTTATTGGCAAGGACACCCAGGACGCTTTGTACATCTACACTTTCTAATTTATCATTTAGGAAATACTCTGCACATCTATTCATCCTACCAAAGTGGATTACCTTCTATTTTTCAATATTATATTCCACCTAACATGTTCTTGCCCACTCACTAAGTCTGAACAATTCCCCTTGAAGTGGCTTTGCATCTTCCTCACTGTACACATTCCCACCTAGTTTTGTGTCAGACGCAAACTTGGAAATATTACATTTGGTCCCCACATCCAAATCATTGAAATATATTGTGAACAGCTGAGGCCCAATCTCTGATCCCTGCAGTACCCCACTAGTCATAGCATGCCAACGCGAAAATGATCCGTTTATTCCTACTCACTGTTTCCAATCTGTTAACCAATCCTTAATCCATGCCAGTATATTACCTCCTACACCATGTATTTTAATTTTGCGAAGCAAGCTCCTTTGGGGGTTCTGAGAACCTTCTGAAAATACAAGTATACTATGTCTGCCAACTCCTCTTAATCAATTCTGTTGTTATCATTCTCAAAATCTCCAACAGGTTCGTCAAACATGATTTCCCATTCATAAATCCATGTTAACTATACCCAATCAGATCATTATTATCCAAATGTCCATTTATAACATCATTTAGAATTGATTATAGCAGGTTCCCAACGATTAATGTAAGGCTAACAGCTTTGTAATTCCCTGTTTTCGCTCTCCCTCCCTTCTTATATAGTGGGCTGACATTTGCATCCTTCCAATTTGCAGGAACCGCTCCGGAATCTACAACATTTTTGAAGATGATCAGCAATGCATCCACTATCTCCATAGCTATCTCGTCAACACTCTGGGACGTAGAATATCAGGTGCTGGGGACATACCAACCTTCAGCCCCATTAATTTCTCCAATACAACCTTCTTAGTAATACTAACTTCCTTTAATTCATTGCAGTTCTGAAGAAGGGTCACTGACCTGAAACGTTAACTCTGCTTCTCTCTACACAGATGCTGCCAGAACTGCTGAGTGTTTCCAGCATTTCTTGTTTTTATTCACGATTTCCAGTATCCACATTATTTTACTTTTAATTTCCTTCAATTCATCATTCCCCCAATCCCTTGGATCTCTAATTCTGGGAGATTTCTTATATGTGTCTCGGTGAAGACAGACACAAAATAATCATTTAGCTTCTCTGCAATTTCGCTATTCCCATTATAAATTCTACTGACACTGCCTGTGATGGACTCACATTTGTCTTAGCCAAATGTTTCCTTTTTACGTACCTGTAGAAGCTTTTTACAGTCCGTTTTTATATTTTTCCAGCTAACATTCATATTTTATTCACCCTTTCTTTATCAGTTTCTTCATTCTCCTTTGGTGTATTCTAAAATCCACCCAATTCTCAGGTTTACTACAATTTATGGCAACTTTATTGTCCTTTAATAGAGTCATAGCGTCAGAGAGAGATACAGATACGGCCCTTCGGCCCACCGAGTCTGTGCCTGCCAACAAACACCCATTTGTACTAATCTTACATTAATCCCATATGCCTTACCACATTCCCACCATTCTCCTACCACCTACCTATACTAGGGGCAATTTGCAATGGCCAATTTACCAAGCAACCTGCAAGTCTTTGGTTGTAGGAGGAAACTGAAGCACTCGGCTGAAACCTACGTGGTTACAGTAGAACTTGCAAACTCCACTTAGGCAGTACCAAGAACTGAACCCGGTTGCTGGAGCTGTGAAGCTGCAGTGCTAACCACAGTTTTAATCTTATACAATCCTTAACTTCCTTTGTTGTCCACAGTTGACTGCCTTTACTTTTGGGGTTTATGTGCCTGCAAGCAATGTATAGGTGCTGTAAACTATATTATATTTATTTAAAGACTATCGATTGCCTATGTACTATCATACCTTTCAATGTAGTTTCCCAATCCACCTCGGGCAATTTGCCCCTCATACCTTCATAACTTCTTTTGTTCAAATTTAACAACCTGGCTTAAGAGTGAACCACCTTACTTTCAAGCATAATGTAAAATTCTATCACATTATGGTAATTCATCCCTAAAGGTAACTTTACAATAAAAATATTAATTATCCCTGATTCATTACATAATACTAGATCTACAATAGCCTGTTTTCCAGTCGGTGCCTCAACATACTGCTCTAGAAAACCATCCCTAACACACTCTAGAAACTCGTCATTCATAGCATTTGTTCTCATTAGGTTACCCAGTCTATATGAGGATTGAAGTCACCCATGATGACTGTATTGCCCATGTTATATGATTCTCTCATCTCCATTAATGCCATTCCCCACAAAAACACTACTGTTTGATGGCCTACAAACAGCTTCTACCAGTGTTTACTTCCCCTTGTTGTTTCTTAGCTCCACCCAAATAGATTCCATATTTTGTTCTTCAGAACTGAGATCCTCCCTTACTAATGTACTGATACCATCCCTTATTATCAGAGCAACATTATGTCCTTTCCCTTTTTGCCTGTCCTTCCTAAAGGTCGAATCTGCTTGCGTATTCAGTTCTCAGTCTTGGTCACCCTGTAGCACATTTCCGTTATGACAATTGGATCATACTCATTTACCTCTATTTGGGCCTTTAAATCATCTACCCTGTTCTGAATACTGAGTGCATTCAGGTACAGTGCCCATAACCGTGTCTTATTGACATTCTGCATTCTAGTTGATGCTCACCTTTGTTTCACCTACCTTCGAATGTCACCTTCTACTTTTCTACCTCCTGTTACCAGCTTTACTTCCTTTCAATTTGATCCTTCCTCCCAATTTCAAAAGAAAACTGGATGGGTGCTTGAAGGAAGTGACCTTGCAGGGCTACGGGATTGAGTGGGGGAGTAAAACTGACTGAATTGCTCCACAGAGAACCAGCACGGTCTCGATGGGCCTAATGAAATCCTTCTGTGTGGTAAGTGACTCTGACTCTATCACTGTCTATGACTGAATGTTGGATATGTCTCCCATTCCTGCCGGAAAGGTCCGGATACATAAAATGTCAATGAAACTGTGACGTTAACAACCACTGACAGCTCCGTCCTCACCCTGGTCTGAGGCTCTAGTTCTCGTTTCAGGAGGTGACATAGCTCTGTGACCACCTCTTTATTGAAACAGAGTCATCTAACATACTGCTCCAGGCTTAGATGTTGGTAGGAAATGTGCTCTTGGAAAACCCGGAGTGGGTAGGGCAGAGCCCCCTCCTCCTCCCCCGTTACAGAACTTCCTCTCTCTGCAGCTTCTGCTCCATTTGTTGGTGATGTTACAGAGCCAGAGACACTGCAACTACAGTCCCCATACCTCGTCCAGCGTTGGGGCACAAAATCCTCTGTCCTCCCTGAATTTTTGCAGCAGCTCACAACACAACCTCCAGGAAACCATCCACAGCACCTTCCACTAACTTTACAAGAGCAGAAGTAAGTCAAAAGCCTATAAGTTGCATGCCTGGTCCGTTTAAATAACACTAGAGGGGGTTCCTGCTGCTGCTGCTGAATGTATGTTCAGCCGAGAGTGACTAACACAGGGGTCAGTGAACATGTACAGACCAAGTTTCAAAGACGTACATCAAAGCTGTTGGAATGGTACATTGACATCAAATTCAAAACCATCCTCAAATGAGCAACACATACATGGAACGATTGACCTAGAGCCCTGCCCAGCGTGGGGCATTGTGCAGGCCACAGTAGAAGTGCCCATCTGTGCAAATCACACTAACAGCACATACATGGTGCTATTGACCTAGAGCCCTGCATCAAAGCTGCTGGAATAGCAGTTTGACATGACATTCCACAACTCCTCGTGCTACTGGTGCACACAATGTACACCCGGGCGAGAGTACTGCACAGCATGGGACAGTGTGCAGGCCACACCGGAAATGGCTGGGAGCTCAGCTCATACCCTTTTATAGATCCAGGTTTCCACAATGTGGGCAACAGTGCTGCTGTAAGAGCTGAAAATCACCACCAAGAAGAGGTAGAGAGGGAAGGAAATTCACTTTAAAAGGGGACATGGAAATAGACTTGATGGAAGATTTTCAAGAATATGGGAATGGACAGGCGAATGGGACTAATTAGATGGGTGAGGCCATGGAGGGATTCAAACACAAGAATGAGAATATTAAAATTAAGGGTGTTGCCAGACCGGGAGCCAATGTAGATCAGTGAGCACAGTTGTGATGGGTGATCGGGATTTGGTGTGAGTTAGAACACAGGCAGCAGAGTTCTGGATGGGCTGTGGTTTATAGAAGTTTATAACTGGGAGGGTGACCTGGATACAATTTGGAAAAATCAAGTGAATAAAGGCACAGATGAGGGTTTATGCAGCAGATGGGCTGAGGCAGAGGTTGTGATCAGTGATAGTACAGAGGTGGTAATAGGCAGGGTTGGTGATGTAGGGAATATGGAGATGAATTCAGCTCAGGTATAAATAGAACACAGATGTTGTAAACAGCCTCGGATATTGGGCAGGGTGGGGTAGGTGATTCACGGATAGGAGATGGAGTTTGTGATGAAGACCAATGGCACTGGTTTCAGTCTTCCCAATATTTACATTACAGAAGAGTATTTCAGTGAAACAGGGTTGACAGATCACCTAGCGGGAAATAGAGACGTATCAGGAGCAAAGACAGGACCGAAGATGAAAGATGAATTTACAAGAACTGTAATACAATTAGCAATGGGTTGACAGCTAATAGCTGGAGGTAGAGATTCACCAGCAACAGTAGCAGCAGCAAGAAGGGCAGAGTAAATTACAGGAGCAGTAATGCAATTAAACATGGTTTATAGAATTAATAGCTGTATTGAGAGACTTACCAGGGACGCCAACAATAGCCAGGATGGGATAGTAAATATATTGAATTATCTCAAGTGCATACAGGATCCGATCGTCTAATGAGTACCAATCCCAATATGTAGAAAGATAGTAAAGATCCGAGGATAAACTCCTGTCCATTGTTGTAACATTCTGATCTATTGTTCTCAGATTCTGATCCATTGTTGTAACATTCCAATCTACTGTTCTCAGATTCTGATCTATCCCTTCCCTCTCTCTGGAGCCACTGATCCCTGTCAGTGCCGAGCGTGATGTTCCCTTTGACGCTATGTGATAACACATTGAAAGAATCCCTTATTAATAGAAAAGGAAAACCCTCCAGTGACACAATTAGGGCCCATGGAGACTGACATTAATTACAGTTACTGAAGAAATAGGTTTAGTTAACCCTTTTCATTTCAACACCTTTTGTACCACAATCAACGATAACATTTGCCCAGTCTGAATGGGATGTATGAGGATTGCTGAGGGAGGGAAAAATGAGAATAGCGGATGCACAGGCCAGAATCTTGGATATGTGTGTCGTGGCAGAGGACTGGAGGGTTGTCAATGTTGCACCCTGACTAAAAAAGGAGAGGTGGAGTAAACTCTATATTTACTGTCACTGATGGGGCAATTTCTAGAGTTCACATCCCAGGACAAACGTATTTGATGCTGGAGAAAAGAAAAAAAAGCATGGACAACAAATGGCCAGCAGGAAGTATATGGTAAGACAAGTCATGTCTAGTAAATGTCAACAACAACAACTTATATTTATATAGTGCCTTTAATGTAATAAAACATCTCAAGATGCTTCACAGGAGCATTATGAAGCAACGTATGACACAGAGACACAACAGGAGATATGAGGTCAGATGACCAACAGCTTGGTCAAAGAGGAAGTTTTTATGTAGTATCTTAAGGGAGGAATGTGATGTAGCGTGTCAGTGAAAGTGGGATGCTGGCAATCTCACCGAACTAGTAATCTAGAGGCGCAGGCTCATTCCCTGGGGACATGGGTTCAAAGCCCACCATAACTGATGGTGGAATTTAAAATTCAATTATGTAATGCATTCAATTGATGAATAAAAAGCTGGAATTGAAATCTGGACTTAATAATGTTACTATGAAGCCATCATCGATTTTTATAACAATCTATCTGGTTCACTAATGTCCTTTAGGGAAGGAGATCTACCATCCTTATCTGTTCTGGTCTCCATTTAACTCAATGTGGTTCACTTTTAACTGTCCTCTGAAATAGTCTAGCAAGCCACTCAGTGTCAAGAATAATTATGGATGGACAATAAAGATGTAGGAATGGTATTCCAGAGATTTTCATAAGGGTCGTTAACTCGTCTAGGACATAACTCTGGAGACAGGTCTTTGTGTCTACATTCCTGGCAATGATAATGTGAAGCCTCATGTCCACATATATAAACAAATGTTGTTTATAAACTGTCTCGGACATAACTCTGGACACAGGTCTTTGTGTCTACATTCCTGGCAATGATAATGTGAAGCCTCATGTCCACATATATAAACAAATGTTGTTTATAAACTGTCTCGGACATAACTCTGGACACAGGTCTTTGTGCCTACATTCCTGGCAATGATAATGTGAAGCCTCATGTCCACATATATAAACAAATGTTGTTTATAAACTGTCTCGGACATAACTCTGGACACAGGTATTTGTGCCTACATTCCTGGCAATGATAATGTGAAGCCTCATGTCCACATATATAAACAAATGTTGTTTATAAACTGTCTCGGACATAACTCTGGACACAGGTCTTTGTGTCTACATTCCTGGCAATGATAATGTGAAGCCTCATGTCCACATATATAAACAAATGTTGTTTATAAACTGTCTAGGACATAACTCTGGACAGAGGTCTTTGTGTCTACATTCCTGGCAATGATAATGTGAAGCCTCATGTCCACATATATAAACAAATGTTGTTTATAAACTGTCTAGGACATAACTCTGGACACAGGTCTTTGTGTCTACATTCCTGGCAATGATAATGTGAAGCCTCATGTCCACATATATAAACAAATGTTGTTTATAAACTGTCATCTTTTTGATTGGTTACTCTATGGTTCAAACATGAGAATTACAAGAAAGAATGAGACAGCACTCAAAGCTCAAATTAAACACCAATGACTCTACTAGATTCAGTAGGAATACTACTAGTTTACAATTATACAAAATACCCATTCACAATGTACCGGTGAACAATACACCCATTAGTCACAAACATGTTGCAAAGAGTCATGCATACATGATAACCCAGTGAGCATTTCCCTCCCTGCTAATCGTTCTGTCGCTGACCAATCTCCTCGACCTTATCACAGAATCACTATTTCCAATGATTTTGCACCTTTCATATCAAGGTGGGCTGAATGTTTCACTGACAAGATCACACTGTCCTATCAAAATCCACCGTAGGCTACAATTGTCCAATGAGATGTCTAATTCTTTGTTCAGACGATGATATGAGATACTGCCTTGATGGTGAGCATGTGTTTACATTTCCTTCAGTAATTTCATCACCCCTTGTGGATGTTACAGATGCATCAGGATTGTTAACAGAACAAAAAATAGCAGATTTCATTCCTGGTCACAGACACATTTTGAACCACAGGACAATTAAACAATGCAAATCCCTTACATTCCTGACGTCTTACAAACTGCTACTTCGAGAATTTCTAGTTTATTTGCATTTCAAAACAAGACATTGTAAAGGAATTCATAGAGTCAAGGCAGCTGGAATCTAGAGGCCCCTCCCCCCCCACCCCCCACTGAACGACAATGACAATGACTTAAACCAGGCTCAAAGTACCATCATGGAAGGGTAGTAAGTTAATGACTGACCAATCAAATGAACAGAAATGGCCTTTTACCTAATATGGAACAGAACCAAGCTGGGAAATGTGTATAAATTAAGAGCTTGTAAGACCCCAAAAGCGCACATCATCATCAGGAAGAAGACGGAAGATAGACTCCAATGAAGAGACAAGGTTCCACAGTTAACCGGAGGTTGAGCACCGGGTGTTCCATTGTGAACACAACTGCTGACCACTTCCCTTTGCTCAGTATCACCATGTTCTGCTTATTGTGCAGAACTTCATTCAGTCTGTGAAGCTTGTGAAAACAGCCTTGTATCCATGCAGTTTTATAACTAGTCTGAGCTGCAAGTCCCTTTTAGATCTGATCTCCCAACATAGACTGTCATTGTACTTGACCTAAGTCTGACAATTACATTAAATCAAACCCCAGATCTTACAAGTGGAGCTGAAACCCGGGACTTTGACTACAATGCAAACCGAGGCTGTTGTAGCAAAGTTTTGCAAACATAGGAATATTCGTTTGACCAGTGAAAATTCTTGCAGGGATAAACTCTTTTGAGGGGCAGACGATTATACTGACCCAGTGATGTCTCTTTAAATACACATTATGTCACAAAAAGACAATGGGAAGAAGGGTCTCTGGGAAACATATGAGGAAGAGTTAAGCACTAAGTGTAATATGGAAAATATCCAGTCCCTGTTAGGAAACTGTCGATGGAAGCATGCACACGTTCCTTTTAAAATATAGTGAAGTTTATCCAGGTACACGTCTTGGCTAAACATCAGAAGGGTGAAAAGACTTTAAATCTGACTCCATATCCAGCATCACACCGTGCACAGTGCGATGAAGAAGTGTGAGAGTCACAGGTGAGAGAAATGGTAGCTCAAAGTGAACAGACCCAGCAGCAGCAGCAGACACAGCTACATGAGTTACACAATAAGCTAGTGTACTTTGATGTCACTATACAACAACAGACACTTAATGCAGGACAGGCTTGTGCAGTTCAGCAGCAGTTAGAGTTAGCAGAGAAACATATTGTTACTGTTACACAGGATAATGTCCAGTTGACCCAGAAGTTAGAGGATTCTAGAGGTGTCCTTAGGGAGTTACAGGAGTGACCCCACCGGAAGACAGAGCATGCACAGTGCAGGTCCAACTTTCAGTGATTGCAAACCCAGAGGGAAAGCAGCTCCCAGGCGGGTGTAGCAGCCGGCACAAAAAGCAGAGTATCACACAGGTGGTACTAAAACTGAGCAGGAGGCCTCAGATGTGGACAATGTTGGAGCGGGAGAACGTTTACCAATCTGTCCCGTTAAGGTAACCTCCTTGACAGGCTGTCCCGTTAATGTGGTGACAACACCGAATGGAACAGTCTGTTACTCTCAATCCCACCAAATCACGTGTGAGATTGAGATATAAAAGGAAAGGAAATCTTTCGGAGCCACAGTAAGGCTGAAACAATCTCTGAAGAGAACAGGAGGATAAGCTTGTGTTTGAGTAAGTGGGTCTGTTTTTGTATTTGAAGTTTCCTGTTTGATTTCTGTGTCTGTCTCAGCCAGTGTCTATTACGGTCAGTTACGTCTGGTCCTGCATGCTGTCTGAAAGTAGCTGGTTGTTTAACATGTGTGTATCATTACATTTTAAACTGGTGTGAGTGGGGAGGACAAAAATTTTGATAACATGGATGTTGGAGTGTTAAATAGCAATTGCTTTCAGCTGGGAAGGAGACAGAGAGAAAGAGAGACACAGAGAGAGAGAGAGTGAGAGAGGGAGTGAGTGAGTGAGAGAGAGAGAGAGAGGTGTTCCTCCAGGGGGCATAATGAGTAATGACACTCAGGGACAGAGGAAATGTGAGCTCTGGCACTTTGATTGTTCCTGTAGGTAAAAACCTTGAAAACCCTCTTTCCACCTCCTGCCGCTATGGGTGTGGATGACACGGACTGAAGTTCCTGTGTTTAACCGGGATCTATTCAGAATCTGGCACACTTGAGGCCTTCCACCATCGGTGGATACCGCAGGGGCTGGGATACAAAGAAAAAAGATGCATCAGTAATGCCGAGAATGGCATTTTAATTTGAGCATTTGGTTTATTTATCTATTTTAATAAAATTATTTTAAAATTTATATAAAGGGGACCTGGGGAATAAAGTCCCCATCGACAAAAATACAAAAGGGGCCTGAGGTATAAAGGCCAGCTTTAAAACAAACGGGGTTAGATCCAGAGTAAATCTCCCTCTACACAGTGGAGGGTTTGGAGGTAGAAACAGAGATGTCTAATGAGACCGAGGTCTCTGAACCTCCTCACCTCTCCATGAATAAGAGAAGGAGGCGTCCCTTCACTGCAGATTGCCGAGAGGAACAGGGTCTGTCTCCTGGTTGGTCCTCGGACTCCCCACGCTACCAGTACCATTGGAGCTCGAGGCCTAAGTTACAGCTTTTTATCCCACAAAATGGAGTGGGTACAGAAGCCTCTGTACCATTCACAACACGCGAGGTTGGGGGGGTGGGGGCGGGAGTGGTGAAGCTCCCCTCCCCTGATGGGGGAGACTGTGGATCCACCAGGAGAAAACATTCCATCTCCCACTGGGTCCGGTGTCCTGGGTGGGGCTGAGACCTGTGAGGGTCAACGCTCTCGGCCACCTGTTCCTGCCATCCAGGATGGATCCGCCCTGGAGGTTGATTTGAATAATGTTAACAGTGCCCTGTCTGCTGGTATTGTGGCGCTGGCAGGGTGGGAGATGGCCTCCTCTCTTTTCCTCGGGTCCCGCTTCGGCTGGATTTCCAGTGTCGAGACACAACTGCCTCCCCCTAGGCTGATCACAAGCCCGGGGACGGAGGGGGAGAGGGTGTCCTGAACCACAGGCACTCATATACCTAGTTTCCCCAGAGGAATCTAGGAATGACTCCGCCACCATCGATCCTGCGGGTGTGATCATGAGGGAGGTGAGACTAGCTGTCGTGGCCTGGATTTCCACTCCACAGAGTGTGGTGGATGTGTAGGCCACGGGCGGTGACGGCACGGAGGAGGATGGGGACTCGGTGTGGGGCACGGAGGACGACCTTGAATCCATTGCCATTGAGGTGGTGGACTCCCTCATGCCTCCTACCGAGTCTCCTCTCATGCCCATTGCAGAACTCCGGAACTTCATTGCTGCTTGCAGGGATTGTCACAATAAAGTTCAGATGGCCCTTGACCAGTGTGTGGAGCTGGCGCTGATCATCAGGTCTGTCCGTCTTGCCCTCAAGGTGGGTGGTAAATGTGAAAAAGATCGTGCGATGTCTGTTCAATGTGTCCTCTCTGGATTGCTGGGGGAGTGCAAGGCGATGAGCAGTTCCACTCTCTCCACACAGTAATGTATTGGTGACAGGATGGTGGTACTGTTGACATGAAGATATCCATAGCCAGACTCAACATCAACAGGAGCAGGGGGCGTCTCTCAGCCGTTTTCACAATCTCACAGTCCTCAGGGAAGGGAGATATGTGATGAGCTTTCTGCAGGAAACCCACATTGGGAGACGATGCTACCTGGCTCCTGGAGCGGCAGGGTGACTTGATGGATCAACTCCCTCGACTTGGTGGTCGCCTGGTGGAATCTCCATCCCAACTCCAGTGCCCTCATCAGGAGGCCTCAGGAGGAGAGTTCCGAATTGACCGACTCTACATTTCACAGACATACGCCTCCTGCATCTTGGTGGCCTTCATGTGGCTGGTGCCGTGCTCAGACTACCACCTGGTGTGGGCGGAGTTAACTCCACTCTGCACACGGGAGGGTACCGTGTACTGGCACTTTTTACAACTGGCTGCTGGAGGACGAGCGATTCCATGACTCATTCCGTCGATCTGGGCCGGCTGGAGAAGGAAGCAGGGGGGCGTCCTCTCCCTGAGTCTATGGCGGGATGTGGCAAGCCTCACATCCATGTCTTCTGTCAGAAGTAAGCAAAGGGGTCGACCAAGAGGCGGGAAACCGAGAATGGCGCCTAGAGAGGGAGGTGCTCGACTTGGAGTCCCATCTCAATCAGGCCATCACAGACCCCACGCTGTGACAGGTGTGAAAAGAGAAGAAGGGCGCGCTGAGGGACCTGCAATTCATATCGTCCCGAGGCGCATATTTAAGGTCGCAGATCCAGATCCTGGAAGATTTGGACTGGAAGATTTCCTGTTTCTTCTACTCACTGGAAAAATGGCCGGGGGTCCATAAGCAGCTCGTTGAGCTGCTGGCTGATGACGGATCCTCCATCACAGATCCGGAGGGAATGGGCTTCCTGGACCGTACCTATTACAGTGTGTTGTTTTCTCTGAACCCCTCCAGCGAGGACACGTGCAGAGTTTTATAGGAGGACCTGAAAAAGGATTGGAGTCTCCGCTCACATTGGCGGAGCTGTACGGTGCCCTCCACCAGTTCTCAAGGAGCAAATCGCTGTGGCAGGATGAGCTGACCGTGGAGTTTGGCAGCGTGTTCCTGGACGTCCTGGGGGACAAATACATGCGGGTCCTGGGGGAAAGCCTGGCGACCCGTGAGGTGCCCCTCTCGTGGCACAGGGCGGTTGTCATCCTGTTGCTGAAGAGGGGTGATCTCTGCTTGCTTACGAACTGGCGTCTGGTCTCCCTCCTTAACACGGATTATAAGATCTACCCCGTCCAGGAATTCCCAACACAAAGAGAGAAGCATCTCGAGAGACACTGTAACTACAGTCCCCAAACCTCGTCCAGAGTTGGGTCACCAAATCCTCTGTCCTCCCTGAATGTTTGCAGCAGCTCACAACACAGCCTCCAGAAAACCATCCACAGCACCTCCACCAACTTTATAATAGCAGATGTAAGTCAAAAGCCCCTCACCTTTAAGCTGGATGCCTGGTCATTTTCAATAGCACTAGAGGGGGTTCCTTGTGCTGCTGAATGTATGTTCAGCTGAGAGAGACTGACACAGACAGTCAGTGGATAAGCACAGACCAAGTTTGAAAGACGTATATCAAAGCTGCCGGAATGGCTGATTGACACCATATTCAGACCCCTCCTCATGCTACAGACACACACACACGTTACACCCACGCTAGCACCCCGGCCAGCCTGGGTGTCCTGTACAATGTACTGGATGTGACCGGCAGTGCAGCTCACACCATGTTATGGATCCAAACATCCACAGCACCAGTGGAGCTGGAGAGATGAAATGTGTGGTCAGTTTCAGGAATATTGGAAATGGACAGGGGATTGGGATAATCAGAGGGGTGAGGCCATGGAGGGATTTGATCATACGAGTGGGAATATTAAAATTGAGGTGTTACTGGACTAAGAGACAATGTAGGCCAGTGAGCACAGGGATGTTGGGTGAACAGAATTTGGTGTAAATTAGAAGAATGCAGCAGAGTTTTGGATGACCACAAGGTTACAGAGAGTAGAATGTGGGAGAGCAGCCAGGAGTGTGTTAGAATAGTCAAGTCTCGAGGTAACAAAGGCATGAATGAGGGTTTCAGCAAAAGATGAGACCATCCAGTGTCTACACCTGTCCACCTCAAAGACTGCCCTGTGTCCTATCCTCAGGCTGGTGGGGTATCAATGGACCCTCATCCAGTGTCTACCCCTGTCCATCTCAAAGACTGCCCTGTGTCCTATCCTCAGGCTGGTGGGGTATCAATGGACCCTCATCCAGTGTCTACCCCTGTCCACCTCAAAGACTGCCCTGTGTCCAATCCTCAGGCTGGTGGGGTATCAATGGACCCTCATCCAGTGTCTACCCCTATCCATCTCAAAGACTGCCCTGTGTCCTATCCTCAGACTGGTGGGGTATCAATGGACCATCATCCAGTGTCTACCGCTGTCCATCTCAAAGACTGCCCTGTGTCCTATTCTCAGGCTGGTGGGGTATCAATGGACCCTCATCCAGTGTCTACCCCTGTCCATCTCAAAGACTGCCCTGTGTCCTAACCTCAGACTGGTGGGGTATCAGCGGACCCTCATCCAGTGTCTACCCCTGTCCATCTCAAAGACTGCCCTGTGTCCTATCCTCAGGCTGGTGGGGTATCAGTGGACCCTCATCCAGTGTCTACCCCTGGCCATCTCAAAGACTGCCCTGTGTCCTATCCTCAGGCTGATAGGGTATCAGTGGACCCTCATCCCTCGATTTGCAGAGACTGTGCCTCCTCTTTATGAACTACCTAATGATGGCGATGACCAGGTTTAACCCGGTTGGACTGAAGAGATCACGGAAGCAGTAACACATTTGAAGAAATCTATCACACAACGTGTCTCATCTCACCTAACCCTGACAATACTTTCCACATTGAGTTGGGGGACACAGTGAAAAGCCTGACTGCTGACCTATGTAGAGAAAACCAGGAGAAACTACTCCCTATTGTGAATGATCCAGAATTGTGAGTGGGTCTGAACTGATTTACTCAGTTTGTGAAGGACATTTATTAACCACGTTCTGGGGCATCAAACATTTCACTTACATCACGGGGTTCAACAGGGTGATACTGCCCAGTCCATTATAAACTTTCCCATTACAGGAAAGCAGTAATAATAGTATTCCGCTGTCAGAGAGTCGTGGTCATTTCAGCAGGGAATGAGGCCATTCGGCCCATCGAGTCCATGCCAGCTCTTTGTAGATAAATCCAGTCAGTCTCATTCCCCAGCTCTGTCTCCATGTTCCTGCAAGTTTATTTCCCTCAATTGTTCACCCAATATCCTTCTGAAATCATTCACCATCTCTGTTTCCACCACCCTCGTAGGCAGTGATTTCTAGGCCTTTCCCACTCGCTGTGTAAAAATGTTGTACCTCACATCCTCCGTATCACTTGTCCACAACCTGAACTCTAGTGCTTGCACCATTAACTCATGGGAACATATTTTCCTGTCTACATTATCCAAACATGTTACCATCTTATATACCTCTATCAAATCTCCTCTTAATCTCCTGTACTCCATGGAAAACAATCCCAGCTTTTCCAAACTAACCTTGTAGCTGAAATCCTCCATCCCTGGAACCATTCTGGAAAATCTCCTCTACACCCTGTCAAGGACCCTCAGATCCTTCCTAAAGTGTGGTGAACAGAACTGGATGCAGTCCTCCAGTTGGGGCATAACGAGAGCTTCATAAAGTTACAGCATGACTTTACTTATTCTGTACTCACTACCTCTATTTACGAATCCAAAGATCTCATATGCTTTACGAACGACTCTCTTAATATGTCCTGCCACCTTTAAGTATCTATGTACATCAAACCTATGTCCTTCTGCCTCTGCACACTCTTGAGAAGTGTACCACACTCTTGAGAACTGTGCCATTAAGTGTACACTGCCTCAACCTGTTGCTTCTGATAAAATGTATCACCTCACACTTGTCTATATTAAATTCTATCTGCCTCTTGGCTGCTCGTTCTGCTAGCGTATCTATGTCCTGTTACATTGATCGGTATCAACCTCACTGTCTGCTGCACCTCCAAGTTTGTCATTATCAGCAAATTTTGAAATATTGCTCTGTATTCCAATCTCCAAATTATTTATACATATCATAAAAAAAGCAGTGGTCCTAGCACTGACCCTTGGGGAACACCACTGTCTACCTTCCTCCAATCTGAAAAACAACTATTTACCACAACTCACTGTTATCTTTCATTAAGCCAGTTTCTGTATTATCCAAGCTGTCCTACCCTCCTATTCCATGATCATCAATTAACTGTCCAGCTGTCACTAACAGACTGAAAGAAACTACAAGTGCAGATTAAAATTAAGTGAAATGCTAAATGTAAAAAATAACTAAATTTTGGAAAGAGATCAACTCAAAATTCAGTCACTCATTAACTTTACTGCATCTAGCACTCTGTACAAGCCGTACTCCCTAAATCTGGACTCTGTGCAACTTACTGCGTTTAGAGTTTAGGGAGAGAATTCCAGGGCTTAGGGATGACAACAGAAGGTGCCGGAAATACTCAGCAAGTCTGGCAGCATCTGTGTAGAGAGAAATAGAGTTAATGTTTCAGATCTGTGACCATTCATCAGAACTGGTAAACGTTAGAAATGTAACAGTCTTTGAGCAACTGAAAGAGGAGAAGGGGGAAGAAGAAGAATAAGGAAGGACAGTCATGGGACGGAGAGGGGAGAGATTAAATGACAGACTGTCACATTTCTAACGTTTACCAGTTCCAATGAAGGGTCATAGATCTGAAACATTAACTCTGTTTCTCTCTACACAGATGCTTCCAGACTTGCTAAGTATTTCCAACACTTTATGTTCTCATTTCAGAGTTCCAGCATCGGCAGTATTTTGTTTTTATTTTAGTGTTTAATTCACTGCCACGTCTACTCCAGGAATGCCTACCTTGAAGAAGTTCTGCTCTTCTCTTCCATGCTTAGGACCTCGGCAGCTGAAGGCACGGCTCCCAATGGTAGAGTAATTAAAATGGGGGATGCTCAAGAGGCCAGAATTAGATGTGTGCTGATATAGGGAGCGGTGAGGCAATGAGTGATTAGAAAAGAAGGCTAAGAGTTTTAAAATTGAGGTGTTACTGACCAGGATCCAATGTAGGTCAGTGAGTACAGGGGGTGATGGGTAAACAGGACTTGGTGTAAGTTAGGACATGGACAGCACTGTTTTGGATCACCTCAAGTTTATAGAGGGTAGAATGTGGGAGACCAGCCAGGAGTGTGTTGGAATAGTCAAGTCTACAGGTAACACAGGCAAGGGGATGTCTTTCATCAGCAGAAAAGCTGAGAGAGGGGCAACGTTGTGTGATGATACAGAGGTGGAAATAGTCAATTCTAGTGGCAGCGTCAATATTTGGTAGGAATATCATCGCAGGGTCAACTATGACAGCAGCTTGTGAACAGTTTGGTTTAGTCTCAGACAGTTGCCAAGGAGAGGGATGGAGTATGTAGCTAGGGAACGTTTGATGTGGGGTTTGAAAACACTGGCTTCAGTCGTCCTAATATTTTATTGACATGGCAGATGTGTGAGGTGATGCGTTGTGAGAATATTTTACTATATTATTTATTCATGGGATGTGGGTGTCGTTGGCTGGGCCAGTATTTATTGTCCATCCATAATTGCCCTTGAAAAGGTGATGTCGAGCTGCATGCCGATGCATGAGGAGAGATAATACAAGCTACGTGGTACCACTTTACAGGTGGTGAGAATAAGAGAGAGACCTTGGGTGTTTGTGTGCTATCTTTGAAGTTAGCTGGACAGGTAAACAAACATTTGACAAAGCAAATATATTCTTAGGCTTTATTAATAGAGACACAGAGTAGAATAGTCAGGATGTTATATTAATCCCATAGAAAAGACTAGTTCATCTGCACCTGGAGTATTGTGTCCAATAATGGAAAACCCACTTTAGGAAGGACATTAAACCTTTGGAGAGGGGATAAAAGAGTTTCACTGGAACATTTCCAGGGATGAGGAATTACAGTTATGTAGCTGGGATTGTTCACCTTAGAGTAGGGAAATTTAAAAGGAGGTCTGATCGAAATGTTTAAGATTATGTGGAGTTTAGATAAATTAAATAAAGTGAAATTGTTTTCAATGTGCGAGGGGCCATTAACCAGAGGACACAGATTTACGGTGATTGGAAACAAGAAGCAGAGGTGACACGGGGATTTTTTTATGCAATGGGTGTTTCGGATTTGCAATGTGTGGTCTGATAGGCTGAAGGATATAGAGTCAATAGTAGATTCCAAAAGGGAATTGGATAGATATCTTAAGGCAGAAAAAATGGAAGAATCTGTGAAAGAGCCCGGGTGAGGGACTAACTGGAAGCTCCTCAAAAGTGACAGCACAGACTTGATGGACCAAATGGCCTCCTTCAGTGCAATGCTATTCTATAATTCCTATGATTGTTCCTGCCTGTACTTTCCCAATACTCCTATTCTTTCACCAGGTGTTTGATAATGTATCACATAATAGCCGTGTTACCAAATTAGAAACACATGGGATTAAAGGGTCAATGTCAGCAGTGGCTCACTTTGTCGTTCTCTCCCCTTTCAGTCACAAGGTTCGAGGATCAAGTGTCACAGCAGGACTTGATCATAAGAATCAAGGCTGACACTGCAGTGCAATACCGAGTGAGTATTGCACTGCCAGATGCACCATCTTTTGAATGAAACGTTAAACCAAGGCCCCGTCTCTCCTCTCAGGTGGATGTTAAATATCCCATCGTACTATCCTGGTCAATATTTATCATTCAATCAACATCACAAAAACAGGACTGATTATTATCACATTGCTGCTTGTGGGAGTTTGCTCTCAGTCATAGATTACAAGAGTGACCACACTTTAAAAAGTACCAGTTGGGAGTAAGATGCTTTGTGACGTCCAGTGGTCATGAAAGGCGCTATAGAAATGCAGCTCTTTTTTATATTCAATGCCAGCATGCAGGAAATTAGCTAAGTGACAGAAAGCAGAGAGTAGTGGAGAATGGTTGTTGTTCAGTCTGGAGGGAAGTACACAGTGGGATTCCCCAGGGTCACTGTTGGGATCACAGTTGCTGTATGTTAATGCAATGGGCTTGTGTACAGAGGGGATAATGTCAAAGTTTTCAGATGGCAGGAAACTCAGAAATGTTAACAAACAGTGAGAAGGATCGTAACAGACTTCAGGAGGACAGAGACTGACTGGTGAAATGGGCAGGAACATGGCAGATGTAATTTAACACAGTGAAGTGTGAAGTGAGACATTTGGGTAGGACGTATGAGGAGAAACAATATAAACTAAATGGTACCATTATAACGTGGGTGAAGGATTAGAGAGACCTGCGGTGTACACACACAGATCATTGAAGGTAACATGTAGTGTCCTTGGTGTTAGAGAGAGGCACAGAGTAATAAAACTCAGGAGGAAATGCTGATTTTTATACATCATTGGTTTGGTCCCAGCTGGAGAATTGTGTCCAATTCTGATATGATTTTCAAGAATATGGGATATGGACAGGGGAATGGGACTAATTGGAGGGGTGAGGCCATGGAGGGATTCAAACACAAGAATGGGAATATTTAAATTAAGGTGCTGCCAGACCGGGAGCCAATGTAGATCAGTGAGCACAGGGGTGATGGGTGATCAGGATTTGATGTGAGTTAGAACACAGGCAGCTGAGTTCCGGATGGGCTGTGGTTTATGGAGGATTATAACTGGAAGGGTGACCAGGACAGAATTGGAATAGTCTAGTGTGGATTTAACAAAGGCGCGGATGAGGGTTTATGCAGGAGATGCTTTGAGACAGAGGTGGAGACGGGTGATATTACAGAAATGGCAGTAGGCAGGTTAAGTGATGGAGAGAACATGGCGATGAACTCAGCTCAGGTATAAATAGAACATAGAGGTAGTAAACTGTCTGGTTCAGCCTCAGATATTGGCTAGTGAGGTGGATACAGACAGTGGATCGGGAACAGATTTTGTGAGATGGACTGAAGACAGAGGCTTCAGTATTCCCAGGATTTACATGGCAAGAACACAAATCAGTGACATATGGTTTATAGATATAATAGTTGGATACAGAGACTTACCAGGGACACCAATAATAGCGAGGAAGGGATAGTAAATCGTTTCAATCATCTTTAGTACATAATAGATTCTCCTTTCTAATGTTCTCCAATAATAATCTGCAGTAACTTCGCCAAACCAATAGGAAAAACTCTTTCTGCCCATTTTTGAAACATTCCAATCTATTATTCTCAGATTCTGATCCATTTTTGTTACATTCCAATCTATTGTTCTCAGATTATGATCCATTGTTGTAAAACTCCAATATATTGCTCTCAGATTCTGATCAATCCTTTTCCGCTCTCTGGAGCTGCTGTTAGTGTGAGGGTGATGCTCCCGGCTTGGAACAACACATTGGAGGAAATCCCTTATTAATAGAAGTGGAAAACTCTCCAATGACACAATTAGGGTCCATGGAGACTGACATTAATTACACACACTGAACAAACAGATACAGTTAACCCCTGTCAAACCAACCATTAGTGTTCCAAAATAAAGTAGAACATTTACCCAGACTGGATGGGATGTGTGAGGTTTGTTAAGGGAAGGAGTGGCAGAGTCACTGGCTAGAAGCTTTCACTCCTCCTTGGCTATGGGAGTAGTGACAGGGGAGTGGAGGACTGTAAATTATGCACCCTGTTTAAAAAAAGAGATTGGATAAACCCTGTAACTTCTGACCAATCAGTCTTATGTCGGCGATTGGAAATTTCTGGAGGCCATAACCCAGCTCAAAAATATATCTTTCTTGGAAAAACATCTGATAATAAATGACAAACAGGATGGATAGCTTGATAACCAATCATGTCTGATAATCTTGATCAAGATAGTTGATGACATAACTGTGAGTGTTGATGAGGGCAGCTTGATTCGTGTTATGTATATGATCTTTCAAAAGGCCTGTCATCAAATGACATTTCATAGACTTGTTATGAAAAACTGGATGACATGGATTAATGTGACAGTGATAGTTTGGATAGGACATTGACTCAGGGACAGAAAGCAGAGAGAAGTTGTGAACAGACATTGTTTATTCTGGGGGAGGAGAAGTATACAGTGATGTTTCTCGAGGGTCAGTATTAGAACCAGTGCTGTTCCTGACATATAGATAGATGCATGATATCGACTTAAATGTAAAAATAAACAATTTCAACTCCTGCAGATGACATGAAACTCATATGTAAGGGTGGCAAAGGCGCAGACCACAGAATTATCCAACCTCACAGACTGTAAATGTTTTTTTAAAATTATCATGGCCTCTCATCCAACACCAATGTATTTCTCACTCTAATTTATTTGTGTGTGATTCTCGTTTGAGTGTATGCGTGAATGAGTAGCGTGCATGTTTATTATTTTATTCAGATCCAGTTTAGATCGTTAAGTATAATAAACTCACCTCTTGTTTAATCTCAAGAAAACCTGTCTGACTTGCTCTTTCACGAGCACAATAAAGATATAAGGTAAAATACTCACTGAGGTGGTCAGCACGACCAATGTGAAAAACCCTATTGTGGTCAAATGAGAGATAGGAGAAGAGGGGATCTGGGACCCCTCCTCACATGGCTGTAACAGAAATTGATTGTAACCCAATGACAAACGAGAAATTAGAAGTAGGAAAAACAATTGATTCCCAGAAAAAAATGAAGATTTCAATGTAGGTTTTATTGTGGCTTTCGCTGCTACAGCACTAAAAAGTTTACATTCGGAGACAGTACCATCCGAAGCCACAGCTCATGAAAATATGAACAGATGAATTAGGATCACGAGTAGGCCACTCGGCCCCTCAAGCCTGCTCTGCCATTCAATAAGGTCATGACTAATCTGATTGTAAACTCGACTTCACATTTCCGCCTGCCCCCGATAACCTTTCACCCCCTTGCTTCTCAATAATCTATCTACCTCTGCCTTACAAATATTCAAAGACTCTGCTTCCAGCGCCTTTTGAGGAAGAGATTTCCAAAAACACATGACCCTCACAGGAAAAAAATCTCCTCATCTGTGTGTTAAATGGGTGACCCCCTTATTTTTAAATAGTGACCCCTAATTCTAGATTCTCCCACAATGGGAAACATCCTTTCCACATCCACCCCGTCAAGACGCCTCAGAGTACTATATGTTTCAATCAAGTCTCCTCTTACTCTTGTAAATTCCAGCGGATACAAGCCCAGCCTGTCCAATATTCCCACATAAGACGGCCCGCCCATGCCAGGTATCAGTCTAAATAGCCTTCTATGTACTGCCCCCAATACATTTACATTTTTCCATTAAGAAGGAGACCAATACTGTACACAGTACTCCAGATGTGGTCTCACCAATGCCCTGTAAAACTGAAGCATGACCTCCATACTTTGGTATTCAATTTCTCTTGCAGTAAACAATAACATTCTATTAGTTTTCCAATTACGTGCTGTACCTGCTTACTAGCCTTTTGTGATTCATGCACTTGGACACCCAGATCCCTCTGCATCTCAGAGCACTGCAATCTCTCACCATTTAGATAACAGGTTCTTTTTTATTCTTCCTGCCAAAGTGGACAATTTCACACTTTCCTGCAGTATACTCCATTTTCCAGGTCTTTGCCCACTCACTTAACCTATCTATATTCCTTTGCAGTCCCCTATGTCCTGTTCACAGCTTAGTTTCCTACATATCTTTGTGTCATGGGAAAATTTAGCAACCATACCTTCGGCCCCTTCATCCAATTCATTTATATAAATTGTAAAAGGTTGAAGATCCCTGTGGTACACCACTCGTTTCATCTTGCCAACCAGAAAATTACACATTTATGCTGACATTCGGTTTTCTGTTAGCTAGTCAATCTTCTTTCCAGACCAATATGTTACCCCCGACACCATGAGCTTTTATTTTCCACGATAAACTTTGATGTTGCATCTTATCAAATGCCTTATAGAAATCTAAGTGCAGTACATCCACCGGTTCTCCTTCATCCACAGCACATGTAACTCAAAGAACAAAGAACAAAGAAAATTACAGCACAGGAACAGGCCCTTCGGCCCTCCAAGCCTACGCCGATCCAAATCCTCTATCTAAACCTATCGCCTATTTTCTAAGGGTCTGTATCTCTTTACTTCCTGCCCATTCATGTATCTGTCTAGATACATCTTAAAAGACGCTATCGTGCCCGCGTCTACCACCTCCACTGGTAATGCGTTCCATGCACCCACCACCATCTGCATAAAGAACTTTCCACACATATTCCCCCTAAACTTTTCCCCTTTCACTTTGAACTCATGTCCCCTTGTAATTGAATCCCCCACTCTGGGAAAAAGCTTCTTGCTATCCACCCTGTCTATACCTCTCATGATTTTGTACACCTCAATCAGGTCTCCCCCTCAACCTCTGTCTTTCTAATGAAAATAATCCTAATATACTCAACCTCTCTTCATAGCTAGCGCCCTCCATACCAGGCAACATCCTGGTGAACCTCCTCTGCACCCTCTCCAAAGCATCTACATCCTTTTGGTAATGTGGCGACCAGAACTGCACGCAGTATTCCAAATGTGGCCGAATCAAAGTCCTATACAACTGTAACATGACCTGCCAACTCTTGTACTCAATACCCCGTCCGATGAAGGAAAGCATGCCGTATGCCTTCTTGACCACTCTATTGACCTGCGTTGCCACCTTCAGGGAACAATGGACCTGAACACCCAAATCTCTCTGTACATCAATTTTCCCCAGGACTTTTCCATTTCCTGTATAGCTCACTCTTGAATTGGATCTTCCAAAATGCATCACCTCGCATTTGCCCTGATTGAACTCCATCTGCCATTTCTCTGCCCAACTCTCCAGTCTATCTATATTCTGCTGTATTCTCTGACTGTCCCCTTCAGTATCTGCTACTCCACCAATCTTAGTGTCGTCTGCAAACTTGCTAATCAGACCACCTATCCTTTCCTCCAAATCATTTATGTATATTACAAACAACAGTGGTCCCGGCACGGATCCCTGTGGAACACCACTGGTCACACGTCTCCATTTTGAGAAACTCCCTTCCACTGCTACTCTCTGTCTGCTGTTGCCCAGCCAGTTCTTTATCTGTCCAGCTAGTACACCTTGGACCCCATGTGCCTTCACTTTCTCCATCAGCCTACCATGGGGAACCTTATCAAACGCCTTACTGAAGTCCATGTATATGACATCTGCAGCCCTTCCCTCATCAATCAACTTTGTCACTTCCTCAAAGAATTCTATTAAGTTGGTTAGACATGACCTTCCCTGCACAAAACCATGTTGCCTATCACTGATAAGCCCATTTCCTTCCAGATGGGAATAGATCCTATGCCTCAGTATCTTCTCCAGCAGCTTCCCTACCACTGATGTCAGGCTCACCGGTCTATAATTACCTGGATTTTCCCTGCTACCCTTCTTAAGCAAGGGGACAACATTAGCAATTCTCCAGTCCTCCAGGACCTCACCCGTGTTTAAGGATGTTGCAAAGATATCTGTTAAGGCCCCAACTATTTCCTCTCTCGCCTCCCACAGTAACCTGGGATAGATCCCATCCGGACCTGGGGACTTGTCCACCTTAATGCCTTTTAGAATACCCAACACTTCCTCCCATCAAAGAAACTCCATCAAAGAAATCCAACAAACTGATTAAACATGACTTAACTTTCATAAATCCATGTTGATTCTGCCTGATTACCTCGATTTGTTCTGAGTGCCGGCTATATCATCTCTAATAATATCTTCTAAATTTTTCCCCAAGACAAATGTGAAGCTAACTGGCCTGTAGTTTCCTACTTTCTGTCTCCCTCCCTTTTTGAATAAAGGAGTTATATTGCCAATAAAGGAGTTACATACAGAGTGAAGTAACTTGGTATAGGTTAAACGCCCTGTCTGCTGAAAAGTTGAGTAATGTAGCCGGAAGGTTCGGGATTACACTCCGGCCAAACGCTAGGGAATACGTAATTGTTAGACTTGTGGCCAACCATTTTTCACTTGAAGCTGAAGGCTCAAACAGGGTTAGAATCAGTAACAGATAGAGTAATGTTAGCTAAGGTAAAACTAGAACAGAAAGGACTAGAATTGGAAGTCCAGAGAGAGCGAGAAAGAGCAGAGTGAGTGTCAAGAAAGGGAAAAAGTAAGAGTGTTCCAGAAGGAGAAGGAGGAAAGGGAATTATGGCGGCTCAAACAACTAGATGAAGATCCAGTACACCCAGTGAAGGCACAGCTGCTGACGGAGCTATCCCGAAATCATGACCATGTGCTGAGCTCTTAAAGTTCTCCCAGTTCATTCTAAAGTTCAATGAGGAGGATGTGGCAGCACTTTTCTTTCCTTTTAAAACATTTTCAACGCAACTGCAATGACCGTCAGAGAACTGGACGCTGGTTTTACAAAATAAAATAATAGGAAAAGATGAAAGTTCATCAGATTATGAGAGGACTGAAAATGCTATCCTGGGCCCATATGAGATAGTACTGGAGCTGGACCAGCAAAAATTCAGAATCTTTGTGAAGCAGCCTGACCAAACCTACCTGGCGTTTGAAAGAGTTAAGCAATTTCGGAACATTGGAACATAGGAGCTGCAGTAGGACATCGAGCCTGTTCCACCATTCAATATGATAATAGCTGATCATCCACTTCATGCCTTTTTCCGACACAATCCCCATTTCCCGTTATGTCACTGGTATTTAGGCCGAGGCATTGAGTACACCAATTGGGACATCATGTTACATTTGTACGTAACATTGGTTAGGCCGCATTTGGAGTATTGTGGGCAGTTCTGGTCATCGTACTACACAAAAGATGTGATTAAGAGAGAGAGGGTGCAGAAAAGATTCAAAAGGATGTTGCCTGGTTTGAAGGGCTTGAGTTATAAAGAGACTGGATAGGCTGGGTCTGATTTCCCTGCAGCGAAGGAGGCTGAGAGGAGACATGATAGAGGTACATAAAATTAAGAGAGGCATAGGTAGGGTAGATAGCCAGAGTCTGTTTCCCATGCTAGGGGTGACTAAAACTAGAGTGCGTAGATTTAAGTTGAGAGGGAGGAGGTCTAAAGGGATCAAAGGGGTAAATGTTTCACACAAAGAATAGTGGGTATTTGGAATGATCTGCCTGAGGAAGTGGTGGAGGCAGGAACAGTAGTGACATTTAAGAGGCATCTGGACAGGTACTTGAATGAACACAGCATCGAGGGATATGGAATTAATGCAAGCAGTTGGGATTAGTATAGATCGGCATCATAGTCAGCCCAGACACGGTGGGTCGAAGGGCCTGTTTCTATGCTGTACGACTCTATGACTCCATTTAGAAATCTGTTAATCTCTGCTTTAAACATACTCAAATACTGAGCTTCCACAGCCCTCCGGGGTAGAGAATTCCAAAGATTCACAACCCTCTGAGAAAAGGCATGTCTCCTCATCTCTGTCTTCAGTGGATTTCCACTTATTTCGAAATTGTTTCCCCTGGTTCTAGATTCCCCAACCAGGGGAAACATGTTAGCTGCATCTACCCTGTCTATCACTTTCAGTATTTTGTAGGTTTCAGTGACATCACCTCTTATTCTTCGAAACTCTAGAGAATACAGGCCCAGTTTCTCCAATCTCTCTTCATGGGATGGTCCCGCCATCTCGGGAACAAGTCTGATGAACCGTCATTGCACTCCCTCTATGATCATAACATCCTTCCTAAGGTAAGGGGACCAAAACTGCACACATTACTCCAGGGGCAGTCTAACCAAGTTTCCACACAATTGCAGCAAAACGTCACTACTACTGCACTCAAATCCACTTCAATAAAGGCTAACATACCATTAGTCTTCCTAACTGCTTTCTGCACCTGCATGTTTGTTTTCAGTGACTTATTGATGAGGACATCCAGGTCGCTTCGTATAACTACACTTTCTAATCTCTTACCGTTTAAGAAATACTCTGCACATCTGTTCCTGCGACCGAAGTGGATAACCTCACATCTTTCCACATTATATTTCAACTGCCATGTTCTTGCCCACTCACGAAGTCCGTCCAAATCCCCTTGAAGCCGTTTTGCATCTTCCTCGCAACACTCATTCCCATCTAGTTTACTGGCATCTGAAAACCTGGAAATATTACATTGGTCCCCACATCCTAGTCATTGATACATATTGTGAACAGCCGGGGCCCAAGCACTGATCCCTGCAGTACCCCACTCATCACAGCCTGCCAAGGCAAGAATGACTCATTTATTCCTACTCTGCTTTCTGCCTGTTCTTCTTCTTTGGGCCTCCTTATCTCGAGAGACAATGGATACGCGCCTGGAGGTGGTCAGTGGTTTGTGAAGCAGCGCCTGGAGTGGCTATAAAGCCCAATTCTAGAGTGACAGGCTCTTCCACAGGTGCTGCAGAGAAATTTGTTTGTTGGGGCTGTTGCACAGTTGACTCTCCCCTTGCGCCTCTGTCTTTTTCCTGCCAACTACTAAGTCTCTTAGACTCGTCACATTTTAGCCCTGTCTTTATGGCTGCCCGCCAGCTCTGGCGAACGCTGGCAACTGACTCCCACGACTTGTGATCAATGTCACAGGATTTCATGTCGCGTTTGCAGACGTCTTTAAAGCGGAGACATGGATGGCCGAAGGGTCTGATACCAGTGGCGAGCTCGCTGTACAATGTGTCTTTGGGGATCCTGCCATCTTCCATGCGGCTCACATGGCCAAGCCATCTCAAGCGCCGCTGACTCAGTAGGGTGTACAAGCTGGGGATGTTGGCCGCCTCGAGGACTTCTGTGTTGGAGATACGGTCCTGCCACCTGATGCCAAGTATTCTCCGGAGGCAGCGAAGATGGAATGAATTGAGACGTCGCTCTTGGCTGACATACGTTGTCCAGGCCTCGCTGCCATAGAGCAAGGTACTGAGGACACAGGCTTGATACACTCGGACTTTTGTGTTCCGTGTCAGTGCGCCATTTTCCCACACTCTCTTGGCCAGTCTGGACATAGCAGTGGAAGCCTTTCCCATGCGCTTGTTGATTTCTGCATCTAGAGACAGGTTACTGGTGATAGTTGAGCCTAGGTAGGTGAACTCTTGAACAACTTCCAGAGCGTGGTCGGCAATTCTGCCTGTTAACTAATCCTTAATCCATGCCAGTACATTATCTCCTATTCCTTGTGCTTCAATTTTACTAACCAACATCCTGTCGGGGACTTTATCAAAAGCTTTCTGAAAATCCAAGTATACCACGTCCACCGACTCCCCTTTATCAAATCTGTGCGCAACATCCTGAAATAACTGCAACAGGTTCGTCAAACATTGTTTCCCATTTATATATCCATGTTGACTCTGCCCAATCAGATCCATTTATCACATTCTTTAGAATAGAGTATAGCTTGTTCCCAGCGACTGATGTAAGGCGAACATGTCTGTAGTGCCCTGTTTGCTCTCTCCGTCCATTCTTAAATACTGGGGAGACTTTTTCTATCTTCTAATCTACAGGAACAGTTCCAGAATCTACAGAATATTGAAAGATATTCACCAATGTATCCACTATTTCCAAAGCTACCTCTTTCAACACTCTGCGATGTAGAATATCAGGTCCTGGGGACTTGTCAACCTTCAGCTCTATTAATTTCTCCAAGCTAACCATCTTACTCATACTAATTTCCTTCACTTCCTCAATCCCCCTAGTCCCTTAGATCTCTAACTCTGGGAGATTTCTTGTATCTTCCTCAGGCAGACACAAAATAATCATTTAGCTTCTCTGCCATTTCTCAATTCCCCATTATAAATTCTCCTGACACTGCCTGTAATGGACCCACATTTGTCTTAGCTAAACTTTTCCTTTTTCCATACCTGTAGAGGATTTTACAGTCCATTTTGTGTTTGTTTTTGGCCAGTGATATGAGCGCTCAAGATAGAGCCCACATATGAAACCCTCAGAGCGGTGATCCTCCTCGAGGAGTTCACAAACTCGCCCCCCTCCCAGTAAAACCCACATAGAGGGCCAGAAGGTTCACAGATATTCTGGCTGATGAATTTTCCCTTGTACGCAAAGCCTTAACCCCAGAGGGAACTCCGTTCCTAGTCACCCCAAAGATCCGAGAATAAAAGGTGGAAGGGTGATCGGAGTCCGAGCAGCCATGGGCAAGAACGAAAAGTGGGACACACAAGGGTCCATCCTCAGGCCAAATAGGACGGTACTGAGAGCAGGAGTAATGGCTGAAGATCTGTATGTTTTCACTGGAATAAGGCAGATCACCATCGAGATGACTAATGGACGTGACGGGGAAAACCTGTAGGATTAATCAGGGTCCACCAGAGCAGTGCAGGAAAACGGGCCATGATGGAAAACACAGCAGATCAGGCTGTGCTTTTAACTGTCGCAGTCAGGCCCAGTAAACCTACCGCCGAGCGTGTGGGAAACTTAACAAAATCCCAGAGTTACCAGGATTTTGTATTCCAAGGAAAAGTGACCCCATACCCCTCGAGTGCGGCAAGCAAGCCCATCGTCATACTGAGGGATACAGGGGCCACCCAATCCCTTCACCTGGGAAAAGGCATCACCTTTCCTCCAGAGAGTACAGTGAATGCTGGAGTGTGAGTGAATGCTATCGGAAGACAGTATATGTCCATACCTTTATATCAGCTGCACTTGGTGTGTGACCCAGTTTCAGGACCGGTAACCATGGGAATTGTACCTAGATTACCGGTGTATGGGTCGACCTGCTCCTGGGTAATGATCTGACAAGGGAAAAGGTGGCAGCTTCCCCAGTAGTTCTTGAGACACCAAAAGAGGTCAGAGAGACAGAAGTTACAGAAGAAGGTCCCAGGCATTCTCCCTGATTGTGTGGTGACTCGGTCCATGGCCAAACAATCTCCTGAACTTACACAGCAGACGGATGACCCTACTGTCTGGTTGTCTCAAACCTTCTTTGGGAAGTTAGAGGACCCAAAGTATGTGTTAAACAGATCGTCCTTAGTTGAGTCTCTGTGTTAAAAAAATAGCACAGACTGTCCAAACCAAAACTGAAGCAGAGGGAGTTGCAGAGTGCTACTATTTAAAGAATGAGGAGCTGATGTGGCAGTCGAGACCTGCTCACAGACCTAAGGATGAAGACTGGACAGTGGTTCACCGCATAGTGGTGCCGCTGGGGACCCTTACAGAAATATTAAGAATGGCCCACGAACATCCACTGACTGGACATGTCGGAGTACGAAAAATAGAAGACCGCATAAGAGAACATTTAGACTGGCCACAACTCACAATTCACCAAAGTGAAGGACTTGGTGGATGATAAGCCAATGGAAGGGAGTGCAGATAGTCTCGGTCATGTGGTTATCAAAAAGGAGGCGTTGGGCGTCTTGCAAAGCATTAAGGTAGATAAGTCCCCAGGGCCTGATGGGATCTACCACAGAATACTGAGGGAGGCAAGGGAAGAAATTGCTGGGTCCTTGATTGAAATCTTTGCATCCTCATTTGCTACAGGTGAGGTCCCAGAGGACTGGAGAATAGCCAATGTTGTTCCTTTGTTTAAGAAGGGTAGCAAGGATAATCCAGGAAATTATAGGCTGGTGAGCCTTACGTCAGTGATAGAGAAATTATTAGAGAGCATTCTTCGGGACAGGATTTACTCCCATTTAGAAACCAACGAACTGATTAGCGAGAGGCAGCATGGTTTTGTGAAGGGGAGGTCGTGTCTCACTAACTTGATTGAGTTTTTTGAGGAAGTAACGAAGATGATTGATGAAGGAAGGGCAGTGGATGTTCTCTACATGGACTTCAGTAAAGCCTTTGACAAGGTCCCTCATGGCAGACTGATACAAAAGGTGAAGTCACACGGGATCAGAGGTGAGCTGGCAAGATGGATACAGAACTGGCTCGGGCATAGAAGACAGAGGGTAGCAGTGGAAGGGTGTTTATCTGAATGGTGCGCTGTGACTTGTGGTGTTCCGCAGTTCTGTGACCTTTGCTGTTTGTAGTGTCTATAAATGATTTGGAGGAAAATGTAGCTGGTCTGATTAGTAAGTTTGTGGACAACACAAATATTGGTGGAGTTGTGGATAGTGATGAGGATTGTCAAAGGATACAGCAGGATATAGATCGGTTGGATACTTGGGCGGAGAAATGGCTGATGGAGTTTAATCCGGACAAATATGTGGTAATGCATTTTGGAAGGTCTAATGCAGTGGGACGTATACAGTCAATGGCAGAACCCTTAGGAGTATTGACAGGCAGAGAGATCTGGGCGTACAGGTCCACAGGTCGCTGAAAATGGCAACGCAGGTAGATAAGGTAGTCAAGAAGGCATCCAGCATGCTTGCCTTCATCGGTCGGGGCATAGAGTATAAAAATTGGCAAGTCATGCTGCAGCTGTACAGAACTTTAGTTAGGCCACACTTAGAATAATGTGTGCAATTCTGGTCGCCACACTACAAGAAGGACGTGGAGGCCTTGGAGAGGGTAAAGAAGAGGTTTACCAGGATGTTGCCTGGTCTGGAGAGCATTAGCTATGAGGAGAGGTTGGATAAACTCGGATTGTTTTCACTGGAACGACGGAGGTGGAGGGGCGACATGATGGAGGTTTACAAAGTTATGAGTGGCATGGACAGAGTGGATAGTCAGAAGCTTTTTCCCAGGGTGGGAGAGTCAGTTACTAGGAAAAATAGGTTTGCGGTGAGAGGGGCAAAGTTTAGAGGGGATGTGCGAGGAAAGTTCTTTACACAGAGGATGGTGAGTGCCTGGAATTTGCTGCCGGTGGAGGTGGTGGAAGCAGGTACGAAAGCGACGTTTAAGAGGCATCTTGACAAATACATGAATAGGATGGGAATAGAGGATACAGTCCCTGGAAGTGCAGAAGATTTTAGTTTAGGCAGGCATCAAGATCGGCGCAGGCTTGGAGGGCCGAATGGCCTGTTCGTGTGCTGTACTGTTCTTTGTTCCACGAAGATGTGGTGGAGCTCTGTAAAACTGGTCACATGTGCCAGGTTGTGCGGAAGCCACAACCGGCAATAAAACCTGCATCCCTAATTCCCATACAGTTTTTGGGGAACCCTTCAGCAGAGTGCTGGTGGATTGTGTGGGACACCTGCGGAAAACAAAGTGGGGTCTACCAGTATCTTCTCACCATTATGGACGTAGTGGAACAATACCCAGAGGCCATTCCCTGAGGAGCTATCTCAGCCAATGTAGTTGTGGAGGGGCTGAACCAATTCTTTACACGATATGGGTTGCCTGCTGAGATCCAGATGGACCTGGGCACACATTTAATGTCCAGTATTTTTGAAAATGTCATGGGTAATCTGAACATAACCCAGCTAAAGCCCTGAGCCTACCACCCGCAGTCACAACGGGCTTTGGAGCGGTACCACCAGACCCTAAAGGCAATGATCAGCTCATACTGCTATGAGTAACCCTATGACTTTAACAAAGGGCTGGGATTTCTCCTGTTGGTTACCAGGGACTTATCCAGTGATTCCACTGGCTTTAGTCTCTTTGAATTAGTTTATCGACAGGAGATGAGAGATCCTCTTTAACTAATCAAGGAGAAGTCTTTGGGACACAGGGATGAGTCTTCCATGTTAGACAACATTTCCATGCTCTGGGAATAGTTCACGAGAGCCTCTGCAATGGCTCAGGAATACCTAAAAACCTCCCAGATAGCTATGAAAATGTAAGCAGGCAAAAATGCCGCGGCCAGAACATTTCAGGACAGAGACCATGTATTGTTATTCCTCCCAATGCAGGGTGAACCCCTAAAAGCCCAGTTCAGTGGTCCATATTGAGTGGCAAAAGACATAGTCAGGTAAATTATTTAATTGACACAGCAGACCAAAGGAAAAAAAGTGAAGGCTGTGGAGGGGACAGACAAGTACTGATCTGTCAGACAGTCAGGAGGGAAGGATTGAAAAGGACAGTGAGGACACGTTAGAGGAGGGCCAGGAGGATTCCCAACTAAAACCCCCTACTCTCCAATTAGCCAACCCTGAAATGTTAGAGAAATTAGACCACACGCTCTCCTCCTTAAATGCAGGACAAACAGGTACCCTAAAAAGGCTGCCAACAGCCTTTGCAGGAACGTGCAAGGACAAAGAAAGGTTTCCAAAAAGGTAAGCCAATGGTGAGGGAGATGGCTGACCTAGTGGAAGTGCTACAGGAGAGTGCAGTGAAAGCCGGACAGACACTCATGAGCACTAATGTCCTAGAGGACATAGGGCAGATCATAAAAATAATCCTCCCCATAGTAATGAGAAAAGGGAAGGGAAAATACCCTAAAGTGAACAGCACTTGTGTACCTCACCAGAAAGCTAAAAGTGAGGTCAGTGTGGATCTACCCACTGAAGAACCCAATGATCAGGTCCCAAACCCAAAGCTCATCAAATGCAACAATTTCAAAGCAGAACTCAGCAAGAACAAAGGCCCAGATGAAACCTCAAACACCTCACAGGGGCTAAAATAAACAAGCATTACACACTGTCGGTTTAGGGAGAAAGATTATCAAGGTGCAGGAAGCTGAATGATTCAAGCTTCATTGCAAGAGAGAAAAAAAAACAATGTAATTGCTGATGAATTGTCCAGGGTGGAACCCGACACGTAACCATCCCAGACAAAACTCCAACGCAATTAAGTCAGCACAACTGTAACAGACAATGTCAGCTGCAGTAATTCTAAGATTAATGTGTCAATTTGAGAAGTTATTATTGAGATTGAATGTGTGTTTCCCTCTATTTCTTCCCACAATTATGTAATGAAATGTTCCTGTTATCACATTTCTTTCCGTGTGCTGCAGCGGTGTCAAGATAACACAATTAGTCAAATGAGGAATTTTAATTCATCGGTTGGAAACTTACAGTAAACTTTAATGGAAAAAATCCTACAGTTAGCCTTGAAAAATCTGGGAGCCAAGATTGCCACCGCAATTGGTATCTGAAAAACCTTTTCACATTCCAAGATCTCCAACAGGAGATACATGTCTGATGAGCGTGGAGCGAAAACGTTGGCTTGCTCTCGTTATCGAATTACCGTAGATTGCATTCATTAACACGGCATACAAGGCCATCCTGACACATTGACTTTAAAAGAACAAACTCCTCCAAGTGTAAATACTGGTATCCTGAGTCCTGGGGAGATAGAAGTTCCTAACCTTGAATCACATTATAAGTGACCAGAGAACACAGTGAATCAGGCATGCGGCCTTCTGTCCATCTCTGTGAAAGATGGGAGCTTCCCCTGGACAAAGACAGACAAGTCAGTGATTCAAACTGTGTAGAAACAGAAGGACTGCATCCTCCCTCTCTCTCTCCGTCTCTCTGTCAAGATAACAACACACGTTTGAAAAACACATGTGACTGTGGACCCTCCAAGCCTACAGATTACTACAGACAGAGACACCAGGGGAAGATAGCCACCCACAAGTCTGCCACCAAGAAAACACTGAGCCACGTGGGCCAGCAACAAAGGGCATTTTGACCAGCCAAATACTTCAAGAATACAAATTGAGCCAGAAGACTACCGAATCTACCTACATCACAGAATAAGTATGTATTTTTCAAAATTAATTTAGGACTCCAATACAACCACAAATGTACTTCTCACTCTGTAATATCGTTGTGTGTGATTCTCGTGTGTGTGTGTGTGGTGTACTTTTAATGATTTTATTTCGATCGGGTTTAGATTGTTAAGCATAATAAACTCACGGTTCCTTCACTATCACATCAAAGGGAAACGGTAAAATACTCACTGAGATGGTTAGCACATCCACTCTCTAAAAAGGACAAAACCTATTGCGGTCAAATAAGAGGAAGGACAAGAGAAGCGACTGTGACCCCTCCTCACCTGACCGGAACAATAGGCAGGGTTGCGGATGGAGAGAATATGGGAATGAACTCAGATCAGCATTAAATAGATAGCAGAGGTTATAAACTTCCTGGTTCAGCCTTAGACAATTGCCAGTGAGGGAATGTAGAACGTGAATAGGGAATAGAGTTTGTGACAGAAACTGAAGACACGATTTAAATGACAAGAATTCCAAATCCGTGAAATATGGTTTATAAAACTAATAGTTGGATACAGAGACTTACCAGGGACACCAATAATAGCGAGGATGGGATAATAAATCGATTGAATCATCTTCAGAGCATAAAAGATCCGCCGTTCAAATGTTATCAAAAAATAATCAGCAGTGAGCCAGTAAAACCAATGGGAGAAACTCCTGCTGTCCATTGTTGTAACATTCCAGTCTATTATCCTCAGATTCTGACCCATTGTTGTAATATTCCAATCTATTATTCTCAGATTCTGACCCATTGTTGCAACATTCCAGTCTATTGTTCTCAGATTCTGATCTATCCTCTCCCTCTCTCTCTGGAGCTGCTGATCCCTGTTAATGCCGGCGGTGATGTTCCCGCTGACAATGTGGGATAATACATTGAAAGGAGCCCCTTATTAATAGAAGATGGAAACCCTCCAGTGACACAATTAGGGCCTATGGAGACTGACATTGATTACAGTCACTGAACAAACAGGTTCAGTTAACTCCTTTCAATCCAACACTTTTTGTACCACAATAAAGTAGAACATTTATCCAGTCTGGATAGGATATCTGAGATTCAATGAGGGAAAGAATTGTGGAAACAGCAGCAGCACTGGTCAGAATCTTCGAATCCTCCTTGGATATGGGAGTGGTGACAGAGGACTGGAAGGCTGAAAATTTACACCTTGTTTACAAAAGGAGAGGTTGTACAAACCCTGTAACTACTGACCAGTCAGTCTAATGTTGGTTGTTGGAAACTTCTGGAGGCCGTAACCCAGCACGAAGCACTTGTTGCCTGTAAAATCATGGGTTAATAAATGACAAGCAGCAGAGATAGGTTAACGGAAAATGATTTTCTAATCTTGATCGAGTTCGTTGCGGACATAACTGTGAGTGTTAATGAGAATAGCGAGTTTCGTGTAATGGAATCATAGAAACAAAGAAAGGTTAAGGCACAGAAAGAGGCCAGCCGATAAACGATCCATCTGTTCTAATTCCACCTTCCAGCATTTGTTTAATAACCCTGCAGATTGCAGAACTTGAGCTGCATATCCAGACTTCATTTGAATAGGTTGAGGGTCCCTGCATGAACTACCCTTTCAGGCAGTGAGTTCCAGACTCACACCAACGCAGGGGACACAGTACTGAGCCTTGTGGAACGCCACTGGAAACATCCCTCCAATTTCTAAAATACCTTCAACAATTACCCTTTGTTTCCTGCCCCTGAGCCAATTTCCTATTTCTGGGTGAACAAGTGTTTTCCTCAACTCCCCTCTAATCTTTCCACCAATCATTTTAAATCTATACCCCCTCATCGCTGACCTCTCTGCTAAGGTGGATAGACCCTTCACCTCCACTCCATCTAGGCCCCTAAAAATGCTGTACATTTCAATCAGATCTCCCCTCAGCCTGCTCTGTTCCAAGGAGAACCCCAGCCTATCCAATCTTTCCTCATAGCTTCATTTTTCCAGTCCTGGCAACATCCTCGTAAATCTCCTCTGTACCCTCTCAGGTGCAATTACATCCTTTCTGTAATGAGGTGACCTGAACTGCACACAGTACTCAGGTTGTGATCTACCCAAATAGTTATACAGTTCCAGCATAACCTCTGTGCTCTTATATTCTATACTTTGGCGAATAAAGGAATTGATTCCATATGCCTTCTTAACCACCTTATGGACCTGTCCTGCTACCTTCAGGTATATGTGGACATTGACTCCAAAGGTCCTTCACTTCCTCTACACTTCTCACATGTTCCCATTTATCGTATATTCCTTTGCCTTGTTTGACCTCCTCAATTACATCGCCTCATACTTAATCAGGTTGAATCCCATTTGGCACTTTTCTGCCTTCGATATCTTCCTGCAGCCTACAGCAATCCTCCTCGCTATCTACTACATGGCCAATCTGTGTGTCATCGACATACCTCTTGATCATGATTCTACATTTACGTCCAAATCGTTAATATATACCACAAACAGCAGGGGACCCAGTACTGAGCCTTGTGGATCGCCACTGGAAGCAGCCCTCCAGTCAATAAAACACCCGTCAGCAATTACACTTTGTTTCCTGCCACTGAGCCAATTTTGTATCAACCTGGCTGTATTTCCCTGGATTACATGGGATTTTATTTTTTGAACCAGTCTGACATGTGGGACCTTGTCAAAAGCCTTGATAAAAAAATCCATGTAGACCACATGAACTGCACTACCTCATCTATCTTCCTTGTTACTTCTTCAAAAAAATTCAATCAAGTTGGTCAAACTAGAGCGTCCCTTAACAAATCCATGCTGACTAGCCTTGATGAGCCTGTGCCTTTCTAACAGACAGTTTAACCTGTCTCGCAGAATAGATTCCAATAATTTGCCCACTACTGAGGTTAGACTGACAGGCCTGTAATTTTTCAGTCTAACCCTGGCTCCATTCATAAACAGAGCTATAATGTTAACAGTACTCCAATCCTCTGGCACCACACTTGTACCCACTGACGACTGGAAAATGATGGTCAGACCCTCTGCTATTTCCTCTCTTGCTTCTTTTAACAGCCGAGGATGCATTTCATCTGGATCTGGTGACTTATCAACTTTCAAGGATGCTAATCCCAATAATACGTCCTCTCTCCCGGTGGATATCACATCAAATACTTCATATTCCACCTCCTTAGCTACAATATCAACATCATACCCCGCTTTTGTAACGTGAAACACGAAGTATTCATTAAGAACCATACCAGCATCTTCCACCCCTGCACATGCATATGCAATTATGTATATACACTTATGTGAACAGACTTTCAAAAGGCCTGTGATCAAATGACATTTCATAGACCTGTTATGAAAATGGAACACATGGATTAATGTGAATGTGATAGTGTGGATATGACACTGACTCAGGGACAGAAAGCAGAGAGAAGTAGTGAACAGACATTGTTCAGACTGGTGGAGGAGGGGGAGTATACAGTGCAATTTCTCAGGGGTCAGTATTAGAACCAGTACTCTTCCTGACATATGGATAAATGGATACATGACAAAGACTTACTTGTGAAGAGCAGAGTCTCAACATTTGCATAAGCCAGGAAAATTATAAATGTAGTAACCAGTGTGAAGGATAGTAGCTGCTTCAGGAGGACATGGACAGTTAGATGGTGAAATAAGAATACACATGGTGAATGAAATTTAACACATAGAATTGGGGAAGTGATTATTTTGTGAGGGAGAATAAGGGGAGTGAATAGAAACTAAACTGCACCATTTAAAAGGTGATACCGGAACTCAGAGACTGGGTGCATATGTACACAAATCTTCAATGGTGGCTGGACAAGTTGTGAAGATTTTTAAAAGGCATCCGGGATCCTTAGCTTGATAACTAGAAGCAAAGAATTTAAAAAAAAAACACAAGAACATTCCGCTAAGACTAGAAATGACTGTTTGAGCCTCAGCCGGGATATTGTTTCCAATTCTGGACACCACACTTTATGAAGATTTCAAGGCCTTGGAGATGGTACCTGGGTGTTACACTAGAATGGTAACAGGGATGAGGGACTTCAGTTATGGGGAGAGAATCTGGGATTGTTCTCCTTAGAGCAGAGAAGCTAAAAGGGAGATTTAATAGAGGGGCTGAAAATGTAGATGTTGTTTGCTAGAATAAATGAGGAGAATCTGGTTTCACTGGATGAAGGGTCAGTAACCAGAGAACACAGTTTAATGTTGATTAACAAACAAACAGAGGAGAGATGAGGAGATTTTCTTTTCTTTACACAGCGAGTGTTTATGATTTGGAATTCACTTCCTGAAAGGGTTGTGGAAGCAGATTTAACAGAAACTTTCAGTCAGGAATTGGATCAATACTAACAGGGTGATTTACTGGACTTGGAGAAAAGAACAGGGGAGAGGAATCATTGAAAATGTCCTTCAAAGAGCTGGAACTGGTACGATATGTTAAATAGTCTCTTCCTGTGCTGTGTGATTCTCTGACTGTCTGATAACAGAAACCATTGAGTATGTATCTCATGTGCACAATTGACATTCAGTAGTTTTTAATCCCGAGATTAATTGTTACTTGTTTTCTGATGAAGACAACAGCAGAAAGACAGATACAAGGAGCTGGTGAGATAAATTGTGTTGATAATTTGTTTATTGGGTTATGACGTCTCACTCTGATCACAGACCTCGCCTGGTTTCAATCTGTCAATTACAAATTCATTGATTTTATGACTATTTTATATCCTGTCTATTTGTTCTCAGGATATGGGTGATACTGACAAAGCCAGCATTACTTCCCCATCCCTGGTTACCATGAGAAAATGGTGAGTCTTCATCTTGAACCACTGCAGTCCCTGTGGTTCTAACAAACAAAATAACATTTAGTATTTAGATGAGACAGTTTCATCACTGGGCATTTCAGAATGAGTTAGGTTTGAACATGAGGATGAGAGTTTTCAAATCAAGATGTTGCCGGAGAAGGGGCCAATGTTGGTCAACGAGCACTGCAGTGATGGATGAATGGGACTTGCTTTGAGTTTAGATACAGGCAGCAGAGTTTTAGATGAACACATGTTTGTGGCAGAGTCAGTACAGGTTCGATGCAGAGTAAAGCTCACTCTACACTGTCCCCATCAAACACTGCCATGACAGGTACAGCACGGCTTAGATCCAGAATAAAGCTCACTCTACACTGTCCCCCATTAAATACTCGGAGGACAGGTACAGCACTGGGGTTGGCTGCTGCCTAATTGGAGGTGCTGAGTAGTTAACGAAGTTCAGCTGACTGTTGCTCTGTGAAGAGGCTGGAAGCTGTGTGACTGTTGCAAGAGGGAGAGACTGAGATTGAAGGAAAGGTTTTTCCACATTGGCAACATGAGTCTGGGGACAGAGGCTGGGAGACGAGCTAATTCGATAGCTCTTTCAAAGAGACAGTACTGACACAATGGGCCGAATAGTCTCTTTCTGTGCTGCGCCAATCTCTAATTCTATGAGCAAGAGACAAAGTGTGAGGTGACTGAGGGAAAAAGAGAAAAAACGTGAAAGAGGGAAAGGTCAATCGGAAGTGCAAAAAAATCGTGTTTGCATCACTTTTTCAGCAGAGGAGTCATGATTTGCCCGTCCCCGTTCCTGTTGAGACAGGTGACACACAAACGTCCTGCTGCCTCCTCATTTCCATGCATTCTACGTACACCACAAAGCGACCCGCGCTGCTGTCTGTCTGCAAGCTTAACAGGGGCCTAACTGTGTGTGAGGCTGGCTCGTATTTCAGCCAGGCTTCAGCTCTTCAAGGCAGTCTGTCCCTCTTAACGGGAGGTTGCACTGAATCACAGGAGGCTGCCGTTGCTGATTGGGAATGCTGCAATTGGAGACAAGGTCAATGGAATCTAGGACAGAGAGAGGGCTCTGCTGTTCACGGATGTGGTGTTGGAGGCCTTAGTCATGGAGTCTGAAAGGAGGAGAGAGGCCATGTTTCCGTGGAGTGGGCTGGAGACCCTCAAGGAACGTCCTCCGAAGGGAATGGGAGCAGTTGGCCAGGGAGGTCAATGCAAGAGGTCTGGCCCTGAGGACCTGGCAGCAGAGCCAGAAGAAGTTTAATGAGCTCACACGTGTGGTCAATGTCAGTGAATTCATCTCCACATGACATCTCCTACCCCCAACACCACCAACCTCTCACACTGCTCAATGTACCACACCCCCATCACTCGCCCATCAACAGTCCCTAACACTCAGGGCTAACACCCAACATTCACATACTCCACGTCACCCTCACACACCTTCCACTGATACCAGCCTCACACCCACCTCTCACTGCCTCCACATATCTCCAGCTATTCAGCTATGGTAGGCACATCACCCAAACACAGTGCAACACAATCACTGATATTCTGCCCTCTCTCTTACAGAACATGGTGGCCGACAATCACAGGGAGCAGCAGTGAACCGGCGTGGACCAGGCAGACCTTCATCCCCTGAGACTGAGGGAGGAGATGGTTCTTCACATCATGGGACCGGCTGTGACAGAGCCCATAGCATCCGGCATCACCGAGAGCATTCAGCATGATGTTATGCACCTGCCTTATGTCTCTTCTTAACTCCCACCTCCCCCTCCTCCTGCTGTCTGGGATGATGTACAAGCTGCAGATGGCGGGACCATAAATTCATGCTTTCCATCCCACCCCCAATCCCTCACTCCAACCCTCCTCTTCTGATTTTATACTTTCTAATGACAACCCAAAGCTGCCAGCTTCCCAGTCACAGCAGCTCCAGCAGACAGAGAGAGAGCAGCAGCACAACACTGAGAGTGATGCCCCATCATTTGGTCTGAAATTCATAGTCACCAGTTCAAATACTGACACTGTGTGGACCTTAGAGGCTGGTATAGAGTCGGAATCTGCACGTGGTGAGTCACCGAGCACGAGTGAGCTGCAGCCAGGTCGGGGGAAAGGATAGTTCATGTGTCAGCTCACCGGAGGACGAGGTCACAAACGAGTTATAATACACAGGACTCAGATGTAAACATTGCTGGAACAGCATACAGGAGAATGCTGATGGATATGTACACTGAGATACTTTGTCCATTGACAGTCCTGTCAGACAGCCTGTTGTCACTTTCAAGGAACATGGAGGAGTCCGGCTCCAACGTGGCACAGGACATTGCACAGAACTTGAAGCCCATTCTTTCCCCTGTGGAAGTGGTCACTAACTCTATGAGTGCACTAGTGGACCATGCCATGATGCAGTGGCTGGTGACCATTGTCTCAGCTTCCACTGCTGCACAGACGGAAGACACCCAAAGTCTCAGTGCTGCAGTGGAAGCTCAGATTGAGGACATGAGATCCATGCTTGCTGCCATGCAGGATCAGACTGCTGTCATCATGGCTGTGGATCTCAGTGCTCAAAGGGGTTTGCAGGCTCTCACAGCAGTCCAGCGATCTGTGATCCAGTAGATTACTAGGATTGCTGAGGTGTCGCCCCGGGGGAGTGACAGTGTCTCCGTGGAGCATGAACCTGCTGTCCTCTCTCAGGATGACAGTATTTGTTCTCCCTTGACTGTCACTCCACCAGTGTCCTTGCTGTTACCCATCAGCTAGCCCAGGCTGCTGCTGCCCATGTCGAGGTGGTGCAATCCGAATACGAGCCCGCAAGGCCCAGAGCTGCTCGAGGACGTCCTTCAAGGCCATCTGCAGTCTCCCCAGAGAAAGTCAGCAGCCTTCCACCAGCCATGCTGCAGCCATTGTGGAAACACTGTGTAGGAGCACTAGGCAAGTCGAGGGATCCACAAGACAGGCACTAAGGGAATATTCAAGGGTGAATAGTTCAGTTTTGTTTGTATAATTGGATGTGTTGTTGGATAAAGATGTTAATGAAAATGTTTTTGCTGGTGGTTTTTATTGCAGGATGGTGACCAAGGGGACGCTGTGATGGGGCGTCTCAGATGGGTGTAATGGTGGAGAATGGGGGATCCATGGTGGGAAAGGGAAGTTGTCTTATGGGAACTGGAATCTTAGGTGACAGTCTCCAACAACTGTCCGGGTCGATGGCATCCAGGAAATATTCTCCCTGCCTCCACCTCCTCCTCCTGAGGTGTCCTCCGTATTCCTGGTGCCAATGCCTGTGTGCTCATGATGGTGATGGTATGAAGGGTGCAGCAGAACACCATGAACTTGGACAGCTGCTCCAGTGTGTACTGGGGAGCTCTCCCCGTGCGGTTCAGACATTGGAAGCATTGCTTCATCACACCGATGATTTGTTCCACCATGTTCCTGGTGACTCCATTGCTCACGTTATACACATGTTAATTGTGTGAGGTTGGTTGGCGGTGGGAGGTGGTTTGGGGATGTAGAAACATGGGCTGTGTCTAGAGAATGGAATTTTTCATCTCCGAGGAGCCACATTCTGGTTCTGCATGGGGGCCAAAGTGTGGAACCGGCTGACTGCATCAGAATGAATGTATCGTGGCTGCTGCCACGATAGTGGACATTCACCAACATGATGTACTGGCCATGCTCACACACCAACTGTACATTAATGGTGTGAGCGTTCCTCCAGTTCATGTACCCCTCCCCGTCGACATGGAGGCCCCGCAGAGACAGATACACCATCAGGAATCCCGCTCTCCTGACAAAGCCACGGGATATCTCATCCTGCTTCTCCCTGCTGAGGGAGAAACTGATGACATAGATGGTCACCCTCACCTCCCTGAATTATCAATGGGGAACACACAGGCCTCGCAACTACTGGTCAGTTAGTTTAACATCAGTCGTGAGTAATGTTTTAGAAACAATAATCAGGGAAAAAGGACAACACACACTTGGAGAGGTTTGAGTTATTTAAGGATTGTCAGCACGGATATCTAAATGGCAGATCACGCTTGACTGAACTAATTGAATTTATTTTGATGATCAGAGAAGGTTGATGCAGGGAATGTGGTGGATGTTGTCTACATGGATTTTATGAAAGTATTTGACGAAGAACCAAACAAAAGCTTGATTAGCAAAACTGAAGCTCATGGAATAGCATCCAATTGGATCAAAAATTGTCCAGAGGACAGAAAAAAGAGAAATGTGTTAAATGGTTGTTTTTCAGACTGGAGCATGGTAGACAGTGACCCAAGGGTCAGTGCTACGACCACAGTGTTTTTTGGCTCTATATAAATGACATGGATCTTGGAATACAGAATAGAATTTCAAAATGTTCTGATGATCCCATACTTGGAGGTGTAGTAAACAGTAAGGATGTTGCAAACTGCCTGCAACAGGATATTGATCGGCTAGCAGAATGGACAGAGAACTGACAGGTAGAATTTCATACAGAGGAGTGTGAGGTGATGCATTTTGTCAGAAGGAATAGGAAGGTAATATAGACTTAATGACACCGTTCTAAAGATTGTGCAGGAACAGAGGGACCTGGGGCTCCATATGCATTGATCTTTGAAGGTGGAAGGACATATTAGGAGAGTGTTAAGCAACGCTCATCAGATATTGGGCTTCATGATTATAGGCAAAGATACAAAAGCACGGAAGTTATGCTGAAACTTTATAAAGCTTTGGTTCGGCCCCAACTAGAGAACTGTGTCCAGTTCTGGTCACCACACTTTCGGAAGGATGTGAAGGTCCCTGAGAGGGTGCAAAGGAGATTTAACAGAATGGTTCCAGGGATGTGGGGTTTAGCTACAAGGTTTGTTTGGAGAAGATAGAGTTTCTCTCCCTGGAGTAAAGGAAATTGAGAGAGAGTTGACAGAGGTGAACAAGATTATGATAGGCTTAGATAAGATAGACAAGGAAAAACTTGTTCCCATTAACTGATGAAGCACAGACTAGGGGACACAGATGGAAGGTTTTGGGTAAGAGATGCAGGGAAATATGAGGAAGAACTTTTTTACACAGTGGATGGTAATGAGCTGGAACTCACTGCCCATGAGGGTGGTGGAAGCCGAGACAATCAATGATTTCAAAAAGAAACTAGTTGGACACCTGAAGGAAATGCACTTGCAGAGATACGGGGATTGAGCGGGGGAGTGGAACTGACTGGATTATTCCACAGAGATCTGGCACAGAGTGGCCGACTGGCCTTCCTCTGTGTCATAAATGTATCTACCACTCACTATGACTCTATGTTTGATATGTTTCCTGCTCCTGCCTGGAAAGATCCAGATACATAGATGTTCAAAGAAACTGTGACCTTAACAGCCACTGACAGCTCCGTCCTCACCCTGGTGTGAGGCTCCAGGTCGTGTTGCAGGAGATGACACAGCTCTGTGACCATCTCTTTATTGAATCAGAGTCACACTACTCCTGGGTTAGGTGTAGATAGGAAAAGGAAAAGTGCTCTTGGAAAACCCGGGATGGGTAGGGCAGGGCCCCCTTCTCCTCCCGCTTTACAGAGCTTCCCCTCTCTGCAGCCTCTGCTCCATTTGTTGGTCATGTAACAGACCCAGAGACACCGTAACTACAGTCCCCATACCTCGTCGAGTGTTGGGTCACCAAATCCTCTGTCCTCCCTGAAGGTCTGCAGCAGCTCACAACACAACCTCCGGAAAACCATCCACAGCACCTGCACTAACTTTACAATAGCAGAAGTAAGTCAAAAGCCCTCACCTGTAAGTTGGATCCCTGGTCCATTTAAATAACATTAGAGGGGATTCATTGTGATGCTAAATGTATATTCAGCTGACATTGACGAAAACAGGCGGTCAGTGAACATGCAGAGACCAGATTTCAAAGACGTACATCAAAGCTGTCTGGTTGGTACATTGAAGTCACATTCAAAATCATCCTCACATGAGCATCACAAACATAGCACGACTCGCTAGAGACCTGCCCACCATGGGGCACTGTGCGGACCATACTAGTGTACTGCCCACCATGGGGCACTGCGCTGACCACACTAGAAGTGGCTGGTGTGTGGTTGACATCATTTTATGTTTCCAGCTTCTGTGTCGTCAGCACCGCTGGTTCTGTAGAGTTGCAAATCTTGGCGAGGGACAGATACAGCGAGAAAGAAATTCACTTTAAAAAGAGAATTGAGAAAAGTTTGAAGGCATATTATTTGCAGAAATATGGGAAATGGACTGGGGAATGGGACTAATGGAGTGGTGAGGCCATGGAGGGATTCAAACACAAGAATGAGAATATTAAAATTAAGGTGCTGCCAGACCGGGAGCCAATGTAGATCAGTGAGCACAGGGGTGATGGGTGATCGGGATTTGGTGTGAGTTAGGATACAGGCAGCAGAGTTCTGGATGGGCTGTGGTTCATGGGGGAGGGTGGCCAGGATAGATTAGGAATAGTCAAGTTTGGATTTAACAAAGGCACAGATGAGGGTTTGTGCAGCAGATGGGCTGAGGCAGAGGTGGAGACGGGTGATATTACTCAGGTGGTAGTCGGAAGGGTTGGTGATGGAGTGTATTTGAAGATGAACTCAGGTCAAGTAAAAATAGAACACAGAGGTTGTAAACTGTCTGGTTCAGCCTCAGGATCGGGTATGTGGTTCACAGATAGGGGATGGAGTTTGTGATGGAGACCAATGGACCAATGACACTGGCTTCTCTCTTCCCACAATTTACGTTCCAGAACAGTATTTCAGTAAACAGGGTTTACAGATCTCCTAGCTGGAAATAGAGACAGTATCAGCAGCAAAGAGGAGAGAGTAAATTACAAGAACTGAAATACCGTTAGCAGTGGTTTATACAGCTGATTTCTGGAGATAGAGATTCAGCAGAAATAACAACAGCAGCAAGGAGGGTAGAGTAAATTACAGGAGCAGTAATGCAGTTAAACATGGTTAATCAAGGTAATTACTGGAGATATTCACCGGGATTAACAACAGCAGCAAGGAGGGTAGAGTAAATTACAGGAATATAATGCAGTTAAACATGGTTAATCAAGGTAATTACTGGAGATATTCACCGGGATTAACAACAGCAGCAAGGAGGGTAGAGTAAATTACAGGAATATAATACAGTTAAACATGGTTTACAGAATAAATACCTGGAAACCGATACTAACCAGGGACACCAACAAGAGCGAGGATGGGATAATAAATGTATTGAGCAATCCGAAGTGCGAGGTAGATGCGAAAGTCTAATGAGAACCGATCATAATGTGTAGAAAGATCGTGAAGTTCTGAGGATAAACTCTTGCTCATTGTTGTAACATTCCAATCTATTGTTCTCAGATTCTGACCCATTGTTCTCAGATTCTGACCCATTGTTCTCAGATTCTGATCTATCCTCTCCCTCTCTCTGGAGCCGCTGATCCCTGTGAGTGCCGGGCGTGATGCTCCCGCTGACACTATGATAACACATTGAAAGAAGTCCCTTATTAATAGGAGAGGGAAACCCTCCTGTGACACAATCAGGGTCCAAGGAGACTGACATTAATTACAGTCACTGAACAAACAGTTTCTGTCAACCACTTTCAATCCAACACCTTTTCGACCACAATAAACTGGAACTCTTACCATGTGTGAATGGGATTTATAGGAGTTTCTGAGGGAAGGAATGAAGGAAATAGCATAGGCACTGGCCAGAATCTTCCAATCCTCCTTGGATATGGATGTGATGACAGAGGATTGGAGGATTGTAAATGTTACATCCTGTTTAAAAAAGGAGATATGGGATAAACGCTGTAATTACTGACCAGTCAGACTAGAGTCACGGCTGGGGAATCTTTTAGACGTGACAACCCAAGAGAACAATATTTGTTGCTTGGAAAAACATTGGATAGTAACTGGTTAGCAACATCGATATGCTATAGACAAATGATGTCTGGCGAACTTCAACAACAACAATCTATATTTCGATATTGTCTTTAAACCATCCCACGATGCTTCACAGGAGCATTATGAAGCAAAGTACGAACTGACATACAACAGGAGATATTAGGTCAAAGGACCAACAGCTTAGCCAAAGAGGAAAGTTTTCAGCAATGTCTTAAAGGAGGGAAGCGAGATGGAGAGGCGGAAGCGTGTAGGGAGGATACTGCAGAGATTGGGCCCCGGCAGCTGAAGGCACGGTCACCAGTGGTGCAGTGATTAAAATAACAAAGAACCAAGAACAAAAAACAGTACAGCACAGGAACAGGCCATCCGGCCCTCCAAGCCTGCGCCGATCTTGATGCCTGCCGGAACTAACACCTTCTGCACTTCCGGGGCCCATATCCCTCTATTCCCTTCCTATTCATATATTTGTCAAGATGTCTCTTAAACGTCGCTATCGTATCTGCTTCCATCACCTCCCCTGGCGGCAAGTTCCAGGCACTCACCACCCTCTGTGTAAAAAACATGCCTCGCACATCCCCTCTAAACTTTGCCCCTCGCACCTTAAACCTAAGTTCCCAAGTAACTGACTCTTCCACCCTGGGAAAAAGCTTCTTAATATCCACTCTGTCCATGCCGCTCATAACTTTGTAAACATCTAAACGGATGCAAAAGAGGCCAGAATTCGAGAAGCACAGATGGCTCGATGGGTTCTGGAGCTGGAGGAGATTACAGACATCGGGAGAGGCGAGACCATTGAGGGATATGAAAACAAGGATGGGAATTTTAAAATCAAGACATTGCTTGACTGGGAGCCTATGTCGGTCAGTGATGGTTGAAAGGGACTTGGTGTGAGCTAAGACTTGGGCAGCAGAGTTTTGGATGACCTCAAGTTTACAGAGAGTAGATGTGGAAGATCAGCTAGGAGTGAGTTGGAATAATCACATCTCGAGGTGATGAAGGCATGAATGAGGTTTCAGCAGCAGATGGGCTGAGACAGGGGTGAAGTCAGGCGATGTTACTGAGGTGAAAATAGGCGGTTGTAATGATATCCTGAAAATGAGGTGAAAGCTCATGTTGTGATGAAATGTGACACCAAGGTTGTAAACATATTGTCTGAATCTCAGACTGTTACCAGGGAGTGGGATGGAATCAATAGCAAGGGAACAGAGTTGGAGTGGGGAGTGAAAACAATGGCTTCAGTCTTCCCAATATTTAATTGGTAGAAATTTCTGCTCATCCTGTACTGGGTGTCGGATAATCAGTCTGATAATTTAACAACAGTGGAGGAGTGGAGAGAGGTGGTGGTGACGTAAACTTGATGGAGTTCTTTGATAAAACAATGGAGAGGGTCGATGAGGGTGGTGTGATTGAAGTTATATATATGGACTTTCAAAAGGTGTTTGATCAAGTGACATTCAATAGACAGGTTAGGAAAGCTGAACCCTATGGATTAAATGTACAGTGACAGTGTGGATATAACATTGGTTAAAGAACAGTAAACAGAGAGAAGTGGTGAAAGGTTGCTGTTCAGACTCGATGGGCGTATACAGTAGTGTTTCCCAGTGTTCTATATTATGACCACTGCTCCTTTTGCTGTTGGAAAACCCGTGGTCGGTAGTGCAGAGCCCCCTCCTCCTCCTTCTTTACAGAGATCCATCACTCTGCAGCCTCTTCTCCATTTGTTGGTCATGTTTCAGACCCAGAGACACTGTAACTGCAGTCCCCATACCTCGTCCAGAGTTGGGTCTCCAAGTCCTCTCTCCTCCCTGAATGTCTGCACAGCTCACAACACAACCTCCAGAAAACCATCCACAGCACCTCCACTAACTTTACAATAGCAGAAGTAAGTCAAAAGCCCCTCACCTGTACGTTGGATGCCTGGTCCTTTTAAATAATACTAGAGGAGGTGTGTGTGTGTGTGTGTGCATATATATATAAGTCTCAGTGTCTGGGCTGTGGTGTGTGTGAGTGTGTGTGCGTGTGTCTGTGTGTGTGTGCATATATATACGTCTCAGTGTCTGGGCTGTTGTGTGTGTGCGTGTGTGTGTGTGTGTGTGTGTGTGTGTGAGTGTGTGTGTGTGTGCATATATATAAGTCTCAGTGTCTGGGCTGTTGTGTGTGTGTGTGTGTGTGTGTGTGTGTGTGTGTGTGTGTGTGTGTGTGTGCATATATATAAGTCTCAGTGTCTGGGCTGTGGTGTGTGTGTGTGTGCATATATATAAGTCTCAGTGTCTGGGCTGTGCTGTGGTGTGTGTGAATGTATGTTCAGCTGAGAGTGACTAACACAGGTGGTCAGTGGACATGCACCGACCAAATTTCAAAGACGTACATCAAAGTTGCTGAAATGGCTGATTGACATCATATTCAGACCCCTCCTCACGCTACAGACACACACACGTTACACCCACGCTCGCACCCCGGCTAGCCTGGGTGTCCTGTACAATGTGCTGGATGTGAATAGAAGTGCAATTCATATCAGGTTATGGATCTAAACTTCCACAGCACCAGTGGAGCTGGAGAGATGAAATGTGTGGTCAGGGAGGGAGACAGATGGAAATAAACTCACTTTAAAAAGGGAATTAGAAAAATACTTTTATAAAGTTCAGGAATATTGGAAATGAACAGGGGATTGGGATAATCAGAGGGGAGAGGACATGGGGGGATTTGATCACATGAGTGAGAATAATAAAATTGAGGTGTTACTGGACCAAGAGCCAATGTCGGTCAGTGAGTGCAGTGATGTTGGGTGAACAGAATTTGGTGTAAATTAGAAGATGGCAGCAGAGTTTTGGATGACCACAAGGTTACAGAGAGTAGAATGTGGGAGAGCTGTCAGAAGTGTTTTAGAATAGTCAAGTCTCGAGGTAACAAAGGCATGGATGAGGGTTTCCGCAGCAGATGAGCTGAGCTTTCTCTCTCTCTCTCTCTCTCTGTTTCTCTCTCTGTGGCCCTCACCTACTCTACCCTAAACTCAGAATCTTATGCTTCAATAAAGTCACCTTTTAATCTTCTAAACTCCAGCTGATATAAGCCTAGCTTGTCCAGCCTTTCCTCAAAAGACAACCCACCCATTCCAGGTATTAATCTAGTAAACATTCTCTGTACTGCTTTCAACACATTTACATCCTCCTTAAATAAGGAGACCAGTAAGCTACACAGAACCCCAGATGTAGTCTCACCAATGTCCTGTATAAATGAAATATAACCTCCATACTTTTGTATTCAATTCCTTCTGCAATACATGATAACATTCGATTAGTTTCCTGATTACCTGTTGTACCTGCATCATAACCTTGTACAATTCATACACTAGCACACCCAGTTCCTCTGCATCGTAGAGCTCTGCAATCTCTCACCATTCAGATAATTCGTTTCTTTTTTATTCTTCCTATAAAATGGACAATTCCACATTTTACTCCATTTGCCACATCTTTGCCCACTAACGTAAGCTATCGATTATCCCTTTGCAGCCCAATTATGTCCTCTTCACAACTTTCGTTCCTTTCTGTTTTTGTGTCATCAGAAAATTTAGCAACCATACCTTGAGTCCCTTCATCCAAGTCATTTATATAAATTGTAAAAAGTTATGTCCCCAGCACTGATCTCTGTGGCACACAACTCGTTACATCTTACCAAACAGAAAATGACCCATTTTGTCTACTCTTTGTTTCCTGTTGGATAGCCAATCTTCTATCCATGTCAATATGTTACCCCCTACACCATTAGCATTTAGTTTCTGCGAATGACCATTGATGTGACACGTTATCAAGTGTCTTCTGGGAATCTAACTGCATTACATCCAACGGTCCCTCTTTCTCCACAGAACATGTAATTTCTTCAAAGAACACCAATAAATTAGTTAAACCAGATGTTCCTTTCACAAAACCATGCTGACAATACCTGATCACTTTAAATTTCTCTACCTGCTCTGCTATAATGTCTTTAATAGCTTCTAACATCTGATCCGTAGCCAGAAAGCCTTTCTCACCTGTCACAGGTCGTATGTCTACTATGTCTATTCTTATTCTGTGCTGTATTTGAACTGTTACTCCTCAATAAACTGCTTGTGACCCTTCGACCACCTTTTGGGTAATCTGGGATCTTACAGTGGTATAGGAGAGGGAACAGAGTTCATGTCAAAGTCCTGTCTCCCTTTTCTATGATCCTGCATAATGGACAGGGACTACTGGGCAGTAATGTGCTCAAAGGTTATCAGCAGTAATTGATTATCCCTGTATTTGTATATTTTAGAACATTAAAACATACCCTACTCTGGTGTCCATTGCACCCTCAATATTCATGATTAAAATATCAGAGGAGTGTGGACCAGTCACCTCTGATCACCCTGAGGTAAAGGCGATTCTTGAGTCGGTGCTGAGTGTATTCACAACTCATAAAGATAACTGTGGAAACATGAGCAGACCTGAAGAAATTAACTGACCATTGCATGCTCCATGAAGCAGTATTCTTACCGAGCTGAGATTATATCATATATTCTAGACACTATCAGGTCATTATTATACCAGGGTGTCGTTTACAAAGACACATTCATGACTAACTGCCCCATTTGGCCGGTTACAAAACCAGATGGTAGCTGGTGACTGACTACTGACCATCACAAACTCAACTCAGTCATCCCTGTGTGAGCCCGGTTATGTGAGAGACACCCACCCTACTCTTCCGGATTCCCAGCGGCAGGGCTGTCTTCACCACGCTGGATATCTCTAATGGTTATTGAAGTATCCCAGTAAAACTAGAGAAACAATTTAAATTCACATTCACTTCTGAGGACCAGAGATACCCCTGGACATGTCTGTCAGAAGAGGTTCCACAATAACTCCACTATTCTCCACAAACATATGGCCGGGGTCCTTATGAGCCTTTCACAGTCTTCGTGCTGCTGCAATATGTCGATGATCTCCTCTTCATCACCACAGACCGTGTCCACACATTTAACCCTTTTACAGGAACGACTGCAGGTACTTTGGGAGCTGGACTAAAAGACCATCCATGTAAGGCCCAGCTGGTGTAAGATCGTGTCACCTTTCTAGGTGTCCAGATTGGCTTATCCAACATCAGCCCAGACCAACATCAAGATCAAAGAACAAAGAACAAAGAAAATTACAGCACATTGACAGGCCCTTCGGCCCTCCAAGCCTGCGCCGATCCAAATCCTCTATCTAAACCTGTCGCCTATTTTCTAAGAGTCTGTATCTCTTTAATTCCTGCCCATTCATGTATCTGTCTAGATACATCTTAAAAGACGCTATCGTGCCCGCGTCTACCATCTCCGCTGGCAACGCATTCCAGGCACCCACCACCCTCTGTGTAAAGAACTTTCCACGCATATCCCCCCTAAACTTTTCCCCTTTCACTTTGAACTCGTGTCCCCTTGTAATTGAATCCCCCACTCTGGGAAAAAGCTTCTTGCTATCCAACCTGTCTATACCTCTCATGATTTTGTACACCTCAATCAGGTCCCCCCTCAACCTCCGTCTTTCTAATGAAAATAATACTAATCTACTCAACCTCTCTTCATAGCTAGCGCCCTCCATACCAGGAAACATCCTGGTGAACCTCCTCTGCACCCTCTCCAAAGCATCCACATCCTTTTGGTATTGTGGCGACCAGAACTGCACGCAGTATTCCAAATGTGACCGAACCCAAGTCCTATACAACCGTAACATGATCTGCAAACTCTTGTACTCATTACCCCGTCCGATGAAGGAAAGCATGCCGTATGCCTTCTTGACCACTCTATTGACCTGCGTTGCCACCTTCAGGGAACAATGGACCTGAACACCCAAATCTCTCTGTACATCAATTTTCCCCAGGACTTTTCCATTTCCTGTATAGTTCACTCCTGAATTAGATCTTCCAAAATGCATCACCTCGCATTTTCCCTGATTGAACTCCATCTGCCATTTCTCTGCCCAACTCTCCAATCTATTTATATTCTGCTGTATTCTCTGACAGTCCCCTTCACTGTCTGCTACTTCACCAAACGTAATGTCGTCTGCAAACTTGCTGATCAGACCGCCTATACTTTCCTCCAAATCATTTATGTATATCACAAACAACAGTGGTCCCCGCACGGATCCCTGTGGAACACCACTGGTCACACGTGTCCATTTTGAGAAACTCCCTTCCACTGCTACTCTCTGTCTCCTGTTGCCCAGCCAGTTCTTTATCCATCTAGCTAGTACACATTGGACCCTATGCGCCTTCACTTTCTCCATCAGCCTACCATGGGGAAGCTTATCAAACGCCTTACTGAAGTCCATGTATATGACATCTACAGCCCTTCCCTCATCAATCAACATTGTCACTTCCTCAAAGAATTCTATTAAGTTGGTAAGACATGACCTTCCCTGCACAAAACCATGTTGCCTATCACTGATAAGCCCATTGTCTTCCAAATGGGAATAGATCCTATCCCTCAGTATATTCTCCAGCAGCTTCCCTACCACTGACGTCAGGCTCACCGGTCTATAATTACCTGGATTATCCATGCTCTCCTTCTTAAACATGGGGACAACATTAGCAACTCTCCAGTCCTCCGGGACCTCACCCGTGGTTAAGGATGTTGCAAAGATATCTGTTAAGGCCACAGCTATTTCCTCTCTCGCTTCCCACAGTAACCAGGAATAGATCCCATCCGGACCTGGGGACTTGTCCACCTTAATGCCTTTTAGAATACCCAACACTTCCTCCCTCCTTATGCCGACTTGATCTAGAGTAATCAAACATCTGTCCCTAACCTCAACATCCGTCATGTCCCTCTCCTCGGTGAATACCGATGCAAAGTACTTGTTTAGAATCTCACCCATTGTGAGTGTCTACCCTTGTCCACCTCAAAGACTGCCCTCTGACCTATCCTCAGGCTTGTGGGTTATCAATTTCCCCTCATCCAGTGTCTACCCCTGACCACCTCAAAGACTGCCCTGTGTCCTATCCTCAGTTTGGTGGGGTATCAGCAGACCCTCATCCCTCGATTTGCTGAGACTGTAACTCCTCTTTATGAACTATCTAATGGTGATGATGACCAGGTTTATCCCGTTTGGACTGAAGAGAACACAGAAACAGTAACACAACTAAAGAAATCTGTCGCCCAGGCAACGTGTCTTACCTCACCGAACCCCGACAAGACTTTCCACATGGATTTGGTGGACACAGTGAAATGCCTGGCTGTTGTCCTATATAGAGAAAACCAGGCGAACTTACTCCCTGTTGTGAATTACTGCAGAATTGTGAATGGGGCTGAACTGATTTACTCTGTTTGTGAAGGACATTTGCTAACCATGTTCTGGGGCATCAAACATTTCACTTACATCACGGGGTTCAACAGGGTGATACTGCCCAGTCCATTATAAACTTTCCCAGTATAGGAAAGTTGTTGTAATAGAATACCCATGTCATAGAGTCATAGTGGCATAGCCAATTCTAGCGCAGAATGGGTCATTTCTACTCATCGAGTCGGTGCCAGCGCTTTGTAGATAAATCAAGTCTGTCTCATTCCCCAGCTCCATGGATGTCAAGGAGCCTACAGGGTAAGATACAGCAGGAAAGGCAAGCTTATGTCCCACACCGAGATCTCAACACAACAGAAAACCAAGAGGAATATAGAATGTGGAGGCTGATATCAAAAAGGAATTTACCAAAGCAAGGAGAGATCATAAAAAAATATTGGAAAACAAAATCAACGTGAACCCATGTCTGTTTTTTCTTTCAATACATTAAGGCTAAGAGGACAACTAAGGAGCGAGTAGAGCCCATTAATGACCGATAAGGTAACCTATGTGTAGGGACAGTAATTACTGATATGGTTCTTAATGAGTACTTTGTAACTGTCTTCACAAAAGAGGGGAACGGTGCAGATATTGTAGTTAAGGAGGAGGTGTGTGAATTATTGGATGTGATAAACATAGGCAGAGAGGAATTACTAATGGAATTAGCCTCATTGAAAGTTGATACATCACCATGGCGTGATGAAATGTACCCCAGGTTGTTAAAAGAAGCAACAGAAGGAATAACCAAAGGTATGTCCATGATTTTCCAGTTCTCACTGGATACAGGTGTGGTGATGGAGGATTGGAGAACTGCTAACATTGAACCACTGTTTAAAAAGGGAGCGAAGGATAGATCGAATACCTACAGGCCAGTCAGTCTAACCTCAGAGTGGGAAAATTATTGTAATCTATTCTTAGAGACATGATAAACTGTCACTTAGAAAGGCACAGGTTCATCAGGGATAATCACCATAGATGTGTTAAGGCAAAATCGTGTCTGACTAACTTGCATGATTATTTGATGAAGTAACAAGGACGTTAGATGTGGTTAATGTAGTTGATGCGGTCTACTTGGATTTTAGCAAAGTTTTTAGCAACTCTAATGGTGACCATGAAACCATTGTCGATTGTTTGAAAAGCCCACCTGATTCACAAATGTCCTTTAGGGAAGGAGATCTGCAGTCCTTACCTGATCTGGCCACATGTGACTCCAGACCCACAACAATGTGATGGACTCTTAAATGGCTTCACAAGCCACTCAGTTCAAGGGCAATAAGGCTTGGGCAATAAATGCAGGCCCAGACAGTGACGCCCAAATCCCACGAATGAATAAAAAAACAAATTCCACACAGCTGAGTACTGGGACCCCTGCTTTATGTCGCATATATTAACGATATGGAAGTAAAAGTAGGGGCATAATCAAGAAGTTTGCAGACGATACAAAGATTGACCGTGTGGTAGATCGCAAGGAGGATAGCTGTACACTGCAGGAAGATATTGATGGACTGGTCAGATGGGCAGAGAAGTGGTAAATTGAATTCAGGCTAGATAAGTGCGATATGATGCATTTGGGGAGGTCAAATAAGGCAAAGGAATGCATGATTAATGGGAGAATACTGAGAAGTGTAGAGGAAGTGACAGACCTTAGACTGAATGCCCACAGATAGATGAAGGGAGCAGGATAGGTCGATAAGGTGGTTGAGAAGGCATATGGAATCCTTTCCCTTATTAGCCGAGGTATATAATATAAGAGCAGGGAGATCATGCTGGATCTGTATACGTCATTGGTTAGGCCACAACCTGAGTACTTGAGTTCTGGTCACCTCATTACAGAAAGGATGTAATTGCACTAGAGAGGGTACAGAGGCGATTTACAAACATTTTGCCGGGACTGGGAAAATGCAGCTATGAGGAAAGATTTGATAGGCTGGGGTTGTTCTCCTTGGAACAGAGAAGGCTGAGGGGAGATCTGATTGAAACGTACAAAACGCTGAGGGCCCTGCATAGAGTGGAGGTGAAGTGTCTATTCACCTTAGCAGAGAGATCAGTGACAAGAGGGCATGGATTTAAATGATTGGGAGAAAAAGTAGAGGGAAGATTAGGAAAAGAATCACCCAGAGTGTGGTGGGGTGGCGGTCTGGAACTCACTTTGTGAAAGGGTAGAAGAGGCTGAAAACCTCATCTCATTTTAAATGTACCTTGCTACACCTCAATTGATTTAATCTGCAGAGCTAGGGACCAAATGCTGGAAGGTGGGATTCGGCTGGGGAGGTCATTTTTTCGACATCAGAGACACAATAGGCCAAGTGGCTGCAGAGCATCATGAAGGTGGTGGGCTGAGGGGGTGGGTGGGGGTGGTGAACAGCTAGCAGTCGTGGTCCACATCGGTACGAATGAGCTGGGAAGAAAGAGCGAGGTGGTCCTGCAGTCAGAATTCCGTGCGCTGGGTAAGAAGTTAGCCATCTCAATGTAGTAATCTCCGGATTACTGCCAGTACCCCGTGCGAGTGAGTATAGAAATAGGAGGAGAGTGCAAATGGATGTGTGGCTGGAAGGATGCTGCAGAAGCGATAAAGTTTAGATTCCTGGACACTGGGACCAGTTCTGGAGAATATGGGATCTGTACAGGCTGGACGGTTGCACCTGAACAGAGCTGGACTAATTTTCTTGCAGGGTGATATGTTAATAATATTGGAGGGGGTTTACACTAAATTGACAGGGATGTGGGAACCAGGAGTAAACATCAGAGAGGAATTCTAAAGTGCACAGAATATTGGGAGAGATGGATAACACTATAGTAGGGTTTAGAAAGTTATTATTTGGGGTCTGAGTAAGGGAGGAAGTAATAAAGTTTGGATCAGGGTTGATGTGCATGTATGTGAATACGGAGTGTGGTTAATAAGACTGGTGAGGTACAGGTGCAGATTGCCATGTGGAAATATGATGTTGTGGATATAACAGAGATCTGGCTCAAGGAAGGGCAGAACTGGGTGTTGAATGTTCCTGGATAGAAGGTGTTCAGGAAAAATAGGAAAGGGAGAAAAGGAGTAAGGCTGGCGGTATTGATTAAGGAGAACATTATAGTGCTCGAGAGAGAGAAAGTCCCGGGTGCGTGTGTGGGGAGATGGGAGTGGGGGTTGGTGGGTGCATAGGTGGATGAAGGACAGAATTTATTTGGATAGAGCTAATGAACAAAAAAGGTGCATTTACATTGCTCGGTGTTGTCTATCGGCCATCAGCAAATGGGAAGGATACGGAGGAACAAATCTGCAAGAAAATTACTGAAAGATGCAAGAATTATAGAGTAGTTACAATGGGGGAACATTCATTATCCTAATATGGACTAGGATAGTAGCAATTTAACTGACAGAGGGAGGCAGGAGTTACTACAGTGTGTGCAGGAAACTTTTCGACAACAATATGTTGCGAGTCCAATGAGGAAGGAGGCACTGCTAGACCTGGTTCTCGAGAATGAGCTGGACCCAAGTGGATTAAGTATCAGTAGGAGAACATTTAGAGGACAATGATCATTGTATCATAAGGTTTTTGTTGACTATGGGAAAGGACAAAGAGCAATCCAGAGTAAGAATAATTAACTATGAGAAAGTCAACTTCAACAAGTCAACCGGTGTAAAAATGGAGCTGGGGCGAATAAATTAGAGTCAACGTTTGGCAGGAAAACAGGAGCTGAACAATGGGCTACCTTCAAAGAAGAGATAGTTCGGGCAGAGTGCTGGTGAACGGTTGTTTTTCACACTGGAGGACGGTAGACAGTGATGTTTTCCAAGGGTCAGTTCTAGGACCAACTGATTTTTTTTTTTGCTATATATATATAAATGAGATGGATCTTGGAATTCAGATTAGAATTTCAAAATTTTCCGATGATACCATACTTGGAGCTGTGGTAAACAGCGAGGATGATGCAAACTGCCTACAACAGGATATAGATAGGCTAGCAGAATGGACAGAGAAGTGGCAGGTGGAACTTAATACAGAGGAGTGTGAGGTGATGTATTTTGTCAGATGGAATAGGAAAGCAATATAGACTGAATGGGACAGTTCTAAAGATTGTGCAGGAACAGAGGGACCTGGGGCTCTATATGCATTGATCTTTGAAGGTGGAAGAACATATATGGAGAGTGTTAAGGAAAGCTTATCAGATCTTGGGCTTCATGATTAGAGGCAAAGATACAAAAGCAGGGAGGTTGTGCTGAAATTTTATAAAGCATTGGTTAGGCCCCAACAAGAGAACTGTGTCCAGTTCTGGTCAGCACACTTTAGGAAGGATGTGAAGGTCCGTGAGAGGGTGCCGAGGAGATTTACCAGAATGGTTCCAGGGATTGGGGGTTGGGTGGGGGGGGGGGGGGGAGCGGCGGGGAAGCGGGATGGTTAATTACAAGGTTAGTTTGGAGAAGATGGACTTGTTCTCCCTGGAGTAAAGGAGGATGAGAGAGGTATGATTAAGGTGTACACGATTATGATAGGCTTAGATAAGATTCGATAAGCCAACTGTGGGACTGCCCCAACAACCAATTTTATCTGCAGCACCTGTGGAAGAGTCTGTCACTCTAGAATTCGCCTTTACAAGGCACTCCAGGCGCTGCTTCCCAAACCACTGACCACCACCAGGCGCTTACCCATTGTCTCCCGAGACAAGGAGGCCAAAGAAGAAGAAGATAAGATAGACAAGGAAAAACGGTTCCCATTAACTGATGAAACACGGACTCGGGGACATAGATGCAAGGTTTGGGTAAGAGATGCAGGGGGAATATGAGGAAGAACTTTTTTACACAGTGGATGTTAATGACCTGGAACTCACTGCCCGTGAGGGTGGTGGAAGCCGAGACAATAAATGATTTCAAAAGGAAACCGGATGGGCACCTGAAGGAAATGAACTTGCAGGGACACGGGGATTGGGAGGGAGAGTGGGAGTGTCTGAATTGTTCCACACAGGGGTGGCACGAAGGGGTCGAATGGCCTTCTCCTGTGTCGTAGATGTCTCTATCACTTTCTGTGACTCTATGTTAGATATGTCTCCTGCGCCGGCCTGGAAAGATCCAAATGCATGGAAGTTCAATGAAACTGTGATCTTAACAGCCACTGACAGCTATGTCCTCACCCTCGTGTGAGGCTCCAGGTCGTCTTACAGGAGGTGACACAGCTCTGTGACCACATCGTTATTGAATCAGAGTCACCTCACATACTCCTCCTGGGTTAGGTTTCGGTAGGAAAAGTGCTCTTGGAAAACCCGGGGTGGGTAGGGCAGATTCCCCTTCCTCCTCCCTCTTTACAGAGCTTCCCCTATCTGTAGCCTCTGCCACATTTCTTGTTCGTTTTACAGACCCAGAGACACTCTAACTACAGTCCACATACCTCGTCCAGAGTTGAGTCACCAGATCCTTTGTCCTCCCTGAATGTCTGCAGCAGCTCACAACACAACCTCCAGAAAACCATCCACAGCACCTCCACTAACTTTACAATAGCAGAAGTAAGTCAAAAGCCCCTCACCTCCAAGTTGGATGTCTGGTCCTTTTAAATAACACGAGAGGGGGTTCCTCGTGCTGCTGAATGTATGTTCAGCTGAGAGTGACTAACACAAGCGGTCAGTGGACATGCCCAGACCAAGTTTCAAAGATGTACATCAAAGCTGTCAGAATCGCTCACGGACGTCACATTCAAACTATCCTCATATGAGCATCACATGCATGTTACAACAGGACTGGACCCTTGCCCAGCATGGGGCACTGTGCTGACCACACTAGCGCCCTGTCCAGCATGGGGCACTGTGCTGACCACACTAGAGCGCTGTCCAGCATGGGGCACTGCGCTGACCACACTAGAGCGCTGTCCAGCATGGGGCACTGTACTGACCACTCTGGCGCCCTGTCCAGCATGGGGCACTGTGCTGACCACACTAGCGCCCTGTCCAGCATGGGACACTGTGCTGACCACACTAGAGCCCTGTCCAGCATGGGGCACTGTGCTGATCATGATAGAAGTAGCCGGCTGTGCTGTTCACGTCATTTTCTGAAACCAGGTTACCATAGCGTTGGCACCAGCGGCGCCATAGATTGAAAATCGCAGCAGGGGATGTTAAGGATTTAAAATAACTCACTTTATAAAGGAAATTGGATGTAAAGTTGAAGGTATAAGATTTTCAAGAATATGGACAGGGGAATGAGATTAATTGGAGGGGTGAGGCCATGGAGAGATTCAAACACCAGAATGAGAATATTAAAATTAAGTTGCTGTCAGACCTGGAGTCAATGTAGATCAGTGAGCACAGGGGTGATGGGTGATCGGGATTTGGTGTGAGTTAGGATACAGGCAGCAGAGTTCTGGATGATCTGTGGTTTATGGAGTTTTATAACTGGGGTGGGGGGTGGTGTGACCAGGATAGTCTTGGAATAGTGCAGTGTGGATTTAGCAAAGGTACAGATGAGGGTTTATGCAGCAGGTGGGCTGAGGCAGAGGTGGAGACGGGTGATATTACAGAGGTGGGAGTAGGCACGGCTGATGATGGAGAAAAAATGGAGATGAACTCAGCTCAGGTTTATATAGAACACAGAGGTTGTAAACTGTCTGGTTCTGCCTCAGTCATTAGCCAGGGTGGAGAATGAGTTTGACAGATAGGGGATGGAGTTTGTATGGAAACCAATGACACTGGCTTCAGTCTTCCCAAAGTTTACATTACAGAACCGTATTTCAGTGAAACAGGGTTGACAGATCTCCTGGCTGGAAATAGAAACAGCAGCAGAAGAAATGATGAGAGAGTAAATGACAAGAACTGTAATACTATTAGCAATGGTTTATAGATCTAATAGTTGGAGATAGAGATTCACCAAGAATAATAACAGAAGTAAGCAGGGCAGAGTAAATGACTGGAGCAGTAATGCAGTTAAAAAACGGTTTATGGAATTAATAGCTAGACAGAGAGAGAGAGAGACTTACCAGGGATACCAACAATAGCGAGGATAGGATAGTAAATGTATTGAATAATCTTAAGTGCGCGATGGATCCGAGCATTTAATGAGAGCCGATCATAATATGTAGAAAGAATGTAAATATCCCAGGATAAACTCCTGTCCATTGTTGTAACATTCCAATCTATTGTTCTCAGATTCTGATCCATCCTCTCCCTCTCTCTAGAGCTGCTGATCCCTGTTCGTGCCGGGGTTATGGTCCAGCTCACAGTATGGGATCACATATTGAAAGGAGTCCCGTTTTAATAGAAGATGGAAACCCTCCAGTGACACAATTAGGATCCATGGAGACTGACATTAATTACAGTCACTGAACAAACAGGTTCAGTCAACCACTTTCAATCCAGCACTTCCTGTATCACAATAAAGTAAAACATTTACCCAGTCTGGATGGGATGTATGAGGGTTGCTGAGGGAAGGAATGGTGGAAATAGCAGAGGCACTGGCCAGAATCATTCAATTCTCCTTGGATATGGGAGTGGTGACAGAGGACTGGAGGTTGCAAATGTTACAACCTGTTGAAAAAAGGACAGATAGGATAAACTCTACAATTATTGACCAATCAGACCGGTGTCACCAGTGGGGAAAATCTAGAGGTGACAACCCAGGAGAAAAATATTTGTTACTTGGAAAACCATTGGTTTGTAACTGTCTAGTAACATGGATATGCTGAAGGACAATCATGTCTGGCAAAATTCAACAACAACAACTTATATTTATATAATGCCTTTAACATTGTAAAACATCCCAAGGTGCTTCACAGGAGCATTACGAAGCAAAGTATAACGCTGAGGCACAACAGGAGATATTAGGTCAGATGACCAACAGCTCAGTCAAAGAGGTAGGTTTTAACGTGTGTCTGAAAGGAGGAAAGCGATGTGGAGAGGCGAAGAGGTGTAGGGAAGATATTACACAGCTTAGGGACCCGGCAGCTGAAGGCACGGCCGCCAGTGGTGCAGTGATTAAAATCAGGGATGCACAAGAGAGCAGAATTAGAGGAGCACAGATATCTCGGTGTGTTGTGGTGCTGGAGGAGATAACAGAGGTAGGGAGGGACGAGGCCATGGAGGGATGTCAAAACAAGGTGGAGAATTTTAAAATCAAGACATTGCTTGACTGGGAGACAATGTCGGTCTTTGGTTGATGAACCGGACTTGGTGTAAGCTAAGACATGGGCAGCAGATTTTTGGATGACCTCACGTTTACAAGAGAGTAGATGTGGGAGATCAGCCAAGAGTGAGATGTAATAGTCACATCTAGAGGTGACAAAGGCACGAATGAGGTTTCAGCAGCAGATGGACTGAGACATGGTGAAGTCGGGTGATGTTACTGAGGTGGAAATAGGCGGTTGTAATTATATCCTGAGAATGAGGTTAAAGCTCATTTTGTGGCGAAATGTGACACCAAGGTTGCAAACAGACTGTCTGAATCTCAGACTGTCACCAGGGAGAGGGATGGAATCAATAGCAAGGGAACAGAGTTGGAGTGGGGAGTCAAAACAATGATTTCAGTCTTCCCAATATTTTATATTGGCTAAGGAACAGTGAACAGAGAGAAGTAGTGAAACGTTGTTGATCAGACTCGATGGGAGTATACAGTGGTGTTCCCCAGGACTCGGTATTAGGATCGCTGCTCTTTTTGCTCTTGGAAAACACGAGGTGGGTAGGACAGAGACCCCCTCCTCCTCCCGCTTTACAGAGCTTCCCCTCTCTACAGCCTCTGCTCCATTTGTTGGTCATGTTACATACCCAGAGACACTGCAACTACAGTCCCCATACCTCGTCCAGAGTTGGGTCACCAAATCCTCTGCCGTCCCTGAATGTCTGCAGCAGCTCACAACACAACCTCCAGAAAACCATCCACAGCACCTCCACTAACTTTACAATAGCAGAAGCAAGTCAAAAGCCCCTCAACTGTAAGTTGGATGCCTGGTCCAGCAGTGCAGCTCACACCATTTTATTGATCCAAACTTCCATAGCACAAGTGGAGCTGGAGAGATGAAATGTGTGGTCAGGGAGAGACAGAGGGAAACAAACTCACTTTAAAAAGTGAATTAGAAAAATACTTTAATATGAACAAGTTTCAGGAATATTGGAAATGGACAGGGGATTGGGATAATCAGAGCGGTGAGGCCATGAAGGGATTTGATCATACGATTGAGAATATTAAAATTAAAGTGTTACTGGACCAAGAGTCAATGTAGGTCAGTGAGCACAGGGTTGTTGGGTGAACAGAATTTGGTATAAATTAGAAGATGCCAGCAGAGTTTTGGATGACCACAAAGTTACAGTGAGTAGAATGTGGGAGACCAGCCGGGAGTGTGTTAGAATAGTCAAATCTCGAGGTAGAAAGGCATGGATGAGGGTTTCAGCAGCAGATGAGCTGAGCTCTATCTCTCTCTCGCTTTTTCTCTTTCTCTCTTTCTCTTTCTCTCTTTGTCGCCTTCACTTGCTCTGCCCCCCTCTGGATCTTATATGTTTCTATCAAGTCGCCTATTAATTCCCTCAACTCCAGCTGATGTAAGCCGATCCTTTCCAGCCTTTCTGCATAAGACAGCACACCCATTCCAGATATTAGTCTAGTAAACCTTCTCTAAACTGCTTCCAACGCATTTACATCCTTCCTTAAATAAGGAGACCAATACTGTACACAATACTCCAGTTCCGAAGAAGGGTCACTGACCCGAAACGTTAACTCTGCTTCTCTTTCCACAGATGCTGCCAGACCTGCTGAGTGGTTCCAGCACTTTTTGTGTTTATATTAATTAGCAATTCTTGCCTGCGCTCTGTTTCCTGTTCGCTAGCCAATCTTCTATCCATACCAATATGTTGCCCCCTTAACCATGAGCTTTTATTTTCCGCATTGACATTTGATGTGACACATTATCAAATGCCTTCTGGTAATCTAAGTACAGTACATCCACCGGTTCCCCTTTAGCCACCGCACATGTTACTTCTTCAAAGAACTCCAATCAATTGGTTAAACATGATTTCCCTTTCACAAAACCATGTTGACTCTACCTGATCACCTTGAATTTTTCTATGTGCCCTGCTATAGCGTCTTTCATACTCACTTCCAATAACTAGTCTGTAGCCAGAAAGCCATCACCTGTTACAGGTCATATGTCTCCTGTTTCTAATCTGATTTTGTGCTGCATTTGAACTGTCATTACTCAATTAACTGCTTGTGACTCTTCACCCTCCTTTTGGTTAATCTGTGACCGTTGATCAGATCTTACGGTTGTATAGGAGAGCGTTCACAGAGATCTGGATCATCGGCTTGGCTCACTTGGTTTGTGAGAAATGACAAACTCAGTTGAGCGATCTTTGCTGGGAATGGGTAGGAGATTTGGAGACAGAGAGAGATTACAATCGGCCAGATGCCTGTGGTTATTGCAAAGTCTACATAGGAATTTTGTGACAGAGAGCTGGAGAGAGAGAATGTACACTCTAAAACATGTGATTAGCGTTGGGACTGGCTCAGAAATCTCGAAGCTGGTGGCATTGGCAAATTTGGAGATTCTACTCTGTATTCCAAGAACTAAGTCATTTATGTACCGCAAAATCACAATGGCCCCAACACTGAACTTTGGGGAACTCCCACTGTCTACCATCCTCCAAACCTCAAAACAACCATTTATTACCACTCGCTGTTTTCTATCCTTAATCCAATTTGACAATGATCCTCTTATTCCATGAGCCTCAATTTTGCTAACCAGCCTTTTACGTGGTACCTTATCAAACACGTTCTTAAAATACATATACACAAAATCCACGGCATTCCCTTCATCAACCGTCTCTGTTACATGATCGAAAACTTCAAGTAAATGAGTGAAGTATGATCTACCTTTACTGGAGTGTGTACGAGATGGGTTTCTGGAGCAGAACATTGAAGGACTAAGAATCGGGCTATTTTATGTAACGAGAAAGGATTAGTTTATAACACTGCTATAAAGGAGCATTTGGGAAATAATGACCATATTATGATAGAATTTCACATTCCATTTGAATGTGATAAATCTGAAACCAGGGTGTTCAATCTGAACAAGGGAAACCATGAAGGTACGGGGGCAAATTGTCAATTTAGTGTTAGCAAAGAGGTAGTACTTGAAAATGTAACTGGATTGAAGGCTGATAAATCCCTGGACCAGATGAACTACATCCCAGAGTGTTAAAGGAGGTGGCATTATAGATGGTGGATGTATTTATGGGAATCGTTCAAATTTCTCGATTCGGGAATAGTTCCTGAGGACTGGTAAGTAACAAATGTAACCCCACTATTTAAGAAGGGTGGGAGAGGGAGAATGAGAACTGCAGGCCTGTTAGTTTAACATCAGTAATAGGGAAAATGTTAGAATCTATTGTCAAGGATGTGATAACTGGACACTTCGAAAATAATAGTAAAATTGGCAGAGTCAACGTGGATTTATGAAAGGGGTATTATGTTAGAATTAGAATTAGAATTAGAACATTACAGCGCAGTACAGGCCCTTCGGCCATCGATGTTGCGCCGACCTGTGTAACAAACCTGTTGAAGTTTTTTGAGGATGTTACTTGCTGCATTACTAAAGGAGAACCAGCAGGTGTGGTGCATTTGGACCTATTTTGGTAAGGTCCCACACAGGTGATTAGTAAATAAAATTACAGCACATGGAATTGGGGGCAATATGCTGGTATGGATCGAGAACTGGTTAACAGACAGAAAACAGAGAGCAGGAATAAACGGGTCATTCTCCGGATGGCAGGATGTTACTAGTGGGTAACACAAGGATCAGTACTAGGGCCACTGCTGTTCACAATCTATACAAATAATTTGAATTTGGGGACCAAATGTAATACTTACAAATTTGCTGATGACACAAAACTAGGTGGGAAAGTAGGTTGTGAAGAGGATGCAAGGAGGCTTCAAGTGGATTTGGACAGGCTAAGTGAGTGGGCAAGAACATGGCAGCTGGAATATAATATGAATAAGTATCAAGTGCTCCACTCCGGTAAAACAAAAACAGAAAGACAGAATATTTCTGGACTGGAGAGAGGTTGCGACGTGTTGATTTTCAAAGAGACCTGTGTTTCCTTGTGCATGAGTCACTGAAAGCAAATGTGCAGGTGCACCAATCAATTTGGAAGGCAAATGGTATGTTGGCCTCCATCTCAAATGGGTTTTGAATCCAGGAGTAAAGATGTCTGGCTGCAATTGTATCCCGCCTTGCTGAGACTGCACCTGGAGTATTGCGTACAGTCTTGGTCTCCTTGTCTAAAACAACAAAGAACAAAGAACAGTACAGCACAGGAACAGGCCATTCGGTCCTCCAGGCCTGTGCCGATGTTGATGCCTGCCCAAACTAAAACCTTCTGCACTTCCGTGGTCCGTATGCCTCTATTCCTATCCTATTCATGTATTTGTCAAGATGCCTCTTAAACGTCGCTATGGTACCTGCTTCCACCATCTCCCTCGGCAACAAGTTCCAGGCACTCACCACCCTCTGTGTAAAGAACTTGCCTCGCAAATCCCCTCTAAACTTTGCCCCTCTCACCTTAAAACTATGTCCCCTTTTAACTGACTCTTCCACCCTGGGAAAAAGCTTCTGAATATCCACTCTGTCCTTGCCGCTTATAAATTTGTAAACCTCTATCATGTCGCCCCTCCACCTCCGTCCTTCCAGTGAAAACAATCCGAGTTTATCCAACCTCTCCTCATAGCTAATGCCCTCCAGACCAGGCAACATCCTGGTAAACCTCTTCTGTACCCTCTCCAAAGCCTCAACTTCCTTCTGGTAGTGTGGCGACCAGAATTGCACACAATATTCGAAGTGTGGCCTAACTAAAGTTCTGTATAGCTGCAGCATGACTTGCCTATTTTTATACTCTGTGCTTCGACCGATGAAGGCAAGCATGCCGTATGCCTTCTTGACTACCTTATCCACCTGCGTTGCCACTTTCAGTGACCTGTGGATCTGCACGCTCAGATCTTTTTGCCTGTCAATACTCCTAAGGGTTCTGCCATTTACTGCATACCTCCCACCTGTGTTAGACCTCCCAAAATGCGTTACCTCACATTTGTCCGGATGAAACTCCATCTGCCATTTCTCCGCCCAAGTCTCCAACCGATCTATATCCTGCTGTATCCTCTGACAATCCTCATCACTGTCCGCAACTGCACCAACCTTTGTGTCATCCACAAACTAATTATCAGACCAGCTACTTTTTCCTCCAAATCATTTATATATACTACAAACAGCAAAGGTCCCAGCACTGATCCCTGTGGAACACCACTAGTCACATTCCTCCATTCAGAAAAGCACCCTCTGTCTTCTATGACTGAGCCAGTTATGTATCCATCTTGCCAGCTCCCCTCTGATCCCATATGACTTCACCTTTTGTACCAGTCTGCCATGAGGGACCTTGTCAAAGGCTCCCAGAAGTCCATCTAGATAACATCCACTGCCCTTCCTTCATCAGTCATCTTCGTCACTTCCTCAAAAAACACGATCAAATTAGAGAGACGCGACCTCCCCTTCACAAAACCATGCTGCCTCTCGCTAATAAGTCCATTTGTTTCCAAATGGGAGTAAATCCTGTCCCGAAGAATCCTCTCTAATAATTTCCCTACCACTGACGTAAGGCTAACCGGCCTATAATTTCCTGGATTATCCTTGCTACCCTTCTTAAACAAAGGAACAACATTGGCTATTCGCCAGTCCTCTGGGACCTCACCTGTAGCCAATGAGGATGCAAAGATTTCTGTCAAGGCCCCAGCAATTTCTTCCCTTGCCTCTCTCAGTATTCTGGGGTAGATCCCACCAGGCCCTGGGGACTTATCTACCTTAATGCTTTGCAAGACACCCAACACATCCTCCTTTTTGATAATGAGATGAATGAGACTATCTGCACTCCCTTCCCTCGGCTCATCATCCACCAAGTTCTTCTCCTTGGTGAATGCTGATGCAAAGTACTCATTTAGTACCTCGCCCATTTCCTCTGGCTCCACACATAGATTCCCTTCTCTGACCTTGAGTGGGCCAACCCTTTCCCTGGTTACCCTCTTGCTCTTTATATACGTATATAAGGCCTTTGGTTTTTCCTTAATCCTGTTTGCCAATGTCTTCTCATAACCCCTTTGAGCCCTCCTGACTCCTTGCTTAAGTTCCTTCCTACTGTCTTTATATTCCTCAAGGGATTCGTCTGTTCCTAGTCTTCCAGCTCTTATGAATGCTTCCTTTTTCTTTTTGACAAGGCTCACAATATCCCACGTTATCCAAGCTTCCCGAAACTTGCCAAACCTATCCTTCTTCCTCACAGGAACATGTTGGTCCTGGATTCTAATCAGCGGACGATTGAAAGACTCCCACATGTCAGATGTTGATTTACCCTCAAATAGTCGTCCCCAATTTAAATTCTTCAGTTCCTGCCTAATATTGTTATAATTAGCCTTCCCCCAATTTAGCACTTGCAGCCGAGGACTACTCTTATCCTTATCCACAAGTACCTTAGAACTTATGGAATTATGGTCACTGTTCCCGAAATGCTCCCCGATGAAACTTCGACCACCTGGCCGGGCTCATTCCCCAATACCAGGTCCAGTACGGCCCCATTCTTAGTTGGACTATCGACGTATTGTTTCAAGAAGCCCTCCTGGATGTTCCTTACAAATTCTACCTCATCCACGCCCCTAGCACGAAGTGAGTCCCAGTCAATATCGGGGAAGTTAAAATCACCCACCACTACAACCCTGTTACCTTTACATCTTTCCGAAATCTGTCCACATATCTGCTCCTCTACCTCCCGCTGGCTGTTGGGAGACCAGTAGTCAACCCCCAACATCGTGACTGCACCTTTCCTATTCCTGAACTCCACCCATATTGCCTCGCTTCATGACCCCTCCGTGGTGTCCTCCCGCAGTACAGCTGTGATATTCTCCTTAACCAGTAATGCAACTCCCCCACCCCTTTTACATCCCCCTCGTTCCCGCCTGAAGCTTCTAAATCCTGGAATATTTAGCTGCCAATCCTGTCCCTCCCTCAACCAAGTCTCTGTAATAGCAACAACATCATAGTTCCAAGTACTAATCCATGCCCTAAGATCATCTGCCTTACCTGTTATACTTCTCACATTGAAAGAATTGCACTTCAGACCACCAGTCCCGCTGTGCTCTGCAACATCTCCCTGCCTGCTCTTCCTCTTAGTCTTACTGTCCTTACTGTCCTAGTTCCCCCTCATTTATTTCACTTGCTGTCCTACTGCTCTGGTTCCCACCCCCCTGCCACACTAGTTTAAACCCTCCCGAGTGACGCTAGCAAACCTCGCAGCCAGGTTATTTGTGCCCCTCCAGTTCAAATGCAACCCGTCCTTCTTGTGCAGGTCTCATCTGTCCCTGAAGAGATCTCAATGGTCCAGATATCTGAAACCCTCCCTTCTACACCAGCTGTTCAGCTCCGTGTTTAGCTGCACGAGCTTCCTATTTCTAGCCTCACTGGCACGTGGCACAGAAGGATATATTTGCCATGCAGGGATTGCAACTGAGGTTCAGCAGGATATCCATGGATGGCAGGATTGTCTTATGAGGAGAGATAGAGAAAAATGGGCCTGTATTCTCTCGCATTTCAAAAAATGAGCAGTGATCTCATACAAAATTCTTACAGGGGGTGATGGGGTGGATGCAGATCGGATGTTTCCGCTGTCTGGTGAGTCTACAACCAGGGGACATAAACTCAGAATAAGTGGCAGGCAAATTAAGACTGAGATGAAGAAGAATAACTTCACTCAGAGGGTGCAAAATCTTTGGAATTCACTACCACAGAGGGTGTGGAAGCTCAATATTGAGCATGTTCAAGACAGAAATCAATGGATTTCGGGAGACAAATGACATCAAGGGATACAGAGATAGCACGGGAATGTGGCGTTTAGGTAGATGATTAGCCATGATCTAATTGAATGACAGAGCAGTGTCGATGGGCTGAATGGCCTACTCCTGCTCCTATGTTCCTGCAAACACGTGCTTGCTATCCTTCATTCCCTCAAACCTCTCCAAGTTTCTGTTGATTTCTTCTCTAATTATTGTTTGCAGAACATTACCCTCTACTGATGTTAAACTAATTGGTCTGTAATTGCTAGGACTGTGCTCACAACATCATTAAAAATATGCAGATTTAAGGTAATTGGCAAAGAACCAGAGACAAATTGAAGAGAATTTTCTGACACAGTGAGTTGCCAAATTTAGAGCCCCCGGTTGTCTAGAAACATACAGAAACATAAATCAGAAAAATAAAGCTTATGACAGTCACAAACAAATAATAATTTAGAAAGCTGAGAGGAGTAAAGAAAGTGCAGGGGTGAAGTAAAGAAAGGAAATTAGAAAAGCAAAGAGAGGGCATGAAAAAATATTGGCAGATAAAATCAAGGAAAACCCAAAGATGGTTGATCAGTACATTAAGAATAAAAGGATAACTAAGGAAAGGGGAGGACATATCAGAGATGTACAAGGTAGTTTGTGCATGGTTGCAAAAGATGTTGGCAGGGTCCTTAATGGATTTTATGTCTCCGTCTTCACAAAGTAAAGGGATGATGTAGACATTGTAATTAAAGAGGAGGAGTGTGAAATATTAGATACAATCAGCATAATGAGAGAGGAATTACTCGAGGGTCTGAAATCCTTGAAAGTGGATAAATCGCCAGGGCAGGATGGATGGTATCCCGGGCTGTTAAAGGAAGCGAGGGAGGAAATAGCAGATACTCTGAGGATCATCTTCACATTCTCACTAGATACAGGCGAGGCATTAGACGATTGGAGGTCTGTGAACATAGTGCCAGTGTTTAAACATAGTGCAAAGGTTAGGCCAAATAATTATAGGCTGGTCAGTCTGACCGAAAGGCCCGCTACCCGACACAAACCCCATGAGACCCGACGTCATATGTCGGGTTCGGGTCGGATCGCTCTTCCGGATCCGGTTTTCGGGCTCGGGTTGGGTCGGACACACACAGTACTACCTTTTGCTTGGCTGGGAATGAAAGAGAAGTTGAGTAAGTAAGCATCAACATTTGAAAAGCCTGCCAGAGCTGGGAGTCTGTGACGTCAAGGATGGAAACGTGCATCTGGACTCAACAGACGGTGAGTCTGCGCAGTGAGAAAGTGAGTGTTTCTATGATGTCACGGCGCTCATGATGCAGCTTCCTTCCATTCAATCCAAAAGTGCTAAGTACAGTGAGTGCAATATGGTCGGGTCAGGCTCGGGCCGGCTCGGACTCGGGTCCAATGTGGTTCTGTGAGGTTTAGTCGGTTTTATTTCCAGACCCGAGCAGGCCTTTAGATTAGATTAGAGATACAGCACTGAAACAGGCCCTTCGGCCCACCAAGTCTGTGCCGAACATCAACCCCCCATTTATACTAATCCTACACTAATCCCATATTCCTACCAAACATCCCCAAATGTCCCTATATTTCCCTACCACCTACCTACACTAGTGACAATTTATAATGGCCAATTTACCTATCAACCTGCAAGTCTTTTGGCTTGTGGGAGGAAACCGGAGCACCCGGTGAAAACACACGCAGACACAGGGAGAACTTGCAAACACCACACAGGCAGTACCTGGAATCGAACCCGGGTCCCTGGAGCTGTGAGGCTGCGGTGCTAACCACTGCGCCATTGTGCCGGACATCGGTGTGCAAATTATTAGAATCAATTCTCAGAGCTACGATAAACTGTCACTTAGAAAGGCAAAGATTAATCAGGGATAGTCAGCATGGATTTGTTAAGGGAGGGTCTTGTCTTACTAACATAACTAAGTTTTTTGAGGAAGGAGCAAAAAGGATTGATAAAGGTAGTGCAGTGGATGTGGTCTACATGGACTTTAGTAAGGCGTTTGACAAGGTCCCACATGGCAGACTGATCAGAACAGTGAAAGCTCATGAGATACAGGGGAATGTGGCAGGTCGGATCCAAAATTAGCCCAATGTCAGGAAACAAAGGGTAATGGTCGACAGATGTTTCTTGTGAATGGAAAGCGGTGTCTAGTGGCGTTCCCAGGTCTCAGTGTTGGGTCCCTTGCAATTTGTGATAGATATTAATGCTTTGGACTTAAATGTGGGAGGCATGATTGGAAAATTTGCTGATGACACAAAAATTGGTCATGTAGTTGATAGTGAAGAGGATAGCTGTGGACTCCAGAATTATATCAATGGTTTAAATGGTTTGGTTGAGTGGGCGAAAAAGTGGCAAATGGAAGTCAATCTGGGGAACTGTGAGGTAATGCAGTTGGGAAGGGCAAATAAAGCGAAGGAATACACAACAGACAGGAGGATAGTGAAAGGGGTAGAAGATGTTAGAGACCTTGGAGTGTTTGTCCACAGTTCCTGGAAGGTGGCAGGACAGGTAGACAGAGTGGTGAAGAAGGCATATGGAATGCTTTCCTTTACTGGCCGATATATAGAATACAAAAGGAGGGATGTAATTCTGGAATTGTATAAAACACTGGTTAGGCCACAGCTGGAGTATTGTGTACAGTGCTGGTCACCACATTACAGGAAGGACATAATTGCTTTGGAGAGAGTACAGAGAAGATTTTCAAGAATGTTGCCAGTGATGGAAAATTGCATCCATGATGAAAGATTGGATAGGCTAAGATTGTTTTCTTTAGAACAGAGGAGACTGAGGGGTGCCTTGATTGAGGTGTACAAAATTATGAGGGGCCCAGGTAGAGTAGTCAGGAAGGACATGTTTCCCCCATTGGAGAGGTCAATTACCAGGGAGCACAGATTTAATTGATTGGTAGACGGATCAAAGGGGACGTGAGGACAAACATTTTCACCCAGAGGGTGGTGGGTGTCTGGAATTCACTGCCAGGACGGTGGTGGAGGCAAAAACCATCAAAGATTTTAAAAGGTACCTGGACCTACACCTGAAGTGCTGCAACTGGCAAGGCCATGGACCAGCGGCTGGAAGATGGGATTAGATTGGGTGGCTAGTTTTTTCAGCCAGCCGAGACACATTGGGCTGAATAGCCTCCTTTTGTGCCATAACCCTTCCATGGATATTTGGTCCTATCGGTCTGTGGGTGGGATCTGGAATTCAATGCCTGAAATCATGGTGGAAGCAGATTCAATAATATCTTTCAGAAGGGAATATAACAAAAACTTGACAAGGAAAAAAAAATCAACAGGAGTCTGGGGAAAGAGGAGGGAGTGGGACTAATTAGTTAGCTCTTTGAAGGAGACAGCACTGATACAATGGACATTCTGTGCTGCATCAATCTATGATTATATGAACAAGGGACAAAGAGAGAGAGGGAGAAAGGGTGAAAGAGAAAAGGAAAATAGATACAGAGTTAAAGAGAAGTTTCTACCAGTTTTCAGGGGTTGGGACTGTGATTCGTGATCTGCCCGTGCCCATTCCTGTTGAGGCAGGTGACACACAGACTTCCTGCTGCCTCCTCATTTGCATGAATTCTACGTACCGCCTAGGGTGACCCGCGCTGCTGTCTGTCTGCAAGCTGAACAGGGACGTAACTGTGTTTGAGGCTGGCACGTGCTTCAGCCAGGATTCAGCTCTTAAAGGTAGTCTGTCCCTCTTAAAGGGAAGCTGTACTGAATCACAGGAGGCTGCTGCTGACTGTGAATGCTGCAAATGGAGACAAGGTAAATGGAATACTAGGGCAGAGAGAGGGCTGTGCTGTTCACGGATGTCGTGCTGGAGGCCTTAGTCATGGAGGTTGACCGGAGGAGAGAGGCCATGTTTCTGTGGGGTGGGGCGGAGACCCTCAAGGAACGTCTTCCGAAGGGAATGGGAGCAGGTGGCCAGGGAGGTCAATGCAAGAAGTATGGCCCCAAGGACCTGGCAGCAGAGCCAGAAGAAGTTTGATGAGCTCATACGGGTGGTGAATGTCAGTGAATTCATTGCTACATGGCATCTCCTACCCCCTACATCACCAACCTCTCAAACTGCTCAATGTACCACACCCCCATCACTTAGTTTCAAAGACGTGTATCAAAGCTGCTGGAATGGCTGATTGGTGTCAGATCAAATCCCTCTGCACACTACCAGCACATACTTGGTGAACAGGGACGAGAGCCCTGCTTAGCATGGAGCACTGGAAGTGACCGGCAGCTCAGCTGATACCATTTTATGGATCCAAACGTCCATGGCATTGGGCCCAGTGACACTGCAGAGCTGAGAATACCTGCCATAGACCGAAACAGAGGGAAAGAAGCCTTCTTTTAAATCGGAATTGAAGAAAAGACTTGAAGGCAGGAATATGGGAATGGACAGGGCAATGGGACTAATTGAGGATGAGATTCAAACACAAGAATGAAAATATTAAATTTAAGGTGCTGCTGGTCCCGGAGCTAATGTAGATCAGTGAGCACAGGGGTGATGGGTGATCAGGATTTGGGGTGATGGGTGATCAGGATTTGGTGCGAATTAGTTTACAGGCAGCAGAGTTCTGGATGGGCAGTGGTTTATGGAGGTTTATAAGTGGGAGGGTGACCAGGATAGAACTGGAATAGTCAAGTGTGGATTTAACAGATTTAAAGATTGATGAAGACAAATGTAGGTCCCTTACCGTCAGAAACAGTGGAATTAATTATGGGGAACAAAGAAATGGCTGACCAACTAAATGCATACTTTGGTTCTGTCTTCACAAAGGAGAACACAAATATCATACCAGAAATGTTGGGGAACACGGGGTTTAGTGAGAGAGAGTAACTTAAGGAAATCTGTATTAGTAGAGAAATGGTGTTGGGGAAACTGATGGTATTGAAGGCCGATAAATTCCCAGGGCCTGATAATCTACATCTCAGAGTGCTGAAGGAAGTGATCCTAGAAATAATGGATGCATTGGTGGTCATCTTCCAAAATTCTATACATTCTGGATCATTTCCTAACGATTGGAATGTAGCTAATGTAACCCCAGGGAGGTTGAGAGAAAGCAGGGAATTATCGACAAGTCAGCCTGACGTCGGTGGTGGGGAAAGTTCTAGAGTCCATTATCAAAGATTTTATAGAGGAGCACTTGGAGAAAAGTGGTTGAATCGGACAGAGTCAGCATGGATTTACGAAACGGAAATCACGCTTGACAAATCTACAAGAATTCTTCGAGGATGTAAGTAGTAGAGGGGGAGCCAGTGGGTGTGGTTTATTTGGACTTTCAGAAGGCTTTCGGCAAAGTCCCACGTAACACATTAGCCTGTAAAATTAAAGCGCATGAGATTGGTGCTGGTGTATTGTGATATATAGAAAATTGGTTGGCAGACAGGAAACCCAAGAGTAGGAATAAATGGGTCTTTTATTCCGAATGGCAGGCTATTCACCTGCTAATGTCACCAGTGGGGTACCATAGGGATTGGTGATAGGACCCCAGCTATTCACAATATATCTTACTGATTTCGGTGAGGGATCTAAATGTAATATCTCCAAATTTGCAGATGACACGAAACAGGGTGGGAGGGTGAGTTGTGAGGAGGATGCAGAGAGGCTTCAGGGTGATTTGGACAAATTGAGTGAGTGGGCTAATGCATGGCAGATGCAGTACAATGTGGATAAATGTGAGGTTAATCACTTTGGTAGCAAAAGCAGGAAGGCAGATTATTATCTGAATGGCTATAAACTGAAAGAGGGGAATATGCAAGGAGAGCTGGGTGTTCTCGTACACCAGTCACTGAAGGTAAGAATGCAGGTGCAAAGGACATTAAAGAAGGCAAATAGTATGTTGGCCTTCAGAGCGAGATGATTCGAGTACAGGAGCAGGGATGTCTTGTTGCAATTATTCAGGGCCTTGGTGAGGCCACACCTGGAATATTGTGTACAGTTTTGGTCTCCTTATTTAAGGAAGGATGTTATTGCTATAGGTTTACCAGACTGATTCCCTGGATGGCGGGACTGACGTATGAGGAGAGATTGAGTCGGTTAGAATTAGGTTCGCTGGAGTTCAGAAGATTGATGGGGATCTCATAGGAACCTATAAAATTCTAACAGGACTTGACAGAACAGATACAGGAAGGATGTCCCCGATGGTCGGGGAGTCCAGAACCAGTGGACGTCGTCTAAGGATACGGGGTAAACCTTTCAGGACTGATATGCAAAATTTCTACACCCAGAGAGTGGTGAGCCTGTGGAATTCGCTGCCGCAGAAAGCAGTTGAGGCCAAAACATTGCATGTTTTCAAGAAGGAGTTAGATATAGCTCTCAGGATGAAAGGTATCAAAGGAAATGGGGGGAAAGCGCAAACAGGTCGCTGAGTTGGACGATCAGCCATGATCATAATGAATGGCAGGGCAGGCTCGAAGGGCCTGTTAACTGTTTCTATGTTAACAACGGCACAGATGAGGGTTTATGTAGCAAATGAGCTGAGGCAGACGGGTGATATTACAGAGCTGATTTACGGTCAGTCCTTTAATAATTGAACAGTGGTTGTTCTGTAGGTGATTTACGGTCAGTCCTTTAATAATTGGACAGTGATTGTTCTGTAGGTGATTTACGGTCAGTCCTTTAATAATTGGGCAGTGATTGTTCTGTAGGTGATTTACGGTCAGTCCTTTAATAATTGGACAGTGATTGTTCTGTAGGTGATTTACGGTCAGTCCTTTAATAATTGGACAGTGATTGTTCTGTAGGTGATTTACTGTCAGTCCTTTAATAATTGGACAGTGATTGTTCTGTAGGTGATTTACGGTCAGTCCTTTAATAATTGGACAGTGATTGTTCTGTAGGTGATTTACGGTCAGTCCTTTAATAATTGGACAGTGATTGTTCTGTAGGTGATTTATGGTCAGTCCTTTAATAATTGGATAGTGATTGTTCTGTAGGTGATTTACGGTCAGTCCTTTAATAATTGGACAGTGATTGTTCTGCAGGAGATTTACGGTCAGTCCTTAAATAATTGGGCAGTGATTGCTCTGCAGGTGATTTACGGTCAGTCCTTTAATAATTGGACAGTGATTGTTCTGTAGGTGATTTACGGTCAGTCCTTTAATAATTGGACAGTGATTGTTCTGTAGGTGATTTACAGTCAGTCCTTTAATAATTGGACAGTGATTGTTCTGTAGGTGATTTACGGTCAGTCCTTTAATAATTGGACAGTGATTGTTCTGTAGGTGATTTACGGTCAGTCCTTTAATAATTGGATAGTGATTGTTCTGTAGGTGATTTACGGTCAGTCCTTTAATAATTGGATAGTGATTGTTCTGTAGGTGATTTACGGTCAGTCCTTTAATAATTGGATAGTGATTGTTCTGTCGGTGATTTACGGTCAGTCCTTTAATAATTGGATAGTGATTGTTCTGTAGGTGATTTACGGTCAGTCCTTTAATAATTGGATAGTGATTGTTCTGTAGGTGATTTACGGTCAGTCCTTTAATAATTGGATAGTGATTGTTCTGTAGGTGATTTACGGTCTGTCCTTTAATAATTGGATAGTGATTGTTCTGTAGGTGATTTACGGTCAGTCCTTTAATAATTGGACAGTGATTGTTCTGTAGGTGATTTACAGTCAGTCCTTTAATAATTGGACAGTGATTGTTCTGCAGGTGATTTACGGTCAGTCCTTTAATAATTGGATAGTGATTGTTCTGTAGGTGATTTACGGTCAGTCCTTTAATAATTGGACAGTGATTGTTCTGTAGGTGATTTACGGTCTGTCCTTTAATAATTGGACAGTGATTGTTCTGTAGGTGATTTACGGTCAGTCCTTTAATAATTGGGCAGTGATTGTTCTGCAGGAGATTTACGGTCAGTCCTTTAATAATTGGACAGTGATTGTTCTGTAGGTGATTTACGGTCAGTCCTTTAATAATTGGACAGTGATTGTTCTGTAGGTGATTTACGGTCAGTACTTTAATAATTGGACAGTGATTGTTCTGTAGGTGATTTACGCTCAGTTCTTTAATAATTGGACAGTGATTGTTCTGTAGGTGATTTACAGTCAGTCCTTTAATAATTGGATAGTGATTGTTCTGTAGGTGATTTACGGTCAGTCCTTTAATAATTGGACAGTGATTGTTCTGCAGGTGATTTACGGTCAGTTCTTCAATAATTGGACAGTGATTGTTCTGTAGGTGATTTACGGTCAGTTCTTTAATAATTGGACAGTGATTGTTCTGTAGGTGATTTACGGTCAGTTCTTTAATAATTGGACAGTGATTGTTCTGTCGGTGATTTACGGTCAGTCCTTTAATAATTGGACAGTGATTGTTCTGTAGGTGATTTACGGGCAGTCCTTTAATAATTGGACAGTGATTGTTCTGTAGGTGATTTCCGGTCAGTCCTTTAATAATTGGACAGTGATTGTTCAGTAGGTGATTTACGGTCAGTCCTTTAATAATTGGACAGTGATTGTTCTGTAGGTGATTTACGGTCAGTCCTTTAATAATTGGACAGTGATTGTTCTGTAGGTGATTTACGGTCAGTCCTTTAATAATTGGACAGTGATTGTTCTGTAGGTGATTTACAGTCAGTCCTTTAATAATTGGACAGTGATTGTTCTGTAGGTGATTTACGGTCAGTCCTTTAATAATTGGACAGTGATTGTTCTGTAGGTGATTTACGGTCAGTCCTTTAATAATTGGACAGTGATTGTTCTGCAGGTGATTTACGGTCAGGCCTTTAATAATTGGACAGTGATTGTTCTGTAGGTGATTGACGGTCAGTCCTTTATTAATTGGACAGTGATTGTTCTGTAGGTAATTTATGGTCAGTCCTTTAATAATTGGACAGTGATTGTTCTGTAGGTGATTTACGGTCAGTCATTTAATAATTGGACAGTGATTGTTCTGTAGGTGATTTACGGTCCGTCCTTTAATAATTGGACAGTGATTGTTCTGTAGGTGATTTACGGTCAGTCATTTAATAATTGGACAGTGATTGTTCTGTAGGTGATTTACGGTCCGTCCTTTAATAATTGGACAGTGATTGTTCTGCAGGTGATTTACGGTCAGGCCTTTAATAATTGGACAGTGATTGTTCTGTAGGTGATTGACGGTCAGTCCTTTATTAATTGGACAGTGATTGTTCTGTAGGTAATTTATGGTCAGTCCTTTAATAATTGGACAGTGATTGTTCTGTAGGTGATTTACTGTCAGTCCTTTAATAATTGGACAGTGATTGTTCTGTAGGTGATTTACGGTCAGTCCTTTAATAATTGGACAGTGATTGTTCTGTAGGTGATTTACGGTCAGTCCTTAAATAATTGGGCAGTGATTGCTCTGCAGGTGATTTACGGTCAGTCCTTTAATAATTGGACAGTGATTGTTCTGTAGGTGATTTACGGTCAGTCCTTTAATAATTGGACAGTGATTGTTCTGTAGGTGATTTACAGTCAGTCCTTTAATAATTGGACAGTGATTGTTCTGTAGGTGATTTACGGTCAGTCCTTTAATAATTGGACAGTGATTGTTCTGTAGGTGATTTACGGTCAGTCCTTTAATAATTGGATAGTGATTGTTCTGTAGGTGATTTACGGTCAGTCCTTTAATAATTGGATAGTGATTGTTCTGTAGGTGATTTACGGTCAGTCCTTTAATAATTGGATAGTGATTGTTCTGTCGGTGATTTACGGTCAGTCCTTTAATAATTGGATAGTGATTGTTCTGTAGGTGATTTACGGTCAGTCCTTTAATAATTGGATAGTGATTGTTCTGTAGGTGATTTACGGTCAGTCCTTTAATAATTGGATAGTGATTGTTCTGTAGGTGATTTACGGTCAGTCCTTTAATAATTGGATAGTGATTGTTCTGTAGGTGATTTACGGTCAGTCCTTTAATAATTGGACAGTGATTGTTCTGTAGGTGATTTACAGTCAGTCCTTTAATAATTGGATAGTGATTGTTCTGTAGGTGATTTACGGTCAGTCCTTTAATAATTGGACAGTGATTGTTCTGTAGGTGATTTACGGTCAGTCCTTTAATAATTGGACAGTGATTGTTCTGCAGGTGATTTACGGTCAGTCCTTTAATAATTGGATAGTGATTGTTCTGTAGGTGATTTACGGTCAGTCCTTTAATAATTGGACAGTGATTGTTCTGTAGGTGATTTACGGTCAGTCCTTTAATAATTGGACAGTGATTGTTCTGTAGGTGATTTACGGTCAGTCCTTTAATAATTGGGCAGTGATTGTTCTGCAGGAGATTTACGGTCAGTCCTTTAATAATTGGACAGTGATTGTTCTGTAGGTGATTTACGGTCAGTCCTTTAATAATTGGACAGTGATTGTTCTGTAGGTGATTTACGGTCAGTACTTTAATAACTGGACAGTGATTGTTCTGTAGGTGATTTACGCTCAGTTCTTTAATAATTGGACAGTGATTGTTCTGTAGGTGATTTACAGTCAGTCCTTTAATAATTGGATAGTGATTGTTCTGTAGGTGATTTACGGTCAGTCCTTTAATAATTGGACAGTGATTGTTCTGCAGGTGATTTACGGTCAGTTCTTCAATAATTGGACAGTGATTGTTCTGTAGGTGATTTACGGTCAGTTCTTTAATAATTGTACAGTGATTGTTCTGTAGGTGATTTACGGTCAGTTCTTTAATAATTGGACAGTGATTGTTCTGTCGGTGATTTACGGTCAGTCCTTTAATAATTGGACAGTGATTGTTCTGTAGGTGATTTACGGGCAGTCCTTTAATAATTGGACAGTGATTGTTCTGTAGGTGATTTCCGGTCAGTCCTTTAATAATTGGACAGTGATTGTTCAGTAGGTGATTTACGGTCAGTCCTTTAATAATTGGACAGTGATTGTTCTGTAGGTGATTTACGGTCAGTCCTTTAATAATTGGACAGTGATTGTTCTGTAGGTGATTTACGGTCAGTCCTTTAATAATTGGATAGTGATTGTTCTGTAGGTGATTTACGGTCAGTCCTTTAATAATTGGACAGTGATTGTTCTGTAGGTGATTTACGGTCAGTCCTTTAATAATTGGACAGTGATTGTTCTGTAGGTGATTTACGGTCAGTCCTTTAATAATTGGACAGTGATTGTTCTGCAGGTGATTTACGGTCAGGCCTTTAATAATTGGACAGTGATTGTTCTGTAGGTGATTGACGTCAGTCCTTTATTAATTGGACAGTGATTGTTCTGTAGGTAATTTATGGTTAGTCCTTTAAGAATTGGACAGTGATTGTTCTGTAGGTGATTTACGGTCAGTCATTTAATAATTGGACAGTGATTGTTCTGTAGGTGATTTACGGTCCGTCCTTTAATAATTGGACAGTGATTGTTCTGTAGGTGATTTACGGTCAGTCATTTAATAATTGGACAGTGATTGTTCTGTAGGTGATTAACGGTCAGTCCTTTAATAATTGGATAGTGATTGTTCTGTAGGTTATTTACGGTCAGTCCTTTAATAATCGGATAGTCATTGTTCTGTAGGTGATTTACGGTCAGTCCTTTAATAATTGGACAGTGATAGTTCTGTAGGTGATTTATGGTCAGTCCTTTAATAATTGGACAGTGATTGTTCTGTAGGTGATTTACGGTCAGTCCTTTAATAATTGGACAGTGATTGTTCTGTAGGTGATTTACGGTCAGTCCTTTAATAATTGGACAGTGATAGTTCTGTCAGTGATTTACGGTCAGTCCTTTAATAATTGGACAGTGATTGTTCTGTAGGTGATTTACGGTCAGTCCTTTAATAATTGGACAGTGATTGTTCTGTCGGTGATTTACGGTCAGTCCTTTAATAATTGGACAGTGATTGTTCTGTAGGTGATTTACGGTCAGTCCTTTAATAATTGGATAGTGATTGTTCTGTAGGTGATTTACGCTCAGTCCTTTAATAATTGGACAGTGATTGTTCTGTAGGTGATTTACGGTCAGTCCTTTAATAATTGGACAGTGATTGTTCTGTAGGTGATTTACGGTCAGTCCTTTAATAATTGGACAGTGATTGTTCTGTAGGTGTTTTACGGTCAGTCCTTTAAAATTGGGACAGTGATTGTTCTGTAGGTGATTTACGGTCAGTCCTTTAATAATTGGACAGTGATTGTTCTGTAGGTGTTTTACGGTCAGTCCTTTAAAATTGGGCAGTGATTGTTCTGCTATTGATTTGCGGTCAGTCCTTTAATAATTGGGCAGTGATTGTTCTGCAGGTGATTTACGGTCAGTCCTTTAATAATTGGACAGTGATTGTTCTGTAGGTGATTTACGGTCAGTCCTTTAATAATTGGACAGTGATTGTTCTGTAGGTGATTTACGGTCAGTCCTTTAATAATTGGGCAGTGATTGTTCTGCAGGTGATTTACGGTCAGTCCTTTAATAATTGGACAGTGATTGTTCTGTAGGTGATTTACGGTCAGTCCTTTAATAATTGGACAGTGATTGTTCTGTAGGTGATTTACGGTCAGTTCTTTAATAATTGGGCAGTGATTGTTCTGTAGGAGATTTAAGGTCAGTCCTTTAATAATTGGACAGTGATTGTTCTGTAGGTGATTTACGGTCAGTCCTTTAATAATTGGACAGTGATTGTTCTGTCGGTGATTTACGGTCAGTCCTTTAATAATTGGACAGTGATTGTTCTGTAGGTGATTTACGGTCAGTTCTTTAATAATTGGACAGTGATTGTTCTGCAGGTGATTTACGGTCAGTTCTTCAATAATTGGATAGTGATTGTTCTGTAGGTGATTACCGGTCAGTTCTTTAATAATTGGACAGCGATTGTTCTGTAGGTGATTTACGGTCAGTTCTTTAATAATTGGACAGTGATTGTTCTGTCGGTGATTTACGGTCAGTCCTTTAATAATTGGAAAGTGATTGTTCTGTAGGTGATTTACGGTCAGACCTTTAATAATTGGACAGTGATTGTTCTGTAGATGATTTCCGGTCAGTCCTTTAATAATTGGACAGTGATTGTTCTGTAGTTGATTTACGGTCAGTCCTTTAATAATTGGACAGTGATTGTTCTGTAGGTGATTTACGGTCAGTCCTTTAATAATTGGACAGTGATGTTCTGTAGGTGATTTACGGTCAGTCCTTTAATAATTGGACAGTGATTGTTCTGTAGGTGATTTACGGTCAGGCCTTTAATAATTGGACAGTGATTGTTCTGTAGGTGATTGACGGTCAGTCCTTTATTAATTGGACAGTGATTGTTCTGTAGGTAATTTATGGTCTGTCCTTTAATAATTGGACAGTGATTGTTCTGTAGGTGATTTACGGTCAGTCATTTAATAATTGGACAGTGATTGTTCTGTAGGTGATTTACGGTCAGTCCTTTAATAATTGGACAGTGATTGTTCTGTAGGTGATTTACGGTCAGTCATTTAATAATTGGACAGTGATTGTTCTGTAGGTGATTTACGGTCAGTCCTTTAATAATTGGACAGTGATTGTTCTGTAGGTGATTTACGGTCAGTCCGTAGATTGCATTCAGTAACACGGCATACAAGGCCATCCTGACACATTGACTTTAAAAGAACAAACTCTTCCAAGTGTAAATACTGGTATCCTGAGTCCTGGGGAGATAGAAGTTCCTAACCTTGAATCACATTATAAGTGACCAGAGAACACAGTGAATCAGTCATGCGGCCTTCTGTCCATCTCTGTGAAAGCTGGGAGCTTCCCCTGGACAAAGACAGACAAGTCAGTGATTCAAACTGTGTAGAAGCAGAAGGACTGCATCCTCCCTCTCTCTCTCCGTCTCTCTGTCAAGATAACAACACACGTTTGAAAAACACATGTGACTGTGGACCCTCCAAGCCTACAGATTACTACAGACAGAGACACCAGGGGAAGATAGCCACCCACAAGTCTGCCACCAAGAAAACACTGAGCCACGTGGGCCAGCAACAAAGGGCATTTTGACCAGCCAAATACTTCAAGAATACAAATTGAGCCAGAAGACCACCGAATCTACCAACATCACAGAATAAGTATGTATTTTTCAAAATTAATTTAGGACTCCAATACAACCACAAATGTACTTCTCACTCTGTAATATCGTTGTGTGTGATTCTCGTGAGTGTGTGTGTGGTGTACTTTTAATGATTTTATTTCGATCGGGTTTAGATTGTTAAGCATAATAAACTCACGGTTCCTTCACTATCACATCAAAGGGAAACGGTAAAATACTCACTGAGATGGTTAGCACATCCACTCTCTAAAAAGGACAAAACCTATTGCGGTCAAATAAGAGGAAGGACAAGAGAAGCGACTGTGACCCCTCCTCACCTGACCGGAACAATAGGCAGGGTTGCGGATGGAGAGAATATGGGAATGAACTCAGATCAGCATTAAATAGATAGCAGAGGTTATAAACTTCCTGGTTCAGCCTTAGACAATTGCCAGTGAGGGAATGTAGAACGTGAATAGGGAATAGAGTTTGTGACAGAAACTGAAGACACGATTTAAATGACAAGAATTCCAAATCCGTGAAATATGGTTTATAAAACTAATAGTTGGATACAGAGACTTACCAGGGACACCAATAATAGCGAGGATGGGATAATAAATCGATTGAATCATCTTCAGAGCATAAAAGATCCGCCGTTCAAATGTTATCAAAAAATAATCAGCAGTGAGCCAGTAAAACCAATGGGAGAAACTCCTGCTGTCCATTGTTGTAACATTCCAGTCTATTATCCTCAGATTCTGACCCATTGTTGTAATATTCCAATCTATTATTCTCAGATTCTGACCCATTGTTGCAACATTCCAGTCTATTGTTCTCAGATTCTGATCTATCCTCTCCCTCTCTCTCTGGAGCTGCTGATCCCTGTTAATGCCGGCGGTGATGTTCCCGCTGACAATGTGGGATAATACATTGAAAGGAGCCCCTTATTAATAGAAGATGGAAACCCTCCAGTGACACAATTAGGGCCTATGGAGACTGACATTGATTACAGTCACTGAACAAACAGGTTCAGTTAACTCCTTTCAATCCAACACTTTTTGTACCACAATAAAGTAGAACATTTATCCAGTCTGGATAGGATATCTGAGATTCAATGAGGGAAAGAATTGTGGAAACAGCAGCAGCACTGGTCAGAATCTTCGAATCCTCCTTGGATATGGGAGTGGTGACAGAGGACTGGAAGGCTGAAAATTTACACCTTGTTTACAAAAGGAGAGGTTGTACAAACCCTGTAACTACTGACCAGTCAGTCTAATGTTGGTTGTTGGAAACTTCTGGAGGCCGTAACCCAGCACGAAGCACTTGTTGCCTGTAAAATCATGGGTTAATAAATGACAAGCAGCAGAGATAGGTTAACGGAAAATGATTTTCTAATCTTGATCGAGTTCGTTGCGGACATAACTGTGAGTGTTAATGAGAATAGCGAGTTTCGTGTAATGGAATCATAGAAACAAAGAAAGGTTAAGGCACAGAAAGAGGCCAGCCGATAAACGATCCATCTGTTCTAATTCCACCTTCCAGCATTTGTTTAATAACCCTGCAGATTGCAGAACTTGAGCTGCATATCCAGACTTCATTTGAATAGGTTGAGGGTCCCTGCATGAACTACCCTTTCAGGCAGTGAGTTCCAGACTCACACCAACGCAGGGGACACAGTACTGAGCCTTGTGGAACGCCACTGGAAACATCCCTCCAATTTCTAAAATACCTTCAACAATTACCCTTTGTTTCCTGCCCCTGAGCCAATTTCCTATTTCTGGGTGAACAAGTGTTTTCCTCAACTCCCCTCTAATCTTTCCACCAATCATTTTAAATCTATACCCCCTCATCGCTGACCTCTCTGCTAAGGTGGATAGACCCTTCACCTCCACTCCATCTAGGCCCCTAAAAATGCTGTTCATTTCAATCAGATCTCCCCTCAGCCTGCTCTGTTCCAAGGAGAACCCCAGCCTATCCAATCTTTCCTCATAGCTTCATTTTTCCAGTCCTGGCAACATCCTCGTAAATCTCCTCTGTACCCTCTCTGGTGCAATTACATCCTTTCTGTAATGAGGTGACCTGAACTGCACACAGTACTCAGGTTGTGATCTACCCAAAGAGTTATACAGTTCCAGCATAACCTCTGTGCTCTTATATTCTATACTTTGGCTAATAAAGGAATTGATTCCATATGCCTTCTTAACCACCTTATGGACCTGTCCTGCTACCTTCAGGTATATGTGGACATTGACTCCAAAGGTCCTTCACTTCCTCTACACTTCTCACATGTTCCCATTTATCGTATATTCCTTTGCCTTGTTTGACCTCCTCAATTACATCGCCTCATACTTAATCAGGTTGAATCCCATTTGGCACTTTTCTGCCATCGATATCTTCCTGCAACCTACAGCAATCCTCCTCGCTATCTACCACATGGCCAATCTGTGTGTCATCGACATACCTCTTGATCATGCTTCTACATTTACGTCCAAATCGTTAATATATACCACAAACAGCAGGGGACCCAGTACTGAGCCTTGTGGATCGCCACTGGAAGCAGCCCTCCAGTCAATAAAACACCCGTCAGCAATTACACTTTGTTTCCTGCCACTGAGCCAATTTTGTATCAACCTGGCTGTATTTCCCTGGATTACATGGGATTTTATTTTTTGAACCAGTCTGACATGTGGGACCTTGTCAAAAGCCTTGATAAAAAAATCCATGTAGACCACATGAACTGCACTACCTCATCTATCTTCCTTGTTACTTCTTCAAAAAATTCAATCAAGTTGGTCAAACTAGAGCGTCCCTTAACAAATCCATGCTGACTATTCTTGATTAGGCTGTGCCTTTCTAACAGACAGTTTATCTTGTCTCGCAGAATAGATTCCAATAATTTGCCCACTACTGAGGTTAGACTGACAGGCCTGTAATTTTTCAGTCTAACCCTGGCTCCATTCATAAACAGAGCTATAATGTTAACAGTACTCCAATCCTCTGGCACCACACTTGTACCCATTGACGACTGGAAAATGATGGTCAGACCCTCTGCTATTTCCTCTCTTGCTTCTTTTAACAGCCTAGGATGCATTTCATCTGGATCTGGTGACTTATCAACTTTCAAGGATGCTAATCCCAATAATACGTCCTCTCTCCCGATGGATATCACATCAAATACTTCATATTCCACCTCCTTAGCTACAATATCAACATCATACCCCTCTTTTGTAACGTGAAACACGAAGTATTCATTAAGAACCATACCAGCATCTTCCACCCCTGCACATGCATATGCAATTATGTATATACACTTATGTGAACAGACTTTCAAAAGGCCTGTGATCAAATGACATTTCATAGACCTGTTATAAAAATGGAACACATGGATTAATGTGACAGTGATAGTGTGGATATGACACTGACTCAGGGACAGAAAGCAGAGAGAAGTAGTGAACAGACATTGTTCAGACTGGTGGAGGAGGGGGAGTATACAGTGCAATTTCTCAGGGGTCAGTATTAGAACCAGTACTCTTCCTGACATATGGATAAATGGATACATGACAAAGACTTACTTGTGAAGAGCAGAGTCTCAACATTTGCATAAGCCAGGAAAATTATAAATGTAGTAACCAGTGTGAAGGACAGTAGCTGCTTCAGGAGGACATGGACAGACAGATGGTGAAATGAGAATACACATGGTGAATGAAATTTAACACATAGAATTGGGGAAGTGATTATTTTGTGAGGGAGAATAAGGGGAGTGAATAGAAACTAAACTGCACCATTTAAAAGGTGATACCGGAACTCAGAGACTGGGTGCATATGTACACAAATCTTCAATGGTGGCTGGACAAGTTGTGAAGATTTTTAAAAGGCATCCGGGATCCTTAGCTTGATAACTAGAAGCAAAGAATTTAAAAAAAAAAACACAAGAACATTCCGCTAAGACTAGAAATGACTGTTTGAGCCTCAGCCAGGATATTGTTTCCAATTCTGGACACCACACTTTATGAAGATTTCAAGGCCTTGGAGATGGTACCTGGGTGTTACACTAGAATGGTAACAGGGATGAGGGACTTCAGTTATGGGGAGAGAATCTGGGATTGTTCTCCTTAGAGCAGAGAAGCTAAAAGGGAGATTTAATAGAGGGGCTGAAAATGTAGATGTTGTTTGCTAGAATAAATGAGGAGAATCTGGTTTCACTGGATGAAGGGTCAGTAACCAGAGAACACAGTTTAATGTTGATTAACAAACAAACAGAGGAGAGATGAGGAGATTTTCTTTTCTTTACACAGCGAGTGTTTATGATTTGGAATTCACTTCCTGAAAGGGTTGTGGAAGCAGATTTAACAGAAACTTTCAGTCAGGAATTGGATCAATACTAACAGGGTGATTTACTGGACTTGGAGAAAAGAACAGGGGAGAGGAATCATTGAAAATGTCCTTCAAAGAGCTGGAACTGGTACGATATGTTAAATAGTCTCTTCCTGTGCTGTGTGATTCTCTGACTGTCTGATAACAGAAACCATTGAGTATGTATCTCATGTGCACAATTGACATTCAGTAGTTTTTAATCCCGAGATTAATTGTTACTTGTTTTCTGATGAAGACAACAGCAGAAAGACAGATACAAGGAGCTGGTGAGATAAATTGTGTTGATAATTTGTTTATTGGGTTATGACGTCTCACTCTGATCACAGACCTCGCCTGGTTTCAATCTGTCAATTACAAATTCATTGATTTTATTACTATTTTATTTCCTGTCTATTTGTTCTCAGGATATGGGTGATACTGACAAAGCCAGCATTACTTCCCCATCCCTGGTTACCATGAGAAAATGGTGAGTCTTCATCTTGAACCACTGCAGTCCCTGTGGTTCTAACAAACAAAATAACATTTAGTATTTAGATGAGACAGTTTCATCACTGGGCATTTCAGAATGAGTTAGGTTTGAACATGAGGATGAGAGTTTTCAAATCAAGATGTTGCCGGAGCAGGGGCCAATGTTGGTCAACGAGCACTGCAGTGATGGATGAATGGGACTTGCTTTGAGTTTAGATACAGGCAGCAGAGTTTTAGATGAACACATGTTTGTGGCAGAGTCAGTACAGGTTCGATGCAGAGTAAAGCTCACTCTACACTGTCCCCATCAAACACTGCCATGACAGGTACAGCACGGCTTAGATCCAGAATGAAGCTCACTCTACACTGTCCCCCATTAAATACTCGGAGGACAGGTACAGCACTGGGGTTGGCTGCTGCCTAATTGGAGATGCTGAGTAGTTAACGAAGTTCAGCTGACTGTTGCTCTGTGAAGAGGCTGGAAGCTGTGTGACTGCTGCAAGAGGGAGAGACTGAGATTGAAGGAAAGGTTTTTCCACATTGGCAACATGAGTCTGGGGACAGAGGCTGGGAGACGAGCTAATTCGATAGCTTTTTCAAAGAGACAGTACTGACACAATGGGCCGAATAGCCTCTTTCTGTGCTGCGCCAATCTCTAATTCTATGAGCAAGAGACAAAGTGTGAGGTGACTGAGGGAAAAAGAGAAAAAACGTGAAAGAGGGAAAGGTCAATCGGAAGTGCAAAAAAATCGTGTTTGCATCACTTTTTCAGCAGAGGAGTCATGATTTGTCCGTCCCCGTTCCTGTTGAGACAGGTGACACACAAACGTCCTGCTGCCTCCTCATTTCCATGCATTCTACGTATACCACAAAGCGACCCGCGCTGCTGTCTGTCTGCAAGCTTAACAGGGGCCTAACTGTGTGTGAGGCTGGCTCGTATTTCAGCCAGGCTTCAGCTCTTCAAGGCAGTCTGTCCCTCTTAACGGGAGGTTGCACTGAATCACAGGAGGCTGCCGTTGCTGATTGGGAATGCTGCAATTGGAGACAAGGTCAATGGAATCTAGGACAGAGAGAGGGCTCTGCTGTTCACGGATGTGGTGTTGGAGGCCTTAGTCATAGCGTCTGAAAGGAGGAGAGAGGCCATGTTTCCGTGGAGTGGGCTGGGGACCCTCAAGGAACGTCCTCCGAAGGGAATGGGAGCAGTTGGCCAGGGAGGTCAATGCAAGAGGTCTGGCCCTGAGGACCTGGCAGCAGAGCCAGAAGAAGTTTAATGAGCTCACACGTGTGGTCAATGTCAGTGAATTCATCTCCACATGACATCTCCTACCCCCAACACCACCAACCTCTCACACTGCTCAATGTACCACACCCCCATCACTCGCACATCAACAGTCCCTAACACTCAGGGCTAACACCTAACATTCACAAACTCCACGTCACCCTCACACACCTTCCACTGATACCAGCCTCACTCCCACCTCTCACTGCCTCCACATATCTCCATCTATTCAGCTATGGTAGGCACATCACCCAAACACAGTGCAACACAATCACTGATATTCTGCCCTCTCTCTTACAGAACATGGTGGCCGACAATCACAGGGAGCAGCAGTGAACCGGCGTGGACCAGGCAGACCTTCATCCCCTGAGACTGAGGGAGGAGATGGTTCTTCACATCATGGGACCGGCTGTGACAGAGCCCATAGCATCCGGCATCACCGAGAGCATTCAGCATGATGTTATGCACCTGCCTTATGTCTCTTCTTAACTCCCACATCCCCTTCCTCCTGCTGTCTGGGATGATGTACAAGCTGCAGATGGCGGGACCATAAATTCATGCTTTCCATCCCACCCCCAATCCCTCACTCCAACCCTCCTCTTCTGATTTTATACTTTCTAATGACAACCCAAAGCTGCCAGCTTCCCAGTCACAGCAGCTCCAGCAGACAGAGAGAGAGCAGCAGCACAACACTGAGAGTGATGCCCCATCATTTGGTCTGAAATTCATAGTCACCAGTTCAAATACTGACACTGTGTGGACCTTAGAGGCTGATATAGAGTCGGAATCTGCACGTGGTGAGTCACCGAGCACGAGTGAGCTGCAGCCAGGTCGGGGGAAAGGATAGTTCATGTGTCAGCTCACCGGAGGACGAGGTCACAAACGAGTTATAATACACAGGACTCAGATGTAAACATTGCTGGAACAGCATACAGGAGAATGCTGATGGATATGTACACTGAGATACTTTGTCCATTGACAGTCCTGTCAGACAGCCTGTTGTCACTTTCAAGGAACATGGAGGAGTCCGGCTCCAACGTGGCACAGGACATTGCACAGAACTTGAAGCCCATTCTTTCCCCTGTGGAAGTGGTCACTAACTCTATGACTGCACTAGTGGACCCAGCCATGATGCAGTGTCTGGTGACCATTGTCTCAGCTTCCACTGCAGCACAGACGGAAGACACCCAAAGTCTCAGTGCTGCAGTGGAAGCTCAGATTGAGGACATGAGATCCATGCTTGCTGCCATGCAGGATCAGACTGCTGCCATCATGGCTGTGGATCTCAGTGCTCAAAGGGGTTTGCAGGCTCTCACAGCAGTCCAGCGATCTGTGATCCAGTAGATTACTAGGATTGCTGAGGTGTCGCCCCGGGGGAGTGACAGTGTCTCCGTGGAGCATGAACCTGCTGTCCTCTCTCAGGATGACAGTATTTGTTCTCCCTTGACTGTCACTCCACCAGTGTCCTTGCTGTTACCCATCAGCCAGCCCAGGCTGCTGCTGCCCATGTCGAGGTGGTGCAATCCGAATACGAGCCCGCAAGGCCCAGAGCTGCTCGAGGACGTCCTTCAAGGCCATCTGCAGTATCCCCAGAGAAAGTCAGCAGCCTTCCACCAGCCATGCTGCAGCCATTGTGGAAACACTGTGTAGGAGCACTAGGCAAGTCGAGGGAACCCACAAGACAGGCACTAAGGGAATACAAAAAGGTGAATAGTTCAGTTTACTTTGTATAATTGAATGTGTTGTTGGATAAAGATGTTAATGAAAAGGTTTTTGCTGGTGGTTTTTATTGCAGGATGACCAAGGGGACACTGTGATGGGGCGTCTCAGATGGGTGTAATGGTGGAGAATGGGGGATCCATGTTGGGAAAGGGAAGTTGTCTTATGGGAACTGGAATCTTAGGTGACAGTCTCCAACAACTGTCCGGGTCGATGGCATCCAGGAAATATCCTCCCTGCCTCCACCTCCTCCTCCTGAGGTGTCCTCCGGATTCCTGTTGCCAATGCCTGTGTGCTCATGATGGTGATGGTATGAAGGGTGCAGCAGAACACCATGAACTTGGACACCTGCTCCAGTGTGTACTGGAGGACTCCCCCCGAGCGGTTCAGACATCGGAAGCATTGCTTCATCACACCGATGATTTGTTCCACCATGTTCCTGGTGACTCCATTGCTCACGTTATACACATGTTAATTGTGTGAGGTTGGTTGGCGGTGGGAGGTGGTTTGGGGATGTAGAAACATGGGCTGTGTCTAGAGAATGGAATTTTTCATCTCCGAGGAGCCACATTCTGGTTCTGCATGGGGGCCAAAGTGTGGAACCGGCTGACTGCATCAGAATGAATGTATCGTGGCTGCTGCCACGATAGTGGACATTCACCAACATGATGTACTGGCCATGCTCACACACCAACTGTACATTAATGGTGTGAGCGTTCCTCCAGTTCATGTACCCCTCCCCGTCGACATGGAGGCCCCGCAGAGACACATACACCATCAGGAATCCCGCTATCCTGACAAAGCCACGGGATATCTCATCCTGCTTCTCCCTGCTGAGGGAGAAAATGATGACATAGATGGTCACCCTCACCTCCCTGAATTATCAATGGGGAACACACAGGCCTCGCAACTACTGGTCAGTTAGTTTAACATCAGTCGTGAGTAATGTTTTAGAAACAATAATCAGAGAAAAAGGACAACACACACTTGGAGAGGTTTGAGTTATTTAAGGATTGTCAGCACGGATATCTAAATGGCAGATCACGCTTGACTGAACTAATTGAATTTATTTTGATGATCAGAGAAGGTTGATGCAGGGAATGTGGTGGATGTTGTCTACATGGATTTTATGAAAGTATTTGACGAAGAACCAAACAAAAGCTTGGTTAGCAAAACTGAAGCTCATGGAATAGCATCCAATTGGATCAAAAATTGTCCAGAGGACAGAAAAAAGAGAAATGTGTCAAATGGTTGTTTTTCAGACTGGAGCATGGGAGACAGTGATGCTCCCCAAGGGTCAGTGCTACGACCACAGTGTTTTTTTGCTCTATATAAATGACATGGATCTTGGAATACAGAATAGAATTTCAAAATGTTCTGATGATCCCATACTTGGAGGTGTAGTAAACAGTAAGGATGTTGCAAACTGCCTGCAACAGGATATTGATAGGCTAGCAGAATGGACAGAGAACTGACAGGTAGAATTTCATACAGAGGAGTGTGAGGTGATGCATTTTGTCAGAAGGAATAGGAAGGTAATATAGACTTAATGACACCGTTGTAAAGATTGTGCAGGAACAGAGGGACCTGGGGCTCCATATGTATTGATCTTTGAAGGTGGAAGGACATATTAGGAGAGTGTTAAGCAACGCTCATCAGATATTGGGCTTCATGATTATAGGCAAAGATACAAAAGCACGGAAGTTATGCTGAAACTTTATAAAGCTTTGGTTAGGCCCCAACTAGAGAACTGTGTCCAGTTCTGGTCACCACACTTTCGGAAGGATGTGAAGGTCCCTGAGAGGGTGCAAAGGAGATTTAACAGAATGGTTCCAGGGATGTGGGGTTTAGCTACAAGGTTTGTTTGGAGAAGATAGAGTTACTCTCCCTGGAGTAAAGGAAATTGAGAGAGAGTTGACAGAGGTGTACAAGATTATGATAGGCTTAGATAAGATAGACAAGGAAAAACTTGTTCCCATTAACTGATGAAACACAGACTAGGGGACACAGATGGAAGGTTTTGGGTAAGAGATGCAGGGAAATATGAGGAAGAACTTTTTTACACAGTGGATGGTAATGAGCTGGAACTCACTGCCCATGAGGGTGGTGGAAGCCGAGACAATCAATGATTTCAAAAAGAAACTAGATGGACACCTGAAGGAAATGCACTTGCAGAGATACGGGGATTGAGCGGGGGAGTGGAACTGACTGGATTATTCCACAGAGATCTGGCACAGAGAGGCCGACTGGCCTTCCTCTGTGTCATAAATGTATCTACCACTCACTATGACTCTATGTTTGATATGTTTCCTGCTCCTGCCTGGAAAGATCCAGATACATAGATGTTCAAAGAAACTGTGACCTTAACAGCCACTGACAGCTCCGTCCTCACCCTGGTGTGAGGCTCCAGGTCGTGTTGCAGGAGATGACACAGCTCTGTGACCTTCTCCTTATTGAATCAGAGTCACACTACTCCTGGGTTAGGTGTAGATAGGAAAAGGAAAAGTGCTCTTGGAAAACCCGGGATGGGTAGGGCAGGGCCCCCTTCTCCTCCCGCTTTACAGAGCTTCCCCTCTCTGCAGCCTCTGCTCCATTTGTTGGTCATGTAACAGACCCAGAGACACCGTAACTACAGTCCCCATACCTCGTCGAGTGTTGGGTCACCAAATCCTCTGTCCTCCCTGAAGGTCTGCAGCAGCTCACAACACAACCTCCGGAAAACCATCCACAGCACCTGCACTAACTTTACAATAGCAGAAGTAAGTCAAAAGCCCTCACCTGTAAGTTGGATCCCTGGTCCATTTAAATAACATTAGAGGGGATTCATTGTGATGCTAAAAGTATATTCAGCTGACATTGACGAAAACAGGCGGTCAGTGAACATGCAGAGACCAGATTTCAAAGACGTACATCAAAGCTGTCTGGTTGGTACATTGAAGTCACATTCAAAATCATCCTCACATGAGCATCACAAACATAGTACGACTCGCTAGAGACCTGCCCACCATGGGGCACTGTGCGGACCATACTAGTGTACTGCCCACCATGGGGCACTGTGCTGACCACACTGGAGCCCGGTCCAGCATTGGGCACTGAGCTGATAATACTAGTGTACTGCCCACCATGGGGCACTGCGCTGACCACACTAGAAGTGGCTGGTGTGTGGTTGACATCATTTTATGTTTCCAGCTTCTGTGTCGTCAGCACCGCTGGTTCTGTAGAGTTGCAAATCTTGGCGAGGGACAGATACAGAGAGAAATAAATTCACTTTAAAAAGAGAATTGAGAAGAGTTTGAAGGCATATTATTTGCAGAAATATGGGAAATGGACTGGGGAATGGACTAATGGAGTGGTGAGGCCATGGAGGGATTCAAACACAAGAATGAGAATATTAAAATTAAGGTGCTGCCAGACCGGGAGCCAATGTAGATCAGTGAGCACAGGGGTGATGGGTGATCGGGATTTGGTGTGAGTTAGGATACAGGCAGCAGAGTTCTGGATGGGCTGTGGTTCATGGGGGAGGGTGGCCAGGATAGATTAGGAATAGTCAAGTTTGGATTTAACAAAGGCACAGATGAGGGTTTGTGCAGCAGATGGGCTGAGGCAGAAGTGGAGACGGGTGATATTACTCAGGTGGTAGTCGGAAGGGTTGGTGATGGAGTGTATTTGAAGATGAACTCAGGTCAAGTAAAAATAGAACACAGAGGTTGTAAACTGCCTGGTTCAGCCTCAGGATCGGGTATGTGGTTCACAGATAGGGGATGGAGTTTGTGACGGAGACCAATGGACCAATGACACTGTCTTCTCTCTTCCCACAATTTACGTTCCAGAACAGTATTTCAGTAAACAGGGTTTACAGATCTCCTAGCTGGAAATAGAGACAGTATCAGCAGCAAAGAGGAGACAGTAAATTACAAGAACTGAAATACCATTAGCAGTGGTTTATACAGCTGATTTCTGGAGATAGAGATTCAGCAGAAATAACAACAGCAGCAAGGAGGGCAGAGAAAATTACAGGAGCAGTAATGCAGTTAAACATGGTTAATCAAGGTAATTACTGGAGATATTCACCGGGATTAACAACAGCAGCAAGGAAGGTAGAGTAAATTGCAGGAATATAATACAGTTAAACATGGTTAATCAAGGTAATTACTGGAGATATTCACCGGGATTAACAACAGCAGCAAGGATGGGAGAGTAAATTACAGGAGCAGTAATGCAGTTAAACATGGTTAATCAAGGTAATTACTGGAGATATTCACCGGGATTAACAACAGCAGCAAGGAGGGTAGAGTAAATTACAGGAATATAATGCAGTTAAACATGGTTAATCAAGGTAATTACTGGAGATATTCACCGGGATTAACAACAGCAGCAAGGAGGGTAGAGTAAATTACAGGAATATAATACAGTTAAACATGGTTTACAGAATAAATACCTGGAAACAGATACGAACCAGGGACACCAACAAGAGCGAGGATGGGATAATAAATGTATTGAGCAATCCGAAGTGCGAGGTAGATGCGAAAGTCCAATGAGAACCGATCATAATGTGTAGAAAGATAGTGAAGTTCTGAGGATAAACTCTTGCTCATTGTTGTAACATTCCAATCTATTGTTCTCAGATTCTGATCCATTGTTCTCAGATTCTGTCCCATTGCTCTCAGCTTCTGATCTATCCTCTCCCTCTCTCTGGAGCCGCTGATCCCTGTGAGTGCCGGGAGTGATGCTCCCGCTGACAGTATGGGATAACACATCGAAAGGAGTCCCTTATTAATAGGAGAGGGAAACCCTCCTGTGACACAATCAGGGTCCAAGGAGACTGACATTAATTACAGTCACTGAACAAACAGTTTCTGTCAACCACTTTCAATCCAACACCTTTTGGACCACAATAAACTGGAACTCTTAACCATGTGTGAATGGGATTTATAGGAGTTTCTGAGGGAAGGAATGATGGAAATAGCATAGGCACTGGCCAGAATCTTCCAATCCTCCTTGGATATGGATGTGATGACAGAGGATTGGAGGATTGTAAATGTTACATCCTGTTTAAAAAAGGAGATATGGGATAAACGCTGTAATTACTGACCAGTCAGACTAGAGTCACGGCTGGGGAATCTTTTAGACGTGACAACCCAAGAGAACAATATTTGTTGCTTGGAAAAACATTGGATAGTAACTGGTTAGCAACATCGATATGCTATAGACAAATGATGTCTGGCGAAATTCAACAACAACAATCTATATTTCGATATTGTCTTTAAACCATCCCACGATGCTTCACAGGAGCATTATGAAGCAAAGTACGAACTGACATACAACAGGAGATATTAGGTCAAAGGACCAACAGCTTAGCCAAAGAGGAAAGTTTTCAGCAATGTCTTAAAGGAGGGAAGCGAGATGGAGAGGCGGAAGCGTGTAGGGAGGATACTGCAGAGATTGGGCCCCGGCAGCTGAAGGCACGGTCACCAGTGGTGCAGTGATTAAAATAACAAAGAACCAAGAACAAAAAACAGTACAGCACAGGAACAGGCCATCCGGCCCTCCAAGCCTGCGCCGATCTTGATGCCTGCCGGAACTAACACCTTCTGCACTTCCGGGGCCCATATCCCTCTATTCCCTTCCTATTCATATATTTGTCAAGATGTCTCTTAAACGTCGCTATCGTATCTGCTTCCATCACCTCCCCTGGCGGCAAGTTGCAGGCACTCACCACCCTCTGTGTAAAAAACATGCCTCGCACATCCCCTCTAAACTTTGCCCCTCGCACCTTAAACCTAAGTTCCGAAGTAACTGACTCTTCCACCCTGGGAAAAAGCTTCTTAATATCCACTCTGTCCATGCCGCTCATAACTTTGTAAACATCTAAACGGATGCAAAAGAGGCCAGAATTCGAGAAGCACAGATGGCTCGATGGGTTCTGGAGCTGGAGGAGATTACAGACATCGGGAGAGGCGAGACCATTGAGGGATATGAAAACAAGGATGGGAATTTTAAAATCAAGACATTGCTTGACTGGGAGCCTATGTCGGTCAGTGATGGTTGAAAGGGACTTGGTGTGAGCTAAGACATGGGCAGCAGAGTTTTGGATGACCTCAAGTTTACAGAGAGTAGATGTGGAGGATCAGCTAGGAGTGAGTTGGAATAATCACATCTCGAGGTGATGAAGGCATCAATGCGGTTTCAGCAGCAGATGGGCTGAGACAGGGGTGACGTCAGGCGATGTTACTAGGTGGAAATAGGCGGTTGTAATGATATCCTGAAATGAGGTGAAAGCTCATTTTGTGGTGAAGTGTGACACCAAGATTGCAAACAGACTGTCTGAATCTCAGACTGTTACCAGGGAGTGGGATGGAATCAATTGCAAGGGAACAGAGTTGGAGTGGGGAGTGAAAACAATGGCTTCAGTCTTCCCAATATTTAATTGGTAGAAATTTCTGTTCATTCAGTACTGGATGTCGGAGAAGCAATCTGATAATTTAACAACAGTGGAGGAGTGGAGAGAGGTGGTGGTGACGTAAACTTGATGGAGTTCTTTGATAAAACAATGGAGAGGGTCGATGAGGGTGGTGTGATTGAAGTTATATATATGGACTTTCAAAAGGTGTTTGATCAACTGGCATTCAATAGACAAGTTAGGAAAACTGAACACTATGGATTAAATGTACAGTGACAGTATGGATATAACATTGGTTAAAGAACAGTAAACAGAGAGAAGTGGTGAAAGGTTGCTGTTCAGACTCGATGGGCGTATACAGTAGTGTTCCCCAGTGTTCTATATTATGACCACTGCTCCTTTTGCTGTTGGAAAACCCGTGGTCGGTAGTGCAGAGCCCCCTCCTCCTCCTTCTTTACAGAGATCCATCACTCTGCAGCCTCTTCTCCATTTGTTGGTCATGTTTCAGACCCAGAGACACTGTAACTGCAGTCCCCATACCTCGTCCAGAGTTGGGTCTCCAAGTCCTCTCTCCTCCCTGAATGTCTGCACAGCTCACAACACAACCTCCAGAAAACCATCCACAGCACCTCCACTAACTTTACAATAGCAGAAGTAAGTCAAAAGCCCCTCACCTGTACGTTGGATGCCTGGTCCTTTTAAATAATACTAGAGGAGGTGTGTGTGTGTGTGTGTGCATATATATATAAGTCTCAGTGTCTGGGCTGTGGTGTGTGTGTGTGTGAGTGTGTGTGCGTGTGTCTGTGTGTGTGTGCATATATATACGTCTCAGTGTCTGGGCTGTTGTGTGTGTGTGTGTGTGTGTGTGTGTGTGTGTGTGTGTGTGTGTGTGTGTGTGTGTGTGTGTGTGTGTGTGTGAGTGTGTGTGTGTGCATATATATATAAGTCTCAGTGTCTGGGCTGTGGTGTGTGTGTGTGTGTGTGTGTGTGTGTGAGTGTGTGTATGTGTGCATATATATAAGTCTCAGTGTCTGCGCTGTGGGTGTGTGTGTGTGTGTGTGTGTGTGTGTGTGTGTGTGTGTGTGTGTGTGTGTGTGTGTGTGTGTGCATATATATAAGTCTCAGTGTCTGGGCTGTGGTGTGTGTGTGTGTGTGTGCATATATATAAGTCTCAGTGTCTGGGCTGTGCTGTGGTGTGTGTGAATGTATGTTCAGCTGAGAGTGACTAACACAGGTGGTCAGTGGACGTGCACCGACCAAATTTCAAAGACGTACATCAAAGTTGCTGAAATGGCTGATTGACATCATATTCAGACCCCTCCTCACGCTACAGACACACACACGTTACACCCACGCTCGCACCCCGGCCAACCTGGGTGTCCTGTACAATGTGCTGGATGTGAATAGAAGTGCAATTCATATCAGGTTATGGATCTAAACTTCCACAGCACCAGTGGAGCTGGAGAGATGAAATGTGTGGTCAGGGAGAGAGACAGAGGGAAATAAACTCACTTTAAAAAGGGAATTAGAAAAATACTTTTATAAAGTTCAGGAATATTGGAAATGAACAGGGGATTGGCATAATCATAGGGGTGAGGACATGGGGGGATTTGATCACATGAGTGAGAATAATAAAATTGAGGTGTTACTGGACCAAGAGCCAATGTCGGTCAGTGAGTGCAGTGATGTTGGGTGAACAGAATTTGGTGTAAATTAGAAGATGGCAGCAGAGTTTTGGATGACCACAAGGTTACAGAGAGTAGAATGTGGGAGAGCTGTCAGAAGTGTTTTAGAATAGTCAAGTCTCGAGGTAACAAAGGCATGGATGAGGGTTTCCGCAGCAGATGAGCTGAGCTTTCTCTCTCTCTCTCTCTCTCTGTTTCTCTCTCTGTGGCCCTCACCTACTCTACCCTAAACTCAGAATCTTATGCTTCAATAAAGTCACCTTTTAATCTTCTAAACTCCAGCTGATATAAGCCTAGCCTGTCCAGCCTTTCCTCAAAAGACAACCCACCCATTCCAGGTATTAATCTAGTAAACATTCTCTGTACTGCTTTCAACACATTTACATCCTCCTTAAATAAGGAGACCAGTAAGCTACACAGAACTCCAGATGTAGTCTCACCAATGTCCTGTATAAATGAAATATAACCTCCATACTTTTGTATTCAATTCCTTCTGCAATACATGATAACATTCGATTAGTTTCCTGATTACCTGTTGTACCTGCATCATAACCTTGTACAATTCATACACTAGCACACCCAGTTCCTCTGCATCGTAGAGCTCTGCAATCTCTCACCATTCAGATAATTCGTTTCTTTTTTATTCTTCCTATAAAATGGACAATTCCACATTTTACTCCATTTGCCACATCTTTGCCCACTAACGTAAGCTATCGATTATCCCTTTGCAGCCCAATTATGTCCTCTTCACAACTTTCGTTCCGATCTGTCTTTGTTTCATCAGAAAATTTAGCAACCATACCTTGAGTCCCTTCATCCAAGTCATTTATATAAATTGTAAAAAGTTATGTCCCCAGCACTGATCTCTGTGGCACACGACTCGTTACATCTTACCAAACAGAAAATGACCCATTTTGTCTACTCTTTGTTTCCTGTTGGATAGCCAATCTTCTATCCATGTCAATATGTTACCCCCTACACCATTAGCATTTAGTTTCTGCAATGACCATTGATGTGACACGTTATCAAGTGTCTTCTGGAAATCTAACTGCATTACATCCAACGGTCCCTCTTTCTCCACAGAACATGTAATTTCTTCAAAGAACACCAATAAATTAGTTAAACCAGATGTTCCTTTCACAGAACCATGCTGACAATACCTGATCACTTTAAATTTCTCTACCTGCTCTGCTATAATGTCTTTAATAGCTTCTAACATCTGATCCGTAGCCAGAAAGCCTTTCTCACCTGTCACAGGTCGTATGTCTACTATGTCTATTCTTATTCTGTGCTGTATTTGAACTGTTACTCCTCAATAAACTGCTTGTGACCCTTCGACCACCTTTTGGGTAATCTGGGATCTTACAGTGGTATAGGAGAGGGAACAGAGTTCATGTCAAAGTCCTGTCTCCCTTTTCTATGATCCTGCATAATGGACAGGGACTACTGGGCAGTAATGTGCTCAAAGGTTATCAGCAGTAATTGATTATCCCTGTATTTGTATATTTTAGAACATTAAAACATACCCTACTCTGGTGTCCATTGCACCCTCAATATTCATGATTAAAATATCAGAGGAGTGTGAACCAGTCACCTCTGATCACCCTGAGGTAAAGGCGATTCTTGAGTCGGTGCTGAGTGTATTCACAACTCATAAAGATAACTGTGGAAACATGAGCAGACCTGAAGAAATTGACTGACCATTGCATGCTCCATGAAGCAGTATTCTTACCGAGCTGAGATTATATCATATATTCTAGACACTATCAGGTCATTATTATACCAGGGTGTCGTTTACAAAGACACATTCATTACTAACTGCCCCATTTGGCCGGTTACAAAACCAGATGGTAGCTGGTGACTGACTATTGACCATCACAAACTCAACTCAGTCATCCCTGTGTGAGCCCGGTTATGTGAGAGACACCCACCCTACTCTTCCGGATTCCCAGCGGCAGGGCTGTCTTCACCACGCTGGATATCTCTAATGGTTATTGAAGTATCCCAGTAAAACTAGAGAAACAATTTAAATTCACATTCACTTCTGAGGACCAGAGATACCCCTGGACATGTCTGTCAGAAGAGGTTCCACAATAACCCCACTATTCTCCACAAACATATGGCCGGGGTCCTTATGAGCCTTTCACAGTCTTCGTGCTGCTGCAATATGTCGATGATCTCCTCTTCATCACCACAGACCGTGTCCACACATTTAACCCTTTTACAGGAACGACTGCAGGTACTTTGGGAGCTGGACTAAAAGACCATCCATGTAAGGCCCAGCTGGTGTAAGATCGTGTCACCTTTCTAGGTGTCCAGATTGGCTTATCCAACATCAGCCCAGACCAACATCAAGATCAAAGAACAAAGAACAAAGAAAATTACAGCACATTAACAGGCCCTTCGGCCCTCCAAGCCTGCGCCGATCCAAATCCTCTATCTAAACCTGTCGCCTATTTTCTAAGAGTCTGTATCTCTTTAATTCCTGCCCATTCATGTATCTGTCTAGATACATCTTAAAAGACGCTATCGTGCCCGCGTCTACCATCTCCGCTGGCAACGCGTTCCAGGCACCCACCACCCTCTGTGTAAAGAACTTTCCACGCATATCCCCCCTAAACTTTTCCCCTTTCACTTTGAACTCGTGTCCCCTTGTAATTGAATCCCCCACTCTGGGAAAAAGCTTCTTGCTATCCAACCTGTCTATACCTCTCATGATTTTGTACACCTCAATCAGGTCCCCCCTCAACCTCCGTCTTTCTAATGAAAATAATACTAATCTACTCAACCTCTCTTCATAGCTAGCGCCCTCCATACCAGGAAACATCCTGGTGAACCTCCTCTGCACCCTCTCCAAAGCATCCACATCCTTTTGGTATTGTGGCGACCAGAACTGCACGCAGTATTCCAAATGTGACCGAACCCAAGTCCTATACAACCGTAACATGATCTGCAAACTCTTGTACTCAATACCCCGTCCGATGAAGGAAAGCATGCCGTATGCCTTCTTGACCACTCTATTGACCTGCGTTGCCACCTTCAGGGAACAATGGACCTGAACACCCAAATCTCTCTGTACATCAATTTTCCCCAGGACTTTTCCATTTCCTGTATAGTTCACTCCTGAATTAGATCTTCCAAAATGCATCACCTCGCATTTTCCCTGATTGAACTCCATCTGCCATTTCTCTGCCCAACTCTCCAATCTATTTATATTCTGCTGTATTCTCTGACAGTCCCCTTCACTGTCTGCTACTTCACCAAACGTAATGTCGTCTGCAAACTTGCTGATCAGACCGCCTATACTTTCCTCCAAATCATTTATGTATATCACAAACAACAGTGGTCCCCGCACGGATCCCTGTGGAACACCACTGGTCACACGTGTCCATTTTGAGAAACTCCCTTCCACTGCTACTCTCTGTCTCCTGTTGCCCAGCCAGTTCTTTATCCATCTAGCTAGTACACCTTGGACCCTATGCGCCTTCACTTTCTCCATCAGCCTACCATGGGGAAGCTTATCAAACGCCTTACTGAAGTCCATGTATATGACATCTACAGCCCTTCCCTCATCAATCAACATTGTCACTTCCTCAAAGAATTCTATTAAGTTGGTAAGACATGACCTTCCCTGCACAAAACCATGTTGCCTATCACTGATAAGCCCATTGTCTTCCAAATGGGAATAGATCCTATCCCTCAGTATATTCTCCAGCAGCTTCCCTACCACTGACGTCAGGCTCACCGGTCTATAATTACCTGGATTATCCATGCTCTCCTTCTTAAACATGGGGACAACATTAGCAACTCTCCAGTCCTCCGGGACCTCACCCGTGGTTAAGGATGTTGCTAAGATATCTGTTAAGGCCACAGCTATTTCCTCTCTCGCTTCCCACAGTAACCAGGGATAGATCCCATCCGGACCTGGGGACTTGTCCACCTTAATGCCTTTTAGAATACCCAACACTTCCTCCCTCCTTATGCCGACTTGATCTAGAGTAATCAAACATCTGTCCCTAACCTCAACATCCGTCATGTCCCTCTCCTCGGTGAATACCGATGCAAAGTACTTGTTTAGAATCTCACCCATTGTGAGTGTCTACCCTTGTCCACCTCAAAGACTGCCCTCTGACCTATCCTCAGGCTTGTGGGTTATCAATTTCCCCTCATCCAGTGTCTACCCCTGACCACCTCAAAGACTGCCCTGTGTCCTATCCTCAGTTTAGTGGGGTATCAGCGGACCCTCATCCCTCGATTTGCTGAGACTGTAACTCCTCTTTATGAACTATCTAATGGTGATGATGACCAGGTTTATCCCGTTTGGACTAAGAGAGCACAGAAACAGTAACACAACTAAAGAAATCTGTCGCCCAGGCAACGTGTCATATCTCACCTAACCCTGTCAATACTTTCCACATGGATTTGGTGGACACAGTGAAATGCCTGGCTGTTGTCCTATATAGAGAAAACCAGGCGAACTTACTCCCTGTTGTGAATTACTGCAGAATTGTGAATGGGGCTGAACTGATTTACTCTGTTTGTGAAGGACATTTGCTAACCATGTTCTGGGGCATCAAACATTTCACTTACATCACGGGGTTCAACAGGGTGATACTGCCCAGTCCATTATAAACTTTCCCAGCATAGGAAAGTTGTTGTAATAGAATACCCATGTCATAGAGTCATAGTGGCATAGCCAATTCTAGCGCAGAATGGGTCATTTCTACTCATCGAGTCGGTGCCAGCGCTTTGTAGATAAATCAAGTCTGTCTCATTCCCCAGCTCCATGGATGTCAAGGAGCCTACAGGGTAAGATACAGCAGGAAAGGCAAGCTTATGTCCCACACCGAGACCTCAACACAACAGAAAACCAAGAGGAGTATAGAATGTGGAGGCAGATATCAAAAAGGAATTTACGAAAGCAAGGAGAGATCATAAAAAAATATTGGCAAACAAAATCAACGTGAACCCATGTCTGTTTTTTCTTTCAATACATTAAGGCTACGATGACAACAAAGGAGAGAGTAGAGCCCATTAATGACCGATAAGCTAACCTATGTGTAGGGACAGTAGTTACTGATATGGTTCTTAATGAGTACTTTGTAACTGTCTTCACAAAAGAGGGGAACGGTGCAGATATTGTAGTTAAGGAGGAGGTGTGTGAATTATTGGATGTGATAAACATAGGCAGAGAGGAATTACTAATGGAATTAGCCTCATTGAAAGTTGATACATCACCATGGCGTGATGAAATGTACCCCAGGTTGTTAAAAGAAGTAACAGAAGGAATAACCAAAAGTATGTCCATGATTTTCCAGTTCTCACTGGATACAGGTGTGGTGATGGAGGATTGGAGAACTGCTAACATTGTACCACTGTTTAAAAAGGGAGCGAAGGATAGACCGAATAATTACAGGCCAGTCAGTCTAACCTCAGAGTGGGAAAATTATTGTAATCTATTCTTAGAGACATGATAAACTGTCACTTAGAAAGGCACAGGTTCATCAGGGATAATCACCATAGATGTGTTAAGGCAAAATCGTGTCTGACTAACTTGCATGATTATTTGATGAAGTAACAAGGACGTTAGATGTGGTTAATGTAGTTGATGCGGTCTACTTGGATTTTAGCAAAGTTTTTAGCAACTCTAATGGTGACCATGAAACCATTGTCGATTGTTTGAAAAGCCCACCTGATTCACAAATGTCCTTTAGGGAAGGAGATCTGCAGTCCTTACCTGATCTGGCCACATGTGACTCCAGACCCACAACAATGTGATGGACTCTTAAATGGCTTCACAAGCCACTCAGTTCAAGGGCAATAAGGCTTGGGCAATAAATGCAGGCCCAGACAGTGACGCCCAAATCCCACGAATGAATAAAAAAACAAATTCCACACAGCTGAGTACTGGGACCCCTGCTTTATGTCGCATATATTAACGATATGGAAGTAAAAGTAGGGGCATAATCAAGAAGTTTGCAGACGATACAAAGATTGACCGTGTGGTAGATCGCAAGGAGGATAGCTGTATACTGCAGGAAGATATTGATGGACTGGTCAGATGGGCAGAGAAGTGGTAAATTGAATTCAGGCTAGATAAGTGCGATATGATGCATTTGGGGAGGTCAAATAAGGCAAAGGAATGCATGATTAATGGGAGAATACTGAGAAGTGTAGAGGAAGTGACAGACCTTAGACTGAATGCCCACAGATAGATGAAGGGAGCAGGATAGGTCGATAAGGTGGTTGAGAAGGCATATGGAATCCTTTCCCTTATTAGCCGAGGTATATAATATAAGAGCAGGGAGATCATGCTGGATCTGTATACGTCATTGGTTAGGCCACAACTTGAGTACTTGAGTTCTGGTCACCTCATTACAGAAAGGATGTAATTGCACTAGAGAGGGTACAGAGGCGATTTACAAACATTTTGCCGGGACTGGGAAAATGCAGCTATGAGGAAAGATTTGATAGGCTGGGGTTGTTCTCCTTGGAACAGAGAAGGCTGAGGGGAGATCTGATTGAAACGTACAAAACGCTGAGGGCCCTGCATAGAGTGGAGGTGAAGTGTCTATTCACCTTAGCAGAGAGATCAGTGACAAGAGGGCATGGATTTAAATGATTGGGAGAAAAAGTAGAGGGAAGATTAGGAAAAGAATCACCCAGAGTGTGGTGGGGTGGCGGTCTGGAACTCACTTTGTGAAAGGGTAGAAGAGGCTGAAAACCTCATCTCATTTTAAATGTACCTTGCTACACCTCAATTGATTTAATCTGCAGAGCTAGGGACCAAATGCTGGAAGGTGGGATTCGGCTGGGGAGGTCATTTTTTGGACATCAGAGACACAATGGGCCAAGTGGCTGCAGAGCATCATGAAGGTGGTGGGCTGAGGGGGTGGGTGGGGGTGGTGAACAGCTAGCAGTCGTGGTCCACATCGGTACGAATGAGCTGGGAAGAAAGAGCGAGGTGGTCCTGCAGTCAGAATTCCGTGCGCTGGGTAAGAAGTTAGCCATCTCAATGTAGTAATCTCCGGATTACTGCCAGTACCCCGTGCGAGTGAGTATAGAAATAGGAGGAGAGTGCAAATGGATGTGTGGCTGGAAGGATGCTGCAGAAGCGATAAAGTTTAGATTCCTGGACACTGGGACCAGTTCTGGAGAATATGGGATCTGTACAGGCTGGACGGTTGCACCTGAACAGAGCTGGACTAATTTTCTTGCAGGGTGATATGTTAATAATATTGGAGGGGGTTTACACTAAATTGACAGGGATGTGGGAACCAGGAGTAAACATCAGAGAGGAATTCTAAAGTGCACAGAATATTGGGAGAGATGGATAACACTATAGTAGGGTTTAGAAAGTTATTATTTGGGGTCTGAGTAAGGGAGGAAGTAATAAAGTTTGGATCAGGGTTGATGTGCATGTATGTGAATACGGAGTGTGGTTAATAAGACTGGTGAGGTACAGGTGCAGATTGCCATGTGGAAATATGATGTTGTGGATATAACAGAGATCTGGCTCAAGGAAGGGCAGAACTGGGTGTTGAATGTTCCTGGATAGAAGGTGTTCAGGAAAAATAGGAAAGGGAGAAAAGGAGTAAGGCTGGCGGTATTGATTAAGGAGAACATTATAGTGCTCGAGAGAGAGAAAATCCCGGGTGCGTGTGTGGGGAGATGGGAGTGGGGGTTGGTGGGTGCATAGGTGGATGAAGGACAGAATTTATTTGGATAGAGCTAATGAACAAAAAAGGTGCATTTACATTGCTCGGTGTTGTCTATCGGCCATCAGCAAATGGGAAGGATACGGAGGAACAAATCTGCAAGAAAATTACTGAAAGATGCAAGAATTATAGAGTAGTTACAATGGGGGAACATTCATTATCCTAATATGGACTGGGATAGTAGTAATTTAACTGACAGAGGGAGGCAGGAGTTACTACAGTGTGTGCAGGAAACTTTTCGACAACAATATGTTGCTAGTCCAATGAGGAAGGAGGCACTGCTAGACCTGGTTCTCGAGAATGAGCTGGACCCAAGTGGATTAAGTATCAGTAGGAGAACATTTAGAGGACAATGATCATTGTATCATAAGATTTTTGTTGACTATGGGAAAGGACAAAGAGCAATCCAGAGTAAGAATAATTAACTATGAGAAAGTCAACTTCAACAAGTCAACCGGTGTAAAAATGGAGCTGGGGCGAATAAATTAGAGTCAACGTTTGGCAGGAAAACAGGAGCTGAACAATGGGCTACCTTCAAAGAAGAGATAGTTCGGGCAGAGTGCTGGTGAACGGTTGTTTTTCACACTGGAGGACGGTAGACAGTGATGTTTTCCAAGGGTCAGTTCTCGGACCAACTGATTTTTTTTTTGCTATATATATATAAATGAGATGGATCTTGGAATTCAGATTACAATTTCAAAATTTTCCGATGATACCATACTTGGAGCTGTGGTAAACAGCGAGGATGATGCAAACTGCCTACAACAGGATATAGATAGGCTAGCAGAATGGACAGAGAAGTGGCAGGTGGAACTTAATACAGAGGAGTGTGAGGTGATGTATTTTGTCAGATGGAATAGGAAAGCAATATAGACTGAATGGGACAGTTCTAAAGATTGTGCAGGAACAGAGGGACCTGGGGCTCTATATGCATTGATCTTTGAAGGTGGAAGAACATATATGGAGAGTGTTAAGGAAAGCTTATCAGATCTTGGGCTTCATGATTAGAGGCAAAGATACAAAAGCAGGGAGGTTGTGCTGAAATTTTATAAAGCATTGGTTAGGCCCCAACAAGAGAACTGTGTCCAGTTCTGGTCAGCACACTTTAGGAAGGATGTGAAGGTCCGTGAGAGGGTGCCGAGGAAATGAACTTGCAGGGACACGGGGATTGGGAGGGAGAGTGGGAGTGTCTGAATTGTTCCACACAGGGGTGGCACGAAGGGGTCGAATGGCCTTCTCCTGTGTCGTAGATGTCTCTATCACTTTCTGTGACTCTATGTCAGATATGTCTCCTGCGCCGGCCTGGAAAGATCCAAATGCATGGAAGTTCAATGAAACTGTGATCTTAACAGCCACTGACAGCTATGTCCTCACCCTCGTGTGAGGCTCCAGGTCGTCTTACAGGAGGTGACACAGCTCTGTGACCACATCGTTATTGAATCAGAGTCACCTCACATACTCCTCCTGGGTTAGGTTTCGGTAGGAAAAGTGCTCTTGGAAAACCCGGGGTGGGAAGGGCAGATTCCCCTTCATCCTCCCTCTTTACAGAGCTTCCCCTATCTGTAGCCTCTGCCACATTTCTTGTTCGTTTTACAGACCCAGAGACACTCTAACTACAGTCCACATACCTCGTCCAGAGTTGAGTCACCAGATCCTTTGTCCTCCCTGAATGTCTGCAGCAGCTCACAACACAACCTCCAGAAAACCATCCACAGCACCTCCACTAACTTTACAATAGCAGAAGTAAGTCAAAAGCCCCTCACCTCCAAGTTGGATGTCTGGTCCTTTTAAATAACACGAGAGGGGGTTCCTCGTGCTGCTGAATGTATGTTCAGCTGAGAGTGACTAACACAAGCTGTCAGTGGACATGCCCAGACCAAGTTTCAAAGATGTACATCAAAGCTGTCAGAATCGCTCACGGACGTCACATTCAAACTATCCTCATATGAGCATCACATGCATGTTACAACAGGACTGGACCCTTGCCCAGCATGGGGCACTGTGCTGACAACACTAGAGCCCTGTCCAGCATGGGGCATTGTGCTGACCACACTAGCGCTCTGTCCAGCATGGGGCACTGTGCTGACCACACTAGAGTGCTGTCCAGCATGGGGCACTGCGCTGACCACACTAGAGCGCTGTCCAGCATGGGGCACTGTACTGACCACTCTAGCGCACTGTCCAGCATGGGGCACTGTGCTGACCACACTAGCGCCCTGTCCAGCATGGGGCATTGTGCTGACCACACTAGCGCCCTGTCCAGCATGGGGCACTGTGCTGACCACACTAGAGCCCTGTCCAGCATGGGGCACTGTGCTGACCATGATAGAAGTAGCCGGCTGTGCCGTTCACGTCATTTTCTGAAACCAGGTTACCATAGCGTTGGCACCAGCGGCGCCATAGATTGAAAATCGCAGCAGGGGAAGTTAAGGATTTAAAATAACTCACTTTATAAAGGAAATTGGATGTAAAGTTGAAGGTATAAGATTTTCAAGAATATGGACAGGGGAATGAGATTAATTGGAGGGGTGAGGCCATGGAGAGATTCAAACACCAGAATGAGAATATTAAAATTAAGTTGCTGTCAGACCTGGAGTCAATGTAGATCAGTGAGCACAGGGGTGATGGGTGATCGGGATTTGGTGTGAGTTAGGATACAGGCAGCAGAGTTCTGGATGATCTGTGGTTTATGGAGTTTTATAACTGGGGTGGGGGGTGGTGTGACCAGGATAGTCTTGGAATAGTGCAGTGTGGATTTAGCAAAGGTACAGATGAGGGTTTATGCAGCAGGTGGGCTGAGGCAGAGGTGGAGACGGGTGATATTACAGAGGTGGGAGTAGGCACGGCTGATGATGGAGAAAAAATGGAGATGAACTCAGCTCAGGTTTATATAGAACACAGAGGTTGTAAACTGTCTGGTTCTGCCTCAGTCATTAGCCAGGGTGGAGAATGAGTTTGACAGATAGGGGATGGAGTTTGTATGGAAACCAATGACACTGGCTTCAGTCTTCCCAAAGTTTACATTACAGAACCGTATTTCAGTGAAACAGGGTTGACAGATCTCCTGGCTGGAAATAGAAACAGCAGCAGAAGAAATGATGAGAGAGTAAATGACAAGAACTGTAATACTATTAGCAATGGTTTATAGAGCTAATAGTTGGAGATAGAGATTCACCAAGAATAATAACAGAAGTAAGCAGGGCAGAGTAAATGACTGGAGCAGTAATGCAGTTAAAAAACGGTTTATAGAATTAATAGCTAGACAGAGAGAGAGAGACTTACCAGGGATACCAACAATAGCGAGGATAGGATAGTAAATGTATTGAATAATCTTAAGTGCGCGATGGATCCGAGCATTTAATGAGAGCCGATCATAATATGTAGAAAGAATGTAAATATCCCAGGATAAACTCCTGTCCATTGTTGTAACATTCCAATCTATTGTTCTCAGATTCTGATCCATCCTCTCCCTCTCTCTAGAGCTGCTGATCCCTGTTCGTGCCGGGGTTATGGTCCAGCTCACAGTATGGGATCACACATTGAAAGGAGTCCCGTTTTAATAGAAGATGGAAACCCTCCAGTGACACAATTAGGATCCATGGAGACTGACATTAATTACAGTCACTGAACAAACAGGTTCAGTTAACCACTTTCAATCCAGCACTTTCTTTATCACAATAAAGTAGAACATTTACCCAGTCTGGATGGGATGTATGAGGGTTGCTGAGGGAAGGAATGGTGGAAATAGCAGAGGCACTGGCCAGAATCATTCAATTCTCCTTGGATATGGGAGTGGTGACAGAGGACTGGAGGTTGCAAATGTTACAACCTGTTGAAAAAAGGACAGATAGGATAAACTCTACAATTATTGACCAATCAGACCGGTGTCACCAGTGGGGAAAATCTAGAGGTGACAACCCAGGAGAAAAATATTTGTTACTTGGAAAACCATTGGTTTGTAACTGTCTAGTAACATGGATATGCTGAAGGACAATCATGTCTGGCAAAATTCAACAACAACAACTTATATTTATATAATGCCTTTAACATTGTAAAACATCCCAAGGTGCTTCACAGGAGCATTACGAAGCAAAGTATAACGCTGAGGCACAACAGGAGATATTAGGTCAGATGACCAACAGCTCAGTCAAAGAGGTAGGTTTTAACGTGTGTCTGAAAGGAGGAAAGCGATGTGGAGAGGCGAAGAGGTGTAGGGAAGATATTACACAGCTTAGGGACCCGGCAGCTGAAGGCACGGCCGCCAGTGGTGCAGTGATTAAAATCAGGGATGCACAAGAGAGCAGAATTAGAGGAGCACAGATATCTCGGTGTGTTGTGGTGCTGGAGGAGATAACAGAGGTAGGGAGGGACGAGGCCATGGAGGGATGTCAAAACAAGGTGGAGAATTTTAAAATCAAGACATTGCTTGACTGGGAGACAATGTCGGTCTTCGGTTGATGAACCGGACTTGGTGTAAGCTAAGACATGGGCAGCAGATTTTTGGATGACCTCACGTTTACAAGAGAGTAGATGTGGGAGATCAGCCAAGAGTGAGATGTAATAGTCACATCTAGAGGTGACAAAGGCACGAATGAGGTTTCAGCAGCAGATGGACTGAGACATGGTGAAGTCGGGTGATGTTACTGAGGTGGAAATAGGCGGTTGTAATTATATCCTGAGAATGAGGTTAAAGCTCATTTTGTGGCGAAATGTGACACCAAGGTTGCAAACAGACTGTCTGAATCTCAGACTGTCACCAGGGAGAGGGATGGAATCAATAGCAAGGGAACAGAGTTGGAGTGGGGAGTCAAAACAATGATTTCAGTCTTCCCAATATTTTATATTGGCTAAGGAACAGTGAACAGAGAGAAGTAGTGAAACGTTGTTGATCAGACTCGATGGGAGTATACAGTGGTGTTCCCCAGGACTCGGTATTAGGATCGCTGCTCTTTTTGCTCTTGGAAAACACGAGGTGGGTAGGACAGAGACCCCCTCCTCCTCCCGCTTTACAGAGCTTCCCCTCTCTGCAGCCTCTGCTCCATTTGTTGGTCATGTTACATACCCAGAGACACTGCAACTACAGTCCCCATACCTCGTCCAGAGTTGGGTCACCAAATCCTCTGCCGTCCCTGAATGTCTGCAGCAGCTCACAACACAACCTCCAGAAAACCATCCACAGCACCTCCACTAACTTTACAATAGCAGAAGCAAGTCAAAAGCCCCTCAACTGTAAGTTGGATGGCTGGTCCAGCAGTGCAGTTCACACCATTTTATTGATCCAAACTTCCATAGCACAAGTGGAGCTGGAGAGATGAAATGTGTGGTCAGGGAGAGACAGAGGGAAACAAACTCACTTTAAAAAGTGAATTAGAAAAATACTTTAATATGAACAAGTTTCAGGAATATTGGAAATGGACAGGGGATTGGGATAATCAGAGCGGTGAGGCCATGAAGGGATTTGATCATACGATTGAGAATATTAAAATTAAAGTGTTACTGGACCAAGAGTCAATGTAGGTCAGTGAGCACAGGGTTGTTGGGTGAACAGAATTTGGTATAAATTAGAAGATGCCAGCCGAGTTTTGGATGACCACAAAGTTACAGTGAGTAGAATGTGGGAGACCAGCCGGGAGTGTGTTAGAATAGTCAAATCTCGAGGTAGAAAGGCATGGATGAGGGTTTCAGCAGCAGATGAGCTGAGCTCTATCTCTCTCTCGCTCTTCCTCTTTCTCTCTTTCTGTTTCTCTCTTTGTCGCCTTCACTTGCTCTGCCCCCCTCTGGATCTTATATGTTTCTATCAAGTCGCCTATTAATTCCCTCAACTCCAGCTGATGTAAGCCGATCCTTTCCAGCCTTTCTGCATAAGACAGCACACCCATTCCAGATATTAGTCTAGTAAACCTTCTCTAAACTGCTTCCAACGCATTTACATCCTTCCTTAAATAAGGAGACCAATACTGTACACAATACTCCAGTTCCGAAGAAGGGTCACTGACCCGAAACGTTAACTCTGCTTCTCTTTCCACAGATGCTGCCAGACCTGCTGAGTGGTTCCAGCACTTCTTGTGTTTATATTAATTAGCAATTCTTGCCTGCTCTCTGTTTCCTGTTCGCTAGCCAATCTTCTATCCATACCAATATGTTGCCCCCTTAACCATGAGCTTTTATTTTCCGCATTGACATTTGATGTGACACATTATCAAATGCCTTCTGGTAATCTAAGTACAGTACATCCACCGGTTCCCCTTTAGCCACCGCACATGTTACTTCTTCAAAGAACTCCAATCAATTGGTTAAACATGATTTCCCTTTCACAAAACCATGTTGACTCTACCTGATCACCTTGAATTTTTCTATGTGCCCTGCTATAGCGTCTTTCATACTCGCTTCCAATAACTAATCTGTAGCCAGAAAGCCATCACCTGTTACAGGTCATATGTCTCCTGTTTCTAATCTGATTTTGTGCTGCATTTGAACTGTCATTACTCAATTAACTGCTTGTGACTCTTCACCCTCCTTTTGGTTAATCTGTGACCGTTGATCAGATCTTACGGTTGTGTAGGAGAGCGTTCACAGAGATCTGGATCATCGGCTTGGCTCACTTGGTTTGTGAGAAATGACAAACTCAGTTGAGCGATCTTTGCTGGGAATGGGTAGGAGATTTGGAGACAGAGAGAGATTACAATCGGCCAGATGCCTGTGGTTATTGCAAAGTCTACATAGGAATTTTGTGACAGAGAGCTGGAGAGAGAGAATGTACACTCTAAAACATGTGATTAGCGTTGGGACTGGCTCAGAAATCTCGAAGCTGGTGGCATTGGCAAATTTGGAGATTCTACTCTGTATTCCAAGAACTAAGTCATTTATGTACCGCAAAATCACAATGGCCCCAACACTGAACTTTGGGGAACTCCCACTGTCTACCATCCTCCAAACCTCAAAACAACCATTTATTACCACTCGCTGTTTTCTATCCTTAATCCAATTTGACAATGATCCTCTTATTCCATGAGCCTCAATTTTGCTAACCAGCCTTTTACGTGGTACCTTATCAAACACGTTCTTAAAATACATGTACACAAAATCCACGGCATTCCCTTCATCAACCGTCTCTGTTACATGATCGAAAACTTCAAGTAAATGAGTGAAGTATGATCTACCTTTACTGGAGTGTGTACGAGATGGGTTTCTGGAGCAGAACATTGAAGGACTAAGAATCGGGCTATTTTATGTAACGAGAAAGGATTAGTTTATAACACTGCTATAAAGGAGCATTTGGGAAATAATGACCATATTATGATAGAATTTCACATTCCATTTGAATGTGATAAATCTGAAACCAGGGTGTTCAATCTGAACAAGGGAAACCATGAAGGTACGGGGGCAAATTGTCAATTTAGTGTTAGCAAAGAGGTAGTACTTGAAAATGTAACTGGATTGAAGGCTGATAAATCCCTGGACCAGATGAACTACATCCCAGAGTGTTAAAGGAGGTGGCATTATAGATGGTGGATGTATTTATGGGAATCGTTCAAATTTCTCGATTCGGGAATAGTTCCTGAGGACTGGTAAGTAACAAATGTAACCCCACTATTTAAGAAGGGTGGGAGAGGGAGAATGAGAACTGCAGGCCTGTTAGTTTAACATCAGTAATAGGGAAAATGTTAGAATCTATTGTCAAGGATGTGATAACTGGACACTTCGAAAATAATAGTAAAATTGGCAGAGTCAACGTGGATTTATGAAAGGGGTATTATGTTAGAATTAGAATTAGAATTAGAACATTACAGCGCAGTACAGGCCCTTCGGCCATCGATGTTGCGCCGACCTGTGTAACAAACCTGTTGAAGTTTTTTGAGGATGTTACTTGCTGCATTACTAAAGGAGAACCAGCAGGTGTGGTGCATTTGGACCTATTTTGGTAAGGTCCCACACAGGTGATTAGTAAATAAAATTACAGCACATGGAATTGGGGGCAATATGCTGGTATGGATCGAGAACTGGTTAACAGACAGAAAACAGAGAGCAGGAATAAACGGGTCATTCTCCGGATGGCAGGATGTTACTAGTGGGTAACACAAGGATCAGTACTAGGGCCACTGCTGTTCACAATCTATACAAATAATTTGAATTTGGGGACCAAATGTAATACTTACAAATTTGCTGATGACACAAAACTAGGTGGGAAAGTAGGTTGTGAAGAGGATGCAAGGAGGCTTCAAGTGGATTTGGACAGGCTAAGTGAGTGGGCAAGAACATGGCAGCTGGAATATAATATGAATAAGTATCAAGTGCTCCACTCCGGTAAAACAAAAACAGAAAGACAGAATATTTCTGGACTGGAGAGAGGTTGCGACGTGTTGATTTTCAAAGAGACCTGTGTTTCCTTGTGCATGAGTCACTGAAAGCAAATGTGCAGGTGCACCAATCAATTTGGAAGGCAAATGGTATGTTGGCCTCCATCTCAAATGGGTTTTGAATCCAGGAGTAAAGATGTCTGGCTGCAATTGTATCCCGCCTTGCTGAGACTGCACCTGGAGTATTGCGTACAGTCTTGGTCTCCTTGTCTAAAACAACAAAGAACAAAGAACAGTACAGCACAGGAACAGGCCATTCGGTCCTCCAGGCCTGTGCCGATGTTGATGCCTGCCCAAACTAAAACCTTCTGCACTTCCGTGGTCCGTATGCCTCTATTCCTATCCTATTCATGTATTTGTCAAGATGCCTCTTAAACGTCGCTATGGTACCTGCTTCCACCATCTCCCTCGGCAACAAGTTCCAGGCACTCACCACCCTCTGTGTAAAGAACTTGCCTCGCAAATCCCCTCTAAACTTTGCCCCTCTCACCTTAAAACTATGTCCCCTTTTAACTGACTCTTCCACCCTGGGAAAAAGCTTCTGAATATCCACTCTGTCCTTGCCGCTTATAAATTTGTAAACCTCTATCATGTCGCCCCTCCACCTCCGTCCTTCCAGTGAAAACAATCCGAGTTTATCCAACCTCTCCTCATAGCTAATGCCCTCCAGACCAGGCAACATCCTGGTAAACCTCTTCTGTACCCTCTCCAAAGCCTCAACTTCCTTCTGGTAGTGTGGCGACCAGAATTGCACACAATATTCGAAGTGTGGCCTAACTAAAGTTCTGTATAGCTGCAGCATGACTTGCCTATTTTTATACTCTGTGCTTCGACCGATGAAGGCAAGCATGCCGTATGCCTTCTTGACTACCTTATCCACCTGCGTTGCCACTTTCAGTGACCTGTGGATCTGCACGCTCAGATCTTTTTGCCTGTCAATACTCCTAAGGGTTCTGCCATTTACTGCATACCTCCCACCTGTGTTAGACCTCCCAAAATGCGTTACCTCACATTTGTCCGGATGAAACTCCATCTGCCATTTCTCCGCCCAAGTCTCCAACCGATCTATATCCTGCTGTATCCTCTGACAATCCTCATCACTGTCCGCAACTGCACCAACCTTTGTGTCATCCACAAACTAATTATCAGACCAGCTACTTTTTCCTCCAAATCATTTATATATACTACAAACAGCAAAGGTCCCAGCACTGATCCCTGTGGAACACCACTAGTCACATTCCTCCATTCAGAAAAGCACCCTCTGTCTTCTATGACTGAGCCAGTTATGTATCCATCTTGCCAGCTCCCCTCTGATCCCATATGACTTCACCTTTTGTACCAGTCTGCCATGAGGGACCTTGTCAAAGGCTCCCAGAAGTCCATCTAGATAACATCCACTGCCCTTCCTTCATCAGTCATCTTCGTCACTTCCTCAAAAAACACGATCAAATTAGAGAGACGCGACCTCCCCTTCACAAAACCATGCTGCCTCTCGCTAATAAGTCCATTTGTTTCCAAATGGGAGTAAATCCTGTCCCGAAGAATCCTCTCTAATAATTTCCCTACCACTGACGTAAAGCGAACCGGCCTATAATTTCCTGGATTATCCTTGCTACCCTTCTTAAACAAAGGAACAACATTGGCTATTCGCCAGTCCTCTGGGACCTCAACTGTAGCCAATGAGGATGCAAAGATTTCTGTCAAGGCCCCAGCAATTTCTTCCCTTGCCTCTCTCAGTATTCTGGGGTAGATCCCACCAGGCCCTGGGGACTTATCTACCTTAATGCTTTGCAAGACACCCAACACATCCTCCTTTTTGATAATGAGATGAATGAGACTATCTGCACTCCCTTCCCTCGGCTCATCATCCACCAAGTTCTTCTCCTTGGTGAATGCTGATGCAAAGTACTCATTTAGTACCTCGCCCATTTCCTCTGGCTCCACACATAGATTCCCTTCTCTGACCTTGAGTGGGCCAACCCTTTCCCTGGTTACCCTCTTGCTCTTTATATACGTATATAAGGCCTTTGGTTTTTCCTTAATCCTGTTTGCCAATGTCTTCTCATAACCCCTTTGAGCCCTCCTGACTCCTTGCTTAAGTTCCTTCCTACTGTCTTTATATTCCTCAAGGGATTCGTCTGTTCCTAGTCTTCCATCTCTTATGAATGCTTCCTTTTTCTTTTTGACAAGGCTCACAATATCCCACGTTATCCAAGCTTCCCGAAACTTGCCAAACCTATCCTTCTTCCTCACAGGAACATGTTGGTCCTGGATTCTAATCAGCGGACGATTGAAAGACTCCCACATGTCAGATGTTGATTTACCCTCAAATAGTCGTCCCCAATTTAAATTCTTCAGTTCCTGCCTAATATTGTTATAATTAGCCTTCCCCCAATTTAGCACTTGCAGCCGAGGACTACTCTTATCCTTATCCACAAGTACCTTAGAACTTATGGAATTATGGTCACTGTTCCCGAAATGCTCCCCGATGAAACTTCGACCACCTGGCCGGGCTCATTCCCCAATACCAGGTCCAGTACGGCCCCATTCTTAGTTGGACTATCGACGTATTGTTTCAAGAAGCCCTCCTGGATGTTCCTTACAAATTCTACCCCATCCACGCCCCTAGCACGAAGTGAGTCCCAGTCAATATCGGGGAAGTTAAAATCACCCACCACTACAACCCTGTTACTTTTACATCTTTCCGAAATCTGTCTACATATCTGCTCCTCTACCTCCCGCTGGCTGTTGGGAGACCAGTAGTCAACCCCCAACATCGTGACTGCACCTTTCCTATTCCTGAACTCCACCCATATTGCCTCGCTTCATGACCCCTCCGTGGTGTCCTCCCGCAGTACAGCTGTGATATTCTCCTTAACCAGTAATGCAACTCCCCCACCCCTTTTACATCCCCCTCGTTCCCGCCTGAAGCTTCTAAATCCTGGAATATTTAGCTGCCAATCCTGTCCCTCCCTCAACCAAGTCTCTGTAATAGCAACAACATCATAGTTCCAAGTACTAATCCATGCTCTAAGATCATCTGCCTTACCTGTTATACTTCTCACATTGAAAGAATTGCACTTCAGACCACCAGTCCCGCTGTGCTCTGCAACATCTCCCTGCCTGCTCTTCCTCTTAGTCTTACTGTCCTTACTGTCCTAGTTCCCCCTCATTTATTTCACTTGCTGTCCTACTGCTCTGGTTCCCACCCCCCTGCCACACTAGTTTAAACCCTCCCGAGTGACGCTAGCAAACCTCGCAGCCAGGTTATTTGTGCCCCTCCAGTTCAAATGCAACCCGTCCTTCTTGTGCAGGTCTCATCTGTCCCTGAAGAGATCTCAATGGTCCAGATATCTGAAACCCTCCCTTCTACACCAGCTGTTCAGCTCCGTGTTTAGCTGCACGAGCTTCCTATTTCTAGCCTCACTGGCACGTGACACAGAAGGATATATTTGCCATGCAGGGATTGCAACTGAGGTTCAGCAGGATATCCATGGATGGCAGGATTGTCTTATGAGGAGAGATAGAGAAAAATGGGCCTGTATTCTCTCGCATTTCAAAAAATGAGCAGTGATCTCATACAAAATTCTTACGGGGGTGATGGGGTGGCTGCAGATCGGATTTTTCCCCTGTCTGGTGAGTCTACAACCAGGGGACATAAACTCAGAATAAGGGGCAGGCAAATTAAGACTGAGATGAAGAAGAATAACTTCACTCAGAGGGTGGTAAATCTTTGGAATTCACTACCACAGAGGGTGTGGAAGCTCAATATTGAGCATGTTCAAGACAGAAATCAATGAATTTCGGGAGACAAATGACATCAAGGGATACAGGGATAGCACGGGAATGTGGCGTTTAGGTAGATGATTAGCCATGATCTAATTGAATGACAGAGCAGTGTCGATGGGCTGAATGGCCTACTCCTGCTCCTATGTTCCTGCAAACACGTGCTTGCTATCCTTCATTCCCTCAAACCTCTCCAAGTTTCTGTTGATTTCTTCTCTAATTATTGTTTGCAGAACATTACCCTCTACTGATGTTAAACTAATTGGTCTGTAATTGCTAGGACTGTGCTCACAACATCATTAAAAATATGCAGATTTAAGGTAATTGGCAAAGAACCAGAGACAAATTGAAGAGAATTTTCTGACACAGTGAGTTGCCAAATTTAGAGCCCCCGGTTGTCTAGAAACATACAGAAACATAAATCAGAAAAATAAAGCTTATGACAGTCACAAACAAATAATAATTTAGAAAGCTGAGAGGAGTAAAGAAAGTGCAGGGGTGAAGTAAAGAAAGGAAATTAGAAAAGCAAAGAGAGGGCATGAAAAAATATTGGCAGATAAAATCAAGGAAAACCCAAAGATGGTTGATCAGTACATTAAGAATAAAAGGATAACTAAGGAAAGGGGAGGACATATCAGAGATGTACAAGGTAGTTTGTGCATGGTTGCAAAAGATGTTGGCAGGGTCCTTAATGGATTTTATGTCTCCATCTTCACAAAGTAAAGGGATGATGTAGACATTGTAATTAAAGAGGAGGAGTGTGAAATATTAGATACAATCAGCATAATGAGAGAGGAATTACTCGAGGGTCTGAAATCCTTGAAAGTGGATAAATCGCCAGGGCAGGATGGATGGTATCCCGGGCTGTTAAAGGAAGCGAGGGAGGAAATAGCAGATACTCTGAGGATCATCTTCACATTCTCACTAGATACAGGCGAGGCATTAGACGATTGGAGGTCTGTGAACATAGTGCCAGTGTTTAAACATAGTGCAAAGGTTAGGCCAAATAATTATAGGCTGGTCAGTCTGACCGAAAGGCCCACTACCCGAAACAAACCCCATGAGACCCGACGTCATATGTCGGGTTCGGGTCGGATCGCTCTTCCGGATCCGGTTTTCGGGCTCGGGTTGGGTCGGACACACACAGTACTACCTTTTGCTTGGCTGGGAATGAAAGAGAAGTTGAGTAAGTAAGCATCAACATTTGAAAAGCCTGCCAGAGCTGGGAGTCTGTGACGTCAAGGAGGGAAACGTGCATCTGGACTCAACAGACGGTGAGTCTGCGCAGTGAGAAAGTGAGTGTTTCTATGATGTCACGGCGCTCATGATGCAGCTTCCTTCCATTCAATCCAAAAGTGCTAAGTACAGTGAGTGCAATATGGTCGGGTCAGGCTCGGGCCGGCTCGGACTCGGGTCCAATGTGGTTCTGTGAGGTTTAGTCGGTTTTATTTCCAGACCCGAGCAGGCCTTTAGATTAGATTAGAGATACAGCACTGAAACAGGCCCTTCGGCCCACCAAGTCTGTGCCGAACATCAACCCCCCATTTATACTAATCCTACACTAATCCCATATTCCTACCAAACATCCCCAAATGTCCCTATATTTCCCTACCACCTACCTACACTAGTGACAATTTATAATGGCCAATTTACCTATCAACCTGCAAGTCTTTTGGCTTGTGGGAGGAAACCGGAGCACCCGGTGAAAACACACGCAGACACAGGGAGAACTTGCAAACACCACACAGGCAGTACCTGGAATCGAACCCGGGTCCCTGGAGCTGTGAGGCTGCGGTGCTAACCACTGCGCCATTGTGCCGGACATCGGTGGGCAAATTATTAGAATCAATTCTCAGCTACGATAAACTGTCACTTAGAAAGGCAAAGATTAATCAGGGATAGTCAGCATGGATTTGTTAAGGGAGGGTCTTGTCTTACTAACATAACTAAGTTTTTTGAGGAAGGAGCAAAAAGGATTGATAAAGGTAGTGCAGTGGATGTGGTCTACATGGACTTTAGTAAGGCGTTTGACAAGGTCCCACATGGCAGACTGATCAGAACAGTGAAAGCTCATGAGATACAGGGGAATGTGGCAAGTCGGATCCAAAATTGGCCCAATGTCAGGAAACAAAGGGTAATGGTCGACAGATGTTTCTTGTGAATGGAAAGCGGTGTCTAGTGGCGTTCCCAGGTCTCAGTGTTGGGTCCCTTGCAATTTGTGATAGATATTAATGCTTTGGACTTAAATGTGGGAGGCATGATTGGAAAATTTGCTGATGACACAAAAATTGGTCATGTAGTTGATAGTGAAGAGGATAGCTGTGGACTCCAGAATGATATCAATGGTTTAAATGGTTTGGTTGAGTGGGCGAAAAAGTGGCAAATGGAAGTCAATCTGGGGAACTGTGAGGTAATGCAGTTGGGAAGGGCAAATAAAGCGAAGGAATACACAACAGACAGGAGGATAGTGAAAGGGGTAGAAGATGTTAGAGACCTTGGAGTGTTTGTCCACAGTTCCTGGAAGGTGGCAGGACAGGTAGACAGAGTGGTGAAGAAGGCATATGGAATGCTTTCCTTTACTGGCCGATATATAGAATACAAAAGGAGGGATGTAATTCTGGAATTGTATAAAACACTGGTTAGGCCACAGCTGGAGTATTGTGTACAGTGCTGGTCACCACATTACAGGAAGGACATAATTGCTTTGGAGAGAGTACAGAGAAGATTTTCAAGAATGTTGCCAGTGATGGAAAATTGCATCCATGATGAAAGATTGGATAGGCTAAGATTGTTTTCTTTAGAACAGAGGAGACTGAGGGGTGACTTGATTGAGGTGTACAAAATTATGAGGGGCCCAGGTAGAGTAGTCAGGAAGGACATGTTTCCCCCATTGGAGAGGTCAATTACCAGGGAGCACAGATTTAATTGATTGGTAGACGGATCAAAGGGGACGTGAGGACAAACATTTTCACCCAGAGGGTGGTGGGTGTCTGGAATTCACTGCCAGGACGGTGGTGGAGGCAAAAACCATCAAAGATTTTAAAAGGTACCTGGACCTACACCTGAAGTGCTGCAACTGGCAAGGCCATGGACCAGCGGCTGGAAGATGGGATTAGATTGGGTGGCTAGTTTTTTCAGCCAGCCGAGACACATTGGGCTGAATAGCCTCCTTTTGTGCCATAACCCTTCCATGGATATTTGGTCCTATCGGTCTGTGGGTGGGATCTGGAATTCAATGCCTGAAATCATGGTGGAAGCAGATTCAATAATATCTTTCAGAAGGGAATATAACAAAAACTTGACAAGGAAAAAAAAATCAACAGGAGTCTGGGGAAAGAGGAGGGAGTGGGACTAATTAGTTAGCTCTTTGAAGGAGACAGCACTGATACAATGGACATTCTGTGCTGCATCAATCTATGATTATATGAACAAGGGACAAAGAGAGAGAGGGAGAAAGGGTGAAAGAGAAAAGGAAAATAGATACAGAGTTAAAGAGAAGTTTCTACCAGTTTTCAGGGGTTGGGACTGTGATTCGTGATCTGCCCGTGCCCATTCCTGTTGAGGCAGGTGACACACAGACTTCCTGCTGCCTCCTCATTTGCATGAATTCTACGTACCGCCTAGGGTGACCCGCGCTGCTGTCTGTCTGCAAGCTGAACAGGGACATAACTGTGTTTGAGGCTGGCACGTGCTTCAGCCAGGATTCAGCTCTTAAAGGTAGTCTGTCCCTCTTAAAGGGAAGCTGTACTGAATCACAGGAGGCTGCTGCTGACTGTGAATGCTGCAAATGGAGACAAGGTAAATGGAATACTAGGGCAGAGAGAGGGCTGTGCTGTTCACGGATGTCGTGCTGGAGGCCTTAGTCATGGAGGTTGACCGGAGGAGAGAGGCCATGTTTCTGTGGGGTGGGGCGGAGACCCTCAAGGAACGTCTTCCGAAGGGAATGGGAGCAGGTGGCCAGGGAGGTCAATGCAAGAAGTATGGCCCCAAGGACCTGGCAGCAGAGCCAGAAGAAGTTTGATGAGCTCATACGGGTGGTGAATGTCAGTGAATTCATTGCTACATGGCATCTCCTACCCCCGACATCACCAACCTCTCAAACTGCTCAATGTACCACACCCCCATCACTTAGTTTAAAAGACGTATAGCAAAGCTGCTGGAATGGCTGATTGGTGTCAGATCAAATCCCTCTGCACACTACCAGCACATACTTGGTGAACAGGGACGAGAGCCCTGCTTAGCATGGAGCAGTGGAAGTGACCGGCAGCTCAGCTGATACCATTTTATGGATCCAAACGTCCATGGCATTGGGCCCAGTGACACTGCAGAGCTGAGAATACCTGCCATAGACCGAAACAGAGGGAAAGAAGCCTTCTTTTAAATCGGAATTGAAGAAAAGACTTGAAGGCAGGAATATGGGAATGGACAGGGCAATGGGACTAATTGAGGATGAGATTCAAACACAAGAATGAAAATATTAAATTTAAGGTGCTGCTGGTCCCGGAGCTAATGTAGATCAGTGAGCACAGGGGTGATGGGTGATCAGGATTTGGGGTGATGGGTGATCAGGATTTGGTGCGAATTAGTTTACAGGCAGCAGAGTTCTGGATGGGCGGTGGTTTATGGAGGTTTATAAGTGGGAGGGTGACCAGGATAGAACTGGAATAGTCAAGTGTGGATTTAACAGATTTAAAGATTGATGAAGACAAATGTAGGTCCCTTACCGTCAGAAACAGTGGAATTAATTATGGGGAACAAAGAAATGGCTGACCAACTAAATGCATACTTTGGTTCTGTCTTCACAAAGGAGAACACAAATATCATACCAGAAATGTTGGGGAACACGGGGTTTAGTGAGAGAGAGTAACTTAAGGAAATCTGTATTAGTAGAGAAATAGTGTTGGGGAAACTGATGGTATTGAAGGCCGATAAATTCCCAGGGCCTGATAATCTACATCTCAGAGTGCTGAAGGAAGTGATCCTAGAAATAATGGATGCATTGGTGGTCATCTTCCAAAATTCTATACATTCTGGATCATTTCCTAACGATTGGAATGTTGCTAATGTAACCCCAGGGAGGTTGAGAGAAAGCAGGGAATTATCGACAAGTCAGCCTGACGTCGGTGGTGGGGAAAGTTCTAGAGTCCATTATCAAAGATTTTATAGAGGAGCACTTGGAGAAAAGTGGTTGAATCGGACAGAGTCAGCATGGATTTACGAAAGGGAAATCACGCTTGACAAATCTACAAGAATTCTTCGAGGATGTAACTAGTAGAGGGGGAGCCAGTGGGTGTGGTTTATTTGGACTTTCAGAAGGCTTTCGGCAAAGTCCCACGTAACACATTAGCCTGTAAAATTAAAGCGCATGAGATTGGTGCTGGTGTATTGTGATATATAGAAAATTGATTGGCAGACAGGAAACCCAAGAGTAGGAATAAATGGGTCTTTTATTCCGAATGGCAGGCTATTCACCTGCTAATGTCACTAGTGGGGTACCATAGGGATTGGTGATAGGACCCCAGCTATTCACAATATATCTTACTGATTTCGGTGAGGGATCTAAATGTAATATCTCCAAATTTGCAGATGACACGAAACAGGGTGGGAGGGTGAGTTGTGAGGAGGATGCAGAGAGGCTTCAGGGTGATTTGGACAAATTGAGTGAGTGGGCTAATGCATGGCAGATGCAGTACAATGTGGATAAATGTGAGGTTAATCACTTTGGTAGCAAAAGCAGGAAGGCAGATTATTATCTGAATGGCTATAAACTGAAAGAGGGGAATATGCAAGGAGAGCTGGGTGTTCTCGTACACCAGTCACTGAAGGTAAGAATGCAGGTGCAAAGGACATTAAAGAAGGCAAATAGTATGTTGGCCTTCAGAGCGAGATGATTCGAGTACAGGAGCAGGGATGTCTTGTTGCAATTATTCAGGGCCTTGGTGAGGCCACACCTGGAATATTGTGTACAGTTTTGGTCTCCTTATTTAAGGAAGGATGTTATTGCTATAGGTTTACCAGACTGATTCCCTGGATGGCGGGACTGACGTATGAGGAGAGATTGAGTCGGTTAGAATTAGCTTCGCTGGAGTTCAGAAGATTGATGGGGATCTCATAGGAACCTATAAAATTCTAACAGGACTTGACAGAACAGATACAGGAAGGATGTCCCCGATGGTCGGGGAGTCCAGAACCAGTGGACGTCGTCTAAGGATACGGGGTAAAACTTTCAGGACTGATATGCAAAATTTCTACACCCAGAGAGTGGTGAGCCTGTGGAATTCGCTGCCGCAGAAAGCAGTTGAGGCCAAAACATTGCATGTTTTCAAGAAGGAGTTAGATATAGCTCTCAGGATGAAAGGGATCAAAGGAAATGGGGGGAAAGCGCAAACAGGTCGCTGAGTTGGACGATCAGCCATGATCATAATGAATGGCAGGGCAGGCTCGAAGGGCCTGTTAACTGTTTCTATGTTAACAACGGCACAGATGAGGGTTTATGAAGCAAATGAGCTGAGGCAGACGGGTGATATTACAGAGCTGATTTACGGTCAGTCCTTTAATAATTGGACAGTGATTGTTCTGTAGGTGATTTACGGTCAGTCCTTTAATAATTGGGCAGTGATTGTTCTGTAGGTGATTTACGGTCAGTCCTTTAATAATTGGACAGTGACTGTTCTGTAGGTGATTTACGGTCAGTCCTTTAATAATTGGACAGTGATTGTTCTGTAGGTGATTTACGGTCAGTCCTTTAATAATTGGACAGTGACTGTTCTGTAGGTGATTTACGGTCAGTCCTTTAATAATTGGACAGTGATTGTTCTGTAGGTGATTTACGGTCAGTCCTTTAATAATTGGGCAGTGATTGTTCTGCAGGTGATTTACGGTCAGTCCTTTAATAATTGGACAGTGATTGTTCTGTAGGTGATTTACGGTCAGTCCTTTAATAATTGGACAGTGATTGTTCTGTAGGTGATTTACGGTCAGTTCTTTAATAATTGGGCAGTGATTGTTCTGCAGGAGATTTACGGTCAGTTCTTTAATAATTGGACAGTGATTGTTCTGTAGGTGATTTACGGTCAGTCCTTTAATAATTGGACAGTGATTGTTCTGTAGGTGATTTACGGTCAGTACTTTAATAATTGGACAGTGATTGTTCTGTAGGTGATTTACGGTCAGTTCTTTAATAATTGGACAGTGATTGTTCTGCAGGTGATTTACGGTCAGTTCTTCAATAATTGGACAGTGATTGTTCTGTAGGTGATTTACGGTCAGTTCTTTAATAATTGGACAGTGATTGTTCTGTAGGTGATTTACGGTCAGTTCTTTAATAATTGGACAGTGATTGTTCTGTCGATGATTTACGGTCAGTCCTTTAATAATTGGACAGTGATTGTTCTGTAGGTGATTTACGGTCAGTCCTTTAATAATTGGACAGTGATTGTTCTGTAGGTGATTTCCGGTCAGTCCTTTAATAATTGGACAGTGATTGTTCTGTAGGTGATTTACGGTCAGTCCTTTAATAATTGGAAAGTGATTGTTCTGTAGGTGATTTACGGTCAGTCCTTTAATAATTGGACAGTGATTGTTCTGTAGGTGATTTACGGTCAGTCCTTTAATAATTGGACAGTGATTGTTCTGTAGGTGATTTACGGTCAGTCCTTTAATAATTGGACAGTGATTGTTCTGCAGGTGATTTACGGTCAGGCCTTTAATAATTGGACAGTGATTGTTCTGTAGGTGATTGACGGTCAGTCCTTTATTAATTGGACAGTGATTGTTCTGTAGGTAATTTATGGTCAGTCCTTTAATAATTGGACAGTGATTCTTCTGTAGGTGATTTACGGTCAGTCATTTAATAATTGGACAGTGATTGTTCTGTAGGTGATTTACGGTCCGTCCTTTAATAATTGGACAGTGATTGTTCTGTAGGTTATTTACGGTCAGTCCTTTAATAATTGGACAGTGATTGTTCTGTAGGTGATTTATGGTCAGTCCTTTAATAATTGGACAGTGATTGTTCTGTAGGTGATTTACGGTCAATCCTTTAATAATTGGACAGTGATTGTTCTGTAGGTGATTTACGGTCAGTCCTTTAATAATTGGACAGTGATTGTTCTGTAGGTGATTTACGGTCAGTCCTTTAATAATTGGACAGTGATAGTTCTGTCGGTGATTTACGGTCAGTCCTTTAATAATTGGACAGTGATTGTTCTGTAGGTGATTTACGGTCAGTCCTTTAATAATTGGACAGTGATTGTTCTGTCGGTGATTTACGGTCAGTCCTTTAATAATTGGACAGTGATTGTTCTGTCGGTGATTTACGGTCAGTCCTTTAATAATTGGACAGTGATTGTTCTGTAGGTGATTTACGCTCAGTCCTTTAATAATTGGACAGTGATTGTTCTGTAGGTGATTTACGGTGAGTCCTTTAATAATTGGACAGTGATTGTTCTGGAGGTGATTTACGGTCAGTCCTTTAATAATTGGACAGTGATTGTTCTGTAGGTGTTTTACGGTCAGTCCTTTAAAATTGGGACAGTGATTGTTCTGTAGGTGATTTACGGTCAGTCCTTTAATAATTGGACAGTGATTGTTCTGTAGGTGTTTTACAGTCAGTCCTTTAAAATTGGGCAGTGATTGTTCTGCTGGTGATTTGCGGTCAGTCCTTTAATAATTGGGCAGTGATTGTTCTGCAGGTGATTTACGGTCAGTCCTTTAATAATTGGACAGTGCTTGTTCTGTAGGTGATTTACGGTCAGTCCTTTAATAATTGGACAGTGATTGTTCTGTAGGTGATTTACGGTCAGTCCTTTAATAATTGGGCAGTGATTGTTCTGCAGGTGATTTACGGTCAGTCCTTTAATAATTGGACAGTGATTGTTCTGTAGGTGATTTACGGTCAGTCCTTTAATAATTGGACAGTGATTGTTCTGTAGGTGATTTACGGTCAGTTCTTTAATAATTGGGCAGTGATTGTTCTGTAGGAGATTTACGGTCAGTCCTTTAATAATTGGACAGTGATTGTTCTGTAGGTGATTTACGGTCAGTCCTTTAATAATTGGACAGTGATTGTTCTGTAGGTGATTTACGGTCAGTCCTTTAATAATTGGACAGTGATTGCTCTGTAGGTGATTTACGGTCAGTTCTTTAATAATTGGACAGTGATTGTTCTGCAGGTGATTTACGGTCAGTTCTTCAATAATTGGACAGTGATTGTTCTGTAGGTGATTTACGGTCAGTTCTTTAATAATTGGACAGCGATTGTTCTGTAGGTGATTTACGGTCAGTTCTTTAATAATTGGACAGTGATTGTTCTGTCGGTGATTTACGGTCAGTCCTTTAATAATTGGACAGTGATTGTTCTGTAGATGATTTCCGGTCAGTCCTTTAATAATTGGACAGTGATTGTTCTGTAGTTGATTTACGGTCAGTCCTTTAATAATTGGACAGTGATTGTTCTGTAGGTGATTTACGGTCAGTCCTTTAATAATTGGACAGTGATTGTTCTGCAGGTGATTTACGGTCAGTCCTTTAATAATTGGACAGTGATTGTTCTGTAGGTGGGTTACGGTCAGTCCTTTAATAATTGGACAGTGATTGTTCTGTAGGTGATTTACGGTCAGTCCTTTAATAATTGGACAGTGATTGTTCTGTAGGTGATTTACGGTCAGGCCATTAATAATTGGACAGTGATTGTTCTGTAGGTGATTTACGGTCAGTCCTTTAATAATTGGACAGTGATTGTTCTGTAGGTGATTTACGGTCAGTCATTTAATAATTGGACAGTGATTGTTCTGTAGGTGATTTACGGTCAGTCCTTTAATAATTGGACAGTGATTGTTCTGTAGGTGATTTACGGTCAGTCCTTTAATAATTGGGCAGTGATAGTTCTGTCTGTGATTTACGGTCAGTCCTTTAATAATTGGACAGTGATTGTTCTGTAGGTGATTTACGGTCAGTCCTTTAATAATTGGACAGTGATTGTTCTGTAGGTGGTTTACGGTCAGTCCTTTAATAATTGGATAGTGATTGTTCTGTAGGTGATTTACGGTCAGTTCTTTAATAATTGGGCAGTGATTGTTCTGTAGGAGATTTACGGTCAGTCCTTTAATAATTGGACAGTGATTGTTCTGTAGGTGATTTACGGTCAGTCCTTTAATAATTGGACAGTGATTGTTCTGTAGGTGGTTTACGGTCAGTCCTTTAATAATTGGACAGTGATTGTTCTGTAGGTGATTTACGGTCAGTTCTTTAATAATTGGACAGTGATTGTTCTGCAGGTGATTTACGGTCAGTTCTTCAAAAATTGGACAGTGATTGTTCTGTAGGTGATTTACGGTCAGTTCTTTAATAATTGGACAGCGATTGTTCTGTAGGTGATTTACGGTCAGTTCTTTAATAATTGGACAGTGATTGTTCTGTCGGTGATTTACGGTCAGTCCTTTAATAATTGGACAGTGATTGTTCTGTAGATGATTTCCGGTCAGTCCTTTAATAATTGGACAGTGATTGTTCTGTAGTTGATTTACGGTCAGTCCTTTAATAATTGGACAGTGATTGTTCTGTAGGTGATTTACGGTCAGTCCTTTAATAATTGGACAGTGATTGTTCTGCAGGTGATTTACGGTCAGTCCTTTAATAATTGGACAGTGATTGTTCTGTAGGTGGGTTACGGTCAGTCCTTTAATAATTGGACAGTGATTGTTCTGTAGGTGATTTACGGTCAGTCCTTTAATAATTGGACAGTGATTGTTCTGTAGGTGATTTACGGTCAGGCCTTTAATAATTGGACAGTGATTGTTCTGTAGGTGATTGACGGTCAGTCCTTTATTAATTGGACAGTGATTGTTCTGTAGGTAATTTATGGTCAGTCCTTTAATAATTGGACAGTGATTGTTCTGTAGGTGATTTACGGTCAGTCATTTAATAATTGGACAGTGATTGTTCTGTAGGTGATTTACGGTCAGTCCTTTAATAATTGGACAGTGATTGTTCTGTAGGTGATTTACGGTCAGTCATTTAATAATTGGACAGTGATTGTTCTGTAGGTGATTTACGGTCAGTCCTTTAATAATTGGACAGTGATTGTTCTGTAGGTGATTTACGGTCAGTCCTTTAATAATTGGGCAGTGATAGTTCTGTCTGTGATTTACGGTCAGTCCTTTAATAATTGGACAGTGATTGTTCTGTAGGTGATTTACGGTCAGTCCTTTAATAATTGGACAGTGATTGTTCTGTAGGTGGTTTACGGTCAGTCCGTTAATAATTGGATAGTGATTGTTCTGTAGGTGATTTACGGTCAGTCCTTTAATAATTGGACAGTGATTGTTCTGTAGGTGATTTACGGTCAGTCCTTTAATAATTGAACAGTGATTGTTCTGTCGGTGATTTACGGTCAGTCCTTTAATAATTGGACAGTGATTGTTCTGTAGGTGATTTACGGTCAGTCCTTTAATAATTGGACAGTGATTGTTCTGTAGGTGATTTACGGTCAGTCCTTTAATAATTGGACAGTGATTGTTCTGTAGGTGATTTACGGTCAGGCCTTTAATAATTGGACAGTGATTGTTCTGTAGGTGATTGACGGTCAGTCCTTTATTAATTGGACAGTGATTGTTCTGTAGGAAATTTATGGTCAGTCCTTTAATAATTGGACAGTGATTGTTCTGTAGGTGATTTACGGTCAGTCATTTAATAATTGGACAGTGATTGTTCTGTAGGTGATTTACGGTCAGTCCTTTAATAATTGGACAGTGATTGTTCTGTAGGTGATTTACGGTCAGTCATTTAATAATTGGACAGTGATTGTTCTGTAGGTGATTTACGGTCAGTCCTTTAATAATTGGACAGTGATTGTTCTGTCGGTGATTTACGGTCAGTCCTTTAATAATTGGGCAGTGATAGTTCTGTCTGTGATTTACGGTCAGTCCTTTAATAATTGGACAGTGATTGTTCTGTAGGTGATTTACGGTCAGTCCTTTAATAATTGGACAGTGATTGTTCTGTAGGTGGTTTACGGTCAGTCCTTTAATAATTGGATAGTGATTGTTCTGTAGGTGATTTACGGTCAGTCCTTTAATAATTGGACAGTGATTGTTCTGTAGGTGATTTACGGTCAGTCCTTTAATAATTGAACAGTGATTGTTCTGTCGGTGATTTACGGTCAGTCCTTTAATAATTGGACAGTGAGTGTTCTGTAGGTGATTTACGGTCAGTCCTTTAATAATTGGACAGTGATTGTTCTGTAGGTGATTTACGGTCAGTCCTTTAATAATTGGATAGTGATTGTTCTGTAGGTGATTTACGGTCAGTCCTTTAATAATTGGACAGTGATTGTTCTGTAGGTGATTTACGGTCAGTCCTTTAATAATTGAACAGTGAATGTTCTGTCGGTGATTTACGGTCAGTCCTTTAATAATTGGACAGTGATTGTTCTGTAGGTGATTTACGGTCAGTCTTTTAATAAGTGGACAGTGATTGTTCTGTAGGTGATTTACGGTCAGTCCTTTAATAATTGGACAGTGATTGTTCTGTAGGTGATTTACGGTCAGTCCTTTAATAATTGGACAGTGATTGTTCTGTCGGTGATTTACGGTCAGTCCTTTAATAATTGGACAGTGATTGTTCTGTAGGTGTTTTACGGTCAGTCCTTTAAAATTGGGACAGTGATTGTTCTGGAGGTGATTTACGGTCAGTCCTTTAATAATTGGACAGTGATTGTTCTGTAGGTGTTTTACGGTCAGTCGTTTAAAATTGGGCAGTGATTGTTCTGCTGGTGATTTACGGTCAGACCTTTAATAATTGGACAGTGATTGTTCTGTAGGTGATTTACGGTCAGTCCTTTAATAATAGGACAGTGATTGTTCTGTAGGTGATTTACGGTCAGTCCTTTAATAATTGGACAGTGATTGTTCTGTAGGTGATTTACGGTCAGTCCTTTAATAATTGGACAGTGATTGTTCTGTTGGTGATTTAAGGTCAGTCCCTTAATAATTGGACAGTGATTGTTCTGTCGGTGATTTACGGTCAGTCATTTAATAATTGGACAGTGATTGTTCTGTAGGTGATTTACGGTCAGTCCTTTAATAATTGGACAGTGATTGTTCTGTCGGTGATTTACGGTCAGTCCTTTAATAATTGGACAGTGATTGTTCTGTTGGTGATTTACGGTCAGTCCTTTAATAATTGGATAGTGATTGTTCTGTCGGTGATTTACGGTCAGTCATTTAATAATTGGACAGTGATCGTTCTGTAGGTGATTTACGGTCAGTCCTTTAATAATAGGACAGTGATTGTTCTGTAGGTGAATTACGGGCAGTCCTTTAATAATTGGAGAGTGATTGTTCTGTAGGTGATTTACGGTCAGTCCTTTAATAATTGGACAGTGATTGTTCTGTAGGTGATTTACGGTCAGTCCTTTAATAATTGGACAGTGATTGTTCTGTAGGTGATTTACGGTCAGTCCTTTAATAATTGGACAGTGATTGTTCTGTAGGTGATTTACGGTCAGCAATTACTAATTGGACAGTGATTGTTCTGTAGGTGATTTACGGTCAGTTCTTTAATAATTGGGCAGTGATTGTTCTGTAGGTGATTTGCGGTCAGTCCTTTTAATAATTGGACAGTGATTGTTCTGTAGGTGATTTACGGTCAGTTCTTTAATAATTGGACAGTGATTGTTCTGCAGGTGATTTACGGTCAGTCCTTTAATAATTGGACAGTGATTGTTCTGTAGGTGATTTACGGTCAGTCCTTTAATAATCGGACAGTGATTGATCTGTAGGTGATTTACGGTCAGTACTTTAATAATTGGACAGTGATTGTTCTGTAGGTGATTTACGGTCTGTCCTTTAATAATTGGATAGTGATTGTTCTGTAGGTGATTTACGGTCAGTCCTTTAATAATTGGACAGTGATTGTTCCGTAGGTGATTTCCGGTCAGTCCTTTAATAATTGGACAGTGATTGTTCAGTAGGTGATTTACGGTCAGTCCTTTAATAATTGGATAGTGATTGTTCTGTAGGTGATTTACAGTCAGTCCTTTAATAATTGGACAGTGATTGTTCTGTAGGTGATTTACAGTCAGTCCTTTAATAATTGGACAGTGATTGTTCTGTAGGTGATTTACGGTCAGTCCTTTAATAATTGGACAGTGATTGTTCTGTAGGTGATTTACAGTCAGTCCTTTAATAATTGGATAGTGATTGTTCTGTAGGTGGTTTACGGTCAGTCCTTTAATAATTGGATAGTGATTGTTCTGTAGGTGATTTACGGTCAGTCCTTTAATAATTGGACAGTGATTGTTCTGTAAGTGATTTACGGTCAGTCCTTTAATAATTGAACAGTGATTGTTCTGTCGGTGATTTACGGTCAGTCCTTTAATAATTGGACAGTGATTGTTCTGTAGGTGATTTACGGTCAGTCCTTTAATAATTGGACAGTGATTGTTCTGTAGGTGATTTACGGTCAGTCTTTTAATAAGTGGACAGTGATTGTTCTGTAGGTGATTTACGGTCAGTCCTTTAATAATTGGACAGTGATTGTTCTGTAGGTGATTTACGGTCAGTCCTTTAATAATTGGACAGTGATTGTTCTGTCGGTGATTTACGGTCAGTCCTTTAATAATTGGACAGTGATTGTTCTGTAAGTGTTTTACGGTCAGTCCTTTAAAATTGGGACAGTGATTGTTCTGGAGGTGATTTACGGTCAGTCCTTTAATAATTGGACAGTGATTGTTCTGTAGGTGTTTTACGGTCAGTCCTTTAAAATTGGGACAGTGATTGTTCTGTAGGTGATTTACGGTCAGTCCTTTAATAATTGGACAGTGATTGTTCTGTAGGTGTTTTACGGTCAGTCCTTTAAAATTGTGCAGTGATTGTTCTGCTGGTGATTTGCGGTCAGTCCTTTAATAATTGGGCAGTGATTGTTCTGCAGGTGATTTACGGTCAGTCCTTTAATAATTGGACAGTGATTGTTCTGTAGGTGATTTACGGTCAGTCCTTTAATAATTGGACAGTGATTGTTCTGTAGGTGATTTACGGTCAGTCCTTTAATAATTGGGCAGTGATTGTTCTGCAGGTGATTTACGGTCAGTCCTTTAATAATTGGACAGTGATTGTTCTGTAGGTGATTTACGGTCAGTCCTTTAATAATTGGACAGTGATTGTTCTGTAGGTGATTTACGGTCAGTTCTTTAATAATTGGGCAGTGATTGTTCTGTAGGAGATTTACGGTCAGTCCTTTAATAATTGGACAGTGATTGTTCTGTAGGTGATTTACGGTCAGTCCTTTAATAATTGGACAGTGATTGTTCTGTAGGTGATTTACGGTCAGTCCTTTAATAATTGGACAGTGATTGTTCTGTAGGTGATTTACGGTCAGTTCTTTAATAATTGGACAGTGATTGTTCTGCAGGTGATTTACGGTCAGTTCTTCAATAATTGGACAGTGATTGTTCTGTAGGTGATTTACGGTCAGTTCTTTAATAATTGGACAGCGATTGTTCTGTAGGTGATTTACGGTCAGTTCTTTAATAATTGGACAGTGATTGTTGTGTCGGTGATTTACGGTCAGTCCTTTAATAATTGGACAGTGATTGTTCTGTAGATGATTTCCGGTCAGTCCTTTAATAATTGGACAGTGATTGTTCTGTAGTTGATTTACGGTCAGTCCTTTAATAATTGGACAGTGATTGTTCTGTAGGTGATTTACGGTCAGTCCTTTAATAATTGGACAGTGATTGTTCTGCAGGTGATTTACGGTCAGTCCTTTAATAATTGGACAGTGATTGTTCTGTAGGTGGGTTACGGTCAGTCCTTTAATAATTGGACAGTGATTGTTCTGTAGGTGATTTACGGTCAGTCCTTTAAAAATTGGACAGTGATTGTTCTGTAGGTGATTTACGGTCAGGCCTTTAATAATTGGACAGTGATTGTTCTGTAGGTGATTGACGGTCAGTCCTTTATTAATTGGACAGTGATTGTTCTGTAGGTAATTTATGTCAGTCCTTTAATAATTGGACAGTGATTGTTCTGTAGGTGATTTACGGTCAGTCATTTAATAATTGGACAGTGATTGTTCTGTAGGTGATTTACGGTCAGTCCTTTAATAATTGGACAGTGATTGTTCTGTAGGTGATTTACGGTCAGTCATTTAATAATTGGACAGTGATTGTTCTGTAGGTGATTTACGGTCAGTCCTTTAATAATAGGACAGTGATTGTTCTGTAGGTGATTTACGGTCAGTCCTTTAATAATTGGACAGTGATTGTTCTGTAGGTGATTTACGGTCAGTCCTTTAATAATTGGACAGTGATTGTTCTGTTGGTGATTTAAGGTCAGTCCTTTAATAATTGGACAGTGATTGTTCTGTCGGTGATTTACGGTCAGTCATTTAATAATTGGACAGTGATTGTTCTGTAGGTGATTTACGGTCAGTCCTTTAATAATTGGACAGTGATTGTTCTGTCGGTGATTTACGGTCAGTCCTTTAATAATTGGACAGTGATTGTTCTGTTGGTGATTTACGGTCAGTCCTTTAATAATTGGATTGTGATTGTTCTGTCGGTGATTTACGGTCAGTCATTTAATAATTGGACAGTGATCGTTCTGTAGGTGATTTACGGTCAGTCCTTTAATAATAGGACAGTGATTGTTCTGTAGGTGAATTACGGGCAGTCCTTTAATAATTGGAGAGTGATTGTTCTGTAGGTGATTTACGGTCAGTCCTTTAATAATTGGACAGTGATTGTTCTGTAGGTGATTTACGGTCAGTCCTTTAATAATTGGACAGTGATTGTTCTGTAGGTGATTTACGGTCAGTCCTTTAATAATTGGACAGTGATTGTTCTGTAGGTGATTTACGGTCAGCAATTACTAATTGGACAGTGATTGTTCTGTAGGTGATTTACGGTCAGTTCTTTAATAATTGGGCAGTGATTGTTCTGTAGGTGATTTGCGGTCAGTCCTTTTAATAATTGGACAGTGATTGTTCTGTAGGTGATTTACGGTCAGTTCTTTAATAATTGGACAGTGATTGTTCTGCAGGTGATTTACGGTCAGTCCTTTAATAATTGGACAGTGATTGTTCTGTAGGTGATTTACGGTCAGTCCTTTAATAATCGGACAGTGATTGATCTGTAGGTGATTTACGGTCAGTACTTTAATAATTGGACAGTGATTGTTCTGTAGGTGATTTACGGTCTGTCCTTTAATAATTGAATAGTGATTGTTCTGTAGGTGATTTACGGTCAGTCCTTTAATAATTGGACAGTGATTGTTCCGTAGGTGATTTCCGGTCAGTCCTTTAATAATTGGACAGTGATTGTTCAGTAGGTGATTTACGGTCAGTCCTTTAATAATTGGATAGTGATTGTTCTGTAGGTGATTTACAGTCAGTCCTTTAATAATTGGACAGTGATTGTTCTGTAGGTGATTTACAGTCAGTCCTTTAATAATTGGACAGTGATTGTTCTGTAGGTGATTTACGGTCAGTCCTTTAATAATTGGACAGTGATTGTTCTGTAGGTGATTTACAGTCAGTCCTTTAATAATTGGATAGTGATTGTTCTGTAGGTGGTTTACGGTCAGTCCTTTAATAATTGGATAGTGATTGTTCTGTAGGTGATTTACGGTCAGTCCTTTAATAATTGGACAGTGATTGTTCTGTAGGTGATTTACGGTCAGTCCTTTAATAATTGAACAGTGATTGTTCTGTCGGTGATTTACGGTCAGTCCTTTAATAATTGGACAGTGATTGTTCTGTAGGTGATTTACGGTCAGTCCTTTAATAATTGGACAGTGATTGTTCTGTAGGTGATTTACGGTCAGTCTTTTAATAAGTGGACAGTGATTGTTCTGTAGGTGATTTACGGTCAGTCCTTTAATAATTGGACAGTGATTGTTCTGTAGGTGATTTACGGTCAGTCCTTTAATAATTGGACAGTGATTGTTCTGTCGGTGATTTACGGTCAGTCCTTTAATAATTGGACAGTGATTGTTCTGTAGGTGTTTTACGGTCAGTCCTTTAAAATTGGGACAGTGATTGTTCTGGAGGTGATTTACGGTCAGTCCTTTAATAATTGGACAGTGATTGTTCTGTAGGTGTTTTACGGTCAGTCCTTTAAAATTGGGACAGTGATTGTTCTGTAGGTGATTTACGGTCAGTCCTTTAATAATTGGACAGTGATTGTTCTGTAGGTGTTTTACGGTCAGTCCTTTAAAATTGGGCAGTGATTGTTCTGCTGGTGATTTGCGGTCAGTCCTTTAATAATTGGGCAGTGATTGTTCTGCAGGTGATTTACGGTCAGTCCTTTAATAATTGGACAGTGATTGTTCTGTAGGTGATTTACGGTCAGTCCTTTAATAATTGGACAGTGATTGTTCTGTAGGTGATTTACGGTCAGTCCTTTAATAATTGGGCAGTGATTGTTCTGCAGGTGATTTACGGTCAGTCCTTTAATAATTGGACAGTGATTGTTCTGTAGGTGATTTACGGTCAGTCCTTTAATAATTGGACAGTGATTGTTCTGTAGGTGATTTACGGTCAGTTCTTTAATAATTGGGCAGTGATTGTTCTGTAGGAGATTTACGGTCAGTCCTTTAATAATTGGACAGTGATTGTTCTGTAGGTGATTTACGGTCAGTCCTTTAATAATTGGACAGTGATTGTTCTGTAGGTGATTTACGGTCAGTCCTTTAATAATTGGACAGTGATTGTTCTGTAGGTGATTTACGGTCAGTTCTTTAATAATTGGACAGTGATTGTTCTGCAGGTGATTTACGGTCAGTTCTTCAATAATTGGACAGTGATTGTTCTGTAGGTGATTTACGGTCAGTTCTTTAATAATTGGACAGCGATTGTTCTGTAGGTGATTTACGGTCAGTTCTTTAATAATTGGACAGTGATTGTTCTGTCGGTGATTTACGGTCAGTCCTTTAATAATTGGACAGTGATTGTTCTGTAGATGATTTCCGGTCAGTCCTTTAATAATTGGACAGTGATTGTTCTGTAGTTGATTTACGGTCAGTCCTTTAATAATTGGACAGTGATTGTTCTGTAGGTGATTTACGGTCAGTCCTTTAATAATTGGACAGTGATTGTTCTGCAGGTGATTTACGGTCAGTCCTTTAATAATTGGACAGTGATTGTTCTGTAGGTGGGTTACGGTCAGTCCTTTAATAATTGGACAGTGATTGTTCTGTAGGTGATTTACGGTCAGTCCTTTAATAATTGGACAGTGATTGTTCTGTAGGTGATTTACGGTCAGGCCTTTAATAATTGGACAGTGATTGTTCTGTAGGTGATTGACGGTCAGTCCTTTATTAATTGGACAGTGATTTTTCTGTAGGTAATTTATGGTCAGTCCTTTAATAATTGGACAGTGATTGTTCTGTAGGTGATTTACGGTCAGTCATTTAATAATTGGACAGTGATTGTTCTGTAGGTGATTTACGGTCAGTCCTTTAATAATTGGACAGTGATTGTTCTGTAGGTGATTTACGGTCAGTCATTTAATAATTGGACTGTGATTGTTCTGTAGGTGATTTACGGTCAGTCCTTTAATAATTGGACAGTGATTGTTCTGTAGGTGATTTACGGTCAGTCCTTCAATAATTGGACAGTGATAGTTCTGTCGGTGATTTACGGTCAGTCCTTTAATAATTGGACAGTGATTGTTCTGTAGGTGATTTACGGTCAGTCCTTTAATAATTGGACAGTGATTGTTCTGTAGGTGGTTTACGGTCAGTCCTTTAATAATTGGATAGTGATTGTTCTGTTGGTGATTTACGGTCAGTCCTTTAATAATTGGACAGTGATTGTTCTGTAGGTGATTTACGGTCAGTCCTTTAATAATTGAACAGTGATTGTTCTGTCGGTGATTTACGGTCAGTCCTTTAATAATTGGACAGTGATTGTTCTGAGGGTGATTTACGGTCAGTCCTTTAATAATTGGACAGTGATTGTTCTGTAGGTGATTTACGGTCAGTCCTTTAATAATTGGATAGTGATTGTTCTGTAGGTGATTTACGGTCAGTCCTTTAATAATTGGACAGTGATTGTTCTGTAGGTGATTTACGGTCAGTCCTTTAATAATTGAACAGTGATTGTTCTGTCGGTGATTTACGGTCAGTCCTTTAATAATTGGACAGTGATTGTTCTGTAGGTGATTTACGGTCAGTCTTTTAATAAGTGGACAGTGATTGTTCTGTAGGTGATTTACGGTCAGTCCTTTAATAATTGGACAGTGATTGTTCTGTAGGTGATTTACGGTCAGTCCTTTAATAATTGGACAGTGATTGTTCTGTCGGTGATTTACGGTCAGTCCTTTAATAATTGGACAGTGATTGTTCTGTAGGTGTTTTACGGTCAGTCCTTTAAAATTGGGACAGTGATTGTTCTGGAGGTGATTTACGGTCAGTCCTTTAATAATTGGACAGTGATTGTTCTGTAGGTGTTTTACGGTCAGTCGTTTAAAATTGGGCAGTGATTGTTCTGCTGGTGATTTACGGTCAGACCTTTAATAATTGGACAGTGATTGTTCTGTCGGTGATTTACGGTCAGTCCTTTAATAATAGGACAGTGATTGTTCTATAGGTGATTTACGGTCAGTCCTTTAATAATTGGACAGTGATTGTTCTGTCGGTGATTTACGGTCAGTCCTTTAATAATTGGACAGTGATTGTTCTGTTGGTGATTTAAGGTCAGTCCTTTAATAATTGGACAGTGATTGTTCTGTCGGTGATTTACGGTCAGTCATTTAATAATTGGACAGTGATTGTTCTGTAGGTGATTTACGGTCAGTCCTTTAATAATTGGACAGTGATTGTTCTGTCGGTGATTTACGGTCAGTCCTTTAATAATTGGACAGTGATTGTTCTGTTGGTGATTTACGGTCAGTCCTTTAATAATTGGATAGTGATTGTTCTGTCGGTGATTTACGGTCAGTCATTTAATAATTGGACAGTGATTGTTCTGTAGGTGATTTACGGTCAGTCCTTTAACAATAGGACAGTGATTGTTCTGTAGGTGAATTACGGGCAGTCCTTTAATAATTGGAGAGTGATTGTTCTGTAGGTGATTTACGGTCAGTCCTTTAATAATTGGACAGTGATTGTTCTGTAGGTGATTTACGGTCAGTCCTTTAATAATTGGACAGTGATTGTTCTGTAGGTGATTTACGGTCAGTCCTTTAATAATTGGACAGTGATTGTTCTGTAGGTGATTTACGGTCAGCAATTACTAATTGGACAGTGATTGTTCTGTAGGTGATTTACGGTCAGTTCTTTAATAATTGGGCAGTGATTGTTCTGTAGGTGATTTGCGGTCAGTCCTTTTAATAATTGGACAGTGATTGTTCTGTAGGTGATTTACGGTCAGTTCTTTAATAATTGGACAGTGATTGTTCTGCAGGTGATTTACGGTCAGTCCTTTAATAATTGGACAGTGATTGTTCTGTAGGAGATTTACGGTCAGTCCTTTAATAATTGGACAGTGATTGATCTGTAGGTGATTTACGGTCAGTACTTTAATAATTGGACAGTGATTGTTCTGTAGGTGATTTACGGTCTGTCCTTTAATAATTGGATAGTGATTGTTCTGTAGGTGATTTACGGTCAGTCCTTTAATAATTGGACAGTGATTGTTCCGTAGGTGATTTCCGGTCAGTCCTTTAATAATTGGACAGTGATTGTTCAGTAGGTGATTTACGGTCAGTCCTTTAATAATTGGATAGTGATTGTTCTGTAGGTGATTTACAGTCAGTCCTTTAATAATTGGACAGTGATTGTTCTGTAGGTGATTTACAGTCAGTCCTTTAATAATTGGACAGTGATTGTTCTGTAGGTGATTTACGGTCAGTCCTTTAATAATTGGACAGTGATTGTTCTGTAGGTGATTTACAGTCAGTCCTTTAATAATTGGATAGTGATTGTTCTGAAGGTGGTTTACGGTCAGTCCTTTAATAATTGGATAGTGATTGTTCTGTAGGTGATTTACGGTCAGTCCTTTAATAATTGGACAGTGATTGTTCTGTAGGTGATTTACGGTCAGTCCTTTAATAATTGAACAGTGATTGTTCTGTCGGTGATTTACGGTCAGTCCTTTAATAATTGGACAGTGATTGTTCTGTAGGTGATTTACGGTCAGTCCTTTAATAATTGGACAGTGATTGTTCTGTAGGTGATTTACGGTCAGTCCTTTAATAATTGGATAGTGATTGTTCTGTAGGTGATTTACGGTCAGTCCTTTAATAATTGGACAGTGATTGTTCTGTAGGTGATTTACGGTCAGTCCTTTAATAATTGAACAGTGATTGTTCTGTCGGTGATTTACGGTCAGTCCTTTAATAATTGGACAGTGATTGTTCTGTAGGTGATTTACGGTCAGTCTTTTAATAAGTGGACAGTGATTGTTCTGTAGGTGATTTACGGTCAGTCCTTTAATAATTGGACAGTGATTGTTCTGTAGGTGATTTACGGTCAGTCCTTTAATAATTGGACAGTGATTGTTCTGTCGGTGATTTACGGTCAGTCCTTTAATAATTGGACAGTGATTGTTCTGTAGGTGTTTTACGGTCAGTCCTTTAAAATTGGGACAGTGATTGTTCTGGAGGTGATTTACGGTCAGTCCTTTAATAATTGGACAGTGATTGTTCTGTAGGTGTTTTACGGTCAGTCGTTTAAAATTGGGCAGTGATTGTTCTGCTGGTGATTTACGGTCAGACCTTTAATAATTGGACAGTGATTGTTCTGTAGGTGATTTACGGTCAGTCCTTTAATAATAGGACAGTGATTGTTCTGTAGGTGATTTACGGTCAGTCCTTTAATAATTGGACAGTGATTGTTCTGTCGGTGATTTACCGTCAGTCCTTTAATAATTGGACAGTGATTGTTCTGTTGGTGATTTAAGGTCAGTCCTTTAATAATTGGACAGTGATTGTTCTGTCGGTGATTTACGGTCAGTCATTTAATAATTGGACAGTGATCGGCTCTGTAGGTGATTTACGGTCAGTCCTTTAATAATTGGACAGTGATTGTTCTGTCAGTGATTTACGGTCAGTCCTTTAATAATTGGACAGTGATTGTTCTGTTGGTGATTTACGGTCAGTCCTTTAATAATTGGATAGTGATTGTTCTGTCGGTGATTTACGGTCAGTCATTTAATAATTGGACAGTGATTGTTCTGTAGGTGATTTACGATCAGTCCTTTAATAATAGGACAGTGATTGTTCTGTAGGTGAATTACGGGCAGTCCTTTAATAATTGGAGAGTGATTGTTCTGTAGGTGATTTACGGTCAGTCCTTTAATAATTGGACAGTGATTGTTCTGTAGGTGATTTACGGTCAGTCCTTTAATAATTGGACAGTGATTGTTCTGTAGGTGATTTACGGTCAGTGATTTAATAATTGGACAGTGATTGTTCTGTAGGTGATTTACGGTCAGCAATTAATAATTGGACAGTGATTGTTCTGTAGGTGATTTACGGTCAGTTCTTTAATAATTGGGCAGTGATTGTTCTGTAGGTGATTTGCGGTCAGTCCTTTTAATAATTGGACAGTGATTGTTCTGTAGGTGATTTACGGTCTGTTCTTTAATAATTGGGCAGTGATTGTTCTGCAGGTGATTTACGGTCAGTCCTTTAATAATTGGACAGTGATTGTTCTGTAGGTGATTTACGGTCAGTCCTTTAATAATTGGACAGTGATTGATCTGTAGGTGATTTACGGTCAGTACTTTAATAATTGGACAGTGATTGTTCTGTAGGTGATTTACGGTCTGTCCTTTAATAATTGGATAGTGATTGTTCTGTAGGTGATTTACGGTCAGTCCTTTAATAATTGGACAGTGATTGTTCCGTAGGTGATTTCCGGTCAGTCCTTTAATAATTGGACAGTGATTGTTCTGTAGGTGATTTACGGTCAGTCCTTTAATAATTGGATAGTGATTGTTCTGTAGGTGATTTACAGTCAGTCCTTTAATAATTGGACAGTGATTGTTCTGTAGGTGATTTACAGTCAGTCCTTTAATAATTGGACAGTGATTGTTCTGTAGGTGATTTACGGTCAGTCCTTTAATAATTGGACAGTGATTGTTCTGTAGGTGATTTACAGTCAGTCCTTTAATAATTGGATAGTGATTGTTCCGTAGGACATTTCCGGTCAGTCCTTTAATAATTGGACAGTGATTGTTCTGTAGGTGATTTACGGTCAGTCCTTTAATAATTGGACAGTGATTGTTCTGTAGGTGATTTACAGTCAGTCCTTTAATAATTGGACAGTGATTGTTCTGTAGGTGATTTACAGTCAGTCCTTTAATAATTGGACAGTGATTGTTCCGTAGGAGATTTCCGGTCAGTCCTTTAATAATTGGATAGTGATTGTTCTGTAGGTGATTTACTGTCAGTCCTTTAACGATTGGACAGTGATTGTTCTGTAGGTGATTTACTGTCAGTCCTTTAATGATTGGACAGTGATTGTTCCGTAGGTGATTTCCGGTCAGTCCTTTAATAATTGGACAGTGGTTGTTCTGTAGGTGATTTACGGTCAGTCCTTTAATAATAGGACAATGATTGTTCTGTAGGCGATTTACGGTCAGTCCTTTAATAATTGGATAGTGATTGTTCTGTAGGTGATTTACGGCCAGTCCTTTAATAATTGGATAGTGATTGTTCTGTAGGTGATTTACGGTCAGTCCTTTAATAATTGGACAGTGATTGTTCTGTCGGTGATTCACGGTCAGTCATTTAATAATTGGATAGTGATTGTTCTGTAGGTGATTTACGGTCAGTCCTTTAATAATTGGACAGTGATTGTTCTGTAGGTGATTTACGGTCAGTCCTTTAATAATTGGACAGTGATTGTTCTGTCGGTGATTTACGGTCAGTCCTTTAATAATTCGACAGTGATTGTTCTGTTGGTGATTTACGGTCAGTCCTTTAATAATTGGACAGTGATTGTTCTGTCGGTGATTTACGGTCAGTCATTTAATAATTGGACAGTGGTTGTTCTGTAGGTGATTTACGGTCAGTCCTTTAATAATTGGACAGTGATTGTTCTGTAGGTGTTTTACGGTCATCCTTTAATAATTGGACAGTGATTGTTCTGTTGGTGATTTACGGTCAGTCCTTTAATAATTGGAGAGTGATTGTTCTGTAGGTGATTTACGGTCAGTCCTTTAATAATTGGACAGTGATTGTTCTGTAGGTGATTTACGGTCAGTCCTTTAATAATTGGACAGTGATTGTTCTGTAGGTGATTTACGGTCAGTCCTTTAATAATTGGACAGTGATTGTTCTGTAGGTGATTTACGGTCAGTCCTTTAATAATTGGACAGTGATTGTTTGTAGGTGATTTACGGTCAGTTCTTTAATAATTGGGCAGTGATTGTTCTGTAGGTGATTTGCGGTCAGTCCTTTAATAATTGGACAGTGATTGTTCTGTAGGTGATTTACGGTCAGTTCTTTAATAATTGGGCAGTGATTGTTCTGCAGGTGATTTACGGTCAGTCCTTTAATAATTGGACAGTGATTGTTCTGTAGGTGATTTACGGTCAGTCCTTTAATAATTGGACAGTGATTGTTCTGTAGGTGATTTACGGTCAGTACTTTAATAATTGGACAGTGATTGTTCTGTAGGTGATTTACGGTCTGTCCTTTAATAATTGGATAGTGATTGTTCTGTAGGTGATTTACGGTCAGTCCTTTAATAATTGGACAGTGATTGTTCCGTAGGTGATTTCCGGTCAGTCATTTAATAATTGGACAGTGATTGTTCTGTAGGTGATTTACGGTCAGTCCTTTAATAATTGGATAGTGATTGTTCTGTAGGTGATTTACAGTCAGTCCTTTAATAATTTGACAGTGATTGTTCTGTAGGTGATTTACAGTCAGTCCTTTAATAATTGGACAGTGATTGTTCTGTAGGTGATTTACGGTCAGTCCTTTAATAATTGGACAGTGATTGTTCTGTAGGTGATTTACGGTCAGTCCTTTAATAATTGGATAGTGATTGTTCTGTAGGTGATTTACGGTCAGTCCTTTAATAATTGGACAGTGATTGTTCCGTAGGTGATTTCCGGTCAGTCCTTTAATAATTGGACAGTGATTGTTCTGTAGGTGATTTACGGTCAGTCCTTTAATAATTGGATAGTGATTGTTTTGTAGGTGATTTACAGTCAGTCCTTTAATAATTGGACAGTGATTGTTCTGTAGGTGATTTACAGTCAGTCCTTTAATAATTGGACAGTGATTGTTCTGTCGGTGATTTACGGTCAGTCCTTTAATAATTGGACAGTGATTGATCTGTAGGTGATTTACGGTCAGTACTTTAATAATTGGACAGTGATTGTTCTGTAGGTGATTTACGGTCTGTCCTTTAATAATTGGATAGTGATTGTTCTGTAGGTGATTTACGGTCAGTCCTTTAATAATTGGACAGTGATTGTTCCGTAGGTGATTTCCGGTCAGTCCTTTAATAATTGGACAGTGATTGTTCTGTAGGTGATTTACGGTCAGTCCTTTAATAATTGGACAGTGATTGTTCTGTAGGTGCTTTACAGTCAGTCCTTTAATAATTGGACAGTGATTGTTCTGTAGGTGATTTACGGTCAGTCCTTTAATAATTGGACACTGATTGTTCTGTAGGTGATTTATGGTCAGTCCTTTAATAATTGGACAGTGATTGTTCTGTAGGTGATTGACGGTCAGTCCTTTAATAATTGGACAGTGATTGTTCTGTAGGTGATTTACTGTCAGTCCTTTAATAATTGGACAGTGATTGTTCTGTAGGTGATTTACGGTCAGTCCTTTAATAATTGGACAGTGATTGTTCTGTAGGTGATTTACAGTCAGTCCTTTAATAATTGGACAGTGATTGTTCTGTAGGTGATTTACAGTCAGTCCTTTAATAATTGGACAGTGATTGTTCTGTAGGTGATTTACGTTCAGTCCTTTAATAATTGGACAGTGATTGTTCTGTAGGTGATTTACAGTCAGTCCTTTAATAATTGGATAGTGATTGTTCCGTAGGACATTTCTGGTCAGTCCTTTAATAATTGGACAGTGATTGTTCTGTAGGTGATTTACGGTCAGTCCTTTAATAATTGGACAGTGATTGTTCTGTAGGTGATTTACAATCAGTCCTTTAATAATTGGACAGTGATTGTTCTGCAGGTGATTGACAGTCAGTCCTTTAATAATTGGATAGTGATTGTTCTGTAGGTGATTTACTGTCAGTCCTTTAATAATTGGACAGTGATTGTTCTGTAGGTGATTTACAGTCAGTCCTTTAATAATTGGACAGTTATTGTTCCGTAGGAGATTTCCGGTCATTCCTTTAATAATTGGATAGTGATTGTTCTGTAGGTGATTTACTGTCAGTCCTTTAATGATTGGACAGTGATTGTTCTGTAGGTGATTTACTGTCAGTCCTTTAGTGATTGGACAGTGATTGTTCCGTAGGTGATTTCCGGTCAGTCCTTTAATAATTGGACAGTGGTTGTTCTGTAGGTGATTTACGGTCAGTCCTTTAATAATAGGACAATGATTGTTCTGTAGGCGATTTACGGTCAGTCCTTTAATAATTGGATAGTGATTGTTCTGTAGGTGATTTACGGTCAGTCCTTTAATAATTGGATAGTGATTGTTCTGTAGGTGACTTACGGTCAGTCCTTTAATAATTGGACAGTGATTGTTCTGTCGGTGATTAACGGTCAGTCATTTAATAATTGGATAGTGAATGTTCTGTAGGTGATTTACGTTCAGTCCTTTAATAATTGGACAGTGAATGTTCTGTAGGTGATTTACGGTCAGTCCTTTAATAATTGGACAGTGATTGTTCTGTCGGTGATTTACGGTCAGTCCTTTAATAATTGGACAGTGATTGTTCTGTTGGTGATTTACGGTCAGTCCTTTAATAATTGGACAGTGATTGTTCTGTCGGTGATTTACGGTCAGTCATTTAATAATTGGACAGTGGTTGTTCTGTAGGTGATTTACGGTCAGTCCTTTAATAATTGGACAGTGATTGTTCTGTAGGTGTTTTACGGTCAGTCCTTTAATAATTGGACAGTGATTGTTCTGTTGGTGATTTACGGTCAGTCCTTTAATAATTGGAGAGTGATTGTTCTGTTGGTGATTTTCGGTCAGTCCTTTAATAATTGGACAGTGATTGTTCTGTAGGTGATTTATGGTCAGTCCTTTAATAATTGGACAGTGATTGTTCTGTAGGTGATTTACGGTCAGTCCTTTAATAATTGGACAGTGATTGTTCTGTCGGTGATTTACAGTCAGTCCTTTAATAATTGGATAGTGATTGTTCCGTAGGACATTTCCGGTCAGTCCTTTAATAATTGGACAGTGATTGTTCTGTAGGTGATTTACGGTCAGTCCTTTAATAATTGGACAGTGATTGTTCTGTAGGTGATTTACAGTCAGTCCTTTAATAATTGGACAGTGATTGTTCTGTAGGTGATTTACGGTCAGTCCTTTAATAATTGGATAGTGATTGTTCTGTAGGTGATTTACTGTCAGTCCTTTAATAATTGGACAGTGATTGTTCTGTAGGTGATTTACAGTCAGTCCTTTAATAATTGGACAGTGATTGTTCCGTAGGAGATTTCCGGTCAGTCCTTTAATAATTGGATAGTGATTGTTCTGTAGGTGATTTACTGTCAGTCCTTTAATGATTGGACAGTGATTGTTCTGTAGGTGATTTACTGTCAGTCCTTTAATGATTGGACAGTGATTGTTCCGTAGGTGATTTCCGGTCAGTCCTTTAATAATTGGACAGTGGTTGTTCTGTAGGTGATTTACGGTCAGTCCTTTAATAATAGGACAATGATTGTTCTGTAGGCGATTTACGGTCAGTCCTTTAATAATTGGATAGTGATTGTTCTGTAGGTGATTTACGGTCAGTCCTTTAATAATTGGATAGTGATTGTTCTGTCGGTGATTAACGGTCAGTCATTTAATAATTGGATAGTGATTGTTCTGTAGGTGATTTACGGTCAGTCCTTTAATAATTGGACAGTGATTGTTCTGTAGGTGATTTACGGTCAGTCCTTTAATAATTGGACAGTGATTGTTCTGTCGGTGATTTACGGTCAGTCCTTTAATAATTGGACAGTGATTGTTCTGTTGGTGATTTACGGTCAGTCCTTTAATAATTGGATAGTGATTGTTCTGTAGGTGATTTACGGTCAGTCCTTTAATAATTGGATAGTGATTGTTCTGTAGGTGACTTACGGTCAGTCCTTTAATAATTGGACAGTGATTGTTCTGTAGGTGTTTTACGGTCAGTCCTTTAATAATTGGACAGTGATTGTTCTGTTGGTGATTTACGGTCAGTCCTTTAATAATTGGAGAGTGATTGTTCTTTTGGTGATTTTCGGTCAGTCCTTTAATAATTGGACAGTGATTGTTCTGTAGGTGATTTATGGTCTGTCCTTTAATAATTGGACAGTGATTGTTCTGTAGGTGATTTACGGTCAGTCCTTTAATAATTGGACAGTGATTGTTCTGTAGGTGATTTACAGTCAGTCCTTTAATAATTGGATAGTGTTTGTTCCGTAGGACATTTCCGGTCAGTCCTTTAATAATTGGACAGTGATTGTTCTGTAGGTGATTTACGGTCAGTCCTTTAATAATTGGACAGTGATTGTTCTGTAGGTGATTTACAGTCAGTCCTTTAATAATTGGACAGTGATTGTTCTGTAGGTGATTTACGGTCAGTCCTTTAATAATTGGATAGTGATTGTTCTGTAGGTGATTTACTGTCAGTCCTTTAATAATTGGACAGTGATTGTTCTGTAGGTGATTTACAGTCAGTCCTTTAATAATTGGACAGTGATTGTTCCGTAGGAGATTTCCGGTCAGTCCTTTAATAATTGGATAGTGATTGTTCTGTAGGTGATTTACTGTCAGTCCTTTAATGATTGGACAGTGATTGTTCTGTAGGTGATTTAATGTCAGTCCTTTAATGATTGGACAGTGATTGTTCCGTAGGTGATTTCCGGTCAGTCCTTTAATAATTGGACAGTGGTTGTTCTGTAGGTGATTTACGGTCAGTCCTTTAATAATAGGACAATGATTGTTCTGTAGGCGATTTACGGTCAGTCCTTTAATAATTGGATAGTGATTGTTCTGTAGGTGATTTACGGTCAGTCCTTTAATAATTGGATAGTGATTGTTCTGTCGGTGATTAACGGTCAGTCATTTAATAATTGGATAGTGATTGTTCTGTAGGTGATTTACGGTCAGTCCTTTAATAATTGGACAGTGATTGTTCTGTAGGTGATTTACGGTCAGTCCTTTAATAATTGGACAGTGATTGTTCTGTCGGTGATTTACGGTCAGTCCTTTAATAATTGGACAGTGATTGTTCTGTTGGTGATTTACGGTCAGTCCTTTAATAATTGGATAGTGATTGTTCTGTAGGTGATTTACGGTCAGTCCTTTAATAATTGGATAGTGATTGTTCTGTAGGTGACTTACGGTCAGTCCTTTAATAATTGGACAGTGATTGTTCTGTCGGTGATTAACGGTCAGTCATTTAATAATTGGATAGTGATTGTTCTGTAGGTGATTTACGGTCAGTCCTTTAATAATTGGACAGTGATTGTTCTGTAGGTGATTTACGGTCAGTCCTTTAATAATTGGACAGTGATTGTTCTGTCGGTGATTTACGGTCAGTCCTTTAATAATTGGACAGTGATTGTTCTGTCGGTGATTTACGGTCAGTCCTTTAATAATTGGACAGTGATTGTTCTGTAGGTGATTTACAGTCAATCCTTTAATAATTGGATATTGATTGTTCCGTAGGACATTTCCGGTCAGTCCTTTAATAATTGGACAGTGATTGTTCTGTAGGTGATTTATGGTCAGTCCTTTAATAATTGGACAGTGATTGTTCTGTAGGTGATTTACAGTCAGTCCTTTAATAATTGGACAGTGATTGTTCTGTAGGTGATTTACGGTCAGTCCTTTAATAATTGGATAGTGATTGTTCTGTAGGTGATTTACTGTCAGTCCTTTAATAATTAGACAGTGATTGTTCTGTAGGTGATTTACAGTCAGTCCTTTAATAATTGGACAGTGATTGTTCCGTAGGAGATTTCCGGTCAGTCCTTTAATAATTGGATAGTGATTGTTCTGTAGGTGATTTACTGTCAGTCCTTTAATGATTGGACAGTGATTGTTCTGTAGGTGATTTACTGTCAGTCCTTTAATGATTGGACAGTGATTGTTCCGTAGGTGATTTCCGGTCAGTCCTTTAATAATTGGACAGTGGTTGTTCTGTAGGTGATTTACGGTCAGTCCTTTAATAATAGGACAATGATTGTTCTGTAGGCGATTTACGGTCAGTCCTTTAATAATTGGATAGTGATTGTTCTGTAGGTGATTTACGGTCAGTCCTTTAATAATTGGATAGTGATTGTTCTGTCGGTGATTAACGGTCAGTCCTTTAATAATTGGACAGTGATTGTTCTGTCGGTGATTTACGGTCAGTCCTTTAATAATTGGACAGTGATTGTTCTGTTGGTGATTTACGGTCAGTCCTTTAATAATTGGATAGTGATTGTTCTGTAGGTGATTTACGGTCAGTCCTTTAATAATTGGATAGTGATTGTTCTGTAGGTGACTTACGGTCAGTCCTTTAATAATTGGACAGTGATTGTTCTGTTGGTGATTTACGGTCAGTCCTTTAATAATTGGATAGTGATTGTTCTGTCGGTGATTAACGGTCAGTCATTTAATAATTGGATAGTGATTGTTCTGTAGGTGATTTACGGTCAGTCCTTTAATAATTGGACAGTGATTGTTCTGTAGGTGATTTACGGTCAGTCCTTTAATAATTGGACAGTGATTGTTCTGTCGGTGATTTACGGTCAGTCCTTTAATAATTGGACAGTGATTGTTCTGTTGGTGATTTACGGTCAGTCCTTTAATAATTGGACAGTGATTGTTCTGTCGGTGATTTACGGTCAGTCATTTAATAATTGGACAGTGGTTGTTCTGTAGGTGATTTACGGTCAGTCCTTTAATAATTGGACAGTGATTGTTCTGTAGGTGTTTTACGGTCAGTCCTTTAATAATTGGACAGTGATTGTTCTGTTGGTGATTTACGGTCAGTCCTTTAATAATTGGAGAGTGATTGTTCTGTAGGTGATTTATGGTCAGTCCTTTAATAATTGGACAGTGATTGTTCTGTTGGTGATTTTCGGTCAGTCCTTTAATAATTGGACAGTGATTGTTCTGTAGGTGATTTATGGTCAGTCCTTTAATAATTGGACAGTGATTGTTCTGTAGGTGATTTACGGTCAGTCCTTTAATAATTGGACAGTGATTGTTCTGTAGGTGATTTACAGTCAGTCCTTTAATAATTGGATAGTGATTGTTCCGTAGGACATTTCCAGTCAGTCCTTTAATAATTGGACAGTGATTGTTCTGTAGGTGATTTACGGTCAGTCCTTTAATAATTGGACAGTGATTGTTCTGTAGGTGATTTACAGTCAGTCCTTTAATAATTGGACAGTGATTGTTCTGTAGGTGATTTACGGTCAGTCCTTTAATAATTGGATAGTGATTGTTCTGTAGGTGATTTACTGTCAGTCCTTTAATAATTGGACAGTGATTGTTCTGTAGGTGATTTACAGTCAGTCCTTTAATAATTGGACAGTGATTGTTCCGTAGGAGATTTCCGGTCAGTCCTTTAATAATTGGATAGTGATTGTTCTGTAGGTGATTTACTGTCAGTCCTTTAATGATTGGACAGTGATTGTTCTGTAGGTGATTTACTGTCAGTCCTTTAATGATTGGACAGTGATTGTTCCGTAGGTGATTTCCGGTCAGTCCTTTAATAATTGGACAGTGGTTGTTCTGTAGGTGATTTACGGTCAGTCCTTTAATAATAGGACAATGATTGTTCTGTAGGCGATTTACGGTCAGTCCTTTAATAATTGGATAGTGATTGTTCTGTAGGTGATTTACGGTCAGTCCTTTAATAATTGGATAGTGATTGTTCTGTCGGTGATTAACGGTCAGTCATTTAATAATTGGATAGTGATTGTTCTGTAGGTGATTTACGGTCAGTCCTTTAATAATTGGACAGTGATTGTTCTGTTGGTGATTTACGGTCAGTCCTTAAATAATTGGACAGTGATTGTTCTGTCGGTGATTTACGGTCAGTCCTTTAATAATTGGACAGTGATTGTTCTGTTGGTGATTTACGGTCAGTCCTTTAATAATTGGACAGTGATTGTTCTGTCGGTGATTTACGGTCAGTCATTTAATAATTGGACAGTGGTTGTTCTGTAGGTGATTTACGGTCAGTCCTTTAATAATTGGACAGTGATTGTTCTGTAGGTGTTTTACGGTCAGTCCTTTAATAATTGGACAGTGATTGCTCTGTTGGTGATTTACGGTCAGTCCTTTAATAATTGGAGAGTGATTGTTCTGTAGGTGATTTACGGTCAGTCCTTTAATAATTGGACAGTGATTGTTCTGTAGGTGATTTATGGTCATTCCTTTAATAATTGGACAGTGATTGTTCTGTAGGTGATTTACGGTCAGTCCTTTAATAATTGGACAGTGATTGTTCTGTAGGTGATTTACGGTCAGTCCTTTAATAATTGGACAGTGATTGTTCTGTAGGTGATTTACGGTCAGTACTTTAATAATTGGACAGTGATTGTTCTGTAGGTGATTTACGGTCAGTCCTTTAATACTTGGGCAGTGATTGTTCTGTAGGTGATTTGCGGTCAGTCCTTTAATAATTGGACAGTGATTGTTCTGTAGGTGATTTACGGTCAGTTCTTTAATAATTGGGCAGTGATTGTTCTGCAGGTGATTTACGGTCAGTCCTTTAATAATTGGACAGTGATTGTTCTGTAGGTGATTTACGGTCAGTCCTTTAATAATTGGACAGTGATTGTTCTGTAGGTGATTTACGGTCAGTACTTTAATAATTGGACAGTGATTGTTCTGTAGGTGATTTACGGTCTGTCCTTTAATAATTGGATAGTGATTGTTCTGTAGGTGATTTACGGTCAGTCCTTTAATAATTGGACAGTGATTGTTCCGTAGCTGATTTCCGGTCAGTCCTTAAAAAATTGGACAGTGATTGTTCTGTAGGTGATTTACGGTCAGTCCGTTAATAATTGGATAGTGATTGTTCTGTAGGTGATTTACAGTCAGTCCTTTAATAATTGGACAGTGATTGTTCTGTAGGTGATTTACAGTCCACCTTTAATAATTGGACAGTGATTGTTCTGTAGGTGATTTACGGTCAGTCCTTTAATAATTGGACAGTGATTGTTCTGTAGGTGATTTACAGTCAGTCCTTTAATAATTGGATAGTGATTGTTCCGTAGGAGATTTCCGGTCAGTCCTTTAATAATTGGACAGTGATTGTTCTGTAGGTGATTTACGGTCAGTCCTTTAATAATTGGACAGTGATTGTTCTGTAGGTGATTTACAGTCAGTCCTTTAATAATTGGACAGTGATTGTTCTGTAGGTGATTTACAGTCAGTCCTTTACTATTTGGATAGTGATTGTTCTGTAGGTGATTTACTGTCAGTCCTTTAATAATTGGACAGTGATTGTTCCGTATGAGATTTCCGGTCAGTCCTTTAATAATTGGATAGTGATTGTTCTGTAGGTGATTTACTGTCAGTCCTTTAATGATTGGACAGTGATTATTCCGTAGGAGATTTCCGGTCAGTCCTTTAATAATTGGATAGTGATTGTTCTGTCGGTGATTTACTGTCAGTCCTTTAATGATTGGACAGTGATTGTTCTGTAGGTGATTTACGGTCAGTCCTTTAATCATTGTACAATGATTGTTCTGTCGGTGATTTCCGGTCAGCCCTTTAATAATTGGACACTGTTTGTTCTGTAGGTGATTTACGGTCAGTCCTTTAATAATTGGACAATGATTGTTCTGTAGGTGATTTACGGTCAGTCCTTTAATAATTGGATAGTGATTGTTCTGTTGGTGATTTACGGTCAGTCCTTTAATAATTGGATATTGATTGATCTGTAGGTGATTTACGGTCAGTCCTTTAATAATTGGACAGTGATTGTTCTGTCGGTGATTCACGGTCAGTCCTTTAATAATTGGATCGTTATTGTTCTGTAGGTGATTTACGGTCAGTCCTTTAATAATTGGACAGTGATTGTTCTGTAGGTGATTGATGGTCAGTCCTTTAATAATTGGACAGTGATTGTTCTGTAGGTGATTTACTGTCATTCCTTTAATAATTGGACAGTGATTGTTCTGTAGGTGATTTACTGTCAGTCCTTTAATAATTGGACAGAGATTGTTCTGTAGGTGATTTACGGTCAGTCCTTTAATAATTGGACAGTGATTGTTCTGTCGGTGATTTACTGTCAGTCCTTTAATAATTGGACAGTGATTGTTCTGTAGGTGATTTACGGTCAGTCCTTTAATAATTGGACAGTGATTGTTCTGTCGGTGATTTACGGTCAGTCCTTTAATAATTGGACAGTGATTGTTCTGTAGGTGATTTACGGTCAGTCCTTTAATAATTGGACAGTGATTGTTCTGTAGGTGATTTACGGTCAGTCCTTTAATAATTGGACAGTGATTGTTCTGTAGGTGATTTACGGTCATTCCTTTAATACTAGGATAGTGATTGTTCTGTAGGTGATTTATGGTCACTCCTTTAATAATTGGACAGTGATTGTTCTGTAGGTGATTTATGGTCACTCCTTTAATAATTGGACAGTGATTGTTCTGCAGGTGATTTATGGTCACTCCTTTAATAATTGGACAGTGATTGTTCTGTCGGTGATTTACGGTCAGTCCTTTAATAATTGGACAGTGATTGTTCTGTAGGTAATTTACGGTCAGTCCTTTAATAATTGGACAGTGATTGTTCTGGAGGTGATTTACGGTCAGTCCTTTAATAATTGGACAGTGATTGTTCTGTAGGTGATTTACGGTCAGTCCTTTAATAATTGGACAGTGATTGTTCTGTCGGTGATTTACGGTCAGTCCTTTAATAATTGGACAGTGATTGTTCTGTAGGTGATTTACGGTCAGTCCTTTAATAATTTGACAGTGATTGTTCTGTAGGTGATTTACGGTCTGTCCTTTAATAATTGGACAGTGTTCTTCTGTAGGTGATTTGCGGTCAGTCCTTTAATCATTGTACAATGATTGTTCTGTCGGTGATTTCCGGTCAGTGCTTTAATAATTGGACAGTGATTGTTCTGTAGGTGATTTACGGTCAGTCCTTTAATAATTGGACAATGATAGTTCTGAAGGTGATTTACGGTCAGTCCTTTAATAATTGGATAGTGATTGTTCTGTAGGTGATTTACGGTCAGTTCTTTAATAATTGGACAGTGATTGTTCTGTCGGTGATTTACGGTCAGTCCTTTAATAATTGGACAGTGATTGTTCTGTAGGTGATTTACGGTCAGTCCTTTAATAATTGGACAGTGATTGTTCTGTAGGTGATTTACGGTCAGTCCTTTAATAATTGGACAGTGCTTGTTCTGTAGGTGATTTACTGTCTGTCCTTTAATGATTGGACAGTGATTGTTCTGTAGGTGATTTACGGTCAGTCCTTTAATAATTGGACAGTGATTGTTCTGTAGTTGATTTACGGTCAGGCCATTAATAATTGGACAGTGATTGTTCTGTAGGTGATTTACGGTCATTCCTTTAATAATAGGATAGTGATTGTTCTGTAGGTGATTTATGGTCACTCCTTTAATAATTGGACAGTGATTGTTCTGTAGGTGATTTATGGTCACTCCTTTAATAATTGGACAGTGATTGTTCTGTAGGTGATTTATGGTCACTCCTTTAATAATTGGACAGTGATTGTTCTGTAGGTGATTTATGGTCACTCCTTTAATAATTGGACAGTGATTTTTCTGTCGGTGATTTATGGTCACTCCTTTAATAATTGGACAGTGATTGTTCTGTCGGTGATTTACGGTCAGTCCTTTAATAATTGGACAGTGATTGTTCTGTAGGTAATTTACGGTCAGTCCTTTAATAATTGGACAGTGATTGTTCTGGAGGTGATTTACGGTCAGTCCTTTAATAATTGGACAGTGATTGTTCTGTAGGTGATTTATGGTCAGTCCTTTAATAATTGGACAGTGATTGTTCTGTCGGTGATTTACGGTCAGTCCTTTAATAATTGGACAGTGATTGTTCTGTAGGTGATTTACGGTCAGTCCTTTAATAATTGGACAGTGATTGTTCTTTAGGTGATTTACGGTCTGTCCTTTAATAACTGGACAGTGTTCTTCTGTAGGTGATTTGCGGTCAGTCCTTTAATCATTGTACAATGATTGTTCTGTCGGTGATTTCCGGTCAGTCCTTTAATAATTGGACAGTGATTGTTCTGTAGGTGATTTCCGGTCAGTCCTTTAATAATTGGACAGTGATTGTTCTGTAGGTGATTTACGGTCAGTTCTTTAATAATTGGACAGTGATTGTTCTGTCGGTGATTTACGGTCAGTCCTTTAATAATTGGACAGTGATTGTTCTGTAGGTGATTTACGGTCAGTCCTTTAATAATTGGACAGTGATTGTTCTGTAGATGATTTACGGTCAGACCTTTAATAATTGGACAGTGCTTGTTCTGTAGGTGATTTACTGTCTGTCCTTTAATGATTGGACAGTGATTGTTCTGTAGGTGATTTACGGTCAGTCCTTTAATAATTGGACAGTGATTGTTCTGTCGGTGATTTACTGTCAGACATTTAATAATTGGACAGTGATTGTTCTGTAGGTGATTTACGGTCAGTCCTTTAATAATTGGACAGTGATTGTTCTGTAGGTGATTTACAGTCAGTCCTTTAATAATTGGACAGTGATTGTTCTGTCGGTGTTTTACGGTCAGACCTTTAATAATTGGACAGTGATTGTTCTGTAGGTGATTTACGGTCAGTCCTTTAATAATTGGACAGTGCTTGTTCTGTAGGTGATTTACTGTCTGTCCTTTAATGATTGGACAGTGATTGTTCTGTAGGTGATTTACGGTCAGTCCTTTAATAATTGGACAGTGATTGTTCTGTAGGTGATTTACGGTCAGTCCTTTAATAATTGGACAGTGATTGTTCTGTAGGTGATTTACGGTCATTCCTTTAATAATAGGATAGTGATTGTTCTGTAGGTGATTTATGGTCACTCCTTTAATAATTGGACAGTGATTGTTCTGTAGGTGACTTATGGTCACTCCTTTAATAATTGGACAGTGATTGTTCTGTAGGTGATTTATGGTCACTCCTTTAATAATTGGACAGTGATTGTTCTGTCGGTGATTTACGGTCAGTCCTTTAATAATTGGACAGTGATTGTTCTGTAGGTAATTTACGGTCAGTTCTTTAATAATTGGGCAGTGATTGTTCTGTAGGTGATTTACGGTCAGTCCTTTAATAATTGGACAGTGATTGTTCTGTCGGTGATTTACGGTCAGTCCTTTAATAATTGGACAGTGATTGTTCTGTAGGTGATTTACGGTCCGTCCTTTAATAGTTGAACAGTGTTCTTCTGTAGGTGATTTGCGGTCAGTCCTTTAATCATTGTACAATGATTGTTCTGTCGGTGATTTCCGGTCAGTCCTTTTATAATTGGACAGTGATTGTTCTGTAGGTGATTTACGGTCAGTCCTTTAATAATTGGACAATGATTTTTCTGTAGGTGATTTACGGTCAGTCCTTTAATAATTGGATAGTGATTGTTCTGTAGGTGATTTACGGTCAGTTCTTTAATAATTGGACAGTGATTGTTCTGTCGGTGATTTACGGTCAGTCCTTTAATAATTGGACAGTGATTGTTCTGTAGGTGATTTACGGTCAGTCCTTTAATAATTGTACAGTGATTGTTCTGTAGGTGATTTACGGTCAGTCCTTTAATAATTGGACAGTGCTTGTTCTGTAGGTGATTTACTGTCTGTCCTTTAATGATTGGACTGTGATTGTTCTGTAGGTGATTTACGGTCAGTCCTTTAATAATTGGACAGTGATATTTCTGTAGGTGATTTACGGTCAGTCCTTTAATAATTGGACAGTGATTGTTCTGTAGGTGATTTACGGTCATTCCTTTAATAATAGGATAGAGATTGTTCTGTAGGTGATTTATGGTCACTCCTTTAATAATTGGACAGTGATTGTTCTGTAGGTGATTTATGGTCACTCCTTTAATAATTGGACAGTGATTGTTCTGTAGGTGATTTATGGTCACTCCTTTAATAATTGGACAGTGATTGTTCTGTCGGTGATTTACGGTCAGTCCTTTAATAATTGGACAGTGATGGTTCTGTAGGTAATTTACGGTCAGTCCTTTAATAATTGGACAGTGATTGTTCTGGAGGTGATTTACGGTCAGTCCTTTAATAATTGGACAGTGATTGTTCTGTAGGTGATTTACGGTCAGTCCTTTAATAATTGGACAGTGATTGTTCTGTCGGTGATTTACGGTCAGTCCTTTAATAATTGGATAGTGATTGTTCTGTAGGTGATTTACGGTCAGTTCTTTAATAATTGGACAGTGATTGTTCTGTCGGTGATTTACGGTCAGTCCTTTAATAATTGGACAGTGATTGTTCTGTAGGTGATTTACGGTCAGTCCTTTAATAATTGGACAGTGATTGTTCTGTAGGTGATTTACGGTCAGTCCTTTAATAATTGGACAGTGCTTGTTCTGTAGGTGATTTACTGTCTGTCCTTTAATGATTGGACAGTGATTGTTCTGTAGGTGATTTACGGTCAGTCCTTTAATAATTGGACAGTGATTGTTCTGTAGTTGATTTACGGTCAGGCCATTAATAATTGGACAGTGATTGTTCTGTAGGTGATTTACGGTCATTCCTTTAATAATAGGATAGTGATTGTTCTGTAGGTGATTTATGGTCACTCCTTTAATAATTGGACAGTGATTGTTCTGTAGGTGATTTATGGTCACTCCTTTAATAATTGGACAGTGATTGTTCTGTAGGTGATTTATTGTCACTCCTTTAATAATTGGACAGTGATTGTTCTGTAGGTGATTTATGGTCACTCCTTTAATAATTGGACAGTCATTTTTCTGTCGGTGATTTATGGTCACTCCTTTAATAATTGGACAGTGATTGTTCTGTCGGTGATTTACGGTCAGTCCTTTAATAATTGGACAGTGATTGTTCTGTAGGTAATTTACGGTCAGTCCTTTAATAATTGGACTGTGATTGTTCTGGAGGTGATTTACGGTCAGTCCTTTAATAATTGGACAGTGATTGTTCTGTAGGTGATTTACAGTCAGTCCTTTAATAATTGGACAGTGATTGTTCTGTCGGTGATTTACGGTCAGTCCTTTAATATTGGACAGTGATTGTTCTGTAGGTGATTTACGGTCAGTCCTTTAATAATTGGACAGTGATTGTTCTGTAGGTGATTTACGGTCTGTCCTTTAATAACTGGACAGTGTTCTTCTGTAGGTGATTTGCGGTCAGTCCTTTAATCATTGTACAATGATTGTTCTGTCGGTGATTTCCGGTCAGTCCTTTAATAATTGGACAGTGATTGTTCTGTAGGTGATTTCCGGTCAGTCCTTTAATAATTGGACAGTGATTGTTCTGTAGGTGATTTACGGTCAGTTCTTTAATAATTGGACAGTGATTGTTCTGTCGGTGATTTACTGTCAGTCCTTTAATAATTGGACAGTGATTGTTCTGTAGGTGATTTACGGTCAGTCCTTTAATAATTGGACAGTGATTGTTCTGTAGATGATTTACGGTCAGACCTTTAATAATTGGACAGTGCTTGTTCTGTAGGTGATTTACTGTCTGTCCTTTAATGATTGGACAGTGATTGTTCTGTAGGTGATTTACGGTCAGTCCTTTAATAATTGGACAGTGATTGTTCTGTCGGTGATTTACTGTCAGACATTTAATAATTGGACAGTGATTGTTCTGTAGGTGATTTACGGTCAGTCCTTTAATAATTGGACAGTGATTGTTCTGTAGGTGATTTACAGTCAGTCCTTTAATAATTGGACAGTGATTGTTCTGTCGGTGTTTTACGGTCAGACCTTTAATAATTGGACAGTGATTGTTCTGTAGGTGATTTACGGTCAGTCCTTTAATAATTGGACAGTGCTTGTTCTGTAGGTGATTTACTGTCTGTCCTTTAATGATTGGACAGTGATTGTTCTATAGGTGATTTACGGTCAGTCCTTTAATAATTGGACAGTGATTGTTCTGTAGGTGACTTATGGTCAATCCTTTAATAATTGGACAGTGATTGTTCTGTAGGTGATTTATGGTCACTCCTTTAATAATTGGACAGTGATTGTTCTGTCGGTGATTTACGGTCAGTCCTTTAATAATTGGACAGTGATTGTTCTGTAGGTGATTTATGGTCACTCCTTTAATAATTGGACAGTGATTGTTCTGTCGGTGATTTACGGTCAGTCCTTTAATAATTGGACAGTGATTGTTCTGTAGGTAATTTACGGTCAGTTCTTTAATAATTGGGCAGTGATTGTTCTGTAGGTGATTTACGGTCAGTCCTTTAATAATTGGACAGTGATTGTTCTGTCGGTGATTTACGGTCAGTCCTTTATTAATTGGACAGTGATTGTTCTGTAGGTGATTTACGGTCAGTCCTTTAATAGTTGGACAGTGATTGTTCTGTAGGTGATTTACGGTCTGTCCTTTAATAATTGGACAGTGTTCTTCTGTAGGTGATTTGCGGTCAGTCCTTTAATCATTGTACAATGATTGTTCTGTCGGTGATTTCCGGTCAGTCCTTTAATAATTGGACAGTGATTGTTCTGTAGGTGATTTACGGTCAGTCCTTTAATAATTGGACAATGATTGTTCTGTAGGTGATTTACGGTCAGTCCTTTAATAATTGGATAGTGATTGTTCTGTAGGTGATTTACGGTCAGTTCTTTAATAATTGGACAGTGATTGTTCTGTCGGTGATTTACGGTCAGTCCTTTAATAATTGGACAGTGATTGTTCTGTAGGTGATTTACGGTCAGTCCTTTAATAATTGGACAGTGATTGTTCTGTAGGTGATTTACGGTCAGTCCTTTAATAATTGGACAGTGCTTGTTCTGTAGGTGATTTACTGTCTGTCCTTTAATGATTGGACAGTGATTGTTCTGTAGGTGATTTACGGTCAGTCCTTTAATAATTGGACAGTGATATTTCTGTAGGTGATTTACGGTCAGTCCTTTAATAATTGGACAGTGATTGTTCTGTAGGTGATTTACGGTCATTCCTTTAATAATAGGATAGTGATTGTTCTGTAGGTGATTTATGGTCACTCCTTTAATAATTGGACAGTGATTGTTCTGTAGGTGATTTATGGTCACTCCTTTAATAATTGGACAGTGATTGTTCTGTAGGTGATTTATGGTCACTCCTTTAATAATTGGACAGTGATTGTTCTGTCGGTGATTTACGGTCAGTCCTTTAATAATTGGACAGTGATGGTTCTGTAGGTAATTTACGGTCAGTCCTTTAATAATTGGACAGTGATTGTTCTGGAGGTGATTTACGGTCAGTCCTTTAATAATTGGACAGTGATTGTTCTGTAGGTGATTTACGGTCAGTCCTTTAATAATTGGACAGTGATTGTTCTGTCGGTGATTTACGGTCAGTCCTGTAATAATTGGACAGTGATTGTTCTGTAGGTGATTTACGGTCAGTCCTTTAATAATTGGACAGTGATTGTTCTGTAGGTGATTTACGGCCTGTCCTTTAATAATTGGACAGTGTTCTTCTGTAGGTGATTTGCGGTCAGTCCTTTAATCATTGTACAATGCTTGTTCTGTCGGTTATTTCCGGTCAGTCCTTTAATAATTGGACAGTGATTGTTCTGTAGGTGATTTACGGTCAGTCCTTTAATAATTGGACAATGATTGTTCTGTAGGTGATTTACGGTCAGTCCTTTAATAATTGGATAGTGATTGTTCTGTAGGTGATTTACGGTCAGTCCTTTAATAATTGGATAGTGACTGTTCTGTAGGTGATTTACGGTCAGTCCTTTAATAATTGGACAGTGATTGTTCTGTCGGTGATTCACGGTCAGTCCTTTAATAATTGGATAGTGATTGTTCTGTAGGTGATTTACGGTCAGTCCTTTAATAATTGGACAGTTATTGTTCTGTAGGTGATTGACGGTCAGTCCTTTAATAATTGGACAGTGATTGTTCTGTCGTTGATTTACGGTCAATCCTTTAATAATTGGACAGTGATTGTTCTGTAGGTGATTTACTGTCAGTCCTTTAATAATTGGACAGTGATTGTTCTGTAGGTGATTTACGGTCAGTCCTTTAATAATTGGACAGTGATTGTTCTGTCGGTGATTTACTGTCAGTCCTTTAATAATTGGACAGTGATTGTTCTGTAGGTGATTTACGGTCAGTCCTTTAATAATTGGACAGTGATTGTTCTGTAGGTGATTTACGGTCAGTCCTTTAATAATTGGACAGTGATTGTTCTGTCGGTGATTTACGGTCAGTCCTTTAATAATTGGACAGTGATTGTTCTGTCGGTGATTTACGGTCAGTCCTTTAATAATTGGACAGTGATTGTTCTGTAGGTGATTTATGGTCAGTCCTTTAATAATTGAACAGTGATTGTTCTGTAGGTGATTTACGGTCAGTCCTTTAATAATTGGATAGTGATTGTTCTGTAGGTGATTTACGGTCAGTCCTTTAATAATTGGACAGTGATTGTTCTGTAGGTGATTTACGGTCAGTCCTTTAATAATTGGACAGTGATTGTTCTGCAGGTGATTTACGGTCAGTCCTTTAATAATTGGACAGTGACTGTTCTGTAGGTGATTTACTGTCAGTCCTTTAATGATTGGACAGTGATTGTTCCGTAGGTGATTTCCGGTCAGTCCTTTAATAATTGGATAGTGATTGTTCTGTAGGTGATTTACTGTCAGTCCTTTAATGATTGGACAGTGATTGTTCCGTAGGTGATTTCCGGTCAGTCCTTTAATAATTGGATAGTGATTGTTCTGTAGGTGATTTACTGTCAGTCCTTTAATGATTGGACAGTGATTGTTCTGTAGGTGATTTAAGGTCAGTCCTTTAATCATTGTACAATGATTGTTCTGTCGGTGATTTCCGGTCAGTCCTTTAATAATTGGACAGTGATTGTTCTGTAGGTGATTTACTGTCAGTCCTTTAATAATTGGACAATGATTGTTCTGTAGGTGATTTACGGTCAGTCCTTTAATAATTGGATAGTGATTGTTCTGTAGGTGATTTACGGTCAGTCCTTTAATAATTGGATAGTGATTGTTCTGTAGGTGATTTACGGTCATTCCTTTAATAATTGGACAGTGATTGTTCTGTCGGTGATTCATGGTCAGTTCTTTAATAATTGGATAGTGATTGTTCTGTAGGTGATTTACGGTCAGTCCTTTAATAATTGGACAGTGATTGTTCTGTAGGTGATTGACGGTCAGTCCTTTAATAATTGGACAGTGATTGTTCTGTAGGTGATTTACTGTCAGTCCTTTAATAATTGGACAGTGATTGTTCTGTAGGTGATTTACTGTCAGTCCTTTAATAATTGGACAGTGATTGTTCTGTAGGTGATTTACGGTCAGCCCTTTAATAATTGGACAGTGATTGTTCTGTTGCTGATTTACTGTCAGTCCTTTAATAATTGGACAGTGATTGTTCTGTAGGTGATTTACGGTCAGTCCTTTAATAATTGGACAGTGATTGTTCTGTAGGTGATTTACGGTCAGTCCTTTAATAATTGGACAGTGATTGTTCTGTAGGTGATTTACAGTCAGTCCTTTAATAATTGGACAGTGATTGTTCTGTAGGTGATTTACTGTCAGTCCTTTAATAATTGGACAGTGATTGTTCTGTAGGTGATTTACGGTCAGTCCTTTAATAATTGGACAGTGATTGTTCTGTCGCTGATTTACTGTCAGTCCTTTAATCATTGTACAATGCTTGTTCTGTCGGTGATTTCCGGTCAGTCCTTTAATAATTGGACAGTGATTGTTCTGTAGGTGATTTACGGTCAGTCCTTTAATAATTGGACAATGATTGTTCTGTAGGTGATTTACGGTCAGTCCTTTAATAATTGGATAGTGATTGTTCTGTAGGTGATTTACGGTCAGTCCTTTAATAATTGGATAGTGACTGTTCTGTAGGTGATTTACGGTCAGTCCTTTAATAATTGGACAGTGATTGTTCTGTCGGTGATTCACGGTCAGTCCTTTAATAATTGGATAGTGATTGTTCTGTAGGTGATTTACGGTCAGTCCTTTAATAATTGGACAGTGATTGTTCTGTAGGTGATTTACTGTCAGTCCTTTAATAATTGGACAGTGATTGTTCTGTCGTTGATTTACGGTCAATCCTTTAATAATTGGACAGTGATTGTTCTGTAGGTGATTTACTGTCAGTCCTTTAATAATTGGACAGTGATTGTTCTGTAGGTGATTTACGGTCAGTCCTTTTATAATTGGACAGTGATTGTTCTGTCGGTGATTTACAGTCAGTCCTTTAATAATTGGACAGTGATTGTTCTGTAGGTGATTTACGGTCAGTCCTTTAATAATTGGACAGTGATTGTTCTGTAGGTGATTTACTGTCAGTCCTTTAATAATTGGACAGTGATTGTTCTGTCGGTGATTTACGGTCAGTCCTTTAATAATTGGACAGTGATTGTTCTGTAGGTGATTTACGGTCAGTCCTTTAATAATTGGACAGTGATTGTTCTGTAGGTGATTTATGGTCAGTCCTTTAATAATTGAACAGTGATTGTTCTGTAGGTGATTTACGGTCAGTCCTTTAATAATTGGATAGTGATTGTTCTGTAGGTGATTTACGGTCAGTCCTTTAATAATTGGACAGTGATTGTTCTGTAGGTGATTTACGGTCAGTCCTTTAATAATTGGACAGTGATTGTTCTGTAGGTGATTTACGGTCAGTCCTTTAATAATTGGACAGTGATTGTTCTGTAGGTGATTTACTGTCAGTCCTTTAATGATTGGACAGTGATTGTTCCGCAGGCGATTTCCAGTCAGTCCTTTAATAATTGGATAGTGATTGTTCTGTAGGTGATTTACTGTCAGTCCTTTAATGATTGGACAGTGATTGTTCCGTAGGTGATTTCCGGTCAGTCCTTTAATAATTGGATAGTGATTGTTCTGTAGGTGATTTACTGTCATTCCTTTAATAATAGGATAGTGATTGTTCTGTAGGTGATTTATGGTCACTCCTTTAATAATTGGACAGTGATTGTTCTGTAGGTGATTTATGGTCACTACTTTAATAATTGGACAGTGATTGTTCTGTAGGTGATTTATGGTCACTCCTTTAATAATTGGACAGTGATTGTTCTGTCGGTGATTTACGGTCAGTCCTTTAATAATTGGACAGTGATGGTTCTGTAGGTAATTTACGGTCAGTCCTTTAATAATTGGACAGTGATTGTTCTGGAGGTGATTTACGGTCAGTCCTTTAATAATTGGACAGTGATTGTTCTGTAGGTGATTTACGGTCAGTCCTTTAATAATTGGACAGTGATTGTTCTGTCGGTGATTTACGGTCAGTCCTGTAATAATTGGACAGTGATTGTTCTGTAGGTGATTTACGGTCAGTCCTTTAATAATTGGACAGTGATTGTTCTGTAGGTGATTTACGGCCTGTCCTTTAATAATTGGACAGTGTTCTTCTGTAGGTGATTTGCGGTCAGTCCTTTAATCATTGTACAATGCTTGTTCTGTCGGTTATTTCCGGTCAGTCCTTTAATAATTGGACATTGATTGTTCTGTAGGTGATTTACGGTCAGTCCTTTAATAATTGGACAATGATTGTTCTGTAGGTGATTTACGGTCAGTCCTTTAATAATTGGATAGTGATTGTTCTGTAGGTGATTTACGGTCAGTCCTTTAATAATTGGATAGTGACTGTTCTGTAGGTGATTTACGGTCAGTCCTTTAATAATTGGACAGTGATTGTTCTGTTGGTGATTCACGGTCAGTCCTTTAATAATTGGATAGTGATTGTTCTGTAGGTGATTTACGGTCAGTCCTTTAATAATTGGACAGTGATTGTTCTGTAGGTGATTGACGGTCAGTCCTTTAATAATTGGACAGTGATTGTTCTGTCGTTGATTTACGGTCAATCCTTTAATAATTGGACAGTGATTGTTCTGTAGGTGATTTACTGTCAGTCCTTTAATAATTGGACAGTGATTGTTCTGTAGGTGATTTACTGTCAGTCCTTTAATAATTGGACAGTGATTGTTCTGTAGGTGATTTACGGTCAGTCCTTTAATCATTGTACAATGCTAGTTCTGTCGGTGATTTCCGGTCAGTCCTTTAATAATTGGACAGTGATTGTTCTGTAGGTGATTTACGGTCAGTCCTTTAATAATTGGACAATGATTGTTCTGTAGGTGATTTACGGTCAGTCCTTTAATAATTGGATAGTGATTGTTCTGTAGGTGATTTACGGTCAGTCCTTTAATAATTGGATAGTGACTGTTCTGTAGGTGATTTACGGTCAGTCCTTTAATAATTGGACAGTGATTGTTCTGTCGGTGATTCACGGTCAGTCCTTTAATAATTGGATAGTGATTGTTCTGTAGGTGATTTAAGGTCAGTCCTTTAATAATTGGACAGTGATTGTTCTGTAGGTGATTTACTGTCAGTCCTTTAATAATTGGACAGTGATTGTTCTGTCGTTGATTTACGGTCAATCCTTTAATAATTGGACAGTGATTGTTCTGTAGGTGATTTACTGTCAGTCCTTTAATAATTGGACAGTGATTGTTCTGTAGGTGATTTACGGTCAGTCCTTTTATAATTGGACAGTGATTGTTCTGTCGGTGATTTACAGTCAGTCCTTTAATAATTGGACAGTGATTGTTCTGTAGGTGATTTACGGTCAGTCCTTTAATAATTGGACAGTGATTGTTCTGTAGGTGATTTACTGTCAGTCCTTTAATAATTGGACAGTGATTGTTCTGTCGGTGATTTACGGTCAGTCCTTTAATAATTGGGCAGTGATTGTTCTGTAGGTGATTTACGGTCAGTCCTTTAATAATTGGACAGTGATTGTTCTGTAGGTGATTTATGGTCAGTCCTTTAATAATTGAACAGTGATTGTTCTGTAGGTGATTTACGGTCAGTCCTTTAATAATTGGATAGTGATTGTTCTGTAGGTGATTTACGGTCAGTCCTTTAATAATTGGACAGTGATTGTTCTGTAGGTGATTTACGGTCAGTCCTTTAATAATTGGACAGTGATTGTTCTGTAGGTGATTTACGGTCAGTCCTTTAATAATTGGACAGTGATTGTTCTGTAGGTGATTTACTGTCAGTCCTTTAATGATTGGACAGTGATTGTTCCACAGGTGATTTCCAGTCAGTCCTTTAATAATTGGATAGTGATTGTTCTGTAGGTGATTTACTGTCAGTCCTTTAATGATTGGACAGTGATTGTTCCGTAGGTGATTTCCAGTCAGTCCTTTAATAATTGGATAGTGATTGTTCTGTAGGTGATTTACTGTCATTCCTTTAATAATAGGATAGTGATTGTTCTGTAGGTGATTTATGGTCACTCCTTTAATAATTGGACAGTGATTGTTCTGTAGGTGATTTATGGTCACTACTTTAATAATTGGACAGTGATTGTTCTGTAGGTGATTTATGGTCACTCCTTTAATAATTGGACAGTGATTGTTCTGTCGGTGATTTACGGTCAGTCCTTTAATAATTGGACAGTGATGGTTCTGTAGGTAATTTACGGTCAGTCCTTTAATAATTGGACAGTGATTGTTCTGGAGGTGATTTACGGTCAGTCCTTTAATAATTGGACAGTGATTGTTCTGTAGGTGATTTACGGTCAGTCCTTTAATAATTGGACAGTGATTGTTCTGTCGGTGATTTACGGTCAGTCCTGTAATAATTGGACAGTGATTGTTCTGTAGGTGATTTACGGTCAGTCCTTTAATAATTGGACAGTGATTGTTCTGTAGGTGATTTACGGCCTGTCCTTTAATAATTGGACAGTGTTCTTCTGTAGGTGATTTGCGGTCAGTCCTTTAATCATTGTACAATGCTTGTTCTGTCGGTTATTTCCGGTCAGTCCTTTAATAATTGGACAGTGATTGTTCTGTAGGTGATTTACGGTCAGTCCTTTAATAATTGGACAATGATTGTTCTGTAGGTGATTTACGGTCAGTCCTTTAATAATTGGATAGTGATTGTTCTGTAGGTGATTTACGGTCAGTCCTTTAATAATTGGATAGTGATTGTTCTGTAGGTGATTTACTGTCATTCCTTTAATAATAGGATAGTGATTGTTCTGTAGGTGATTTATGGTCACTCCTTTAATAATTGGACAGTGATTGTTCTGTAGGTGATTTATGGTCACTACTTTAATAATTGGACAGTGATTGTTCTGTAGGTGATTTATGGTCACTCCTTTAATAATTGGACAGTGATTGTTCTGTCGGTGATTTACGGTCAGTCCTTTAATAATTGGACAGTGATGGTTCTGTAGGTAATTTACGGTCAGTCCTTTAATAATTGGACAGTGATTGTTCTGGAGGTGATTTACGGTCAGTCCTTTAATAATTGGACAGTGATTGTTCTGTAGGTGATTTACGGTCAGTCCTTTAATAATTGGACAGTGATTGTTCTGTCGGTGATTTACGGTCAGTCCTGTAATAATTGGACAGTGATTGTTCTGTAGGTGATTTACGGTCAGTCCTTTAATAATTGGACAGTGATTGTTCTGTAGGTGATTTACGGCCTGTCCTTTAATAATTGGACAGTGTTCTTCTGTAGGTGATTTGCGGTCAGTCCTTTAATCATTGTACAATGCTTGTTCTGTCGGTTATTTCCGGTCAGTCCTTTAATAATTGGACAGTGATTGTTCTGTAGGTGATTTCCGGTCAGTCCTTTAATAATTGGACAATGATTGTTCTGTAGGTGATTTACGGTCAGTCCTTTAATAATTGGATAGTGATTGTTCTGTAGGTGATTTACGGTCAGTCCTTTAATAATTGGATAGTGACTGTTCTGTAGGTGATTTACGGTCAGTCCTTTAATAATTGGACAGTGATTGTTCTGTTGGTGATTCACGGTCAGTCCTTTAATAATTGGATAGTGATTGTTCTGTAGGTGATTTACGGTCAGTCCTTTAATAATTGGACAGTGATTTTTCTGTAGGTGATTGACGGTCAGTCCTTTAATAATTGGACAGTGATTGTTCTGTCGTTGATTTACGGCCTGTCCTTTAATAATTGGACAGTGTTCTTCTGTAGGTGATTTGCGGTCAGTCCTTTAATAATTGGACAGTGATTGTTCTGGAGGTGATTTACGGTCAGTCCTTTAATAATTGGACAGTGATTGTTCTGTAGGTGATTTACGGTCAGTCCTTTAATAATTGGACAGTGATTGTTCTGTCGGTGATTTACGGTCAGTCCTGTAATAATTGGACAGTGATTGTTCTGTAGGTGATTTACGGTCAGTCCTTTAATAATTGGACAGTGATTGTTCTGTAGGTGATTTACGGCCTGTCCTTTAATAATTGGACAATGTTCTTCTGTAGGTGATTTGCGGTCAGTCCTTTAATCATTGTACAATGCTTGTTCTGTCGGTTATTTCCGGTCAGTCCTTTAATAATTGGACAGTGATTGTTCTGTAGGTGATTTACGGTCAGTCCTTTAATAATTGGACAATGATTGTTCTGTAGGTGATTTACGGTCAGTCCTTTAATAATTGGATAGTGATTGTTCTGTAGGTGATTTACGGTCAGTCCTTTAATAATTGGATAGTGATTGTTCTGTAGGTGATTTACTGTCATTCCTTTAATAATAGGATAGTGATTGTTCTGTAGGTGATTTATGGTCACTCCTTTAATAATTGGACAGTGATTGTTCTGTAGGTGATTTATGGTCACTACTTTAATAATTGGACAGTGATTGTTCTGTAGGTGATGTATGGTCACTCCTTTAATAATTGGACAGTGATTGTTCTGTCGGTGATTTACGGTCAGTCCTTTAATAATTGGACAGTGATGGTTCTGTAGGTAATTTACGGTCAGTCCTTTAATAATTGGACAGTGATTGTTCTGGAGGTGATTTACGGTCAGTCCTTTAATAATTGGACAGTGATTGTTCTGTAGGTGATTTACGGTCAGTCCTTTAATAATTGGACAGTGATTGTTCTGTCGGTGATTTACGGTCAGTCCTGTAATAATTGGACAGTGATTGTTCTGTAGGTGATTTACGGTCAGTCCTTTAATAATTGGACAGTGATTGTTCTGTAGGTGATTTACGGCCTGTCCTTTAATAATTGGACAGTGTTCTTCTGTAGGTGATTTGCGGTCAGTCCTTTAATCATTGTACAATGCTTGTTCTGTCGGTTATTTCCGGTCAGTCCTTTAATAATTGGACAGTGATTGTTCTGTAGGTGATTTACGGTCAGTCCTTTAATAATTGGACAATGATTGTTCTGTAGGTGATTTACGGTCAGTCCTTTAATAATTGGATAGTGATTGTTCTGTAGGTGATTTACGGTCAGTCCTTTAATAATTGGATAGTGACTGTTCTGTAGGTGATTTACGGTCAGTCCTTTAATAATTGGACAGTGATTGTTCTGTTGGTGATTCACGGTCAGTCCTTTAATAATTGGATAGTGATTGTTCTGTAGGTGATTTACGGTCAGTCCTTTAATAATTGGACAGTGATTGTTCTGTAGGTGATTGACGGTCAGTCCTTTAATAATTGGACAGTGATTGTTCTGTCGTTGATTTACGGTCAATCCTTTAATAATTGGACAGTGATTGTTCTGTAGGTGATTTACTGTCAGTCCTTTAATAATTGGACAGTGATTGTTCTGTAGGTGATTTACTGTCAGTCCTTTAATAATTGGACAGTGATTGTTCTGTAGGTGATTTACGGTCAGTCCTTTAATCATTGTACAATGCTTGTTCTGTCGGTGATTTCCGGTCAGTCCTTTAATAATTGGACAGTGATTGTTCTGTAGCTGATTTACGGTCAGTCCTTTAATAATTGGACAATGATTGTTCTGTAGGTGATTTACGGTCAGTCCTTTAATAATTGGATAGTGATTGTTCTGTAGGTGATTTACGGTCAGTCCTTTAATAATTGGATAGTGACTGTTCTGTAGGTGATTTACGGTCAGTCCTTTAATAATTGGACAGTGATTGTTCTGTCGGTGATTCACGGTCAGTCCTTTAATAATTGGATAGTGATTGTTCTGTAGGTGATTTACGGTCAGTCCTTTAATAATTGGACAGTGATTGTTCTGTAGGTGATTTACTGTCAGTCCTTTAATAATTGGACAGTGATTGTTCTGTCGTTGATTTCCGGTCAGTCCTTTAATAATTGGACAGTGATTGTTCTGTAGGTGATTTACTGTCAGTCCTTTAATAATTGGACAGTGATTGTTCTGTAGGTGATTTACGGTCAGTCCTTTTATAATTGGACAGTGATTGTTCTGTCGGTGATTTACAGTCAGTCCTTTAATAATTGGACAGTGATTGTTCTGTAGGTGATTTACGGTCAGTCCTTTAATAATTGGACAGTGATTGTTCTGTAGGTGATTTACTGTCAGTCCTTTAATAATTGGACAGTGATTGTTCTGTCGGTGATTTACGGTCAGTCCTTTAATAATTGGGCAGTGATTGTTCTGTAGGTGATTTACGGTCAGTCCTTTAATAATTGGACAGTGATTGTTCTGTAGGTGATTTACGGCCTGTCCTTTAATAATTGGACAATGTTCTTCTGTAGGTGATTTGCGGTCAGTCCTTTAATCATTGTACAATGCTTGTTCTGTCGGTTATTTCCGGTCAGTCCTTTAATAATTGGACAGTGATTGTTCTGTAGGTGATTTACGGTCAGTCCTTTAATAATTGGACAATGATTGTTCTGTAGGTGATTTACGGTCAGTCCTTTAATAATTGGATAGTGATTGTTCTGTAGGTGATTTACGGTCAGTCCTTTAATAATTGGATAGTGATTGTTCTGTAGGTGATTTACTGTCATTCCTTTAATAATAGGATAGTGATTGTTCTGTAGGTGATTTATGGTCACTCCTTTAATAATTGGACAGTGATTGTTCTGTAGGTGATTTATGGTCACTACTTTAATAATTGGACAGTGATTGTTCTGTAGGTGATGTATGGTCACTCCTTTAATAATTGGACAGTGATTGTTCTGTCGGTGATTTACGGTCAGTCCTTTAATAATTGGACAGTGATGGTTCTGTAGGTAATTTACGGTCAGTCCTTTAATAATTGGACAGTGATTGTTCTGGAGGTGATTTACGGTCAGTCCTTTAATAATTGGACAGTGATTGTTCTGTAGGTGATTTACGGTCAGTCCTTTAATAATTGGACAGTGATTGTTCTGTCGGTGATTTACGGTCAGTCCTGTAATAATTGGACAGTGATTGTTCTGTAGGTGATTTACGGTCAGTCCTTTAATAATTGGACAGTGATTGTTCTGTAGGTGATTTACGGCCTGTCCTTTAATAATTGGACAGTGTTCTTCTGTAGGTGATTTGCGGTCAGTCCTTTAATCATTGTACAATGCTTGTTCTGTCGGTTATTTCCGGTCAGTCCTTTAATAATTGGACAGTGATTGTTCTGTAGGTGATTTACGGTCAGTCCTTTAATAATTGGACAATGATTGTTCTGTAGGTGATTTACGGTCAGTCCTTTAATAATTGGATAGTGATTGTTCTGTAGGTGATTTACGGTCAGTCCTTTAATAATTGGATAGTGACTGTTCTGTAGGTGATTTACGGTCAGTCCTTTAATAATTGGACAGTGATTGTTCTGTTGGTGATTCACGGTCAGTCCTTTAATAATTGGATAGTGATTGTTCTGTAGGTGATTTACGGTCAGTCCTTTAATAATTGGACAGTGATTGTTCTGTAGGTGATTGACGGTCAGTCCTTTAATAATTGGACAGTGATTGTTCTGTCGTTGATTTACGGTCAATCCTTTAATAATTGGACAGTGATTGTTCTGTAGGTGATTTACTGTCAGTCCTTTAATAATTGGACAGTGATTGTTCTGTAGGTGATTTACTGTCAGTCCTTTAATAATTGGACAGTGATTGTTCTGTAGGTGATTTACGGTCAGTCCTTTAATCATTGTACAATGCTTGTTCTGTCGGTGATTTCCGGTCAGTCCTTTAATAATTGGACAGTGATTGTTCTGTAGCTGATTTACGGTCAGTCCTTTAATAATTGGACAATGATTGTTCTGTAGGTGATTTACGGTCAGTCCTTTAATAATTGGATAGTGATTGTTCTGTAGGTGATTTACGGTCAGTCCTTTAATAATTGGATAGTGACTGTTCTGTAGGTGATTTACGGTCAGTCCTTTAATAATTGGACAGTGATTGTTCTGTCGGTGATTCACGGTCAGTCCTTTAATAATTGGATAGTGATTGTTCTGTAGGTGATTTACGGTCAGTCCTTTAATAATTGGACAGTGATTGTTCTGTAGGTGATTTACTGTCAGTCCTTTAATAATTGGACAGTGATTGTTCTGTCGTTGATTTCCGGTCAGTCCTTTAATAATTGGACAGTGATTGTTCTGTAGGTGATTTACTGTCAGTCCTTTAATAATTGGACAGTGATTGTTCTGTAGGTGATTTACGGTCAGTCCTTTTATAATTGGACAGTGATTGTTCTGTCGGTGATTTACAGTCAGTCCTTTAATAATTGGACAGTGATTGTTCTGTAGGTGATTTACGGTCAGTCCTTTAATAATTGGACAGTGATTGTTCTGTAGGTGATTTACTGTCAGTCCTTTAATAATTGGACAGTGATTGTTCTGTCGGTGATTTACGGTCAGTCCTTTAATAATTGGGCAGTGATTGTTCTGTAGGTGATTTACGGTCAGTCCTTTAATAATTGGACAGTGATTGTTCTGTAGGTGATTTATGGTCAGTCCTTTAATAATTGAACAGTGATTGTTCTGTAGGTGATTTACGGTCAGTCCTTTAATAATTGGACAGTGATTGTTCTGTAGGTGATTTACGGTCAGTCCTTTAATAATTGGTCAGTGATTGTTCTGTAGGTGATTTACGGTCAGTCCTTTAATAATTGGACAGTGATTGTTCTGTAGGTGATTTACGGTCAGTCCTTTAATAATTGGACAGTGATTGTTCTGTAGGTGATTTACTGTCAGTCCTTTAATGATTGGACAGTGATTGTTCCGCAGGTGATTTCCAGTCAGTCCTTTAATAATTGGATAGTGATTGTTCTGTAGGTGATTTACTGTCAGTCCTTTAATGATTGGACAGTGATTGTTCCGTAGGTGATTTCCAGTCAGTCCTTTAATAATTGGATAGTGATTGTTCTGTAGGTGATTTACTGTCATTCCTTTAATAATAGGATAGTGATTGTTCTGTAGGTGATTTATGGTCACTCCTTTAATAATTGGACAGTGATTGTTCTGTAGGTGATTTATGGTCACTACTTTAATAATTGGACAGTGATTGTTCTGTAGGTGATTTATGGTCACTCCTTTAATAATTGGACAGTGATTGTTCTGTCGGTGATTTACGGTCAGTCCTTTAATAATTGGACAGTGATGGTTCTGTAGGTAATTTACGGTCAGTCCTTTAATAATTGGACAGTGATTGTTCTGGAGGTGATTTACGGTCAGTCCTTTAATAATTGGACAGTGATTGTTCTGTAGGTGATTTACGGTCAGTCCTTTAATAATTGGACAGTGATTGTTCTGTCGGTGATTTACGGTCAGTCCTGTAATAATTGGACAGTGATTGTTCTGTAGGTGATTTACGGTCAGTCCTTTAATAATTGGACAGTGATTGTTCTGTAGGTGATTTACGGCCTGTCCTTTAATAATTGGACAGTGTTCTTCTGTAGGTGATTTGCGGTCAGTCCTTTAATCATTGTACAATGCTTGTTCTGTCGGTTATTTCCGGTCAGTCCTTTAATAATTGGACAGTGATTGTTCTGTAGGTGATTTACGGTCAGTCCTTTAATAATTGGACAATGATTGTTCTGTAGGTGATTTACGGTCAGTCCTTTAATAATTGGATAGTGATTGTTCTGTAGGTGATTTACGGTCAGTCCTTTAATAATTGGATAGTGACTGTTCTGTAGGTGATTTACGGTCAGTCCTTTAATAATTGGACAGTGATTGTTCTGTTGGTGATTCACGGTCAGTCCTTTAATAATTGGATAGTGATTGTTCTGTAGGTGATTTACGGTCAGTCCTTTAATAATTGGACAGTGATTGTTCTGTAGGTGATTGACGGTCAGTCCTTTAATAATTGGACAGTGATTGTTCTGTCGTTGATTTACGGTCAATCCTTTAATAATTGGACAGTGATTGTTCTGTAGGTGATTTACTGTCAGTCCTTTAATAATTGGACAGTGATTGTTCTGTAGGTGATTTACGGTCAGTCCTTTAATAATTGGACAGTGATTGTTCTGTCGGTGATTTACTGTCAGTCCTTTAATAATTGGACAGTGATTGTTCTGTAGGTGATTTACGGTCAGTCCTTTAATAATTGGACAGTGATTGTTCTGTAGGTGATTTACGGTCAGTCCTTTAATAATTGGACAGTGATTGTTCTGTCGGTGATTTACGGTCAGTCCTTTAATAATTGGACAGTGATTGTTCTGTAGGTGATTTACGGTCAGTCCTTTAATAATTGGACAGTGATTGTTCTGTAGGTGATTTACGGTCAGTCCTTTAATAATTGGACAGTGATTGTTCTGTAGGTGATTTACAGTCAGTCCTTTAATAATTGGACAGTGATTGTTCTGTAGGTGATTTACTGTCAGTCCTTTAATAATTGGACAGTGATTGTTCTGTAGGTGATTTACGGTCAGTCCTTTAATAATTGGACAGTGATTGTTCTGTCGCTGATTTACTGTCAGTCCTTTAATCATTGTACAATGCTTGTTCTGTCGGTGATTTCCGGTCAGTCCTTTAATAATTGGACAGTGATTGTTCTGTAGGTGATTTACGGTCAGTGCTTTAATAATTGGACAATGATTGTTCTGTAGGTGATTTACGGTCAGTCCTTTAATAATTGGATAGTGATTGTTCTGTAGGTGATTTACGGTCAGTCCTTTAATAATTGGATAGTGACTGTTCTGTAGGTGATTTACGGTCAGTCCTTTAATAATTGGACAGTGATTGTTCTGTCGGTGATTCACGGTCAGTCCTTTAATAATTGGATAGTGATTGTGCTGTAGGTGATTTACGGTCAGTCCTTTAATAATTGGACAGTGATTGTTCTGTAGGTGATTTACTGTCAGTCCTTTAATAATTGGACAGTGATTGTTCTGTCGTTGATTTACGGTCAATCCTTTAATAATTGGACAGTGATTGTTCTGTAGGTGATTTACTGTCAGTCCTTTAATAATTGGACAGTGATTGTTCTGTAGGTGATTTACGGTCAGTCCTTTTATAATTGGACAGTGATTGTTCTGTCGGTGATTTACAGTCAGTCCTTTAATAATTGGACAGTGATTGTTCTGTAGGTGATTTACGGTCAGTCCTTTAATAATTGGACAGTGATTGTTCTGTAGGTGATTTACTGTCAGTCCTTTAATAATTGGACAGTGATTGTTCTGTCGGTGATTTACGGTCAGTCCTTTAATAATTGGACAGTGATTGTTCTGTAGGTGATTTACGGTCAGTCCTTTAATAATTGGACAGTGATTGTTCTGTAGGTGATTTATGGTCAGTCCTTTAATAATTGAACAGTGATTGTTCTGTAGGTGATTTACGGTCAGTCCTTTAATAATTGGATAGTGATTGTTCTGTAGGTGATTTACGGTCAGCCCTTTAATAATTGGACAGTGATTGTTCTGTAGGTGATTTACGGTCAGTCCTTTAATAATTGGACAGTGATTGTTCTGTAGGTGATTTACGGTCAGTCCTTTAATAATTGGACAGTGATTGTTCTGTAGGTGATTTACTGTCAGTCCTTTAATGATTGGACAGTGATTGTTCCGCAGGTGATTTCCAGTCAGTCCTTTAATAATTGGATAGTGATTGTTCTGTAGGTGATTTACTGTCAGTCCTTTAATGATTGGACAGTGATTGTTCCGTAGGTGATTTCCGGTCAGTCCTTTAATAATTGGATAGTGATTGTTCTGTAGGTGATTTACTGTCATTCCTTTAATAATAGGATAGTGATTGTTCTGTAGGTGATTTATGGTCACTCCTTTAATAATTGGACAGTGATTGTTCTGTAGGTGATTTATGGTCACTACTTTAATAATTGGACAGTGATTGTTCTGTAGGTGATTTATGGTCACTCCTTTAATAATTGGACAGTGATTGTTCTGTCGGTGATTTACGGTCAGTCCTTTAATAATTGGACAGTGATGGTTCTGTAGGTAATTTACGGTCAGTCCTTTAATAATTGGACAGTGATTGTTCTGGAGGTGATTTACGGTCAGTCCTTTAATAATTGGACAGTGATTGTTCTGTAGGTGATTTACGGTCAGTCCTTTAATAATTGGACAGTGATTGTTCTGTCGGTGATTTACGGTCAGTCCTGTAATAATTGGACAGTGATTGTTCTGTAGGTGATTTACGGTCAGTCCTTTAATAATTGGACAGTGATTGTTCTGTAGGTGATTTACGGCCTGTCCTTTAATAATTGGACAGTGTTCTTCTGTAGGTGATTTGCGGTCAGTCCTTTAATCATTGTACAATGCTTGTTCTGTCGGTTATTTCCGGTCAGTCCTTTAATAATTGGACAGTGATTGTTCTGTAGGTGATTTACGGTCAGTCCTTTAATAATTGGACAATGATTGTTCTGTAGGTGATTTACGGTCAGTCCTTTAATAATTGGATAGTGATTGTTCTGTAGGTGATTTACGGTCAGTCCTTTAATAATTGGATAGTGACTGTTCTGTAGGTGATTTACGGTCAGTCCTTTAATAATTGGACAGTGATTGTTCTGTTGGTGATTCACGGTCAGTCCTTTAATAATTGGATAGTGATTGTTCTGTAGGTGATTTACGGTCAGTCCTTTAATAATTGGACAGTGATTGTTCTGTAGGTGATTGACGGTCAGTCCTTTAATAATTGGACAGTGATTGTTCTGTCGTTGATTTACGGTCAATCCTTTAATAATTGGACAGTGATTGTTCTGTAGGTGATTTACTGTCAGTCCTTTAATAATTGGACAGTGATTGTTCTGTAGGTGATTTACGGTCAGTCCTTTAATAATTGGACAGTGATTGTTCTGTCGGTGATTTACTGTCAGTCCTTTAATAATTGGACAGTGATTGTTCTGTAGGTGATTTACGGTCAGTCCTTTAATAATTGGACAGTGATTGTTCTGTAGGTGATTTACGGTCAGTCCTTTAATAATTGGACAGTGATTGTTCTGCAGGTGATTTACGGTCAGTCCTTTAATAATTGGACAGTGATTGTTCTGTAGGTGATTTATGGTCAGTCCTTTAATAATTGGACAGTGATTGTTCTGTCGGTGATTTACGGTCAGTCCTTTAATAATTGGACAGTGATTGTTCTGTAGGTGATTTACGGTCAGTCCTTTAATAATTGGACAGTGATTGTTCTGTAGGTGATTTATGGTCAGTCCTTTAATAATTGAACAGTGATTGTTCTGTAGGTGATTTACGGTCAGTCCTTTAATAATTGGATAGTGATTGTTCTGTAGGTGATTTACGGTCAGTCCTTTAATAATTGGACAGTGATTGTTCTGTAGGTGATTTACGGTCAGACCTTTAATAATTGGACAGTGATTGTTCTGCAGGTGATTTACGGTCAGTCCTTTAATAATTGGACAGTGATTGTTCTGTAGGTGATTTACTGTCAGTCCTTTAATGATTGGACAGTGATTGTTCCGTAGGTGATTTCCGGTCAGTCCTTTAATAATTGGATAGTGATTGTTCTGTAGGTGATTTACTGTCAGTCCTTTAATGATTGGACAGTGATTGTTCCGTAGGTGATTTCCGGTCAGTCCTTTAATAATTGGATAGTGATTGTTCTGTAGGTGATTTACTGTCAGTCCTTTAATGATTGGACAGTGATTGTTCTGTAGGTGATTTACGGTCAGTCCTTTAATCATTGTGCAATGATTGTTCTGTCGGTGATTTCCGGTCAGTCCTTTAATAATTGGACAGTGATTGTTCTGTAGGTGATTTACTGTCAGTCCTTTAATAATTGGACAATGATTGTTCTGTAGGTGATTTACGGTCAGTCCTTTAATAATTGGATAGTGATTGTTCTGTAGGTGATTTACGGTCAGTCCTTTAATAATTGGATAGTGATTGTTCTGTAGGTGATTTACGGTCATTCCTTTAATAATTGGACAGTGATTGTTCTGTCGGTGATTCACGGTCAGTTCTTTAATAATTGGATAGTGATTGTTCTGTAGGTGATTTACGGTCAGTCCTTTAATAATTGGACAGTGATTGTTCTGTAGGTGATTGACGGTCAGTCCTTTAATAATTGGACAGTGATTGTTCTGTAGGTGATTTACTGTCAGTCCTTTAATAATTGGACAGTGATTGTTCTGTAGGTGATTTACGGTCAGCCCTTTAATAATTGGACAGTGATTGTTCTGTCGCTGATTTACTGTCAGTCCTTTAATAATTGGACAGTGATTGTTCTGTAGGTGATTTACGGTCAGTCCTTTAATAATTGGACAGTGATTGTTCTGTAGGTGATTTACGGTCAGTCCTTTAATAATTGGACAGTGATTGTTCTGTAGGTGATTTACAGTCAGTCCTTTAATAATTGGACAGTGATTGTTCTGTAGGTGATTTACTGTCAGTCCTTTAATAATTGGACAGTGATTGTTCTGTAGGTGATTTACGGTCAGTCCTTTAATAATTGGACAGTGATTGTTCTGTCGCTGATTTACTGTCAGTCCTTTAATCATTGTACAATGCTTGTTCTGTCGGTGATTTCCGGTCAGTCCTTTAATAATTGGACAGTGATTGTTCTGTAGGTGATTTACGGTCAGTCCTTTAATAATTGGACAATGATTGTTCTGTAGGTGATTTACGGTCAGTCCTTTAATAATTGGATAGTGATTGTTCTGTAGGTGATTTACGGTCAGTCCTTTAATAATTGGATAGTGACTGTTCTGTAGGTGATTTACGGTCAGTCCTTTAATAATTGGACAGTGATTGTTCTGTCGGTGATTCACGGTCAGTCCTTTAATAATTGGATAGTGATTTTTCTGTAGGTGATTTACGGTCAGTCCTTTAATAATTGGACAGTGATTGTTCTGTAGGTGATTTACTGTCAGTCCTTTAATAATTGGACAGTGATTGTTCTGTCGTTGATTTACAGTCAATCCTTTAATAATTGGACAGTGATTGTTCTGTAGGTGATTAACTGTCAGTCCTTTAATAATTGGACACTGATTGTTCTGTAGGTGATTTACGGTCAGTCCTTTTATAATTGGACAGTGATTGTTCTGTCGGTGATTTACTGTCAGTCCTTTAATAATTGGACAGTGATTGTTCTGTAGGTGATTTACGGTCAGTCCTTTAATAATTGGACAGTGATTGTTCTGTAGGTGATTTACTGTCAGTCCTTTAATAATTGGACAGTGATTGTTCTGTCGGTGATTTACGGTCAGTCCTTTAATAATTGGACAGTGATTGTTCTGTAGGTGATTTACGGTCCGTCCTTTAATAATTGGACAGTGATTGTTCTGTAGGTGATTTATGGTCAGTCCTTTAATAATTGAACAGTGATTGTTCTGTAGGTGATTTACGGTCAGTCCTTTAATAATTGGACAGTGATTGTTCTGTAGGTGATTTACGGTCAGTCCTTTAATAATTGGACAGTGATTGTTCTGCAGGTGATTTACGGTCAGTCCTTTAATAATTGGACAGTGATTGTTCTGTAGGTGATTTACTGTCAGTCCTTTAATGATTGGACAGTGATTGTTCCGCAGGTGATTTCCGGTCAGTCCTTTAATAATTGGATAGTGATTGTTCTGTAGGTGATTTACTGTCAATCCTTCAATGATTGGACAGTGATTGTTCCGTAGGTGATTTCCGGTCAGTCCTTTAATAATTGGATAGTGATTGTTCTGTAGGTGATTTACTGTCAGTCCTTTAATGATTGGACAGTGATTGTTCTGTAGGTGATTTACGGTCAGTCCTTTAATCATTGTACAATGATTGTTCTGTCGGTGATTTCCGGTCAGTCCTTTAATAATTGGACAGTGATTGTTCTGTAGGTGATTTACTGTCAGTCCTTTAATGATTGGACAGTGATTGTTCTGTCGGTGATTTCCGGTCAGTCCTTTAATAATTGGATAGTGATTGTTCTGTAGGTGATTTACTGTCAATCCTTTAATGATTGGACAGTGATAGTTCCGTAGGTGATTTCCGGTCAGTCCTTTAATAATTGGATAGTGATTGTTCTGTAGGTGATTTACTGTCAGTCCTTTAATGATTGGACAGTGATTGTTCTGTAGGTGATTTACGGTCAGTCCTTTAATCATTGTACAATGATTGTTCTGTCGGTGATTTCCGGTCAGTCCTTTAATAATTGGACAGTGATTGTTCTGTAGGTGATTTACTGTCAGTCCTTTAATAATTGGACAATGATTGTTCTGTAGGTGATTTACGGTCAGTCCTTTAATAATTGGATAGTGATTGTTCTGTAGGTGATTTACGGTCAGTCCTTTAATAATTGGATAGTGATTGTTCTGTAGGTGATTTACGGTCATTCCTTTAATAATTGGACAGTGATTGTTCTGTCGGTGATTCACGGTCAGTCCTTTAATAATTGGATAGTGATTGTTCAGTAGGTGATTTACGGTCAGTCCTTTAATAATTGGACAGTGATTGTTCTGTAGGTGATTGACGGTCAGTCCTTTAATAATTGGACAGTGATTGTTCTGTAGGTGATTTACTGTCAGTCCTTTAATAATTGGACAGTGATTGTTCTGTAGGTGATTTAAGGTCAGCCCTTTAATAATTGGACAGTGATTGTTCTGTCGCTGATTTACTGTCAGTCCTTTAATAATTGGACAGTGATTGTTCTGTAGGTGATTTACGGTCAGTCCTTTAATAATTGGACAGTGATTGTTCTGTAGGTGATTTACGGTCAGTCCTTTAATAATTGGACAGTGATTGTTCTGTAGGTGATTTACAGTCAGTCCTTTAATAATTGGACAGTGATTGTTCTGTAGGTGATTTACAGTCAGTCCTTTAATAATTGGACAGTGATTGTTCTGTAGGTGATTTACGGTCAGTCCTTTAATAATTGGACAGTGATTGTTCTGTCGCTGATTTACTGTCAGTCCTTTAATAATTGGACAGTGATTGTGCTGTAGGTGATTTACGGTCAGTCCTTTAATAATTGGACAGTGATTGTTCTGTAGGTGATTTACGGTCAGTCCTTTAATAATTGGACAATGATTGTTCTGTAGGTGATTTACGGTCAGTCCTTTAATAATTGGATAGTGATTGTTCTGTTGGTGATTTACGGTCAGTCCTTTAATAATTGGATAGTGACTGTTCTGTAGGTGATTTACGGTCAGTCCTTTAATAATTGGACAGGGATTGTTCTGTCGGTGATTCACGGTCAGTCCTTTAATAATTGGATAGTGATTGTTCTGTAGGTGATTTACGGTTGGTCCTTTAATAATTGGACAGTGATTGTTCTGTAGGTGATTGACGGTCAGTCTTTTAATAATTGGATAGTGATTGTTCTGTCGTTGATTTACGGTCAATCCTTTAATAATTGGACAGTGATTGTTCTGTAGGTGATTTACTGTCAGTCCTTTAATAATTGGACAGTGATTGTTCTGTAGGTGATTTACGGTCAGTCCTTTAATAATTGGACAGTGATTGTTCTGTCGGTGATTTACTGTCAGTCCTTTAATAATTGGACAGTGATTGTTCTGTAGGTGATTTACGGTCAGTCCTTTAATAATTGGACAGTGATTGTTCTGTAGGTGATTTACGGTCAGTCCTTTAATAATTGGACAGTGATTGTTCTGTCGGTGATTTACGGTCAGTCCTTTAATAATTGGATAGTGATTGTTCTGTAGGTGATTTACGGTCAGTAATTTAATAATTGGATAGTGATTGTTCTGTAGGTGATTTACGTTCATTCCTTTAATAATTGGACAGTGATTGTTCTGTCGGTGATTCACGGTCAGTCCTTTAATAATTGGATAGTGATTGTTCTGTAGGTGATTTACGGTCAGTCCTTTAATAATTGGACAATGATTGTTCTGTAGGTGATTTACGGTCAGTCCTTTAATAATTGGACAATGATTGTTCTGTAGGTGATTTACGGTCAGTCCTTTAATAATTGGATAGGGATTGTTCTGTAGGTGATTTACGGTCAGTCCTTTAATAATTGGATAGTGATTGTTCTGTAGGTGATTTACGTTCATTCCTTTAATAATTGGACAGTGATTGTTCTGTCGGTGATTCACGGTCAGTCCTTTAATAATTGGATAGTGATTGTTCTGTAGGTGATTTACGGTCAGTCCTTTAATAATTGGACAGTGATTGTTCTGTAGGTGATTGACGGTCAGTCCTTTAATAATTGGACAGTGATTGTTCTGTTGGTGATTTACTGTCAGTCCTTTAATTATTGGACAGTGATTGTTCTGTAGGTGATTTACAGTCAGTCCTTTAATAATTGGACAGTGATTGTTCTGTCGGTGATTTACTGTCAGTCCTTTAATAATTGGACAGTGATTCTTCTGTAGGTGATTTACGGTCAGTCCTTTAATAATTGGACAGTGATTGTTCTGTAGGTGATTTACGGTCAGTCCTTTAATAATTGGACAGTGATTGTTCTGTCGGTGATTTACTGTCAGTCCTTTAATAATTGGACAGTGATTGTTCTGTAGGTGATTTACGGTCAGTCCTTTAATAATTGGACAGTGATTGTTCTGTAGGTGATTTACGGTCAGTCCTTTAATAATTGGACAGTGATTGTTCTGTCGGTGATTTACGGTCAGTCCTTTAATAATTGGATAGTGATTGTTCTGTAGGTGATTTACGGTCAGTAATTTAATAATTGGATAGTGATTGTTCTGTAGGTGATTTACGTTCATTCCTTTAATAATTGGACAGTGATTGTTCTGTCGGTGATTCACGGTCAGTCCTTTAATAATTGGATAGTGATTGTTCTGTAGGTGATTTACGGTCAGTCCTTTAATAATTGGACAATGATTGTTCTGTAGGTGATTTACGGTCAGTCCTTTAATAATTGGACAATGATTGTTCTGTAGGTGATTTACGGTCAGTCCTTTAATAATTGGATAGGGATTGTTCTGTAGGTGATTTACGGTCAGTCCTTTAATAATTGGATAGTGATTGTTCTGTAGGTGATTTACGTTCATTCCTTTAATAATTGGACAGTGATTGTTCTGTCGGTGATTCACGGTCAGTCCTTTAATAATTGGATAGTGATTGTTCTGTAGGTGATTTACGGTCAGTCCTTTAATAATTGGACAGTGATTGTTCTGTAGGTGATTGACGGTCAGTCCTTTAATAATTGGACAGTGATTGTTCTGTTGGTGATTTACTGTCAGTCCTTTAATTATTGGACAGTGATTGTTCTGTAGGTGATTTACAGTCAGTCCTTTAATAATTGGACAGTGATTGTTCTGTCGGTGATTTACTGTCAGTCCTTTAATAATTGGACAGTGATTCTTCTGTAGGTGATTTACGGTCAGTCCTTTAATAATTGGACAGTGATTGTTCTGTCGCTGTTTTACTGTCAGTCCTTTAATAATTGGACAGTGATTGTTCTGTAGGTGATTTACGGTCAGTCCTTTAATAATTGGACAGTGATTGTTCTGTAGGTGATTTACGGTCAGTCCTTTAATAATTGGACAGTGATTGTTCTGTAGGTGATTTACGGTCAGTCCTTTAATAATTGGACAGTGATTGTTCTGTAGGTGATTTACGGTCAGCCCTTTAATAATTGGACAGTGATTGTTCTGTCGCTGATTTACTGTCAGTCCTTTAATAATTGGACAGTGATTGTTCTGTAGGTGATTTACGGTCAGTCCTTTAATAATTGGACAGTGATTGTTCTGTAGGTGATTTACGGTCAGTCCTTTAATAATTGGACAGTGATTGTTCTGTAGGTGATTTACAGTCAGTCCTTTAATAATTGGACAGTGATTGTTCTGTCGGTGATTTACTGTCAGTCCTTTAATAGTTGGACAGTGATTCTTCTGTAGGTAATTTACGGTCAGTCCTTTAATAATTGGACAGTGATTGCTCTGTCGCTGTTTTACTGTCAGTCCTTTAATAATTGGACAGTGATTGTTCTGTAGGTGATTTACGGTCAGTCCTTTAATAATTGGACAGTGATTGTTCTGTAGGTGATTTACGGTCAGTCCTTTAATAATTGGACAGTGATTGTTCTGTAGGTGATTTACGGTCAGTCCTTTAATAATTGGACAGTGATTGTTCTGTAGGTGATTTACGGTCAGCCCTTTAATAATTGGACAGTGATTGTTCTGTCGCTGATTTACTGTCAGTCCTTTAATAATTGGACAGTGATTGTTCTGTAGGTGATTTACGGTCAGTCCTTTAATAATTGGACAGTGATTGTTCTGTAGGTGATTTACGGTCAGTCCTTTAATAATTGGACAGTGATTGTTCTGTAGGTGATTTACAGTCAGTCCTTTAATAATTGGACAGTGATTGTTCTGTAGGTGATTTACAGTCAGTCCTTTAATAATTGGACAGTGATTGTTCTGTAGGTGATTTACGGTCAGTCCTTTAATAATTGGACAGTGATTGTTCTGTCGCTGATTTACTGTCAGTCCTTTAATCATTGTACAATGCTTGTTCTGTCGGTGATTTCCGGTCAGTCCTTTAATAATTGGACAGTGATTGTTCTGTAGGTGATTTACGGTCAGTCCTTTAATAATTGGACAATGATTGTTCTGTAGGTGATTTACGGTCAGTCCTTTAATAATTGGATAGTGATTCTTCAGTTGGTGATTTATGGTCAGTCCTTTAATAATTGGATAGTGACTGTTCTGTAGGTGATTTACGGTCAGTCCTTTAATAATTGGACAGTGATTGTTCTGTCGGTGATTCACGGTCAGTCCTTTAATAATTGGATAGTGATTGTTCTGTAGGTGATTTACGGTCAATCCTTTAATAATTGGACAGTGATTGTTCTGTAGGTGATTTACTGTCAGTCCTTTAATAATTGTACAGTGATTGTTCTGTAGGTGATTTACGGTCAGTCCTTTAATAATTGGACAGTGATTGTTCTGTCGGTGATTTACTGTCAGTCCTTTAATAATTGGACAGTGATTGTTCTGTAGGTGATTGACGGTCAGTCTTTTAATAATTGGATAGTGATTGTTCTGTCGTTGATTTACTGTCAGTCCTTTAATAATTGGACAGTGATTGTTCTGTAGGTGATTGACGGTCAGTCTTTTAATAATTGGATAGTGATTGTTCTGTCGTTGATTTACGGTCAATCCTTTAATAATTGGACAGTGATTGTTCTGTAGGTGATTTACTGTCAGTCCTTTAATAATTGTACAGTGATTGTTCTGTAGGTGATTTACGGTCAGTCCTTTAATAATTGGACAGTGATTGTTCTGTCGGTGATTTACTGTCAGTCCTTTAATAATTGGACAGTGATTGTTCTGTAGGTGATTTACGGTCAGTCCTTTAATAATTGGACAGTGATTGTTCTGTAGGTGATTTACGGTCAGTCCTTTAATAATTGGACAGTGATTGTTCTGTCGGTGATTTACGGTCAGTCCTTTAATAATTGGATAGTGATTGTTCTGTAGGTGATTTACGGTCAGTCCTTTAATAATTGGATAGTGATTGTTCTGTAGGTGATTTACGTTCATTCCTTTAATAATTGGACAGTGATTGTTCTGTCGGTGATTCACGGTCAGTCCTTTAATAATTGGATAGTGATTGTTCTGTAGGTGATTTACGGTCAGTCCTTTAATAATTGGACAATGATTGTTCTGTAGGTGATTTACGGTCAGTCCTTTAATAATTGGACAATGATTGTTCTGTAGGTGATTTACGGTCAGTCCTTTAATAATTGGATAGTGATTGTTCTGTAGGTGATTTACGGTCAGTCCTTTAATAATTGGATAGTGATTGTTCTGTAGGTGATTTACGTTCATTCCTTTAATAATTGGACAGTGATTGTTCTGTCGGTGATTCACGGTCAGTCCTTTAATAATTGGATAGTGATTGTTCTGTAGGTGATTTACGGTCAGTGCTTTAATAATTGGACAGTGATTGTTCTGTAGGTGATTGACGGTCAGTCCTTTAATAATTGGACAGTGATTGTTCTGTTGGTGATTTACTGTCAGTCCTTTAATTATTGGACAGTGATTGTTCTGTAGGTGATTTACTGTCAGTCCTTTAATAATTGGACAGTGATTGTTCTGTAGGTGATTTACGGTCAGTCCTTTAATAATTGGACAGTGATTGTTCTGTCGCTGATTTACTGTCAGTCCTTTAATAATTGGACAGTGATTGTTCTGTAGGTGATTTACGGTCAGTCCTTTAATAATTGGACAGTGATTGTTCTGTAGGTGATTTACGGTCAGTCCTTTAATAATTGGACAGTGATTGTTCTGTAGGTGATTTACAGTCAGTCCTTTAATAATTGGACAGTGATTGTTCTGTCGGTGATTTACTGTCAGTCCTTTAATAATTGGACAGTGATTCTTCTGTAGGTGATTTACGGTCAGTCCTTTAATAATTGGACAGTGATTGTTCTGTCGCTGTTTTACTGTCAGTCCTTTAATAATTGGACAGTGATTGTTCTGTAGGTGATTTACGGTCAGTCCTTTAATAATTGGACAGTGATTGTTCTGTAGGTGACTTACGGTCAGTCCTTTAATAATTGGACAGTGATTGTTCTGTAGGTGATTTACGGTCAGTCCTTTAATAATTGGACAGTGATTGTTCTGTAGGTGATTTATGGTCAGTCCTTTAATAATTGGATAGTGATTGTTCTGTAGGTGATTTACGGTCAGTCCTTTAATAATTGGACAGTGATTGTTCTGTAGGTGATTTACGGTCTGTCCTTTAATAATTGGACAGTGATTGTTCTGTAGGTGATTTACTGTCAGTCCTTTAATGATTGGACAGTGATTGTTTTTTAGGTGATTTACGGTCAGCCCTTTAATAATTGGACAGTGATTGTTCTGTAGGTGATTTACGGTCAGTCCTTTAATAATTGGACAGTGCTTGTTCTGTAGGTGATTTACTGTCAGTCCTTTAATGATTGGACAGTGATTGTTCTGTAGGTGATTTACGGTCAGTCCTTTAATAATTGGACAGTGATTGTTCTGTAGGTGATTTACGGTCAGTCCTTCAATAATTGGACAGTGATTGTTCTGTAGGTGATTTACGGTCAGTCCTTCAATAATTGGACAGTGATTGTTCTGTAGGTGATTTACGGTCAGTCCTTTAATAATTGGACAGTGATTGTTCTGTAGGTGATTTATGGTCAGTCCTTTAATAATTGGATAGTGATTGTTCTGTAGGTGATTTACGGTCAGTCCTTTAATAATTGGACAGTGATTGTTCTGTAGGTGATTTACGGTCAGTCCTTTAATAATTGGACAGTGATTGTTCTGTAGGTGATTTACTGTCAGTCCTTTAATGATTGGACAGTGATTGTTTTTTAGGTGATTTACGGTCAGTCCTTTAATAATTGGACAGTGATTGTTCTGTAGGTGATTTACGGTCAGTCCTTTAATAATTGGACAGTGCTTGTTCTGTAGGTGATTTACTGTCAGTCCTTTAATGATTGGACAGTGATTGTTCTGTAGGTGATTTACGGTCAGTCCTTTAATAATTGGACAGTGATTGTTCTGTAGGTGATTTACGGTCAGTCCTTTAATAATTGGACAGTGATTGTTCTGTCGGTGATTTACGGTCATTCCTTTAATAATAGGATAGTGATTGTTCTGTAGGTGATTTATGGTCACTCCTTTAATAATTGGACAGTGATTGTTCTGTAGGTGATTTATGGTCACTCCTTTAATAATTGGACAGTGATTGTTCTGTCGGTGATTTACGGTCAGTCCTTTAATAATTGGACAGTGATTGTTCTGTAGGTAATTTACGGTCAGTCCTTTAATAATTGGACAGTGATTGTTCTGGAGGTGATTTACGGTCAGTCCTTTAATAATTGGACAGTGATTGTTCTGTAGGTGATTTACAGTCAGTCCTTTAATAATTGGACAGTGATTGTTCTGTCGGTGATTTACGGTCAGTCCTTTAATAATTGGACAGTGATTGTTCTGTAGATGATTTACGGTCAGTCCTTTAATAATTGGACAGTGATTGTTCTGTAGGTGATTTACGGTAAGTCCTTTAATAATTGGACAGTGTTCTTCTGTAGGTGATTTACGGTCAGTCCTTTAATCATTGTACAATGATTGTTCTGTCGGTGATTTCCGGTCAGTCCTTTAATAATTGGACAGTGATTGTTCTGTAGGTGATTTACGGTCAGTACTTTAATAATTGGACAATGATTGTTCTGTAGGTGATTTACGGTCAGTCCTTTAATAATTGGATAGTGATTGTTCTGTAGGTGATTTACGGTCAGTCCTTTAATAATTGGATAGTGATTGTTCTGTAGGTGATTTACGGTCAGTCCTTTAATAATTGGACAGTGATTGTTCTGTTGGTGATTCACGGTCAGTCCTTTAATAATTGGATAGTGATTGTTCTGCAGTTGATTTACGGTCAGTCCTTTAATAATTGGACAGTGATTGTTCTGTAGGTGATTGACGGTCAGTCCTTTAATAATTGGACAGTGATTGTTCTGTAGGTGATTTACTGTCAGTCCTTTAATAATTGGACAGTGATTGTTCTGTAGGTGATTTACGGTCATACCTTTAATAATTGGACTGTGATTGTTCTGTAGGTGATTTACTGTCAGTCCTTTAATAATTGGACAGTGATTGTTCTGTAGGTGATTTACTGTCAGTCCTTTAATAATTGGACAGTGATTGTTCTGTAGGTGATTTACGGTCAGTCCTTTAATAATTGGACAGTGATTGTTCTGTCGCTGATTTACTGTCAGTCCTTTAATCATTGTACAATGCTTGTTCTGTCGGTGATTTCCGGTCAGTCCTTTAATAATTGGACAGTGATTGTTCTGTAGGTGATTTACGGTCAGTCCTTTAATAATTGGACAATGATTGTTCTGTAGGTGATTTACGGTCAGTCCTTTAATAATTGGATAGTGATTGTTCTGTTGGTGATTTACGGTCAGTCCTTTAATAATTGGATAGTGACTGTTCTGTAGGTGATTTACGGTCAGTCCTTTAATAATTGGACAGTGATTGTTCTGTCGGTGATTCACGGTCAGTCCTTTAATAATTGGATAGTGATTGTTCTGTAGGTGATTTACGGTTGGTCCTTTAATAATTGGACAGTGATTGTTCTGTAGGTGATTGACGGTCAGTCTTTTAATAATTGGATAGTGATTGTTCTGTCGTTGATTTACGGTCAATCCTTTAATAATTGGACAGTGATTGTTCTGTAGGTGATTTACTGTCAGTCCTTTAATAATTGGACAGTGATTGTTCTGTAGGTGATTTACGGTCAGTCCTTTAATAATTGGACAGTGATTGTTCTGTCGGTGATTTACTGTCAGTCCTTTAATAATTGGACAGTGATTGTTCTGTAGGTGATTTACGGTCAGTCCTTTAATAATTGGACAGTGATTGTTCTGTAGGTGATTTACGGTCAGTCCTTTAATAACTGGACAGTGATTGTTCTGTCGGTGATTTACGGTCAGTCCTTTAATAATTGGATAGTGATTGTTCTGTAGGTGATTTACGGTCAGTCCTTTAATAATTGGATAGTGATTGTTCTGTAGGTGATTTACGTTCATTCCTTTAATAATTGGACAGTGATTGTTCTGTCGGTGATTCACGGTCAGTCCTTTAATAATTGGATAGTGATTGTTCTGTAGGTGATTTACGGTCAGTCCTTTAATAATTGGACAATGATTGTTCTGTAGGTGATTTACGGTCAGTCCTTTAATAATTGGACAATGATTGTTCTGTAGGTGATTTACGGTCAGTCCTTTAATAATTGGATAGTGATTGTTCTGTAGGTGATTTACGGTCAGTCCTTTAATAATTGGATAGTGATTGTTCTGTAGGTGATTTACGTTCATTCCTTTAATAATTGGACAGTGATTGTTCTGTCGGTGATTCACGGTCAGTCCTTTAATAATTGGATAGTGATTGTTCTGTAGGTGATTTACGGTCAGTCCTTTAATAATTGGACAGTGATTGTTCTGTAGGTGATTGACGGTCAGTCCTTTAATAATTGGACAGTGATTGTTCTGTTGGTGATTTACTGTCAGTCCTTTAATTATTGGACAGTGATTGTTCTGTAGGTGATTTACAGTCAGTCCTTTAATAATTGGACAGTGATTGTTCTGTCGGTGATTTACTGTCAGTCCTTTAATAATTGGACAGTGATTCTTCTGTAGGTGATTTACGGTCAGTCCTTTAATAATTGGACAGTGATTGTTCTGTCGCTGTTTTACTGTCAGTCCTTTAATAATTGGACAGTGATTGTTCTGTAGGTGATTTACGGTCAGTCCTTTAATAATTGGACAGTGATTGTTCTGTAGGTGATTTACGGTCAGTCCTTTAATAATTGGACAGTGATTGTTCTGTAGGTGATTTACGGTCAGTCCTTTAATAATTGGACAGTGATTGTTCTGTAGGTAATTTACGGTCAGCCCTTTAATAATTGGACAGTGATTGTTCTGTCGCTGATTTACTGTCAGTCCTTTAATAATTGGACATTGATTGTTCTGTAGGTGATTTACGGTCAGTCCTTTAATAATTGGACAGTGATTGTTCTGTAGGTGATTTACGGTCAGTCCTTTAATAATTGGACAGTGATTGTTCTGTAGGTGATTTACAGTCAGTCCTTTAATAATTGGACAGTGATTGTTCTGTCGGTGATTTACTGTCAGTCCTTTAATAATTGGACAGTGATTCTTCTGTAGGTGATTTACGGTCAGTCCTTTAATAATTGGACAGTGATTGTTCTGTCGCTGTTTTACTGTCAGTCCTTTAATAATTGGACAGTGATTGTTCTGTAGGTGATTTACGGTCAGTCCTTTAATAATTGGACAGTGATTGTTCTGTACGTGATTTACGGTCAGTCCTTTAATAATTGGACAGTGATTGTTCTGTAGGTGATTTACGGTCAGTCCTTTAATAATTGGACAGTGATTGTTCTGTAGGTGATTTACGGTCAGCCCTTTAATAATTGGACAGTGATTGTTCTGTCGCTGATTTACTGTCAGTCCTTTAATAATTGGACAGTGATTGTTCTGTAGGTGATTTACGGTCAGTCCTTTAATAATTGGACAGTGATTGTTCTGTAGGTGATTTACGGTCAGTCCTTTAATAATTGGACAGTGATTGTTCTGTAGGTGATTTACAGTCAGTCCTTTAATAATTGGACAGTGATTGTTCTGTAGGTGATTTACAGTCAGTCCTTTAATAATTGGACAGTGATTGTTCTGTAGGTGATTTACGGTCAGTCCTTTAATAATTGGACAGTGATTGTTCTGTCGCTGATTTACTGTCAGTCCTTTAATCATTGTACAATGCTTGTTCTGTCGGTGATTTCCGGTCAGTCCTTTAATAATTGGACAGTGATTGTTCTGTAGGTGATTTACGGTCAGTCCTTTAATAATTGGACAATGATTGTTCTGTAGGTGATTTACGGTCAGTCCTTTAATAATTGGATAGTGATTGTTCTGTTGGTGATTTACGGTCAGTCCTTTAATAATTGGACAGTGATTGTTCTGTCGCTGATTTACTGTCAGTCCTTTAATAATTGGACAGTGATTGTTCTGTAGGTGATTTACGGTCAGTCCTTTAATAATTGGACAGTGATTGTTCTGTAGGTGATTTACGGTCAGTCCTTTAATAATTGGACAGTGATTGTTCTGTAGGTGATTTACAGTCAGTCCTTTAATAATTGGACAGTGATTGTTCTGTAGGTGATTTACAGTCAGTCCTTTAATAATTGGACAGTGATTGTTCTGTAGGTGATTTACGGTCAGTCCTTTAATAATTGGACAGTGATTGTTCTGTCGCTGATTTACTGTCAGTCCTTTAATCATTGTACAATGCTTGTTCTGTCGGTGATTTCCGGTCAGTCCTTTAATAATTGGACAGTGATTGTTCTGTAGGTGATTTACGGTCAGTCCTTTAATAATTGGACAATGATTGTTCTGTAGGTGATTTACGGTCAGTCCTTTAATAATTGGATAGTGATTGTTCTGTTGGTGATTTACGGTCAGTCCTTTAATAATTGGATAGTGACTGTTCTGTAGGTGATTTACGGTCAGTCCTTTAATAATTGGACAGTGATTGTTCTGTCGGTGATTCACGGTCAGTCTTTTAATAATTGGATAGTGATTGTTCTGTCGTTGATTTACGGTCAATCCTTTAATAATTGGACAGTGATTGTTCTGTAGGTGATTTACGGTCAGTCCTTTAATAATTGGACAGTGATTGTTCTGAAGGTGATTTACGGTCAGTCCTTTAATAATTGGACAGTGATTGTTCTGTCGGTGATTTACTGTCAGTCCTTTAATAATTGGACAGTGATTGTTCTGTAGGTGATTTACGGTCAGTCCTTTAATAATTGGACAGTGATTGTTCTGTAGGTGATTTACGGTCAGTCCTTTAATAATTGGACAGTGATTGTTCTGTTGGTGATTTACGGTCAGTCCTTTAATAATTGGATAGTGATTGTTCTGTAGGTGATTTACGGTCAGTCCTTTAATAATTGGATAGTGATTGTTCTGTAGGTGATTTACGTTCATTCCTTTAATAATTGGACAGTGATTGTTCTGTCGGTGATTCACGGTCAGTCCTTTAATAATTGGATAGTGATTGTTCTGTAGGTGATTTACGGTCAGTCCTTTAATAATTGGACAATGATTGTTCTGTAGGTGATTTACGGTCAGTCCTTTAATAATTGGACAATGATTGTTCTGTAGGTGATTTACGGTCAGTCCTTTAATAATTGGATAGTGATTGTTCTGTAGGTGATTTACGGTCAGTCCTTTAATAATTGGATAGTGATTGTTCTGTAGGTGATTTACGTTCATTCCTTTAATAATTGGACAGTGATTGTTCTGTCGGTGATTCACGGTCAGTCCTTTAATAATTGGATAGTGATTGTTCTGTAGGTGATTTACGGTCAGTCCTTTAATAATTGGACAGTGATTGTTCTGTAGGTGATTGACGGTCAGTCCTTTAATAATTGGACAGTGATTGTTCTGTTGGTGATTTACTGTCAGTCCTTTAATTATTGGACAGTGATTGTTCTGTAGGTGATTTACTGTCAGTCCTTTAATAATTGGACAGTGATTGTTCTGTAGGTGATTTACGGTCAGTACTTTAATAATTGGACAGTGATTGTTCTGTCGCTGATTTACTGTCAGTCCTTTAATAATTGGACAGTGATTGTTCTGTAGGTGATTTACGGTCAGTCCTTTAATAATTGGACAGTGATTGTTCTGTAGGTGATTTACGGTCAGTCCTTTAATAATTGGACAGTGATTGTTCTGTAGGTGATTTACAGTCAGTCCTTTAATAATTGGACAGTGATTGTTCTGTCGGTGATTTACTGTCAGTCCTTTAATAATTGGACAGTGATTCTTCTGTAGGTGATTTACGGTCAGTCCTTTAATAATTGGACAGTGATTGTTCTGTCGCTGTTTTACTGTCAGTCCTTTAATAATTGGACAGTGATTGTTCTGTAGGTGATTTACGGTCAGTCATTTAATAATTGGACAGTGATTGTTCTGTAGGTGATTTACGGTCAGTCCTTTAATAATTGGACAGTGATTGTTCTGTAGGTGATTTACGGTCAGTCCTTTAATAATTGGACAGTGATTGTTCTGTAGGTGATTTATGGTCAGTCCTTTAATAATTGGATAGTGATTGTTCTGTAGGTGATTTACGGTCAGTCCTTTAATAATTGGACAGTGATTGTTCTGTAGGTGATTTACGGTCTGTCCTTTAATAATTGGACAGTGATTGTTCTGTAGGTGATTTACTGTCAGTCCTTTAATGATTGGACAGTGATTGTTTTTTAGGTGATTTACGTTCAGCCCTTTAATAATTGGACAGTGATTGTTCTGTAGGTGATTTACGGTCAGTCCTTTAATAATTGGACAGTGCTTGTTCTGTAGGTGATTTACTGTCAGTCCTTTAATGATTGGACAGTGATTGTTCTGTAGGTGATTTACGGTCAGTCCTTTAATAATTGGACAGTGATTGTTCTGTAGGTGATTTACGGTCAGTCCTTCAATAATTGGACAGTGATTGTTCTGTAGGTGATTTACGGTCAGTCCTTCAATAATTGGACAGTGATTGTTCTGTAGGTGATTTACGGTCAGTCCTTTAATAATTGGACAGTGATTGTTCTGTAGGTGATTTACGGTCAGTCCTTTAATAATTGGACAGTGATTGTTCTGTAGGTGATTTACGGTCAGTCCTTTAATAATTGGACAGTGATTGTTCTGTAGGTGATTTACTGTCAGTCCTTTAATGATTGGACAGTGATTGTTTTTTAGGTGATTTACGGTCAGTCCTTTAATAATTGGACAGTGATTGTTCTGTAGGTGATTTACGGTCAGTCCTTTAATAATTGGACAGTGCTTGTTCTGTAGGTGATTTACTGTCAGTCCTTTAATGATTGGACAGTGATTGTTCTGTAGGTGATTTACGGTCAGTCCTTTAATAATTGGACAGTGATTGTTCTGTAGGTGATTTACGGTCAGTCCTTTAATAATTGGACAGTGATTGTTCTGTCGGTGATTTACGGTCATTCCTTTAATAATAGGATAGTGATTGTTCTGTAGGTGATTTATGGTCACTCCTTTAATAATTGGACAGTGATTGTTCTGTAGGTGATTTATGGTCACTCCTTTAATAATTGGACAGTGATTGTTCTGTCGGTGATTTACGGTCAGTCCTTTAATAATTGGACAGTGATTGTTCTGTAGGTAATTTACGGTCAGTCCTTTAATAATTGGACAGTGATTGTTCTGGAGGTGATTTACGGTCAGTCCTTTAATAATTGGACAGTGATTGTTCTGTAGGTGATTTACAGTCAGTCCTTTAATAATTGGACAGTGATTGTTCTGTCGGTGATTTACGGTCAGTCCTTTAATAATTGGACAGTGATTGTTCTGTAGATGATTTACGGTCAGTCCTTTAATAATTGGACAGTGATTGTTCTGTAGGTGATTTACGGTAAGTCCTTTAATAATTGGACAGTGTTCTTCTGTAGGTGATTTACGGTCAGTCCTTTAATCATTGTACAATGATTGTTCTGTCGGTGATTTCCGGTCAGTCCTTTAATAATTGGACAGTGATTGTTCTGTAGGTGATTTACGGTCAGTACTTTAATAATTGGACAATGATTGTTCTGTAGGTGATTTACGGTCAGTCCTTTAATAATTGGATAGTGATTGTTCTGTAGGTGATTTACGGTCAGTCCTTTAATAATTGGATAGTGATTGTTCTGTAGGTGATTTACGGTCAGTCCTTTAATAATTGGACAGTGATTGTTCTGTCGGTGATTCACGGTCAGTCCTTTAATAATTGGATAGTGATTGTTCTGCAGGTGATTTACGGTCAGTCCTTTAATAATTGGACAGTGATTGTTCTGTAGGTGATTGACGGTCAGTCCTTTAATAATTGGACAGTGATTGTTCTGTAGGTGATTTACTGTCAGTCCTTTAATAATTGGACAGTGATTGTTCTGTAGGTGATTTACGGTCATACCTTTAATAATTGGACAGTGATTGTTCTGTAGGTGATTTACTGTCAGTCCTTTAATAATTGGACAGTGATTGTTCTGTAGGTGATTTACTGTCAGTCCTTTAATAATTGGACAGTGATTGTTCTGTAGGTGATTTACGGTCAGTCCTTTAATAATTGGACAGTGATTGTTCTGTCGGTGATTCACGGTCAGTCCTTTAATAATTGGACAGTGATTGTTCTGTAGGTGATTTACGGTCAGTCCTTTAATAATTGGACAGTGATTGTTCTGTAGGTGATTTACGGTCAGTCCTTTAATAATTGGACAGTGATTGTTCTGTCGGTGATTCACGGTCAGTCCTTTAATAATTGGATAGTGATTGTTCTGTAGGTGATTTACGGTCAGTCCTTTAATAATTGGACAGTGATTGTTCTGTAGGTGATTGACGGTCAGTCCTTTAATAATTGGACAGTGATTGTTCTGTAGGTGATTTACTGTCAGTCCTTTAATAATTGGACAGTGATTGTTCTGCAGGTGATTTACTGTCAGTCCTTTAATAATTGGACAGTGATTGTTCTGTAGGTGATTTACGGTCAGTCCTTTAATAATTGGACAGTGATTGTTCTGTCGGTGATTTACTGTCAGTCCTTTAATAATTGGACAGTGATTGTTCTGTCGGTGATTTACGGTCAGTCCTTTAATAATTGGACAGTGATTGTTCTGTAGGTGATTTACGGTCAGTCCTTTAATAATTGGACAATGATTGTTCTGTAGGTGATTTACGGTCAGCCTTTAATAATTGGATAGTGATTGTTCTGTAGGTGATTTACGGTCAGTCCTTTAATAATTGGATATTGATTGTTCTGTAGGTGATTTACGGTCAGTCCTTTAATAATTGGACAGTGATTGTTCTGTCGGTGATTCACGGTCAGTCCTTTAATAATTGGATAGTGACTGTTCTGTAGGTGATTTACAGTCAGTCCTTTAATAATTGGACAGTCATTGTTCTGCAGGTGATTGACGGTCAGTCCTTTAATAATTGGACAGTGATTGTTCTGTAGGTGATTTACTGTCAGTCCTTTAATAATTGGACAGTGATTGTTCTGTAGGTGATTTACTGTCAGTCCTTTAATAATTGGACAGTGATTGTTCTGTAGGTGATTTACGGTCAGCACTTTAATAATTGGACAGTGATTGTTCTGTAGGTGATTTAGGGTCAGTCCTTTAATAATTGGACAGTGATTGTTCTGTAGGTGATTTATCGTCAGTCCTTTAATAATTGGACAGTGATTGTTCTGTAGGTGATTTACGGTCAGTCCTTTAATAATTGGATAGTGATTGTTCTGTAGGTGATTTACGGTCAGTCCTTTAATAATTGGACAGTGATTGTTCTGTAGGTGATTTACGGTCAGTCCTTTAATAATTGGACAGTGATTGTTCTGTAGGTGATTTACGGTCAGTCCTTTAATAATTGGACAGTGATTGTTCTGTAGGTGATTTACTGTCAGTCCTTTAATGATTGGACAGTGATTGTTCTGTAGGTGATTTACGGTCAGTCCTTTAATAATTGGACAGTGATTGTTCTGTAGCTGATTTACGGTCAGTCCTTTAAAAATTGGACAGTGATTGTTCTGTAGGTGATTTTCTGTCAGTCCTTTAATGATTGGACAGTGATTGTTCTGTAGGTGATTTACGGTCAGTCCTTTAATAATTGGACAGTGATTGTTCTGTAGGTGATTTACGGTCAGTCCTTTAATAATAGGATAGTGATTGTTCTGTAGGTGATTTATGGTCACTCCTTTAATAATTGGACAGTGATTGTTCTGTAGGTGATTTATGGTCACTCCTTTAATAATTGGACAGTGACTGTTCTGTAGGTGATTTACGGTCAGTCCTTTAATAATTGGCCAGTGATTGTTCTGTAGGTGATTTACGGTCAGTCCTTTAATAATTGGACAGTGATTGTTCTGTAGGTGATTTACGGTCAGTCCTTTAATAATTGGACAGTGATTGTTCTGTAGGTGATTTACGGTCAGTCCTTTAATAATTGGACAGTGATTGTTCTGTCGGTGATTTACGGTCAGTCCTTTAATAATTGGACAGTGATTGTTCTGTAGGTAATTTACGGTCAGTCCTTTAATAATTGGACAGTGATTGTTCTGGAGGTGATTTGCGGTCAGTCCTTTATTAATTGGACAGTGATTGTTCTGTAGGTGATTTACGGTCAGTCCTTTAATAATTGGACAGTGATTGTTCTGTCGGTGATTTACGGTCAGTCCTTTAATAATTGGACAGTGATTGTTCTGTAGGTGATTTACGGTCAGTCCTTTAATAATTGGACAGTGATTGTTCTGTCGGTGATTCACGGTCAGTCCTTTAATAATTGGATAGTGATTGTTCTGCAGGTGATTTACGGTCAGTCCTTTAATAATTGGACAGTGATTGTTCTGTAGGTGATTGACGGTCAGTCCTTTAATAATTGGACAGTGATTGTTCTGTAGGTGATTTACTGTCAGTCCTTTAATAATTGGACAGTGATTGTTCTGTAGGTGATTTACGGTCATACCTTTAATAATTGGACAGTGATTGTTCTGTAGGTGATTTACTGTCAGTCCTTTAATAATTGGACAGTGATTGTTCTGTAGGTGATTTACTGTCAGTCCTTTAATAATTGGACAGTGATTGTTCTGTAGGTGATTTACGGTCAGTCCTTTAATAATTGGACAGTGATTGTTCTGTCGGTGATTCACGGTCAGTCCTTTAATAATTGGACAGTGATTGTTCTGTAGGTGATTTACGGTCAGTCCTTTAATAATTGGACAGTGATTGTTCTGTAGGTGATTTACGGTCAGTCCTTTAATAATTGGACAGTGATTGTTCTGTCGGTGATTCACGGTCAGTCCTTTAATAATTGGATAGTGATTGTTCTGTAGGTGATTTACGGTCAGTCCTTTAATAATTGGACAGTGATTGTTCTGTAGGTGATTGACGGTCAGTCCTTTAATAATTGGACAGTGATTGTTCTGTAGGTGATTTACTGTCAGTCCTTTAATAATTGGACAGTGATTGTTCTGCAGGTGATTTACTGTCAGTCCTTTAATAATTGGACAGTGATTGTTCTGTAGGTGATTTACGGTCAGTCCTTTAATAATTGGACAGTGATTGTTCTGTCGGTGATTTACTGTCAGTCCTTTAATAATTGGACAGTGATTGTTCTGTAGGTGATTTACGGTCAGTCCTTTAATAATTGGACAGTGATTGTTCTGTAGGTGATTTACGGTCAGTCCTTTAATAATTGGACAGTGATTGTTCTGTAGGTGATTTACGGTCAGTCCTTTAATAATTGGCCAGTGATTGTTCTGTCGGTGATTTACGGTCAGTCCTTTAATAATTGGACAGTGATTGTTCTGTAGGTGATTTACTGTCAGTCCTTTAATGATTGGACAGTGATTGTTCTGTAGGTGATTTATGGTCAGTCCTTTAATAATAGGACAGTGATTGTTCAGTAGGTGATTTACGGTCATTCCTTTAATAATAGGATAGTGATTGTTCTGTAGGTGATTTATGGTCACTCCTTTAATAATTGGACAGTGATTGTTCTGTAGGTGATTTATGGTCAATCCTTTAATAATTGGACAGTGATTGTTCTGTCGGTGATTGACGGTCAGTCCTTTAATAATTGGACAGTGATTGTTCTGTAGGTAATTTACGGTCAGTCCTTTAATAATTGGACAGTGATTGTTCTGTAGGTGATTTACGGTCAGTCCTTTAATAATTGGACAGTGATTGTTCTGTAGGTGATTTACGGTCAGGCCTTTAATAATTGGACAGTGATTGTTCTGTCGGTGATTTACGGTCAGTCCTTTAATAATTGGACAGTGATTGTTCTGTAGGTGATTTACGGTCAGTCCTTTAATAATTGGACAGTGATTGTTCTGTAGGTGATTTACGGTAAGTCCTTTAATAATTGGACAGTGTTCTTCTGTAGGTGATTTGCGGTCAGTCCTTTAATCATTGTACAATGATTGTTCTGTCGGTGATTTCCGCTCAGTCCTTTAATAATTGGACAGTGATTGTTCTGTAGGTGATTTACGGTCAGTCCTTTAATAATTGGACAATGATTGTTCTGTAGGTGATTTACGGTCAGCCTTTAATAATTGGATAGTGATTGTTCTGTAGGTGATTTACGGTCAGTCCTTTAATAATTGGATATTGATTGTTCTGTAGGTGATTTACGGTCAGTCCTTTAATAATTGGACAGTGATTGTTCTGTCGGTGATTCACGGTCAGTCCTTTAATAATTGGATAGTGACTGTTCTGTAGGTGATTTACAGTCAGTCCTTTAATAATTGGACAGTGATTGTTCTGCAGGTGATTGACGGTCAGTCCTTTAATAATTGGACAGTGATTGTTCTGTAGGTGATTTACTGTCAGTCCTTTAATAATTGGACAGTGATTGTTCTGTAGGTGATTTACTGTCAGTCCTTTAATAATTGGACAGTGATTGTTCTGTAGGTGATTTACGGTCAGTCCTTTAATAATTGGACAGTGATTGTTCTGTAGGTGATTTAGGGTCAGTCCTTTAATAATTGGACAGTGATTGTTCTGTAGGTGATTTATCGTCAGTCCTTTAATAATTGGACAGTGATTGTTCTGTAGGTGATTTACGGTCAGTCCTTTAATAATTGGATAGTGATTGTTCTGTAGGTGATTTACGGTCAGTCCTTTAATAATTGGACAGTGATTGTTCTGTAGGTGATTTACGGTCAGTCCTTTAATAATTGGACAGTGATTGTTCTGTAGGTGATTTACGGTCAGTCCTTTAATAATTGGACAGTGATTGTTCTGTAGGTGATTTACTGTCAGTCCTTTAATGATTGGACAGTGATTGTTCTGTAGGTGATTTACGGTCAGTCCTTTAATAATTGGACAGTGATTGTTCTGTAGCTGATTTACGGTCAGTCCTTTAAAAATTGGACAGTGATTGTTCTGTAGGTGATTTTCTATCAGTCCTTTAATGATTGGACAGTGATTGTTCTGTAGGTGATTTACGGTCAGTCCTTTAATAATTGGACAGTGATTGTTCTGTAGGTGATTTACGGTCAGTCCTTTAATAATAGGATAGTGATTGTTCTGTAGGTGATTTATGGTCACTCCTTTAATAATTGGACAGTGATTGTTCTGTAGGTGATTTATGGTCACTCCTTTAATAATTGGACAGTGATTGTTCTGTAGGTGATTTACGGTCAGTCCTTTAATAATTGGCCAGTGATTGTTCTGTAGGTGATTTACGGTCAGTCCTTTAATAATTGGACAGTGATTGTTCTGTAGGTGATTTACGGTCAGTCCTTTAATAATTGGACAGTGATTGTTCTGTAGGTGATTTACGGTCAGTCCTTTAATAATTGGACAGTGATTGTTCTGTCGGTGATTTACGGTCAGTCCTTTAATAATTGGACAGTGATTGTTCTGTAGGTAATTTACGGTCAGTCCTTTAATAATTGGACAGTGATTGTTCTGGAGGTGATTTGCGGTCAGTCCTTTATTAATTGGACAGTGATTGTTCTGTAGGTGATTTACGGTCAGTCCTTTAATAATTGGACAGTGATTGTTCTGTAGGTGATTTACGGTCAGTCCTTTAATAATTGGCCAGTGATTGTTCTGTCGGTGATTTACGGTCAGTCCTTTAATAATTGGACAGTGATTGTTCTGTAGGTGATTTACTGTCAGTCCTTTAATGATTGGACAGTGATTGTTCTGTAGGTGATTTATGGTCAGTCCTTTAATAATAGGACAGTGATTGTTCAGTAGGTGATTTACGGTCATTCCTTTAATAATAGGATAGTGATTGTTCTGTAGGTGATTTATGGTCACTCCTTTAATAATTGGACAGTGATTGTTCTGTAGGTGATTTATGGTCAATCCTTTAATAATTGGACAGTGATTGTTCTGTCGGTGATTGACGGTCAGTCCTTTAATAATTGGACAGTGATTGTTCTGTAGGTAATTTACGGTCAGTCCTTTAATAATTGGACAGTGATTGTTCTGTAGGTGATTTACGGTCAGTCCTTTAATAATTGGACAGTGATTGTTCTGTAGGTGATTTACGGTCAGGCCTTTAATAATTGGACAGTGATTGTTCTGTCGGTGATTTACGGTCAGTCCTTTAATAATTGGACAGTGATTGTTCTGTAGGTGATTTACGGTCAGTCCTTTAATAATTGGACAGTGATTGTTCTGTAGGTGATTTACGGTAAGTCCTTTAATAATTGGACAGTGTTCTTCTGTAGGTGATTTGCGGTCAGTCCTTTAATCATTGTACAATGATTGTTCTGTCGGTGATTTCCGCTCAGTCCTTTAATAATTGGACAGTGATTGTTCTGTAGGTGATTTACGGTCAGTCCTTTAATAATTGGACAATGATTGTTCTGTAGGTGATTTACGGTCAGCCTTTAATAATTGGATAGTGATTGTTCTGTAGGTGATTTACGGTCAGTCCTTTAATAATTGGATATTGATTGTTCTGTAGGTGATTTACGGTCAGTCCTTTAATAATTGGACAGTGATTGTTCTGTCGGTGATTCACGGTCAGTCCTTTAATAATTGGATAGTGACTGTTCTGTAGGTGATTTACAGTCAGTCCTTTAATAATTGGACAGTGATTGTTCTGCAGGTGATTGACGGTCAGTCCTTTAATAATTGGACAGTGATTGTTCTGTAGGTGATTTACTGTCAGTCCTTTAATAATTGGACAGTGATTGTTCTGTAGGTGATTTACTGTCAGTCCTTTAATAATTGGACAGTGATTGTTCTGTAGGTGATTTACGGTCAGTCCTTTAATAATTGGACAGTGATTGTTCTGTAGGTGATTTAGGGTCAGTCCTTTAATAATTGGACAGTGATTGTTCTGTAGGTGATTTATCGTCAGTCCTTTAATAATTGGACAGTGATTGTTCTGTAGGTGATTTACGGTCAGTCCTTTAATAATTGGATAGTGATTGTTCTGTAGGTGATTTACGGTCAGTCCTTTAATAATTGGACAGTGATTGTTCTGTAGGTGATTTACGGTCAGTCCTTTAATAATTGGACAGTGATTGTTCTGTAGGTGATTTACGGTCAGTCCTTTAATAATTGGACAGTGATTGTTCTGTAGGTGATTTACTGTCAGTCCTTTAATGATTGGACAGTGATTGTTCTGTAGGTGATTTACGGTCAGTCCTTTAATAATTGGACAGTGATTGTTCTGTAGCTGATTTACGGTCAGTCCTTTAAAAATTGGACAGTGATTGTTCTGTAGGTGATTTTCTATCAGTCCTTTAATGATTGGACAGTGATTGTTCTGTAGGTGATTTACGGTCAGTCCTTTAATAATTGGACAGTGATTGTTCTGTAGGTGATTTACGGTCAGTCCTTTAATAATAGGATAGTGATTGTTCTGTAGGTGATTTATGGTCACTCCTTTAATAATTGGACAGTGATTGTTCTGTAGGTGATTTATGGTCACTCCTTTAATAATTGGACAGTGATTGTTCTGTAGGTGATTTACGGTCAGTCCTTTAATAATTGGCCAGTGATTGTTCTGTAGGTGATTTACGGTCAGTCCTTTAATAATTGGACAGTGATTGTTCTGTAGGTGATTTACGGTCAGTCCTTTAATAATTGGACAGTGATTGTTCTGTAGGTGATTTACGGTCAGTCCTTTAATAATTGGACAGTGATTGTTCTGTCGGTGATTTACGGTCAGTCCTTTAATAATTGGACAGTGATTGTTCTGTAGGTAATTTACGGTCAGTCCTTTAATAATTGGACAGTGATTGTTCTGGAGGTGATTTGCGGTCAGTCCTTTATTAATTGGACAGTGATTGTTCTGTAGGTGATTTACGGTCAGTCCTTTAATAATTGGACAGTGATTGTTCTGTCGGTGATTTACGGTCAGTCCTTTAATAATTGGACAGTGATTGTTCTGTAGGTGATTTACGGTCAGTCCTTTAATAATTGGACAGTGATTGTTCTGTAGGTGATTTACGGTCAGTCCTTTAATAATTGGACAGTGACTGTTCTGTAGGTGATTTACGGTCAGTCCTTTAATAATAGGACAGTGATTGATGTAGGTGATTTACGGTCAGTCCTTTAATAATTGGACAGTGATTCTTCTGTAGGTGATTTACGGTCAGTCCTTTAATAATTGGACAGTGATTGTTCTGTAGGTGATTTACGGTCAGTCCTTTAATAATTGGACAGTGATTGTTCTGTAGGTGATTTACTGTCAGTCCTTAAATAATTGGATAGTGATTGTTCTGTAGGTGATTTACGGTCAGTACTTTAATAATTGGACAGTGATTGTTCTGTAGGTGATTTACGGTCAGTCCTTTAATAATTGGACAGTGATTGTTCTGTAGGTGATTTACGGTCAGTCCTTTAATAATTGGACAGTGATTGTTCTGTAGGTGATTTACGGTAAGTCCTTTAATAATTGGACAGTGTTGTTCTGTAGGTGATTTACGGTCAGTCCTTTAATAATTGGACAGTGATTGTTCTGTAGGTGATTTACGGTCAGTCCTTTAATAATTGGATAGTGATTGTTCTGTAGGTGATTTACGGTCAGTCCTTTAATAATTGGACAGTGATTGTTCTGTAGGTGATTTACTGTCAGTCCTTTAATAATTGGATAGTGATTGTTCTGTAGGTGATTTACGGTCAGTCCTTTAATAATTGGACAGTGATTGTTCTGTAGGTGATTTACTGTCAGTCCTTTAATAATTGGACAGTGATTGTTCTGTAGGTGATTTACGGTCAGTCCTTTAATAATTGGACAGTGATTGTTCTGTAGGTGATTTATGTTCAGTCCTTTAATTATTGGATAGTGATTGTTCTGTAGGTGATTTACGGTCAGTCCTTTAATAATTGGACAGTGATTGTTCTGGAGGTGATTTACGGTCAGTCCTTTAATAATTGGACAGTGATTGTTCTGTCGGTGATTTACGGTCAGTCCTTTAATAATTGGACAGTGATTGTTCTGTAGGTGATTTACGGTCAGTCCTTTAATAATTGGACAGTGATTGTTCTGTCGGAGATTTACGGTCAGTCCTTTAATAATTGGACAGTGATTGTTCTGTAGGTGATTTACGGTCAGTCCTTTAATAATAGGACAGTGATTGTTCTGTAGGTGATTTACGGTCAGTCCTTTAATAATTGACAGTGATTGTTCTGTAGGTGATTGACGGTCAGTCCTTTAATAATTGGAAAGTGATTGTTCTGTAGGTGATTTATGGTCAGTCCTTTAATAATTGGACAGTGATTGTTCTGTAGGTGATTTACAGTCAGTCCTTTAATAATTGGAATGTGTTTGTTCTGTAGGTGATTCATGGTCAGTCCTTTAATAATTGGACAGTGATTGTTCTGTAGGTGATTTACGGTCAGTCCTTTAATAATTGGAAAGTGATTGTTCTGTAGGTGATTTATGGTCAGTCCTTTAATAATTGGACAGTGTTTGTTCTGCAGGTGATTTACAGTCAGTCCTTTAATAATTGGATAGTTATTGTTCTGTAGGTGATTTACGGTCAGTCCTTTAATAATTGGACAGTGATTGTTCTGTAGGTGATTTACGGTCAGTACTTCAATAATTGGACAGTGATTGTTCTGTCGCTGATTTACTGTCAGTCCTTTAATAATTGGACAGTGATTGTTCTGTAGGTGATTTACGGTCTGTCCTTTAATAATTGGACAGTGATTGTTCTGTCGGTGATTTACGGTCAGTCCTTTAATAATTGGACAGTGATTGTTCTGTAGGTGATTTACGGTCAGTCCTTTAATAATTGGACAGTGATTGTTCTGTAGGTGATTTACAGTCTGTCCTTTAATAATTGGACAGTGTTCTTCTGTAGGTGATTTGCGGTCAGTCCTTTAATCATTGTACAATGATTGTTCTGTCGGTGATTTCCGGTCAGTGCTTTAATAATTGGACAGTGATTGTTCTGTAGGTGATTTACGGTCAGTCCTTTAATAATTGGACAGTGATTGTTCTGTCGGTGATTTACGGTCAGTCCTTTAATAATTGGACAGTGATTGTTCTGTCGGTGATTTACGGTCAGTCCTTTAATAATTGGACAGTGATTGTTCTGTAGGTGATTTACGGTCAGTCCTTTAATAATTGGACAGTGATTGTTCTGTAGGTGATTTACAGTCTGTCCTTTAATAATTGGACAGTGATTGTTCTGTAGGTGATTTACGGTCAGTCCTTTAATAATTGGACAGTGATTGTTCTGTAGGTGATTGACGGTCAGTCCTTTAATAATTGGACAGTGATTGTTCTGTCGTTGATTTACGGTCAATCCTTTAATAATTGGATAGTGATTGTTCTGTAGGTGATTTACTGTCAGTCCTTTAATAATTGGACAGTAATTGTTCTGTAGGTGATTTACGGTCAGTCCTTTAATAATTGGACAGTGATTGTTCTGTCGGTGATTTACGGTCAGTCCTTTAATAATTGGACAGTGATTGTTCTGTAGATGATTTATGGTCCGTCCTTTAATAATTGAACAGTGATTGTTCTGTAGGTGATTTACGGTCAGTCCTTTAATAATTGGATAGTGATTGTTCTGTAGGTGATTTACGGTCAGTCCTTTAATAATTGGACAGTGATTGTTCTGTAGGTGATTTACGGTCAGTCCTTTAATAATTGGACAGTGATTGTTCTGCAGGTGATTTACGGTCAGTCCTTTAATAATTGGACAGTGATTGTTCTGTAGGTGATTTACTGTCAGTCCTTTAATGATTGGACAGTGATTGTTCTGTAGGTGATTTACTGTCAGTCCTTTAATGACTGGACAGTGATTGTTCCGTAGGTGATTTCCGGTCAGTCCTTTAATAATTGGATAGTGATTGTTCTGTAGGTGATTTACTGTCAGTCCTTTAATGATTGGACAGTGATTGTTCTGTAGGTGATTTACGGTCAGTCCTTTAATCATTGTACAATGATTGTTCTGTCGGTGATTTACGGTCAGTCCTTTAATAATTGGACAATGATTGTTCTGTAGGTGATTTACGGTCAGTCCTTTAATAATTGGATAGTGATTGTTCTGTAGGTGATTTACGGACAGTCCTTTAATAATTGGACAGTGATTGTTCTGTAGGTGATTTACGGTCAGTCCTTTAATAATTGGACAATGATTGTTCTGTAGGTGATTTACGGTCAGTCCTTTAATAATTGGATAGTGATTGTTCTGTAGGTGATTTACGGTCAGTCCTTTAATAATTGGATAGTGATTGTTCTGTAGGTGATTTACGGTCATTCCTTTAATAATTGGACAGTGATTGTTCTGTCGGTGATTCACGGTGAGTCCTTTAATAATTGGATAGTGATTGTTCTGTAGGTGATTTACGGTCAGTCCTTTAATAATTGGACAGTGATTGTTCTGTAGGTGATTGACGGTCAGTCCTTTAATAATTGGACAGTGATTGTTCTGTAGGTGATTTACTGTCAGTCCTTTAATAATTGGACAGTGATTGTTCTGTAGGTGATTTACTGTCAGTCCTTTAATAATTGGACAGTGATTGTTCTGTAGGTGATGTACGGTCAGTCCTTTAATAATTGGACAGTGATTGTTCTGTAGGTGATTTACTGTCAGTCCTTTAATAATTGGACAGTGATTGTTCTGTAGGTGATTTACGGTCAGTCCTTTAATAATTGGACAATGATTGTTCTGTCGCTGATTTACTGTCAGTCATTTAATAATTGGACAGTGATTGTTCTGTAGGTGATTTACGGTCAGTCCTTTAATAATTGGACAGTGATTGTTCTGTAGGTGATTTACGGTCAGTCCTTTAATAATTGGACAGTGATTGTTCTGTAGGTGATTTACGGTCAGTCCTTTAATAATTGGACAGTGATTGTTCCGTAGGTGATTTATGGTCAGTCCTTTAATAATTGGATAGTGATTGTTCTGTAGGTGATTTACGGTCAGTCCTTTAATAATTGGACAATGATTGTTCTGTAGGTGATTTACGGTCAGTCCTTTAATAATTGGACAGTGATTGTTCCGTAGGTGATTTATGGTCAGTCCTTTAATAATTGGACAGTGATTGTTCTGTAGGTGATTTACGGTCAGTCCTTTAATAATTGGACAGTGATTGTTCTGTAGGTGATTTACGGTCAGTCCTTTAATAATTGGACAGTGATTGTTCCGTAGGTGATTTATGGTCAGTCCTTTAATAATTGGATAGTGATTGTTCTGTAGGTGATTTACGGTCAGTCCTTTAATAATTGGAAAGTGATTGTTCTGGAGGTGATTTACGGTCAGTCCTTTAATAATTGGACAGTAATTGTTCTGTAGGTGATTTACGGTCAGTCCTTTAATAATTGGACAGTGATTGTTCTGTAGGTGATTTACTGTCAGTCCTTTAATGATTGGACAGTGATTGTTTTTTAGGTGATTTACGGTCAGTACTTTAATAATTGGACAGTGATTGTTCTGTAGGTGATTTACGGTCAGTCCTTTAATAATTGGACAGTGCTTGTTCTGTAGGTGATTTACTATCAGTCCTTTAATGATTGGACAGTGATTGTTCTGTAGGTGATTTACGGTCAGTCCTTTAATAATTGGACAGTGATTGTTCTGTAGGTGATTTATGGTCACTCCTTTAATAATTGGATAGTGATTGTTCTGTAGGTGATTTATGGTCACTCCTTTAATAATTGGACAGTGATTGTCCTGTCGGTGATTTACGGTCAGTCCTGTAATAATTGGACAGTGATTGTTCTGTAGGTAATTTTCGGTCATTCCTTTAATAATTGGACAGTGATTGTTCTGGAGGTGATTTACGGTCAGTCCTTTAATAATTGGACAGTGATTGTTCTGTCGGTGATTTACGGTCAGTCCTTTAATAATTGGACAGTGATTGTTCTGTAGGTGATTTACGGTCAGTCCTTTAATAATTGGACAGTGATTGTTCTGTAGGTGATTTACGGTAAGTCCTTTAATAATTGGACAGTGTTCTTCTGTAGGTGATTTACGGTCAGTCCTTTAATCATTGTACAATGATTGTTCTGTCGGTGATTTCCGGTCAGTCCTTTAATAATTTGACAGTGATTGTTCTGTAGGAGATTTACGGTCAGTCCTTTAATAATTGGACAATGATTGTTCTGTAGGTGATTTACGGTCAGTCCTTTAATAATTGGATAGTGATTGTTCTGTAGGTGATTTACGGTCAGTCCTTTAATAATTGGATAGTGATTGTTCTGTAGGTGATTTACGGTCAGTCCTTTAATAATTGGACAGTGATTGTTCTGTAGGTGATTCACGGTCAGTCCTTTAATAATTGGATAGTGATTGTTCTGTAGGTGATTTACGGTCAGTCCTTTAATAATTGGAGAGTGATTGTTCTGTAGGTGATTGACGGTCAGTCCTTTAATAATTGGACAGTGATTGTTCTGTAGGTGATTTTCTGTCAGTCCTTTAATAATTGGACAGTGATTGTTCTGTAGGTGATTGACGGTCAGTCCTTTAATAATTGGACAGTGATTGTTCTGTAGGTGATTTTCTGTCAGTCCTTTAATAATTGGACAGTGATTGTTCTGTAGGTGATTTACGGTCAGTCCTTTAATAATTGGACAGTGATTGTTCTGTAGGTGATTTACTGTCAGTCCTTTAATAATTGGACAGTGATTGTTCTGTAGGTGATTTACTGTCAGTCCTTTAATAATTGGACAGTGATTGTTCTGTAGGTGATTTACGGTCAGTCCTTTAATAATTGGACAGTGATTGTTCTGTCGGTGATTTACTGTCAGTCCTTTAATAATTGGACAGTGATTGTTCTGTAGGTGATTTACGGTCAGTCCTTTAATAATTGGACAGTGATTGTTCTGTAGGTGATTTACGGTCAGTCCTTTAATAATTGGACAGTGATTGTTCTGTCGGTGATTCACGGTCAGTCCTTTAATAATTGGATAGTGATTGTTCTGTAGGTGATTTACGGTCAGTCCTTTAATAATTGGACAGTGATTGTTCTGTAGGTGATTGACGGTCAGTCCTTTAATAATTGGACAGTGATTGTTCTGTCGGTGATTTACTGTCAGTCCTTTAATAATTGGACAGTGATTGTTCTGTAGGTGATTTACTGTCAGTCCTTTAATAATTGGACAGTGATTGTTCTGTAGGTGATTTACGGTCAGTCCTTTAATAATTGGACAGTGATTGTTCTGTCGGTGATTTACTGTCAGTCCTTTAATAATTGGACAGTGATTGTTCTGTAGGTGATTCACGGTCAGTCCTTTAATAATTGGACAGTGATTGTTCTGTAGGTGATTTACGGTCAGTCCTTTAATAATTGGACAGTGATTGTTCTGTCGGTGATTTACGGTCAGTCCTTTAATAATTGGACAGTGATTGTTCTGTATGTGATTTACGGTCAGTCCTTTAATAATTGGACAGTGATTGTTCTGTAGGTGATTTATGGTCAGTCCTTTAATAATTGGACAGTGATTGTTCTGTAGGTGATTTACGGTCAGTCCTTTAATAATTGGACAGTGATTGTTCTGTAGGTGATTTACGGTAAGTCCTTTAATAATTGGCCAGTGATTGTTCTGTAGGTGATTTACGGTCAGTCCTTTAATAATTGGACAGTGATTGTTCTGTAGGTGATTTACTGTCAGTCCTTTAATGATTGGACAGTGATTGTTCTGTAGGTGATTTACGGTCAGTCCTTTAATAATTGGACAGTGATTGTTCTGTAGGTGATTTACGGTCATTCCTTTAATAATAGGATAGTGATTGTTCTGTAGGTGATTTATGGTCACTCCTTTAATAATTGGACAGTGATTGTTCTGTAGGTGATTTATGGTCAATCCTTTAATAATTGGACAGTGATTGTTCTGTCGGTGATTTACGGTCAGTCCTTTAATAATTGGACAGTGATTGTTCTGTAGGTAATTTACGGTCAGTCCTTTAATAATTGGACAGTGATTGTTCTGTAGGTGATTTACGGTCAGTCCTTTAATAATTGGACAGTGATTGTTCTGTAGGTGATTTACGGTCAGGCCTTTAATAATTGGACAGTGATTGTTCTGTCGGTGATTTACGGTCAGTCCTTTAATAATTGGACAGTGATTGTTCTGTAGGTGATTTACGGTCAGTCCTTTAATAATTGGACAGTGATTGTTCTGTAGGTGATTTACGGTAAGTCCTTTAATAATTGGACAGTGTTCTTCTGTAGGTGATTTGCGGTCAGTCCTTTAATCAGTGTACAATGATTGTTCTGTCGGTGATTTCCGCTCAGTCCTTTAATAATTGGACAGTGATTGTTCTGTAGGTGATTTACGGTCAGTCCTTTAATAATTGGACAATGATTGTTCTGTAGGTGATTTACGGTCAGTCCTTTAATAATTGGATAGTGATTGTTCTGTAGGTGATTTACGGTCAGTCCTTTAATAATTGGATATTGATTGTTCTTTAGGTGATTTACGGTCAGTCCTTTAATAATTGGACAGTGATTGTTCTGTTGGTGATTCACGGTCAGTCCTTTAATAATTGGACAGTGATTGTTCTGCAGGTGATTTACGGTCAGTCCTTTAATAATTGGACAGTGATTGTTCTGCAGGTGATTTACGGTCAGTCCTTTAATAATTGGACAGTGATTGTTCTGCAGGTGATTTACGGTCAGTCCTTTAATAATTGGACAGTGATTGTTCTGTAGGTGATTTACGGTCAGTCCTTTAATAATTGGATAGTGATTGTTCTGTAGGTGATTTACGGTCAGTCCTTTAATAATTGGATATTGATTGTTCTGTTGGTGATTCACGGTCAGTCCTTTAATAATTGGACAGTGATTGTTCTGCAGGTGATTTACGGTCAGTCCTTTAATAATTGGACAGTGATTGTTCTGTAGGTGATGTACGGTCAGTCCTTTAATAATTGGACAGTGATTGTTCTGTAGGTGATTTACGGTCAGTCCTTTAATAATTGGATAGTGATTGTTCTGCAGGTGATTTACGGTCAGTCCTTTAATAATTGGACAGTGATTGTTCTGTAGGTGATTTACGGTCAGTCCTTTAATAATTGGACAATGATTGTTCTGTAGGTGATTTACGGTCAGTCCTTTAATAATTGGATAGTGATTGTTCTGTAGGTGATTTACGGTCAGTCCTTTAATAATTGGATATTGATTGTTCTTTAGGTGATTTACGGTCAGTCCTTTAATAATTGGACAGTGATTGTTCTGTTGGTGATTCACGGTCAGTCCTTTAATAATTGGACAGTGATTGTTCTGCAGGTGATTTACGGTCAGTCCTTTAATAAATGGATAGTGATTGTTCTGTAGGTGATTTACAGTCAGCCCTTTAATAATTGGACAGTGATTGTTCTGGAGGTGATTGACGGTCAGTCCTTTAATAATTGGACAGTGATTGTTCTGTAGGTGATTTACTGTCAGTCCTTTAATAATTGGACAGTGATTGTTCTGCAGGTGATTTACTGTCAGTCCTTTAATAATAGGACAGTGATTGTTCTGTAGGTGATTTACGGTCAGTCCTTTAATAATTGGACAGTGATTGTTCTGTCGGTGATTTACTGTCAGTCCTTTAATAATTGGACAGTGATTGTTCTGTAGGTGATTTACGGTCAGTCCTTTAATAATTGGACAGTGATTGTTCTGTAGGTGATTTACGGTCAGTCCTTTAATAATTGGACAGTGATTGTTCTGTCGGTGATTTACGGTCAGTTCTTTAATAATTGGACAGTGATTGTTCTGTAGGTGATTTACGGTCAGTCCTTTAATAATTGGACAGTGATTGTTCTGTAGGTGATTTATGGTCAGTCCTTTAATAATTGGACAGTGATTGTTCTGTAGGTGATTTACGGTCAGTCCTTTAATAATTGGATAGTGATTGTTCTGTAGGTGATTTACGGTCAGTCCTTTAATAATTGGACAGTGATTGTTCTGTAGGTGATTTACGGTCAGTCCTTTAATAATTGGACAGTGATTGTTCTGTAGGTGATTTACGGTCAGTCCTTTAATAATTGGACAGTGATTGTTCTGTAGGTGATTTACGGTCAGTCCTTTAATAATTGGACAGTGATTGTTCTGTAGGTGATTTACGGTCAGTCCTTTAATGATTGGACAGTGATTGTTCTGTAGGTGATTTACGGTCAGTCCTTTAATAATTGGACAGTGATTGTTCTGTAGGTGATTTACGGTCAGTCCTTATTAATTGTACAGTGATTGTTCTGTAGGTGATTTACTGTCAGTCCTTTAATGATTGGACAGTGATTGTTCTGTAGGTGATTTACGGTCAGTCCTTTAATAATTGGACAGTGATTGTTCTGTAGGTGATTTACGGTCAGTCCTTTAATAATTGGACAGTGATTGTTCTGTAGGTGATTTACGGTCAGTCCTTTAATAATTGACAGTGATTGTTCTGTAGGTGATTTACGGTCAGTCCTTTAATAATTGGACAGTGATTGTTCTGTAGGTGATTTACTGTCAGTCCTTTAATAATAGGATAGTGATTGTTCTGCAGGTGATTTATGGTCACTCCTTTAATAATTGGACAGTGATTGTTCTGTAGGTCATTTACGGTCAGTCCTTTAATAATTCTCCAGTGATTGTTCGGGACGTGATTTACGGTCAGTCCTTTAATAATTGGACAGTGATTGTTCTGTAGGTGATTTACGGTCAGTCCTTTAATAATTGGACAGTGATTGTTCTGTAGGTGATTTACGGTCAGTCCTTTAATAATTGGACAGTGATTGTTCTGTCGGTGATTTACGGTCAGTCCTTTAATAATTGGACAGTGATTGTTCTGTAGGTAATTTACGGTCAGTCCTTTAATAATTGGACAGTGATTGTTCTGGAGGTGATTTACGGTCAGTCCTTTAATAATTGGACAGTGATTGTTCTGTAGGTGATTTACGGTCAGTCCTTTAATAATTGGACAGTGATTGTTCTGTCGGTGATTTACGGTCAGTCCTTTAATAATTGGACAGTGATTGTTCTGTAGGTGATTTACTGTCAGTCCTTTAATAATTGGACAGTGATTGTTATGTAGCTGATTTACTGTCAGTCCTTTAATAATTGGACAGTGATTGTTCTGTAGGTGATTTACGGTCAGTCCTTTAATAATTGGACAGTGATTGTTCTGTCGGTGATTTACTGTCAGTCCTTTAATAATTGGACAGTGATTGTTCTGTAGGTGATTTACGGTCAGTCCTTTAATAATTGGACAGTGATTGTTCTGTAGGTGATTTACGGTCAGTCCTTTAATAATTGGACAGTGATTGTTCTGTCGGTGATTTACGGTCAGTCCTTTAATAATTGGACAGTGATTGTTCTGTATGTGATTTACGGTCAGTCCTTTAATAATTGGACAGTGATTGTTCTGTAGGTGATTTATGGTCAGTCCTTTAATAATTGGACAGTGATTGTTCTGTAGGTGATTTACGGTCAGTCCTTTAATAATTGGACAGTGATTGTTCTGTAGGTAATTTACGGTCAGTCCTTTAATAATTGGCCAGTGATTGTTCTGTAGGTGATTTACGGTCAGTCCTTTAATAATTGGACAGTGATTGTTCTGTAGGTGATTTACGGTCAGTCCTTTAATAATTGGACAGTGATTGTTCTGTAGGTGATTTACTGTCAGTCCTTTAATGATTGGACAGTGATTGTTCTGTAGGTGATTTACGGTCAGTCCTTTAATAATTGGACAGTGATTGTTCTGTAGGTGATTTACGGTCAGTCCTTTAATAATTGGACAGTGCTTGTTCTGTAGGTGATTTACTGTCAGTCCTTTAATGATTGGACAGTGATTGTTCTGTAGGTGATTTAAGGTCAGTCCTTTAATAATTGGACAGTGATTGTTCTGTAGGTGATTTACGGTCAGTCCTTTAATAATTGGACAGTGATTGTTCTGTAGGTGATTTACGGTCATTCCTTTAATAATAGGACAGTGATTGTTCTGTAGGTGATTTATGGTCACTCCTTTAATAATTGGACAGTGATTGTTCTGTAGGTGATTTATGGTCAATCCTTTAATAATTGGACAGTGATTGTTCTGTCGGTGATTTACGGTCAGTCCTTTAATAATTGGACAGTGATTGTTCTGTAGGTAATTTACGGTCAGTCCTTTAATAATTGGACAGTGATTGTTCTGTAGGTGATTTACGGTCAGTCCTTTAATAATTGGACAGTGATTGTTCTGCAGGTGATTTACGGTCAGTCCTTTAATAATTGGACAGTGATTGTTCTGTAGGTGATTTACGGTCAGTCCTTTAATAATTGGACAATGATTGTTTTGTAGGTGATTTACGGTCAGTCCTTTAATAATTGGATAGTGATTGTTCTGCAGGTGATTTACGGTCAGTCCTTTAATAATTGGACAGTGATTGTTCTGTAGGTGATTTACGGTCAGTCCTTTAATAATTGGACAATGATTGTTCTGTAGGTGATTTACGGTCAGTCCTTTAATAATTGGATAGTGATTGTTCTGTAGGTGATTTACGGTCAGTCCTTTAATAATTGGATATTGATTGTTCTTTAGGTGATTTACGGTCAGTCCTTTAATAATTGGACAGTGATTGTTCTGTAGGTGATTCACGGTCAGTGCTTTAATAATTGGACAGTGATTGTTCTGCAGGTGATTTACGGTCAGTCCTTTAATAAATGGATAGTGATTGTTCTGTAGGTGATTTACAGTCAGCCCTTTAATAATTGGACAGTGATTGTTCTGGAGGTGATTGACGGTCAGTCCTTTAATAATTGGACAGTGATTGTTCTGTAGGTGATTTACTGTCAGTCCTTTAATAATTGGACAGTGATTGTTCTGCAGGTGATTAACTGTCAGTCCTTTAATAATTGGACAGTGATTGTTCTGTAGGTGATTTACGGTCAGTCCTTTAATAATTGGACAGTGATTGTTCTGTCGGTGATTTACTGTCAGTCCTTTAATAATTGGACAGTGATTGTTCTGTAGGTGATTTACGGTCAGTCCTTTAATAATTGGACAGTGATTGTTCTGTAGGTGATTTACGGTCAGTCCTTTAATAATTGGACAGTGATTGTTCTGTCGGTGATTTACGGTCAGTTCTTTAATAATTGGACAGTGATTGTTCTGTAGGTGATTTACGGTCAGTCCTTTAATAATTGGACAGTGATTGTTCTGTAGGTGATTTATGGTCAGTCCTTTAATAATTGGACAGTGATTATTCTGTAGGTGATTTACGGTCAGTCCTTTAATAATTGGACAGTGATTGTTCTGTCGGTGATTTACTGTCAGTCCTTTAATAATTGGACAGTGATTGTTCTGTAGGTGATTTACGGTCAGTCCTTTAATAATTGGACAGTGATTGTTCTGTAGGTGATTTACGGTCAGTCCTTTAATAATTGGACAGTGATTGTTCTGTAGGTGATTTACGGTCAGTTCTTTAATAATTGGACAGTGATTGTTCTGTAGGTGATTTACGGTCAGTCCTTTAATAATTGGACAGTGATTGTTCTGTAGGTGATTTATGGTCAGTCCTTTAATAATTGGACAGTGATTGTTCTGTAGGTGATTTACGGTCAGTCCTTTAATAATTGGATAGTGATTGTTCTGTAGGTGATTTACGGTCAGTCCTTTAATAATTGGACAGTGATTGTTCTGTAGGTGATTTACGGTCAGTCCTTTAATAATTGGACAGTGATTGTTCTGTAGGTGATTTACGGTCAGTCCTTTAATAATTGGACAGTGATTGTTCTGTAGGTGATTTACGGTCAGTCCTTTAATAATTGGACAGTGATTGTTCTGTAGGTGATTTACGGTCAGTCCTTTAATGATTGGACAGTGATTGTTCTGTAGGTGATTTACGGTCAGTCCTTTAATAATTGGACAGTGATTGTTCTGTAGGTGATTTACGGTCAGTCCTTTAATAATTGTACAGTGATTGTTCTGTAGGTGATTTACTGTCAGTCCTTTAATAATTGGACAGTGATTGTTCTGTAGGTGATTTACGGTCAATCCTTTAATAATTGGACAGTGATTGTTCTGTAGGTGATTTACGGTCAGTCCTTTAATAATTGACAGTGATTGTTCTGTAGGTGATTTACGGTCAGTCCTTTAATAATTGGACAGTGATTGTTCTGTAGGTGATTTACTGTCAGTCCTTTAATAATAGGATAGTGATTGTTCTGCAGGTGATTTATGGTCACTCCTTTAATAATTGGACAGTGATTGTTCTGTAGGTCATTTACGGTCAGTCCTTTAATAATTCTCCAGTGATTGTTCGGGAGGTGATTTACGGTCAGTCCTTTAATAATTGGACAGTGATTGTTCTGTAGGTGATTTACGGTCAGTCCTTTAATAATTGGACAGTGATTGTTCTGTAGGTGATTTACGGTCAGTCCTTTAATAATTGGACAGTGATTGTTCTGTCGGTGATTTACGGTCAGTCCTTTAATAATTGAACAGTGATTGTTCTGTAGGTAATTTACGGTCAGTCCTTTAATAATTGGACAGTGATTGTTCTGGAGGTGATTTACGGTCAGTCCTTTAATAATTGGACAGTGATTGTTCTGTAGGTGATTTACGGTCAGTCCTTTAATAATTGGACAGTGATTGTTCTGTCGGTGATTTACGGTCAGTCCTTTAATAATTGGACAGTGATTGTTCTGTAGGTGATTTACGGTCAGTTCTTTAATAATTGGACAGTGATTGTTCTGTAGGTGATTTACGGTCAGTCCTTTAATAATTGGACAGTGATTGTTCTGTAGGTGATTTATGGTCAGTCCTTTAATAATTGGACAGTGATTGTTCTGTAGGTGATTTACGGTCAGTCCTTTAATAATTGGATAGTGATTGTTCTGTAGGTGATTTACGGTCAGTCCTTTAATAATTGGACAGTGATTGTTCTGTAGGTGATTTACGGTCAGTCCTTTAATAATTGGACAGTCATTGTTCTGTAGGTGATTTACGGTCAGTCCTTTAATAATTGGACAGTGATTGTTCTGTAGGTGATTTACGGTCAGTCCTTTAATAATTGGACAGTGATTGTTCTGTAGGTGATTTACGGTCAGTCCTTTAATGATTGGACAGTGATTGTTCTGTAGGTGATTTACGGTCAGTCCTTTAATAATTGGACAGTGATTGTTCTGTAGGTGATTTACGGTCAGTCCTTTAATAATTGTACAGTGATTGTTCTGTAGGTGATTTACTGTCAGTCCTTTAATAATTGGACAGTGATTGTTCTGTAGGTGATTTACGGTCAATCCTTTAATAATTGGACAGTGATTGTTCTGTAGGTGATTTACGGTCAGTCCTTTAATAATTGACAGTGATTGTTCTGTAGGTGATTTACGGTCAGTCCTTTAATAATTGGACAGTGATTGTTCTGTAGGTGATTTACTGTCAGTCCTTTAATAATAGGATAGTGATTGTTCTGCAGGTGATTTATGGTCACTCCTTTAATAATTGGACAGTGATTGTTCTGTAGGTCATTTACGGTCAGTCCTTTAATAATTCTCCAGTGATTGTTCGGGAGGTGATTTACGGTCAGTCCTTTAATAATTGGACAGTGATTGTTCTGTAGGTGATTTACGGTCAGTCCTTTAATAATTGGACAGTGATTGTTCTGTAGGTGATTTACGGTCAGTCCTTTAATAATTGGACAGTGATTGTTCTGTCGGTGATTTACGGTCAGTCCTTTAATAATTGAACAGTGATTGTTCTGTAGGTAATTTACGGTCAGTCCTTTAATAATTGGACAGTGATTGTTCTGGAGGTGATTTACGGTCAGTCCTTTAATAATTGGACAGTGATTGTTCTGTAGGTGATTTACGGTCAGTCCTTTAATAATTGGACAGTGATTGTTCTGTCGGTGATTTACGGTCAGTCCTTTAATAATTGGACAGTGATTGTTCTGTAGGTGATTTACTGTCAGTCCTTTAATAATTGGACAGTGATTGTTCTGTAGCTGATTTACTGTCAGTCCTTTAATAATTGGACAGTGATTGTTCTGTAGGTGATTTACGGTCAGTCCTTTAATAATTGGACAGTGATTGTTCTGTAGGTGATTTACTGTCAGTCCTTTAATAATTGGACAGTGATTGTTCTGTAGGTGATTTACGGTCAGTCCTTTAATAATTGGACAGTGATTGTTCTGTAGGTGATTTACGGTCAGTCCTTTAATAATTGGACAGTGATTGTTCTGTCGGTGATTTACGGTCAGTCCTTTAATAATTGGACAGTGATTGTTCTGTATGTGATTTACGGTCAGTCCTTTAATAATTGGACAGTGATTGTTCTGTAGGTGATTTATGGTCAGTCCTTTAATAATTGGACAGTGATTGTTCTGTAGGTGATTTACGGTCAGTCCTTTAATAATTGGACAGTGATTGTTCTGTAGGTGATTTACGGTCAGTCCTTTAATAATTGGCCAGTGATTGTTCTGTAGGTGTTTTACGGTCAGTCCTTTAATAATTGGACAGTGATTGTTCTGTAGGTGATTTACGGTCAGTCCTTTAATAATTGGACAGTGATTGTTCTGTAGGTGATTTACTGTCAGTCCTTTAATGATTGGACAGTGATTGTTCTGTAGGTGATTTACGGTCAGTCCTTTAATAATTGGACAGTGATTGTTCTGTAGGTGATTTACGGTCAGTCCTTTAATAATTGGACAGTGCTTGTTCTGTAGGTGATTTACTGTCAGTCCTTTAATGATTGGACAGTGATTGTTCTGTAGGTGATTTAAGGTCAGTCCTTTAATAATTGGACAGTGATTGTTCTGTAGGTGATTTACGGTCAGTCCTTTAATAATTGGACAGTGATTGTTCTGTAGGTGATTTACGGTCATTCCTTTAATAATAGGACAGTGATTGTTCTGTAGGTGATTTATGGTCACTCCTTTAATAATTGGACAGTGATTGTTCTGTAGGTGATTTATGGTCAATCCTTTAATAATTGGACAGTGATTGTTCTGTCGGTGATTTACGGTCAGTCCTTTAATAATTGGACTGTGATTGTTCTGTAGGTGATTTACGGTCAGTCCTTTAATAATTGGATAGTGATTGTTCTGTAGGTGATTTACGGTCAGTCCTTTAATAATTGGACAGTGATTGTTCTGTAGGTGATTTACGGTCAGTCCTTTAATAATTGGACAGTGATTGTTCTGTAGGTGATTTACGGTCAGTCCTTTAATAATTGGACAGCGATTGTTCTGTAGGTGATTTACGGTCAGTCCTTTAATAATTGGACAGTGATTGTTCTGTAGGTGATTTACGGTCAGTCCTTTAATGATTGGACAGTGATTGTTCTGTAGGTGATTTACGGTCAGTCCTTTAATAATTGGACAGTGATTGTTCTGTAGGTGATTTACGGTCAGTCCTTTAATAATTGTACAGTGATTGTTCTGTAGGTGATTTACTGTCAGTCCTTTAATGATTGGACAGTGATTGTTCTGTAGGTGATTTACGGTCAGTCCTTTAATAATTGGACAGTGATTGTTCTGTAGGTGATTTACGGTCAGTCCTTTAATGATTGGACAGTGATTGTTCTGTAGGTGATTTACGGTCAGTCCTTTAATAATTGGACAGTGATTGTTCTGTAGGTGATTTACGGTCTGTCCTTTTATAATTGTACAGTGATTGTTCTGTAGGTGATTTACTGTCAGTCCTTTAATGATTGGACAGTGATTGTTCTGTAGGTGATTTACGGTCAGTCCTTTAATAATTGGACAGTGATTGTTCTGTAGGTGATTTACGGTCAATACTTTAATAATTGGACAGTGATTGTTCTGTAGGTGAATTACGGTCAGTCCTTTAATAATTGACAGTGATTGTTCTGTAGGTGATTTACGGTCAGTCCTTTAATAATTGGACAGTGATTGTTCTGTAGGTGATTTACTGTCAGTCCTTTAATAATAGGATAGTGATTGTTCTGCAGGTGATTTATGGTCACTCCTTTAATAATTGGACAGTGATTGTTCTGTAGGTCATTTACGGTCAGTCCTTTAATAATTCTCCAGTGATTGTTCGGGAGGTGATTTACGGTCAGTCCTTTAATAATTGGACAGTGATTGTTCTGTAGGTGATTTACGGTCAGTCCTTTAATAATTGGACAGTGATTGTTCTGTAGGTGATTTACGGTCAGTCCTTTAATAATTGGACAGTGATTGTTCTGTCGGTGATTTACGGTCAGTCCTTTAATAATTGAACAGTGATTGTTCTGTAGGTAATTTACGGTCAGTCCTTTAATAATTGGACAGTGATTGTTCTGGAGGTGATTTACGGTCAGTCCTTTAATAATTGGACAGTGATTGTTCTGTAGGTGATTTACGGTCAGTCCTTTAATAATTGGACAGTGATTGTTCTGTCGGTGATTTACGGTCAGTCCTTTAATAATTGGACAGTGATTGTTCTGTAGGTGATTTACTGTCAGTCCTTTAATAATTGGACAGTGATTGTTCTGTAGCTGATTTACTGTCAGTCCTTTAATAATTGGACAGTGATTGTTCTGTAGGTGATTTACGGTCAGTCCTTTAATAATTGGACAGTGATTGTTCTGTCGGTGATTTACTGTCAGTCCTTTAATAATTGGACAGTGATTGTTCTGTAGGTGATTTACGGTCAGTCCTTTAATAATTGGACAGTGATTGTTCTGTAGGTGATTTACGGTCAGTCCTTTAATAATTGGCCAGTGATTGTTCTGTAGGTGATTTACGGTCAGTCCTTTAATAATTGGACAGTGATTGTTCTGTAGGTGATTTACGGTCAGTCCTTTAATAATTGGACAGTGATTGTTCTGTAGGTGATTTACTGTCAGTCCTTTAATGATTGGACAGTGATTGTTCTGTAGGTGATTTACGGTCAGTCCTTTAATAATTGGACAGTGATTGTTCTGTAGGTGATTTACGGTCAGTCCTTTAATAATTGGACAGTGCTTGTTCTGTAGGTGATTTACTGTCAGTCCTTTAATGATTGGACAGTGATTGTTCTGTAGGTGATTTAAGGTCAGTCCTTTAATAATTGGACAGTGATTGTTCTGTAGGTGATTTACGGTCAGTCCTTTAATAATTGGACAGTGATTGTTCTGTAGGTGATTTACGGTCATTCCTTTAATAATAGGACAGTGATTGTTCTGTAGGTGATTTATGGTCACTCCTTTAATAATTGGACAGTGATTGTTCTGTAGGTGATTTATGGTCAATCCTTTAATAATTGGACAGTGATTGTTCTGTCGGTGATTTACGGTCAGTCCTTTAATAATTGGATAGTGATTGTTCTGTAGGTAATTTACGGTCAGTCCTTTAATAATTGGACAGTGATTGTTCTGTAGGTGATTTACGGTCAGTCCTTTAATAATTGGACAGTGATTGTTCTGTAGGTGATTTACTGTCAGGCCTTTAATAATTGGACAGTGATTGTTCTGTCGGTGATTTACGGTCAGTCCTTTAATAATTGGACAGTGATTGTTCTGTAGGTGATTTACGGTCAGTCCTTTAATAATTGGACAGTGATTGTTCTGTAGGTGATTTACGGTAAGTCCTTTAATAATTGGACAGTGTTCTTCTGTAGGTGATTTGCGGTCAGTCCTTTAATCATTGTACAATGATTGTTCTGTCGGTGATTTCCGCTCAGTCCTTTAATAATTGGACAGTGATTGTTCTGTAGGTGATTTACGGTCAGTCCTTTAATAATTGGACAATGATTGTTCTGTAGGTGATTTACGGTCAGTCCTTTAATAATTGGATAGTGATTGTTCTGTAGGTGATTTACGGTCATTCCTTTAATAATTGGATATTGATTGTTCTGTAGGTGATTTACGGTCAGTCCTTTAATAATTGGACAGTGATTGTTCTGTTGGTGATTCACGGTCAGTCCTTTAATAATTGGACAGTGATTGTTCTGCAGGTGATTTACAGTCAGTCCTTTAATAATTGGACAGTGATTGTTCTGTAGGTGATTGACGGTCAGTCCTTTAATAATTGGACAGTGATTGTTCTGTAGGTGATTTACGGTCAGTCCTTTAATAATTGGACAGTGAATGTTCTGTAGGTGATTGACAGTCAGTCCTTTAATAATTGGATAGTGATTGTTCTGTAGGTGATTTACTGTCAGTCCTTTAATAATTGGACAGTGATTGTTCTGTAGGTGATTTACTGTCAGTCCTTTAATAATTGGACAGTGATTGTTCTGTAGGTGATTTACGGTCAGTCCTTTAATAATTGGATAGTGATTGTTCTGTCGGTGATTTACTGTCAGTCCTTTAATAATTGGACAGTGATTGTTCTGTAGGTGATTTACGGTCAGTCCTTTAATAATTGGACAGTGATTGTTCTGTAGGTGATTTACGGTCAGACCTTTAATAATTGGACAGTGATTGTTCTGTCGGTGATTTCCCGTCAGTCCTTTAATAATTGGACAGTGATTGTTCTGTAGGTGATTTACGGTCAGTCCTTTATTAATTGGACAGTGATTGTTCTGTAGGTGATTTATGGTCAGTCCTTTAATAATTGGACAGTGATTGTTCTGTAGGTGATTTACGGTCAGTCCTTTAATAATTGGACAGTGATTGTTCTGTAGGTGATTTACGGTCAGTCCTTTAATAATTGGACAGTGATTGTTCTGTAGGTGATTTACGGTCAGTCCTTTAATAATTGGACAGTGATTGTTCTGTAGGTGATTTACAGTCAGTCCTTTAATAATTGGACAGTGATTGTTCTGTAGGTGATTTACTGTCAGTCCTTTAATGATTGGACAGTGATTGTTCTGTAGGTGATTTACGGTCAGTCCTTTAATAATTGGACAGTGATTGTTCTGTAGGTGATTTACGTTCAGTCCTTTAATAATTGGACAGTGATTGTTCTGTAGGTGATTTACTGTCAGTCCTTTAATGATTGGACAGTGATTGTTCTGCAGGTGATTTACGGTCAGTCCTTTAATAATTGGACAGTGATTGTTCTGTAGGTGATTTACGGTCAGTCCTTTAATAATTGGACAGTGATTGTTCTGCAGGTGAATTATGGTCACTCCTTTAATAATTGGACAGTGATTGTTCTGTAGGTGATTTACGGTAAGTCCTTTAATAATTAGACAGTGATTGTTCTGTAGGTGATTTACGGTCAGTCCTTTAATAATTGGACAGTGATAGTTCTGTAGGTGATTTACGTTCAGTCCTTTAATAATTGACAGTGATTGTTCTGTAGGTGATTTACGGTCAGTCCTTTAATAATTGGACAGTGATTGTTCTGTAGGTGATTTACGGTCAGTCCTTTAATAACAGGATAGTGATTGTTCTGTAGGTGATTTATGGTCACTCCTTTAATAATTGGACAGTGATTGTTCTGTAGGTGATTTACGGTCAGTCCTTTAATAATTGGACAGTGATTGTTCTGTAGGTGATTTACGGTCAGTCCTTTAATAATTGGACAGTGATTGTTCTGTAGGTGATTTACGGTCAGTCCTTTAATAATTGGACAGTGATTGTTCTGTAGGTGATTTACGGTCAGTCCTTTAATAATTGGACAGTGATTGTTCTGTAGGTAATTTACGGTCAGTCCTTTAATAATTGGACAGTGATTGTTCTGGAGGTGATTTACGGTCAGTCCTTTAATAATTGGACAGTGATTGTTCTGTCGGTGATTTACGGTCAGTCCTTTAATAATTGGACAGTGATTGTTCTGTAGGTGATTTACGGTCAGTCCTTTAATAATTGGACAGTGATTGTTCTGTAGGTGATTTACGGTAAGTCCTTTAATAATTGGACAGTGTTCTTCTGTAGGTGATTTACGGTCAGTCCTTTAATAATTAGACAGTGATTGTTCTGTAGTTGATTTACGGTCAGTCCTTTAATAATTGGACAGTGACTGTTCTGTAGGTGATTTACGGTCAGTCCTTTAATAATAGCACAGTGATTGGTGTAGGTGATTTACGGTCAGTCCTTTAATAATTGGACAGTGATTGTTCTGTAGGTGATTTACGGTCAGTCCTTTAATAATTGGACAGTGATTGTTCTGTAGGTGATTTATGGTCAGTCCTTTAATAATTGGACAGTAATTGTTCTGTAGGTGTTTTACGGTCAGTCCTTAAATAATTGGATAGTGATTGTTCTGCAGGTGATTTCCGGTCAGTACTTTAATAATTGGACAGTGATTGTTCTGTAAGTGATTTACGGTCAGTCCTTTAATAATTGGACAGTGATTGTTCTGTAGGTGATTTACGGTCAGTCCTTTAATAATTGGACAGTGATTGTTCTGTAGGTGATTTACGGTAAGTCCTTTAATAATTGGACAGTGTTGTTCTGTAGGTGATTTACGGTCAGTCCTTTAATAATTGGACAGTGATTGTTCTGTAGGTGATTTACGGTCAGTCCTTTAATAATTGGATAGTGATTGTTCTGTAGGTGATTTACGGTCAGTCCTTTAATAATTGGACAGTGATTGTTCTGTAGGTGATTTAGTGTCAGTCCTTTAATAATTGGATAGTGATTGTTCTGTAGGTGATTTACGGTCAGTCCTTTAATAATTGGACAGTGATTGTTCTGTAGGTGATTTACGGTCAGTACTTTAATAATTGGACAGTGATTGTTCTGTAGGTGATTTACGGTCAGTCCTTTAATAATTGGACAGTGATTGTTCTGTAGGTGATTTATGGTCAGTCCTTTAATTATTGGATAGTGATTGTTCTGTAGGTGATTTACGGTCAGTCCTTTAATAATTGGACAGTGATTGTTCTGTCGGAGATTTACGGTCAGTCCTTTAATAATAGGACAGTGATTGTTCTGTCGGTGATTTACGGTCAGTCCTTTAATAATAGGACAGTGATTGTTCTGTAGGTGATTTACGGTCAGTCCTTTAATAATTGACAGTGATTGTTCTGTAGGTGATTTACGGTCAGTCCTTTAATAATTGGAAAGTGATTGTTCTGTCGGTGATTTATGGTCAGTCCTTTAATAATTGGACAGTGATTGTTCTGTAGGTGATTTACAGTCAGTCCTTTAATAATTGGAAAGTGTTTGTTCTGTAGGTGATTTATGGTCAGTCCTTTAATAATTGGACAGTGATTGTTCTGTAGGTGATTTACGGTCAGTCCTTTAATAATTGGAAAGTGATTGTTCTGTAGGTGATTTATGGTCAGTCCTTTAATAATTGGATAGTGATTGTTCTGCAGGTGATTTACAGTCAGTCCTTTAATAATTGGAAAGTGTTTGTTCTGTAGGTGATTTATGGTCAGTCCTTTAATAATTGGACAGTGATTGTTCTGTAGGTGATTTACGGTCAGTACTTTAATAATTGGACAGTGATTGTTCTGTAGGTGATTACGGTCAGTCCTTTAATAATTGGACAGTGATTGTTCTGTAGGTGATTTACGGTCAGTCCTTTAATAATTGGACAGTGATTGTTCTGTAGGTGATTTACGGTCAGTCCTTTAATAATTGGACAGTGATTGTTCTGTCGGTGATTTACGGTCAGTCCTTTAATAATTGGACAGTGATTGTTCTGTAGGTGATTTACGGTCAGTCCTTTAATAATTGGACAATGATTGTTCTGTAGGTGATTTACGGTCAGTCCTTTAATAATTGGATAGTGATTGTTCTGTAGGTGATTTACGGTCAGTCCTTTAATAATTGGATAGTGATTGTTCTGTAGGTGATTTACGGTCAGTCCTTTAATAATTGGACAGTGATTGTTCTGTCGGTGATTCACGGTCAGTCCTTTAATAATTGGATAGTGATTGTTCTGTAGGTGATTTACGGTCAGTCCTTTAATAATTAGACAGTGATTGTTCTGTAGGTGATTGACTGTCAGTCCTTTAATAATTGGACAGTGATTGTTCTGTAGGTGATTTACTGTCAGTCCTTTAATGATTGGACAGTGATTGTTCTGTAGGTGATTTACGGTCAGTCCTTTAATAATTGGACAGTGATTGTTCTGTAGGTGATTTACGTTCAGTCCTTTAATAATTGGACAGTGATTGTTCTGTAGGTGATTTACTGTCAGTCCTTTAATGATTGGACAGTGATTGTTCTGCAGGTGATTTACGGTCAGTCCTTTAATAATTGGACAGTGATTGTTCTGTAGGTGATTTACGGTCAGTCCTTTAATAATTGGACAGTGATTGTTCTGCAGGTGAATTATGGTCACTCCTTTAATAATTGGACAGTGATTGTTCTGTAGGTGATTTACGGTAAGTCCTTTAATAATTAGACAATGATTGTTCTGTAGGTGATTTACGGTCAGTCCTTTAATAATTGGACAGTGATAGTTCTGTAGGTGATTTACGTTCAGTCCTTTAATAATTGACAGTGATTGTTCTGTAGGTGATTTACGGTCAGTCCTTTAATAATTGGACAGTGATTGTTCTGTAGGTGATTTACGGTCAGTCCTTTAATAACAGGATAGTGATTGTTCTGTAGGTGATTTATGGTCACTCCTTTAATAATTGGACAGTGATTGTTCTGTAGGTGATTTACGGTCAGTCCTTTAATAATTGGACAGTGATTGTTCTGTAGGTGATTTACGGTCAGTCCTTTAATAATTGGACAGTGATTGTTCTGTAGGTGATTTACGGTCAGTCCTTTAGTAATTGGACAGTGATTGTTCTGTAGGTGATTTACGGTCAGTCCTTTAATAATTGGACAGTGATTGTTCTGTAGGTAATTTACGGTCAGTCCTTTAATAATTGGACAGTGATTGTTCTGGAGGTGATTTACGGTCAGTCCTTTAATAATTGGACAGTGATTGTTCTGTCGGTGATTTACGGTCAGTCCTTTAATAATTGGACAGTGATTGTTCTGTAAGTGATTTACGGTCAGTCCTTTAATAATTGGACAGTGATTGTTCTGTAGGTGTTTTACGGTCAGTCCTTAAATAATTGGATAGTGATTGTTCTGCAGGTGATTTCCGGTCAGTACTTTAATAATTGGACAGTGATTGTTCTGTAAGTGATTTACGGTCAGTCCTTTAATAATTGGACAGTGATTGTTCTGTAGGTGATTTACGGTCAGTCCTTTAATAATTGGACAGTGATTGTTCTGTAGGTGATTTACGGTAAGTCCTTTAATAATTGGACAGTGTTGTTCTGTAGGTGATTTACGGTCAGTCCTTTAATAATTGGACAGTGATTGTTCTGTAGGTGATTTACGGTCAGTCCTTTAATAATTGGATAGTGATTGTTCTGTAGGTGATTTACGGTCAGTCCTTTAATAATTGGACAGTGATTGTTCTGTAGGTGATTTAGTGTCAGTCCTTTAATAATTGGATAGTGATTGTTCTGTAGGTGATTTACGGTCAGTCCTTTAATAATTGGACAGTGATTGTTCTGTAGGTGATTTACGGTCAGTACTTTAATAATTGGACAGTGATTGTTCTGTAGGTGATTTACGGTCAGTCCTTTAATAATTGGACAGTGATTGTTCTGTAGGTGATTTATGGTCAGTCCTTTAATTATTGGATAGTGATTGTTCTGTAGGTGATTTACGGTCAGTCCTTTAATAATTGGACAGTGATTGTTCTGTCGGAGATTTACGGTCAGTCCTTTAATAATAGGACAGTGATTGTTCTGTCGGTGATTTACGGTCAGTCCTTTAATAATAGGACAGTGATTGTTCTGTAGGTGATTTACGGTCAGTCCTTTAATAATTGACAGTGATTGTTCTGTAGGTGATTTACGGTCAGTCCTTTAATAATTGGAAAGTGATTGTTCTGTCGGTGATTTATGGTCAGTCCTTTAATAATTGGACAGTGATTGTTCTGTAGGTGATTTACAGTCAGTCCTTTAATAATTGGAAAGTGTTTGTTCTGTAGGTGATTTATGGTCAGTCCTTTAATAATTGGACAGTGATTGTTCTGTAGGTGATTTACGGTCAGTCCTTTAATAATTGGAAAGTGATTGTTCTGTAGGTGATTTATGGTCAGTCCTTTAATAATTGGATAGTGATTGTTCTGCAGGTGATTTACAGTCAGTCCTTTAATAATTGGAAAGTGTTTGTTCTGTAGGTGATTTATGGTCAGTCCTTTAATAATTGGACAGTGATTGTTCTGTAGGTGATTTACGGTCAGTACTTTAATAATTGGACAGTGATTGTTCTGTAGGTGATTACGGTCAGTCCTTTAATAATTGGACAGTGATTGTTCTGTAGGTGATTTACGGTCAGTCCTTTAATAATTGGACAGTGATTGTTCTGTAGGTGATTTACGGTCAGTCCTTTAATAATTGGACAGTGATTGTTCTGTCGGTGATTTACGGTCAGTCCTTTAATAATTGGACAGTGATTGTTCTGTAGGTGATTTACGGTCAGTCCTTTAATAATTGGACAATGATTGTTCTGTAGGTGATTTACGGTCAGTCCTTTAATAATTGGATAGTGATTGTTCTGTAGGTGATTTACGGTCAGTCCTTTAATAATTGGATAGTGATTGTTCTGTAGGTGATTTACGGTCAGTCCTTTAATAATTGGACAGTGATTGTTCTGTCGGTGATTCACGGTCAGTCCTTTAATAATTGGATAGTGATTGTTCTGTAGGTGATTTACGGTCAGTCCTTTAATAATTAGACAGTGATTGTTCTGTAGGTGATTGACTGTCAGTCCTTTAATAATTGGACAGTGATTGTTCTGTAGGTGATTTACTGTCAGTCCTTTAATGATTGGACAGTGATTGTTCTGTAGGTGATTTACGGTCAGTCCTTTAATAATTGGACAGTGATTGTTCTGTAGGTGATTTACGTTCAGTCCTTTAATAATTGGACAGTGATTGTTCTGTAGGTGATTTACTGTCAGTCCTTTAATGATTGGACAGTGATTGTTCTGCAGGTGATTTACGGTCAGTCCTTTAATAATTGGACAGTGATTGTTCTGTAGGTGATTTACGGTCAGTCCTTTAATAATTGGACAGTGATTGTTCTGCAGGTGAATTATGGTCACTCCTTTAATAATTGGACAGTGATTGTTCTGTAGGTGATTTACGGTAAGTCCTTTAATAATTAGACAGTGATTGTTCTGTAGGTGATTTACGGTCAGTCCTTTAATAATTGGACAGTGATAGTTCTGTAGGTGATTTACGTTCAGTCCTTTAATAATTGACAGTGATTGTTCTGTAGGTGATTTACGGTCAGTCCTTTAATAATTGGACAGTGATTGTTCTGTAGGTGATTTACGGTCAGTCCTTTAATAACAGGATAGTGATTGTTCTGTAGGTGATTTATGGTCACTCCTTTAATAATTGGACAGTGATTGTTCTGTAGGTGATTTACGGTCAGTCCTTTAATAATTGGACAGTGATTGTTCTGTAGGTGATTTACGGTCAGTCCTTTAATAATTGGACAGTGATTGTTCTGTAGGTGATTTACGGTCAGTCCTTTAATAATTGGACAGTGATTGTTCTGTAGGTGATTTACGGTCAGTCCTTTAATAATTGGACAGTGATTGTTCTGTAGGTAATTTACGGTCAGTCCTTTAATAATTGGACAGTGATTGTTCTGGAGGTGATTTACGGTCAGTCCTTTAATAATTGGACAGTGATTGTTCTGTCGGTGATTTACGGTCAGTCCTTTAATAATTGGACAGTGATTGTTCTGTAGGTGATTTACGGTCAGTCCTTTAATAATTGGACAGTGATTGTTCTGTAGGTGATTTACGGTAAGTCCTTTAATAATTGGACAGTGTTCTTCTGTAGGTGATTTACGGTCAGTCCTTTAATAATTAGACAGTGATTGTTCTGTAGTTGATTTACGGTCAGTCCTTTAATAATTGGACAGTGACTGTTCTGTAGGTGATTTACGGTCAGTCCTTTAATAATAGCACAGTGATTGGTGTAGGTGATTTACGGTCAGTCCTTTAATAATTGGACAGTGATTGTTCTGTAGGTGATTTACGGTCAGTCCTTTAATAATTGGACAGTGATTGTTCTGTAGGTGATTTATGGTCAGTCCTTTAATAATTGGACAGTAATTGTTCTGTAGGTGTTTTACGGTCAGTCCTTAAATAATTGGATAGTGATTGTTCTGCAGGTGATTTCCGGTCAGTACTTTAATAATTGGACAGTGATTGTTCTGTAAGTGATTTACGGTCAGTCCTTTAATAATTGGACAGTGATTGTTCTGTAGGTGATTTACGGTCAGTCCTTTAATAATTGGACAGTGATTGTTCTGTAGGTGATTTACGGTAAGTCCTTTAATAATTGGACAGTGTTGTTCTGTAGGTGATTTACGGTCAGTCCTTTAATAATTGGACAGTGATTGTTCTGTAGGTGATTTACGGTCAGTCCTTTAATAATTGGATAATGATTGTTCTGTAGGTGATTTACGGTCAGTCCTTTAATAATTGGACAGTGATTGTTCTGTAGGTGATTTAGTGTCAGTCCTTTAATAATTGGATAGTGATTGTTCTGTAGGTGATTTACGGTCAGTCCTTTAATAATTGGACAGTGATTGTTCTGTAGGTGATTTACGGTCAGTACTTTAATAATTGGACAGTGATTGTTCTGTAGGTGATTTACGGTCAGTCCTTTAATAATTGGACAGTGATTGTTCTGTAGGTGATTTATGGTCAGTCCTTTAATTATTGGATAGTGATTGTTCTGTAGGTGATTTACGGTCAGTCCTTTAATAATTGGACAGTGATTGTTCTGTCGGAGATTTACGGTCAGTCCTTTAATAATAGGACAGTGATTGTTCTGTCGGTGATTTACGGTCAGTCCTTTAATAATAGGACAGTGATTGTTCTGTAGGTGATTTACGGTCAGTCCTTTAATAATTGACAGTGATTGTTCTGTAGGTGATTTACGGTCAGTCCTTTAATAATTGGAAAGTGATTGTTCTGTCGGTGATTTATGGTCAGTCCTTTAATAATTGGACAGTGATTGTTCTGTAGGTGATTTACAGTCAGTCCTTTAATAATTGGAAAGTGTTTGTTCTGTAGGTGATTTATGGTCAGTCCTTTAATAATTGGACAGTGATTGTTCTGTAGGTGATTTACGGTCAGTCCTTTAATAATTGGAAAGTGATTGTTCTGTAGGTGATTTATGGTCAGTCCTTTAATAATTGGATAGTGATTGTTCTGCAGGTGATTTACAGTCAGTCCTTTAATAATTGGAAAGTGTTTGTTCTGTAGGTGATTTATGGTCAGTCCTTTAATAATTGGACAGTGATTGTTCTGTAGGTGATTTACGGTCAGTACTTTAATAATTGGACAGTGATTGTTCTGTAGGTGATTTACGGTCAGTCCTTTAATAATTGGACAGTGATTGTTCTGTAGGTGATTTACGGTCAGTCCTTTAATAATTGGACAGTGATTGTTCTGTAGGTGATTTACGGTCAGTCCTTTAATAATTGGACAGTGATTGTTCTGTCGGTGATTTACGGTCAGTCCTTTAATAATTGGACAGTGATTGTTCTGTAGGTGATTTACGGTCAGTCCTTTAATAATTGGACAATGATTGTTCTGTAGGTGATTTACGGTCAGTCCTTTAATAATTGGATAGTGATTGTTCTGTAGGTGATTTACGGTCAGTCCTTTAATAATTGGATAGTGATTGTTCTGTAGGTGATTTACGGTCAGTCCTTTAATAATTGGACAGTGATTGTTCTGTCGGTGATTCACGGTCAGTCCTTTAATAATTGGATAGTGATTGTTCTGTAGGTGATTTACGGTCAGTCCTTTAATAATTAGACAGTGATTGTTCTGTAGGTGATTGACTGTCAGTCCTTTAATAATTGGACAGTGATTGTTCTGTAGGTGATTTACTGTCAGTCCTTTAATAATTGGACAGTGATTGTTCTGTAGGTGATTTACTGTCAGTCCTTTAATAATTGGACAGTGATTGTTCTGTAGGTGATTTACGGTCAGTCCTTTAATAATTGGACAGTGATTGTTCTGTCGGTGATTTACGGTCAGCCCTTTAATAATTGGACAGTGATTGTTCTGTAGGTGATTTACGGTCAGTTCTTTAATAATTGGATAGTGATTGTTCTGTCGGTGATTTACTGTCAGTCCTTTAATAATTGGACAGTGATTGTTCTGTAGGTGATTTACGGTCAGTCCTTTAATAATTGGACAGTGATTGTTCTGTAGGTGATTTATGGTCAGTCCTTTAATAATTGGACAGTGATTGTTCTGTCGGTGATTTACGGTCAGTTCTTTAATAATTGGACAGTGATTGTTCTGTAGGTGATTTATGGTCAGTCCTTTAATAATTGGACAGTGATTGTTCTGTAGGTGATTTACGGTCAGTACTTTAATAATTGGACAGTGATTGTTCTGTAGGTGATTTACGGTCAGTCCTTTAATAATTGGACAGTGATTGTTCTGTAGGTGATTTACGGTCAGTCCTTTAATAATTGGACAGTGATTGTTCTGTAGGTGATTTACGGTCAGTCCTTTAATAATTGGACAGTGATTGTTCTGTCGGTGATTTACGGTCAGTCCTTTAATAATTGGACAGTGATTGTTCTGTAGGTGATTTACGGTCAGTCCTTTAATAATTGGACAATGATTGTTCTGTAGGTGATTTACGGTCAGTCCTTTAATAATTGGATAGTGATTGTTCTGTAGGTGATTTACGGTCAGTCCTTTAATAATTGGATAGTGATTGTTCTGTAGGTGATTTACGGTCAGTCCTTTAATAATTGGACAGTGATTGTTCTGTCGGTGATTCACGGTCAGTCCTTTAATAATTGGATAGTGATTGTTCTGTAGGTGATTTACAGTCAGTCCATTAATAATTAGACAGTGATTGTTCTGTAGGTGATTGACTGTCAGTCCTTTAATAATTGGACAGTGATTGTTCTGTAGGTGATTTACTGTCAGTCCTTTAATGATTGGACAGTGATTGTTCTGTAGGTGATTTACGGTCAGTCCTTTAATAATTGGACAGTGATTGTTCTGTAGGTGATTTACGTTCAGTCCTTTAATAATTGGACAGTGATTGTTCTGTAGGTGATTTACTGTCAGTCCTTTAATGATTGGACAGTGATTGTTCTGCAGGTGATTTACGGTCAGTCCTTTAATAATTGGACAGTGATTGTTCTGTAGGTGATTTACGGTCAGTCCTTTAATAATTGGACAGTGATTGTTCTGCAGGTGAATTATGGTCACCCCTTAAATAATTGGACAGTGATTGTTCTGTAGGTGATTTACGGTAAGTCCTTTAATAATTAGACAGTGATTGTTCTGTAGGTGATTTACGGTCAGTCCTTTAATAATTGGACAGTGATAGTTCTGTAGGTGATTTACGTTCAGTCCTTTAATAATTGACAGTGATTGTTCTGTAGGTGATTTACAGTCAGTCCTTTAATAATTGGACAGTGATTGTTCTGTAGGTGATTTACGGTCAGTCCTTTAATAACAGGATAGTGATTGTTCTGTAGGTGATTTATGTTCACTCCTTTAATAATTGGACAGTGATTGTTCTGTAGGTGATTTACGGTCAGTCCTTTAATAATTGGACAGTGATTGTTCTGTAGGTGATTTACGGTCAGTCCTTTAATAATTGGACAGTGATTGTTCTGTAGGTGATTTACGGTCAGTCCTGTAATAATTGGACAGTGATTGTTCTGTAGGTGATTTACGGTCAGTCCTTTAATAATAGGATAGTGATTGTTCTGTAGGTAATTTACGGTCAGTCCTTTAATAATTGGACAGTGATTGTTCTGGAGGTGATTTACGGTCAGTCCTTTAATAATTGGACAGTGATTGTTCTGTCGGTGATTTACGGTCAGTCCTTTAATAATTGGACAGTGATTGTTCTGTAGGTGATTTACGGTCAGTCCTTTAATAATTGGACAGTGATTGTTCTGTAGGTGATTTACGGTAAGTCCTTTAATAATTGGACAGTGTTCTTCTGTAGGTGATTTACGGTCAGTCCTTTAATAATTAGACAGTGATTGTTCTGCAGTTGATTTACGGTCAGTCCTTTAATAATTGGACAGTGACTGTTCTGTAGGTGATTTACGGTCAGTCCTTTAATAATAGCACAGTGATTGGTGTAGGTGATTTACGGTCAGTCCTTTAATAATTGGACAGTGATTGTTCTGTAGGTGATTTACGGTCAGTCCTTTAATAATTGGACAGTGATTGTTCTGTAGGTGATTTATGGTCAGTCCTTTAATAATTGGACAGTAATTGTTCTGTAGGTGTTTTACGGTCAGTCCTTAAATAATTGGATAGTGATTGTTCTGCAGGTGATTTCCGGTCAGTACTTTAATAATTGGACAGTGATTGTTCTGTAAGTGATTTACGGTCAGTCCTTTAATAATTGGACAGTGATTGTTCTGTAGGTGATTTACGGTCAGTCCTTTCATAATTGGACAGTGATTGTTCTGTAGGTGATTTACGGTAAGTCCTTTAATAATTGGACAGTGTTGTTCTGTAGGTGATTTACGGTCAGTCCTTTAATAATTGGACAGTGATTGTTCTGTAGGTGATTTACGGTCAGTCCTTTAATAATTGGATAGTGATTGTTCTGTAGGTGATTTACGGTCAGTCCTTTAATAATTGGACAGTGATTGTTCTGTAGGTGATTTAGTGTCAGTCCTTTAATAATTGGATAGTGATTGTTCTGTAGGTGATTTACGGTCAGTCCTTTAATAATTGGACAGTGATTGTTCTGTAGGTGATTTACGGTCAGTACATTAATAATTGGACAGTGATTGTTCTGTAGGTGATTTACGGTCAGTCCTTTAATAATTGGACAGTGATTGTTCTGTAGGTGATTTATGGTCAGTCCTTTAATTATTGGATAGTGATTGTTCTGTAGGTGATTTACGGTCAGTCCTTTAATAATTGGACAGTGATTGTTCTGTCGGAGATTTACGGTCAGTCCTTTAATAATAGGACAGTGATTGTTCTGTCGGTGATTTACGGTCAGTCCTTTAATAATAGGACAGTGATTGTTCTGTAGGTGATTTACGGTCAGTCCTTTAATAATTGACAGTGATTGTTCTGTAGGTGATTTACGGTCAGTCCTTTAATAATTGGAAAGTGATTGTTCTGTCGGTGATTTATGGTCAGTCCTTTAATAAATGGACAGTGATTGTTCTGTAGGTGATTTACAGTCAGTCCTTTAATAATTGGAAAGTGTTTGTTCTGTAGGTGATTTATGGTCAGTCCTTTAATAATTGGACAGTGATTGTTCTGTAGGTGATTTACGGTCAGTCCTTTAATAATTGGAAAGTGATTGTTCTGTAGGTGATTTATGGTCAGTCCTTTAATAATTGGATAGTGATTGTTCTGCAGGTGATTTTCAGTCAGTCCTTTAATAATTGGAAAGTGTTTGTTCTGTAGGTGATTTATGGTCAGTCCTTTAATAATTGGACAGTGATTGTTCTGTAGGTGATTTACGGTCAGTACTTTAATAATTGGACAGTGATTGTTCTGTAGGTGATTTACGGTCAGTCCTTTAATAATTGGACAGTGATTGTTCTGTAGGTGATTTACGGTCAGTCCTTTAATAATTGGACAGTGATTGTTCTGTAGGTGATTTACGGTCAGTCCTTTAATAATTGGACAGTGATTGTTCTGTCGGTGATTTACGGTCAGTCCTTTAATAATTGGACAGTGATTGTTCTGTAGGTGATTTACGGTCAGTCCTTTAATAATTGGACAATGATTGTTCTGTAGGTGATTTACGGTCAGTCCTTTAATAATTGGATAGTGATTGTTCTGTAGGTGATTTACGGTCATTCCTTTAATAATTGGATAGTGATTGTTCTGTAGGTGATTTACGGTCAGTCCTTTAATAATTGGACAGTGATTGTTCTGTCGGTGATTTACGGTCAGTCCTTTAATAATTGGACAGTGATTGTTCTGTAGGTGATTTAGTGTCAGTCCTTTAATAATTGGATAGTGATTGTTCTGTAGGTGATTTACGGTCAGTCCTTTAATAATTGGACAGTGATTGTTCTGTAGGTGATTTACGGTCAGTACTTTAATAATTGGACAGTGATTGTTCTGTAGGTGATTTACGGTCAGTCCTTTAATAATTGGACAGTGATTGTTCTGTAGGTGATTTATGGTCAGTCCTTTAATTATTGGATAGTGATTGTTCTGTAGGTGATTTACGGTCAGTCCTTTAATAATTGGACAGTGATTGTTCTGTCGGAGATTTACCGTCAGTCCTTTAATAATAGGACAGTGATTGTTCTGTCGGTGATTTACGGTCAGTCCTTTAATAATAGGACAGTGATTGTTCTGTAGGTGATTTACGGTCAGTCCTTTAATAATTGGACAATGATTGTTCTGTAGGTGATTTACGGTCAGTCCTTTAATAATTGGATAGTGATTGTTCTGTAGGTGATTTACGGTCAGTCCTTTAATAATTGGATAGTGATTGTTCTGTAGGTGATTTACGGTCAGTCCTTTAATAATTGGACAGTGATTGTTCTGTCGGTGATTTACGGTCAGTCCTTTAATAATTGGACAGTGATTGTTCTGTAGGTGATTTAGTGTCAGTCCTTTAATAATTGGATAGTGATTGTTCTGTAGGTGATTTACGGTCAGTCCTTTAATAATTGGACAGTGATTGTTCTGTAGGTGATTTACGGTCAGTACTTTAATAATTGGACAGTGATTGTTCTGTAGGTGATTTACGGTCAGTCCTTTAATAATTGGACAGTGATTGTTCTGTAGGTGATTTATGGTCAGTCCTTTAATTATTGGATAGTGATTGTTCTGTAGGTGATTTACGGTCAGTCCTTTAATAATTGGACAGTGATTGTTCTGTCGGAGATTTACCGTCAGTCCTTTAATAATAGGACAGTGATTGTTCTGTCGGTGATTTACGGTCAGTCCTTTAATAATAGGACAGTGATTGTTCTGTAGGTGATTTACGGTCAGTCCTTTAATAATTGGACAGTGATTGTTCTGTAGGTGATTTACGGTAAGTCCTTTAATAATTGGACAGTGTTCTTCTGTAGGTGATTTACGGTCAGTCCTTTAATAATTAGACAGTGATTGTTCTGTAGTTGATTTACGGTCAGTCCTTTAATAATTGGACAGTGACTGTTCTGTAGGTAATTTACGGTCAGTCCTTTAATAATAGCACAGTGATTGGTGTAGGTGATTTACGGTCAGTCCTTTAATAATTGGACAGTGATTGTTCTGTAGGTGATTTATGGTCAGTCCTTTAATAATTGGACAGTAATTGTTCTGTAGGTGTTTTACGGTCAGTCCTTAAATAATTGGATAGTGATTGTTCTGCAGGTGATTTCCGGTCAGTACTTTAATAATTGGACAGTGATTGTTCTGTAAGTGATTTACGGTCAGTCCTTTAATAATTGGACAGTGATTGTTCTGTAGGTGATTTACGGTCAGTCCTTTCATAATTGGACAGTGATTGTTCTGTAGGTGATTTACGGTAAGTCCTTTAATAATTGGACAGTGTTGTTCTGTAGGTGATTTACTGTCAGTCCTTTAATAATTGGACAGTGATTGTTCTGTAGGTGATTTACAGTCAGTCCTTTAATAATTGGATAGTGATTGTTCTGTAGGTGATTTACGGTCAGTCCTTTAATAATTGGACAGTGATTGTTCTGTAGGTGATTTAGTGTCAGTCCTTTAATAATTGGATAGTGATTGTTCTGTAGGTGATTTACGGTCAGTCCTTTAATAATTGGACAGTGATTGTTCTGTAGGTGATTTACGGTCAGTACTTTAATAATTGGACAGTGATTGTTCTGTAGGTGATTTACGGTCAGTCCTTTAATAATTGGACAGTGATTGTTCTGTAGGTGATTTATGGTCAGTCCTTTAATTATTGGATAGTGATTGTTCTGTAGGTGATTTACGGTCAGTCCTTTAATAATTGGACAGTGATTGTTCTGTCGGAGATTTACGGTCAGTCCTTTAATAATAGGACAGTGATTGTTCTGTCGGTGATTTACGGTCAGTCCTTTAATAATAGGACAGTGATTGTTCTGTAGGTGATTTACGGTCAGTCCTTTAATAATTGACAGTGATTGTTCTGTAGGTGATTTACGGTCAGTCCTTTAATAATTGGAAAGTGATTGTTCTGTCGGTGATTTATGGTCAGTCCTTTAATAAATGGACAGTGATTGTTCTGTAGGTGATTTACAGTCAGTCCTTTAATAATTGGAAAGTGTTTGTTCTGTAGGTGATTTATGGTCAGTCCTTTAATAATTGGACAGTGATTGTTCTGTAGGTGATTTACGGTCAGTCCTTTAATAATTGGAAAGTGATTGTTCTGTAGGTGATTTATGGTCAGTCCTTTAATAATTGGATAGTGATTGTTCTGCAGGTGATTTACAGTCAGTCCTTTAATAATTGGAAAGTGTTTGTTCTGTAGGTGATTTATGGTCAGTCCTTTAATAATTGGACAGTGATTGTTCTGTAGGTGATTTACGGTCAGTCCTTTAATAATTGGACAGTGATTGTTCTGTAGGTGATTTACGGTCAGTCCTTTAATAATTGGACAGTGATTGTTCTGTAGGTGATTTACGGTCAGTCCTTTAATAATTGGACAGTGATTGTTCTGTCGGTGATTTACGGTCAGTCCTTTAATAATTGGACAGTGATTGTTCTGTAGGTGATTTACGGTCAGTCCTTTAATAATTGGACAATGATTGTTCTGTAGGTGATTTACGGTCAGTCCTTTAATAATTGGATAGTGATTGTTCTGTAGGTGATTTACGGTCAGTCCTTTAATAATTGGATAGTGATTGTTCTGTAGGTGATTTACGGTCAGTCCTTTAATAATTGGACAGTGATTGTTCTGTCGGTGATTTACGGTCAGTCCTTTAATAATTGGACAGTGATTGTTCTGTAGGTGATTTAGTGTCAGTCCTTTAATAATTGGATAGTGATTGTTCTGTAGGTGATTTACGGTCAGTCCTTTAATAATTGGACAGTGATTGTTCTGTAGGTGATTTACGGTCAGTACTTTAATAATTGGACAGTGATTGTTCTGTAGGTGATTTACGGTCAGTCCTTTAATAATTGGACAGTGATTGTTCTGTAGGTGATTTATGGTCAGTCCTTTAATTATTGGATAGTGATTGTTCTGTAGGTGATTTACGGTTAGTCCTTTAATAATTGGACAGTGATTGTTCTGTCGGAGATTTACCGTCAGTCCTTTAATAATAGGACAGTGATTGTTCTGTCGGTGATTTACGGTCAGTCCTTTAATAATAGGACAGTGATTGTTCTGTAGGTGATTTACTGTCAGTCCTTTAATAATTGACAGTGATTGTTCTGTAGGTGATTTACGGTCAGTCCTTTAATAATTGGAAAGTGATTGTTCTGTCGGTGATTTATGGTCAGTCCTTTAATAATTGGACAGTGATTGTTCTGTAGGTGATTTACAGTCAGTCCTTTAATAATTGGAAAGTGTTTGTTCTGTAGGTGATTTATGGTCAGTCCTTTAATAATTGGACAGTGATTGTTCTGTAGGTGATTTACGGTCAGTCCTTTAATAATTGGAAAGTGATTGTTCTGTAGGTGATTTATGGTCAGTCCTTTAATAATTGGATAGTGATTGTTCTGCAGGTGATTTACAGTCAGTCCTTTAATAATTGGAAAGTGTTTGTTCTGTAGGTGATTTATGGTCAGTCCTTTAATAATTGGACAGTGATTGTTCTGTAGGTGATTTACGGTCAGTACTTTAATAATTGGACAGTGATTGTTCTGTAGGTGATTTACGGTCAGTCCTTTAATAATTGGACAGTGATTGTTCTGTAGGTGATTTACGGTCAGTCCTTTAATAATTGGACAGTGATTGTTCTGTAGGTGATTTACGGTCAGTCCTTTAATAATTGGACAGTGATTGTTCTGTCGGTGATTTACGGTCAGTCCTTTAATAATTGGACAGTGATTGTTCTGTAGGTGATTTACGGTCAGTCCTTTAATAATTGGACAATGATTGTTCTGTAGGTGATTTACGGTCAGTCCTTTAATAATTGGATAGTGATTGTTCTGTAGGTGATTTACGGTCAGTCCTTTAATAATTGGATAGTGATTGTTCTGTAGGTGATTTACGGTCAGTCCTTTAATAATTGGACAGTGATTGTTCTGTCGGTGATTCACGGTCAGTCCTTTAATAATTGGATAGTGATTGTTCTGTAGGTGATTTACGGTCAGTCCTTTAATAATTAGACAGTGATTGTTCTGTAGGTGATTGACTGTCAGTCCTTTAATAATTGGACAGTGATTGTTCTGTAGGTGATTTACTGTCAGTCCTTTAATAATTGGACAGTGATTGTTCTGTAGGTGATTTACTGTCAGTCCTTTAATAATTGGACAGTGATTGTTCTGTAGGTGATTTACGGTCAGTCCTTTAATAATTGGACAGTGATTGTTCTGTCGGTGATTTACGGTCAGTCCTTTAATAATTGGACAGTGATTGTTCTGTAGGTGATTTACGGTCAGTTCTTTAATAATTGGATAGTGATTGTTCTGTCGGTGATTTACTGTCAGTCCTTTAATAATTGGACAGTGATTGTTCTGTAGGTGATTTACGGTCAGTCCTTTAATAATTGGACAGTGATTGTTCTGTAGGTGATTTATGGTCAGTCCTTTAATAATTGGACAGTGATTGTTCTGTCGGTGATTTACGGTCAGTTCTTTAATAATTGGACAGTGATTGTTCTGTAGGTGATTTACGGTCAGTCCTTTAATAATTGGACAGTGATTGTTCTGTAGGTGATTTATGGTCAGTCCTTTAATAATTGGACAGTGATTGTTCTGTAGGTGATTTACGGTCAGTCCTTTAATAATTGGATAGTGATTGTTCTGGAGGTCATTTACGGTCAGTCCTTTAATAATTGGACTGTGATTGTTCTGTAGGTGATTTACGGTCAGTCCTTTAATAATTGGACAGTGAATGTTCTGTAGGTGATTTACGGTCAGTCCTTTAATAATTGGACAGTGATTGTTCTGTAGGTGATTTACTGTCAGTCCTTTAATGATTGGACAGTGATTGTTCTGTAGGTGATTTACGGTCAGTCCTTTAATAATTGGACAATGATTGTTCTGTAGGTGATTTACGGTCAGTCCTTTAATAATTGGACAGTGATTGTTCTGTAGGTGATTTACGGTCAGTCCTTTAATAATAGGATAGTGATTGTTCTGTAGGTGATTTATGGTCACTCCTTTAATAATTGGACAGTGATTGTTCTGTAGGTGATTTATGGTCACTCCTTTAATAATTGGACAGTGATTGTTCTGTAGGTGATTTACGGTCAGTCCTTTAATAATTGGCCAGTGATTGTTCTGTAGGTGATTTACGGTCAGTCCTTTAATAATTGGACAGTGATTGTTCTGTAGGTGATTTACGGTCAGTCCTTTAATAATTGGACAATGATTGTTCTGTAGGTGATTTACGGTCAGTCCTTTAATAATTGGACAGTGATTGTTCTGTCGGTGATTTACGGTCAGTCCTTTAATAATTGGACAGTGATTGTTCTGTAGGTAATTTACGGTCAGTCCTTTAATAATTGGACAGTGATTGTTCTGGAGGTGATTTACGGTCAGTCCTTTAATAATTGGACAGTGATTGTTCTGTAGGTGATTTATGGTCAGTCCTTTAATAATTGGACAGTGATTGTTCTGTCGGTGATTTACGGTCAGTCCTTTAATGATTGGACAGTGATTGCTCTGTTGGTGATTTACGGTCAGTCCTTTAATAATTGGACAGTGATTGTTCTGTAGGTGATTTACGGTAAGTCCTTTAATAATTGGACAGTGTTGTTCTGTAGGTGATTTACGGTCAGTCCTTTAATAATTGGACAGTGATTGTTCTGTAGGTGATTTACGGTCAGTCCTTTAATAATTGGATAGTGATTGTTCTGTAGGTGATTTACGGTCAGTCCTTTAATAATTGGACAGTGATTGTTCTGTAGGTGATTTACTGTCAGTCCTTTAATAATTGGATAGTGATTGTTCTGTAGGTGATTTACGGTCAGTCCTTTAATAATTGGAAAGTGATTGTTCTGTAGGTGATTTATGGTCAGTCCTTTAATAATTGGACAGTGATTGTTCTGTAGGTGATTTACAGTCAGTCCTTTAATAATTGGAAAGTGTTTGTTCTGTAGGTGATTTATGGTCAGTCCTTTAATAATTGGACAGTGATTGTTCTGTAGGTGATTTACGGTCAGTCCTTTAATAATTGGAAAGTGATTGTTCTGTAGGTGATTTATGGTCAGTCCTTTAATAATTGGATAGTGATTGTTCTGCAGGTGATTTACAGTCAGTCCTTTAATAATTGGAAAGTGTTTGTTCTGTAGGTGATTTATGGTCAGTCCTTTAATAATTGGACAGTGATTGTTCTGTAGGTGATTTACGGTCAGTCCTTTAATAATTGGACAGTGATTGTTCTGTAGGTGATTTACGGTCAGTCCTTTAATAATTGGACAGTGATTGTTCTGTCGGTGATTTACGGTCAGTCCTTTAATAATTGGACAGTGATTGTTCTGTAGGTGATTTACGGTCAGTACTTTAATAATTGGACAGTGATTGTTCTGTAGGTGATTTACGGTCAGTCCTTTAATAATTGGACAGTGATTGTTCTGGAGGTGATTTACGGTCAGTCCTTTAATAATTGGACAGTGATTGTTCTGTAGGTGATTTACGGTCAGTCCTTTAATAATTGGACAGTGATTGTTCTGTCGGTGATTTACGGTCAGTCCTTTAATAATTGGACAGTGATTGTTCTGTAGGTGATTTACGGTCCGTCCTTTAATAATTGGACAATGATTGTTCTGTAGGTGATTTACGGTCAGTCCTTTAATAATTGAATAGTGATTGTTCTGTAGGTGATTTACGGTCAGTCCTTTAATAATTGGATAGTGATTGTTCTGTAGGTGATTTACGGTCAGTCCTTTAATAATTGGACAGTGATTGTTCTGTCGGTGATTTACTGTCAGTCCTTTAATAATTGGATAGTGATTGTTCTGTAGGTGATTTACGGTCAGTCCTTTAATAATTGGACAGTGATTGTTCTGTAGGTGATTGACTGTCAGTCCTTTAATAATTGGACAATGATTGTTCTGTAGGTGATTTAAGGTCAGTCCTTTAATAATTGGATAGTGATTGTTCTGTAGGTGATTTACGGTCAGTCCTTTAATAATTGGATAGTGATTGTTCTGTAGGTGATTTACGGTCAGTCCTTTAATAATTGGACAGTGATTGTTCTGTCGGTGATTCACGGTCAGTCCTTTAATAATTGGATAGTGATTGTTCTGTAGGTGATTTACGGTCAGTCCTTTAATAATTAGACAGTGATTGTTCTGTAGGTGATTGACTGTCAGTCCTTTAATAATTGGACAGTGATTGTTCTGTAGGTGATTTACTGTCAGTCCTTTAATAATTGGACAGTGATTGTTCTGTAGGTGATTTACTGTCAGTCCTTTAATAATTGGACAGTGATTGTTCTGTAGGTGATTTACGGTCAGTCCTTTAATAATTGGACAGTGATTGTTCTGTAGGTGATTTACGGTCAGTCCTTTAATAATTGGACAGTGATTGTTCTGTCGGTGATTTACGGTCAGTCCTTTAATAATTGGACAGTGATTGTTCTGTAGGTGATTTACGGTCAGTTCTTTAATAATTGGATAGTGATTGTTCTGTCGGTGATTTACTGTCAGTCCTTTAATAATTGGACAGTGATTGTTCTGTAGGTGATTTACGGTCAGTCCTTTAATAATTGGACAGTGATTGTTCTGTAGGTGATTTATGGTCAGTCCTTTAATAATTGGACAGTGATTGTTCTGTCGGTGATTTACGGTCAGTCCTTTAATAATTGGACAGTGATTGTTCTGTAGGTGATTTATGGTCAGTCCTTTAATAATTGGACAGTGATTGTTCTGTAGGTGATTTACGGTCAGTCCTTTAATAATTGGATAGTGATTGTTCTGGAGGTCATTTACGGTCAGTCCTTTAATAATTGGACTGTGATTGTTCTGTAGGTGATTTACGGTCAGTCCTTTAATAATTGGACAGTGAATGTTCTGTAGGTGATTTACGGTCAGTCCTTTAATAATTGGACAGTGATTTTTCTGTAGGTGATTTACTGTCAGTCCTTTAATGATTGGACAGTGATTGTTCTGTAGTTGATTTACGGTCAGTCCTTTAATAATTGGACAGTGATTGTTCTGTAGGTGATTTACGGTCAGTCCTTTAATAATTGGACAGTGATTGTTCTGGAGGTGATTTACGGTCAGTCCTTTAATAATAGGATAGTGATTGTTCTGTAGGTGATTTATGGTCACTCCTTTAATAATTGGACAGTGATTGTTCTGTAGGTGATTTTTGGTCACTCCTTTAATAATTGGACAGTGATTGTTCTGTAGGTGATTTACGGTCAGTCCTTTAATAATTGGCCAGTGATTGTTCTGTAGGTGATTTACGGTCAGTCCTTTAATAATTGGACAGTGATTGTTCTGTAGGTGATTTACGGTCAGTCCTTTAATAATTGGACAGTGATTGTTCTGTAGGTGATTTACGGTCAGTCCTTTAATAATTGGACAGTGATTGTTCTGTCGGTGATTTACGGTCAGTCCTTTAATAATTGGACAGTGATTGTTCTGTAGGTAATTTACGGTCAGTCCTTTAATAATTGGACAGTGATTGTTCTGGAGGTGATTTACGGTCAGTCCTTTAATAATTGGACAGTGATTGTTCTGTAGGTGATTTATGGTCAGTCCTTTAATAATTGGACAGTGATTGTTCTGTCGGTGATTTACGGTCAGTCCTTTAATAATTGGACAGTGATTGCTCTGTAGGTGATTTACGGTCAGTTCTTTAATAATTGGACAGTGATTGTTCTGTAGGTGATTTACGGTAAGTCCTTTAATAATTGGACAGTGTTGTTCTGTAGGTGATTTACGGTCAGTCCTTTAATAATTGGACAGTGATTGTTCTGTAGGTGATTTACGGTCAGTCCTTTAATAATTGGATAGTGATTGTTCTGTAGGTGATTTACGGTCAGTCCTTTAATAATTGGACAGTGATTGTTCTGTAGGTGATTTACTGTCAGTCCTTTAATAATTGGATAGTGATTGTTCTGTAGGTGATTTACGGTCAGTCCTTTAATAATTGGAAAGTGATTGTTCTGTAGGTGATTTATGGTCAGTCCTTTAATAATTGGACAGTGATTGTTCTGTAGGTGATTTACAGTCAGTCCTTTAATAATTGGAAAGTGTTTGTTCTGTAGGTGATTTATGGTCAGTCCTTTAATAATTGGACAGTGATTGTTCTGTAGGTGATTTACGGTCAGTCCTTTAATAATTGGAAAGTGATTGTTCTGTAGGTGATTTATGGTCAGTCCTTTAATAATTGGATAGTGATTGTTCTGCAGGTGATTTACAGTCAGTCCTTTAATAATTGGAATGTGTTTGTTCTGTAGGTGATTTATGGTCAGTCCTTTAATAATTGGACAGTGATTGTTCTGTAGGTGATTTACGTTCAGTACTTTAATAATTGGACAGTGATTGTTCTGTAGGTGATTTACGGTCAGTCCTTTAATAATTGGACAGTGATTGTTCTGTAGGTGATTTACGGTCAGTCCTTTAATAATTGGACAGTGATTGTTCTGTAGGTGATTTACGGTCAGTCCTTTAATAATTGGACAGTGATTGTTCTGTCGGTGATTTACGGTCAGTCCTTTAATAATTGGACAGTGATTGTTCTGTAGGTGATTTACGGTCCGTCCTTTAATAATTGGACAATGATTGTTCTGTAGGTGATTTACGGTCAGTCCTTTAATAATTGGATAGTGATTGTTCTGTAGGTGATTTACGGTCAGTCCTTTAATAATTGGACAGTGATTGTTCTGTAGGTGATTTACGGTCAGTCCTTTAATAATTGGACAGTGATTGTTCTGTCGGTGATTTACTGTCAGTCCTTTAATAATTGGATAGTGATTGTTCTGTAGGTGATTTACGGTCAGTCCTTTAATAATTGGACAGTGATTGTTCTGTAGGTGATTGACTGTCAGTCCTTTAATAATTGGACAGTGATTGTTCTGTAGGTGATTTACTGTCAGTCCTTTAATAATTGGACAGTGATTGTTCTGTCGGTGATTTACTGTCAGTCCTTTAATAATTGGACAGTGATTGTTCTGTAGGTGATTTACGGTCAGTCCTTTAATAATTGGACAGTGATTGTTCTGTCGGTGATTTACTGTCAGTCCTTTAATAATTGGACAGTGATTGTTCTGTTGGTGATTTACGGTCAGTCCTTTAATAATTGGACAGTGATTGTTCTGTAGGTGATTTATGGTCAGTCCTTTAATAATTGGACAGTGATTGTTCTGTCGGTGATTTACGGTCAGTTCTTTAATAATTGGACAGTGATTGTTCTGTAGGTGATTTACGGTCAGTCCTTTAATAATTGGACAGTGATTGTTCTGTAGGTGATTTATGGTCAGTCCTTTAATAATTGGACCGTGATTGTTCTGTAGGTGATTTACGGTCAGTCCTTTAATAATTGGATAGTGATTGTTCTGGAGGTGATTTACGGTCAGTCCTTTAATAATTGGACAGTGATTGTTCTGTAGGTGATTTACGGTCAGTCCTTTAATAATTGGACAGTGATTGTTCTGTAGGTGATTTACGGTCAGTCCTTTAATAATTGGACAGTGATTGTTCTGTAGGTGATTTACTGTCAGTCCTTTAAGGATTGGACAGTGATTGTTCTGTAGGTGATTTACGGTCAGTCCTTTAATAATTGGACAGTGATTGTTCTGTAGGTGATTTACGGTCATTCCTTTAATAATTGGACAGTGATTGTTCTGTAGGTGATTTACGGTCAGTCCTTTAATAATAGGATAGTGATTGTTCTGTAGGTGATTTATGGTCACTCCTTTAATAATTGGACAGTGATTGTTCTGTAGGTGATTTATGGTCACTCCTTTAATAATTGGACAGTGATTGTTCTGTAGGTGATTTACGGTCAGTCCTTTAATAATTGGCCAGTGATTGTTCTGTAGGTGATTTACGGTCAGTCCTTTAATAATTGGACAGTGATTGTTCTGTAGGTGATTTACGGTCAGTCCTTTAATAATTGGACAGTGATTGTTCTGTAGGTGATTTACGGCCAGTCCTTTAATAATTGGACAGTGATTGTTCTGTCGGTGATTTACGGTCAGTCCTTTAATAATTGGACAGTGATTGTTCTGTAGGTAATTTACGGTCAGTCCTTTAATAATTGGACAGTGATTGTTCTGGAGGTGATTTACGGTCAGTCCTTTAATAATTGGACATTGATTGTTCTGTAGGTGATTTACGGTCAGTCCTTTAATAATTGGACAGTGATTGTTCTGTCGTTGATTTACGGTCAGTCCTTTAATAATTGGACAGTGATTGCTCTGTAGGTGATTTACGGTCAGTCCTTTAATAATTGGACAGTGATTGTTCTGTAGGTGATTGACTGTCAGTCCTTTAATAATTGGACAGTGATTGTTCAGTAGGTGATTTACTGTCAGTCCTTTAATAATTGGACAGTGATTGTTCTGTAGGTGATTTACTGTCACTCCTTTAATAATTGGACAGTGATTGTTCTGTAGGTGATTTACGGTCAGTCCTTTAATAATTGGACAGTGATTGTTCTGTCGGTGATTTACTGTCAGTCCTTTAATAATTGGACAGTGATTGTTCTGTAGGTTATTTACAGTCAGTCCTTTAATAATTGGACAGTGATTGTTCTGTCGGTGATTTATGGTCAGTCCTTTAATAATTGGACAGTGATTGTTCTGTCGGTGATTTACGGTCAGTTCTTTAATAATTGGACAGTGATTGTTCTGTAGGTGATTTACGGTCAGTCCTTTAATAATTGGACAGTGATTGTTCTGTAGGTGATTTATGGTCAGTCCTTTAATAATTGGACAGTGATTGTTCTGTAGGTGATTTACGGTCAGTCCTTTAATAATTGGATAGTGATTGTTCTGGAGGTGATTTACGGTCAGTCCTTTAATAATTGGACAGTGATTGTTCTGTAGGTGATTTACGGTCAGTCCTTTAATAATTGGACAGTGATTGTTCTGTAGGTGATTTACGGTCAGTCCTTTAATAATTGGACAGTGATTGTTCTGTAGGTGATTTACTGTCAGTCCTTTAATGATTGGACAGTGATTGTTCTGTAGGTGATTTACGGTCAGTCCTTTAATAATTGGACAGTGATTGTTCTGTAGGTGATTTACGGTCAGCCTTTAATAATTGGACAGTGATTGTTCTGTAGGTGATTTACGGTCAGTCCTTTAATAATAGGATAGTGATTGTTCTGTAGGTGATTTATGGTCACTCCTTTAATAATTGGACAGTGATTGTTCTGTAGGTGATTTATGGTCACTCCTTTAATAATTGGACAGTGATTGTTCTTTAGGTGATTTACGGTCAGTCCTTTAATTATTGGCCAGTGATTGTTCTGTAGGTGATTTACGGTCAGTCCTTTAATAATTGGACAGTGATTGTTCTGTAGGTGATTTACGGTCAGTCCTTTAATAATTGGACAGTGATTGTTCTGTAGGTGATTTACGGTCAGTCCTTTAATAATTGGACAGTGATTGTTCTGTCGGTGATTTACGGTCAGTCCTTTAATAATTGGACAGTGATTGTTCTGTAGGTAATTTACGGTCAGTCCTTTAATAATTGGACAGTGATTGTTCTGGAGGTGATTTACGGTCAGTCCTTTAATAATTGGACAGTGATTGTTCTGTAGGTGATTTACGGTCAGTCCTTTAATAATTGGACAGTGATTGTTCTGTCGGTGATTTACGGTCAGTCCTTTAATAATTGGACAGTGATTGCTCTGTAGGTGATTTACGGTCAGTTCTTTAATAATTGGACAGTGATTGTTCTGTAGGTGATTTACGGTAAGTCCTTTAATAATTGGACAGTGTTGTTCTGTAGGTGATTTACGGTCAGTCCTTTAATAATTGGACAGTGATTGTTCTGTAGGTGATTTACGGTCAGTCCTTTAATAATTGGATAGTGATTGTTCTGTAGGTGATTTACGGTCAGTCCTTTAATAATTGGACAGTGATTGTTCTGTAGGTGTTTTACTGTCAGTCCTTTAATAATTGGATAGTGATTGTTCTGTAGGTGATTTACGGTCAGTCCTTTAATAATTGGACAGTGATTGTTCTGTAGGTGATTTACGGTCAGTACTTTAATAATTGGACTGTGATTGTTCTGTAGGTGATTTACGGTCAGTCCTTTAATAATTGGACAGTGATTGTTCTGTAGGTGATTTACGGTCAGTCCTTTAATAATTGGACAGTGATTGTTCTGTAGGTGATTTACGGTCAGTCCTTTAATTATTGGACAGTGATTGTTCTGGAGGTGATTTACGGTCAGGCCTTTAATAATTGGACAGTGATTGTTCTGTAGGTGATTTACGGTCAGTCCTTTAATAATTGGACAGTGATTGTTCTGGAGGTGATTTACGGTCAGTCCTTTAATAATTGGACAGTGATTGTTCTGTCGGTGATTTACGGTCAGTTCTTTAATAATTGGACAGTGATTGTTCTGTCGGTGATTTACGGTCAGTCCTTTAATAATTGGACAGTGATTGTTCTGTAGGTGATTTACGGTCAGTACTTTAATAATTGGACAGTGATTGTTCTGTAGGTGATTTACGGTCAGTCCTTTAATAATTGGACAGTGATTGTTCTGTAGGTGATTTACGGTCAGTCCTTTAATAATTGGACAGTGATTGTTCTGTAGGTGATTTACGGTCAGTCCTTTAATAATTGGACAGTGATTGTTCTGTAGGTGATTTACGGTCAGTCCTTTAATAATTGGACAGTGATTGTTCTGTAGGTGATTTACGGTCAGTCCTTTAATAATTGGACAATGATTGTTCTGTAGGTGATTTACGGTCAGTCCTTTAATAATTGGATAGTGATTGTTCTGTAGGTGATTTACGGTCAGTCCTTTAATAATTGGATAGTGATTGTTCTGTAGGTGATTTACGGTCAGTCCTTTAATAATTGGACAGTGATTGTTCTGTCGGTGATTCACGGTCAGTCCTTTAATAATTGGATAGTGATTGTTCTGTAGGTGATTTACGGTCAGTCCTTTAATAATTGGACAGTGATTGTTCTGTAGGTGATTGACTGTCAGTCCTTTAATAATTGGACAGTGATTGTTCAGTAGGTGATTTACTGTCAGTCCTTTAATAATTGGACAGTGATTGTTCTGTAGGTGATTTACTGTCAGTCCTTTAATAATTGGACAGTGATTGTTCTGTAGGTGATTTACGGTCAGTCCTTTAATAATTGGACAGTGATTGTTCTGTCGGTGATTTACTGTCAGTCCTTTAATAATTGGACAGTGATTGTTCTGTAGGTGATTTACAGTCAGTCCTTTAATAATTGGACAGTGATTGTTCTGTCGGTGATTTATGGTCAGTCCTTTAATAATTGGACAGTGATTGTTCTGTCGGTGATTTACGGTCAGTTCTTTAATAATTGGACAGTGATTGTTCTGTAGGTGATTTACGGTCAGTCCTTTAATAATTGGACAGTGATTGTTCTGTAGGTGATTTATGGTCAGTCCTTTAATAATTGGACAGTGATTGTTCTGTAGGTGATTTACGGTCAGTCCTTTAATAATTGGATAGTGATTGTTCTGGAGGTGATTTACGGTCAGTCCTTTAATAATTGGACAGTGATTGTTCTGTAGGTGATTTACGGTCAGTCCTTTAATAATTGGACAGTGATTGTTCTGTAGGTGATTTACGGTCAGTCCTTTAATAATTGGACAGTGATTGTTCTGTAGGTGATTTACTGTCAGTCCTTTAATGATTGGACAGTGATTGTTCTGTAGGTGATTTACGGTCAGTCCTTTAATAATTGGACAGTGATTGTTCTGTAGGTGATTTACGGTCAGCCTTTAATAATTGGACAGTGATTGTTCTGTAGGTGATTTACGGTCAGTCCTTTAATAATAGGATAGTGATTGTTCTGTAGGTGATTTATGGTCACTCCTTTAATAATTGGACAGTGATTGTTCTGTAGGTGATTTATGGTCACTCCTTTAATAATTGGACAGTGATTGTTCTGTAGGTGATTTACGGTCAGTCCTTTAATAATTGGCCAGTGATTGTTCTGTAGGTGATTTACGGTCAGTCCTTTAATAATTGGACAGTGATTGTTCTGTAGGTGATTTACGGTCAGTCCTTTAATAATTGGACAGTGATTGTTCTGTAGGTGATTTACGGTCAGTCCTTTAATAATTGGACAGTGATTGTTCTGTCGGTGATTTACGGTCAGTCCTTTAATAATTGGACAGTGATTGTTCTGTAGGTAATTTACGGTCAGTCCTTTAATAATTGGACAGTGATTGTTCTGGAGGTGATTTACGGTCAGTCCTTTAATAATTGGACAGTGATTGTTCTGTAGGTGATTTACGGTCAGTCCTTTAATAATTGGACAGTGATTGTTCTGTCGGTGATTTACGGTCAGTCCTTTAATAATTGGACAGTGATTGCTCTGTAGGTGATTTACGGTCAGTTCTTTAATAATTGGACAGTGATTGTTCTGTAGGTGATTTACGGTAAGTCCTTTAATAATTGGACAGTGTTGTTCTGTAGGTGATTTACGGTCAGTCCTTTAATAATTGGACAGTGATTGTTCTGTAGGTGATTTACGGTCAGTCCTTTAATAATTGGATAGTGATTGTTCTGTAGGTGATTTACGGTCAGTCCTTTAATAATTGGACAGTGATTGTTCTGTAGGTGTTTTACTGTCAGTCCTTTAATAATTGGATAGTGATTGTTCTGTAGGTGATTTACGGTCAGTCCTTTAATAATTGGACAGTGATTGTTCTGTAGGTGATTTACGGTCAGTACTTTAATTATTGGACTGTGATTGTTCTGTAGGTGATTTACGGTCAGTCCTTTAATAATTGCACAGTGATTGTTCTGTAGGTGATTTACGGTCAGTCCTTTAATAATTGGACAGTGATTGTTCTGTAGGTGATTTACGGTCAGTCCTTTAATTATTGGACAGTGATTGTTCTGGAGGTGATTTACGGTCAGTTCTTTAATAATTGGACAGTGATTGTTCTGTCGGTGATTTACGGTCAGTCCTTTAATAATTGGACAGTGATTGTTCTGTAGGTGATTTACGGTCAGTCCTTTAATAATTGGACAGTGATTGTTCTGTCGGAGATTTACGGTCAGTCCTTTAATAATAGGACAGTGATTGTTCTGTAGGTGATTTACGGACAGTCCTTTAATAATTGACAGTTTTTGTTCTGTAGGTGATTTACGGTCAGTCCTTTAATAATTGGAAAGTGATTGTTCTGTAGGTGATTTACAGTCAGTCCTTTAATAATTGGAAAGTGTTTGTTCTGTAGGTGATTTATGGTCAGTCCTTTAATAATTGGACAGTGATTGTTCTGTAAGTGATTTACGGTCAGTACTTTAATAATTGGACAGTGATTGTTCTGTAGGTGATTTACGGTCAGTCCTTTAATAATTGGACAGTGATTGTTCTGTAGGTGATTTACGGTCAGTCCTTTAATAATTGGACAGTGATTGTTCTGTAGGTGATTTACGGTCAGTCCTTTAATAATTGGATAGTGATTGTTCTGTAGGTGATTTACGGTCAGTCCTTTAATAATTGGACAGTGATTGTTCTGTCGGTGATTTACGGTCAGTCCTTTAATAATTGGACAGTGATTGCTCTGTAGGTGATTTACGGTCAGTCCTTTAATAATTGGACAGTGATTGTTCTGTAGGTGATTAACGGTAATTCATTTAATAATTGGACAGTGTTGTTCTGTAGGTGATTTACGGTCAGTCCTTTAATAATTGGACAGTGATTGTTCTGTAGGTGATTTACGGTCAGTCCTTTAATAATTGGATAGTGATTGTTCTGTAGGTGATTTACGGTCAGTCCTTTAATAATTGGGCAGTGATTGTTCTGTAGGTGATTTACTGTCAGTCCTTTAATAATTGGATAGTGATTGTTCTGTAGGTGATTTACGGTCAGTCCTTTAATAATTGGAAAGTGATTGTTCTGTAGGTGATTTATGGTCAGTCCTTTAATAATTGGACAGTGATTGTTCTGTAGGTGATTTACAGTCAGTCCTTTAATAATTGGAAAGTGTTTGTTCTGTAGGTGATTTATGGTCAGTCCTTTAATAATTGGACAGTGATTGTTCTGTAGGTGATTTACGGTCAGGCCTTTAATAATTGGAAAGTGATTGTTCTGTAGGTGATTTATGGTCAGTCCTTTAATAATTGGATAGTGATTGTTCTGCAGGTGATTTACAGTCAGTCCTTTAATAATTGGAAAGTGTTTGTTCTGTAGGTGATTTATGGTCAGTCCTTTAATAATTGGACAGTGATTGTTCTGTAGGTGATTTACGGTCAGTACTTTAATAATTGGACAGTGATTGTTCTGTAGGTGATTTACGGTCAGTCCTTTAATAATTGGACAGTGATTGTTCTGTAGGTGATTTACGGTCAGTCCTTTAATAATTGGACAGTGATTGTTCTGTAGGTGATTTACGGTCAGTCCTTTAATAATTGGACAGTGATTGTTCTGTCGGTGATTTACGGTCAGTCCTTTAATAATTGGACAGTGATTGTTCTGTAGGTGATTTACGGTCAGTCCTTTAATAATTGGACAATGATTGTTCTGTAGGTGATTTACGGTCAGTCCTTTAATAATTGGATAGTGATTGTTCTGTAGGTGATTTACGGTCAGTCCTTTAATAATTGGATAGTGATTGTTCAGTAGGTGATTTACTGTCAGTCCTTTAATAATTGGACAGTGATTGTTCTGTAGGTGATTTACTGTCAGTCCTTTAATAATTGGACAGTGATTGTTCTGTAGGTGATTTACGGTCAGTCCTTTAATAATTGGACAGTGATTGTTCTGTCGGTGATTTACTGTCAGTCCTTTAATAATTGGACAGTGATTGTTCTGTAGGTGATTTACAGTTAGTCCTTTAATAATTGGACAGTGATTGTTCTGTCGGTGATTTACTGTCAGTCCTTTAATAATTGGACAGTGATTGTTCAGTAGGTGATTTACTGTCAGTCCTTTAATAATTGGACAGTGATTGTTCTGTAGGTGATTTACTGTCAGTCCTTTAATAATTGGACAGTGATTGTTCTGTAGGTGATTTACGGTCAGTCCTTTAATAATTGGACAGTGATTGTTCTGTCGGTGATTTACTGTCAGTCCTTTAATAATTGGACAGTGATTGTTCTGTAGGTGATTTACAGTTAGTCCTTTAATAATTGGACAGTGATTGTTCTGTCGGTGATTTATGGTCAGTCCTTTAATAATTGGACAGTGATTGTTCTGTCGGTGATTTACGGTCAGTTCTTTAATAATTGGACAGTGATTGTTCTGTAGGTGATTTACGGTCAGTCCTTTAATAATTGGACAGTGATTGTTCTGTAGGTGATTTATGGTCAGTCCTTTAATAATTGGACAGTGATTGTTCTGTAGGTGATTTACGGTCAGTCCTTTAATAATTGGATAGTGATTGTTCTGGAGGTGATTTACGGTCAGTCCTTTAATAATTGGACAGTGATTGTTCTGTAGGTGATTTACGGTCAGTCCTTTAATAATTGGACAGTGATTGTTCTGTAGGTGATTTACGGTCAGTCCTTTAATAATTGGACAGTGATTGTTCTGTAGGTGATTTACTGTCAGTCCTTTAATGATTGGACAGTGATTGTTCTGTAGGTGATTTACGGTCAGTCCTTTAATAAATGGACAGTGATTGTTCTGTAGGTGATTTACGGTCAGCCTTTAATAATTGGACAGTGATTGTTCTGTAGGTGATTTACGGTCAGTCCTTTAATAATAGGATAGTGATTGTTCTGTAGGTGATTTATGGTCACTCCTTTAATAATTGGACAGTGATTGTTCTGTAGGTGATTTATGGTCACTCCTTTAATAATTGGACAGTGATTGTTCTGTAGGTGATTTACGGTCAGTCCTTTAATAATTGGCCAGTGATTGTTCTGTAGGTGATTTACGGTCAGTCCTTTAATAATTGGACAGTGATTGGTCTGTAGGTGATTTACGGTCAGTCCTTTAATAATTGGACAGTGATTGTTCTGTAGGTGATTTACGGTCAGTCCTTTAATAATTGGACAGTGATTGTTCTGTCGGTGATTTACGGTCAGTCCTTTAATAATTGGACAGTGATTGTTCTGTAGGTAATTTACGGTCAGTCCTTTAATAATTGGACAGTGATTGTTCTGTCGGTGATTTACGGTCAGTCCTTTAATAATTGGACAGTGATTGTTCTGTAGGTGATTTACGGTCAGTCCTTTAATAATTGGACAGTGATTGTTCTGTCGGTGATTTACGGTCAGTCCTTTAATAATTGGACAGTGATTGCTCTGTAGGTGATTTACGGTCAGTCCTTTAATAATTGGACAGTGATTGTTCTGTAGGTGATTTACGGTAAGTCCTTTAATAATTGGACAGTGTTGTTCTGTAGGTGATTTACGGTCAGTCCTTTAATAATTGGACAGTGATTGTTCTGTAGGTGATTTACGGTCAGTCCTTTAATAATCGGATAGTGATTGTTCTGTAGGTGATTTACGGTCAGTCCTTTAATAATTGGACAGTGATTGTTCTGTAGGTGTTTTACTGTCAGTCCTTTAATAATTGGATAGTGATTGTTCTGTAGGTGATTTACGGTCAGTCCTTTAATAATTGGACAGTGATTGTTCTGTAGGTGATTTACGGTCAGTACTTTAATAATTGGACAGTGATTGTTCTGTAGGTGATTTACGGTCAGTCTTTAATAATTGGACAGTGATTGTTCTGTAGGTGATTTACGGTCAGTCCTTTAATAATAGGATAGTGATTGTTCTGTAGGTGATTTATGGTCACTCCTTTAATAATTGGACAGTGATTGTTCTGTAGGTGATTTATGGTCACTCCTTTAATAATTGGACAGTGATTGTTCTGTAGGTGATTTACGGTCAGTCCTTTAATAATTGGCCAGTGATTGTTCTGTAGGTGATTTACGGTCAGTCCTTTAATAATTGGACAGTGATTGTTCTGTAGGTGATTTACGGTCAGTCCTTTAATAATTGGACAGTGATTGTTCTGTAGGTGATTTACGGTCAGTCCTTTAATAATTGGACAGTGATTGTTCTGTAGGTGATTTACGGTCAGTCCTTTAATAATTGGACAGTGATTGTTCTGTAGGTAATTTACGGTCAGTCCTTTAATAATTGGACAGTGATTGTTCTGGAGGTGATTTACGGTCAGTCCTTTAATAATTGGACAGTGATTGTTCTGTAGGTGATTTACGGTCAGTCCTTTAATAATTGGACAGTGATTGTTCTGTCGGTGATTTACGGTCAGTCCTTTAATAATTGGACAGTGATTGCTCTGTAGGTGATTTACGGTCAGTCCTTCAATAATTGGACAGTGATTGTTCTGTAGGTGATTTACGGTAAGTCCTTTAATAATTGGACAGTGTTGTTCTGTAGGTGATTTACGGTCAGTCCTTTAATAATTGGACAGTGATTGTTCTGTAGGTGATTTACGGTCAGTCCTTTAATAATTGGATAGTGATTGTGCTGTAGGTGATTTACGGTCAGTCCTTTAATAATTGGACAGTGATTGTTCTGTAGGTGTTTTACTGTCAGTCCTTTAATAATTGGATAGTGATTGTTCTGTAGGTGATTTACGGTCAGTCCTTTAATAATTGGACAGTGATTGTTCTGTAGGTGATTTACGGTCAGTACTTTAATAATTGGACAGTGATTGTTCTGTAGGTGATTTACGGTCAGTCCTTTAATAATTGGACAGTGATTGTTCTGTAGGTGATTTACGGTCAGTCCTTTAATAATTGGACAGTGATTGTTCTGTAGGTGATTTACGGTCAGTCCTTTAATTATTGGACAGTGATTGTTCTGGAGGTGATTTACGGTCAGTTCTTTAATAATTGGACAGTGATTGTTCTGTCGGTGATTTACGGTCAGTCCTTTAATAATTGGACAGTGATTGTTCTGCAGGTGATTTACGGTCAGTCCTTTAATAATTGGACAGTGATTGTTCTGTCGGAGATTTACGGTCAGTCCTTTAATAATAGGACAGTGATTGTTCTGTAGGTGATTTACGGTCAGTCCTTTAATAATTGACAGTTTTTGTTCTGTAGGTGATTTACGGTCAGTCCTTTAATAATTGGAAAGTGATTGTTCTGTAGGTGATTTACAGTCAGTCCTTTAATAATTGGAAAGTGTTTGTTCTGTCGGTGATTTATGGTCAGTCCTTTAATAATTGGACAGTGATTGTTCTGTAAGTGATTTACGGTCAGTACTTTAATAATTGGACAGTGATTGTTCTGTAGGTGATTTACGGTCAGTCCTTTAATAATTGGACAGTGATTGTTCTGTAGGTGATTTACGGTCAGTCCTTTAATAATTGGACAGTGATTGTTCTGTAGGTAATTTACGGTCAGTCCTTTAATAATTGGACAGTGATTGTTCTGGAGGTGATTTACGGTCAGTCCTTTAATAATTGGACAGTGATTGTTCTGTAGGTGATTTACGGTCAGTCCTTTAATAATTGGACAGTGATTGTTCTGTCGGTGATTTACGGTCAGTCCTTTAATAATTGGACAGTGATTGCTCTGTAGGTGATTTACGGTCAGTCCTTTAATAATTGGACAGTGATTGTTCTGTAGGTGATTTACGGTAAGTCCTTTAATAATTGGACAGTGTTGTTCTGTAGGTGATTTACGGTCAGTCCTTTAATAATTGGACAGTGATTGTTCTGTAGGTGATTTACGGTCAGTCCTTTAATAATTGGATAGTGATTGTGCTGTAGGTGATTTACGGTCAGTCCTTTAATAATTGGACAGTGATTGTTCTGTAGGTGTTTTACTGTCAGTCATTTAATAATTGGATAGTGATTGTTCTGTAGGTGATTTACGGTCAGTCCTTTAATAATTGGACAGTGATTGTTCTGTAGGTGATTTACGGTCAGTACTTTAATAATTGGACAGTGATTGTTCTGTAGGTGATTTACGGTCAGTCCTTTAATAATTGGACAGTGATTGTTCTGTAGGTGATTTACGGTCAGTCCTTTAATAATTGGACAGTGATTGTTCTGTAGGTGATTTACGGTCAGTCCTTTAATTATTGGACAGTGATTGTTCTGGAGGTGATTTACGGTCAGTTCTTTAATAATTGGACAGTGATTGTTCTGTCGGTGATTTACGGTCAGTCCTTTAATAATTGGACAGTGATTGTTCTGTAGGTGATTTACGGTCAGTCCTTTAATAATTGGACAGTGATTGTTCTGTCGGAGATTTACGGTCAGTCCTTTAATAATAGGACAGTGATTGTTCTGTAGGTGATTTACGGTCAGTCCTTTAATAATTGACAGTTTTTGTTCTGTAGGTGATTTACGGTCAGTCCTTTAATAATTGGAAAGTGATTGTTCTGTAGGTGATTTACAGTCAGTCCTTTAATAATTGGAAAGTGTTTGTTCTGTCGGTGATTTATGGTCAGTCCTTTAATAATTGGACAGTGATTGTTCTGTAAGTGATTTACGGTCAGTACTTTAATAATTGGACAGTGATTGTTCTGTAGGTGATTTACGGTCAGTCCTTTAATAATTGGACAGTGATTGTTCTGTAGGTGATTTACGGTCAGTCCTTTAATAATTGGACAGTGATTGTTCTGTAGGTGATTTACGGTCAGTCCTTTAATAATTGGACAGTGATTGTTCTGTCGGTGAATTACGGTCAGTCCTTTAATAATTGGACAGTGATTGTTCTGTAGGTGATTTACGGTCAGTCCTTTAATAATTGGACAGTGATTGTTCTGTCGGAGATTTACGGTCAGTCCTTTAATAATTGGAAAGTGATTGTTCTGTAGGTGATTTACAGTCAGTCCTTTAATAATTGGAAAGTGATTGTTCTGTAGGTGATTTATGGTCAGTCCTTTAATAATTGGACAGTGATTGTTCTGTAGGTGATTTACGGTCAGTCCTTTAATAATTGGACAGTGATTGTTCTGTAGGTGATTTACGGTCAGTACTTTAATAATTGGACAGTGATTGTTCTGTAGGTGATTTACGGTCAGTCCTTTAATAATTGGACAGTGATTGTTCTGTCGGAGATTTACGGTCAGTCCTTTAATAATTGGAAAGTGATTGTTCTGTAGGTGATTTACAGTCAGTCCTTTAATAATTGGAAAGTGATTGTTCTGTAGGTGATTTATGGTCAGTCCTTTAATAATTGGACAGTGATTGTTGTGTAGGTGATTTACGGTCAGTCCTTTAATAATTGGATAGTGATTGTTCTGTAGGTGACTTACGGTCAGTCCTTCAATAATTGGACAGTGATTGTTCTGTAGGTGATTTACGGTTCGTACTTTAATAATTGGACAGTGATTGTTCTGTAGGTGATTTACGGTCAGTCCTTTAATAATTGGACAGTGATTGTTCTGTAGGTGATTTACGGTCAGTCCTTTAATAATTGGACAGTGATTGTTCTGTAGGTGATTTACGGTTAGCCTTTAATAATTGGACAGTGATTGTTCTGTAGGTGATTTACGGTCAGTCCTTTAATAATAGGATAGTGATTGTTCTGTAGGTGATTTATGGTCACTCCTTTAATAATTGGACAGTGATTGTTCTGTAGGTGATTTATGGTCACTCCTTTAATAATTGGACAGTGATTGTTCTGTAGGTGATTTACGGTCAGTCCTTTAATAATTGGCCAGTGATTGTTCTTTAGGTGATTTACGGTCAGTCCTTTAATAATTGGCCAGTGATTGTTCTGTAGGTGATTTACGGTCAGTCCTTTAATAATTGGACAGTGATTGTTCTGTAGGTGATTTACGGTCAGTCCTTTAATAATTGGACAGTGATTGTTCTGTCGGTGATTTACGGTCAGTCCTTTAATAATTGGACAGTGATTGTTCTGTAGGTAATTTACGGTCAGTCCTTTAATAATTGGACAGTGATTGTTCTGGAGGTGATTTACGGTCAGTCCTTTAATAATTGGACAGTGATTGTTCTGTAGGTGATTTACGGTCAGTCCTTTAATAATTGGACAGTGATTGTTCTGTCGGTGATTTACGGTCAGTCCTTTAATAATTGGACAGTGATTGCTCTGTAGGTGATTTACGGTCAGTCCTTTAATAATTGGACAGTGATTGTTCTGTAGGTGATTTACGGTAAGTCCTTTAATAATTGGACAGTGTTGTTCTGTAGGTGATTTACGGTCAGTCCTTTAATAATTGGACAGTGATTGTTCTGTAGGTGATTTACGGTCAGTCCTTTAATAATTGGATAGTGATTGTTCTGTAGGTGATTTACGGTCAGTCCTTTAATAATTGGACAGTGATTGTTCTGTAGGTGTTTTACTGTCAGTCCTTTAATAATTGGATAGTGATTGTTCTGTAGGTGATTTACGGTCAGTCCTTTAATAATTGGCCAGTGATTGTTCTGTAGGTGATTTACGGTCAGTACTTTAATAATTGGACAGTGATTGTTCTGTAGGTGATTTACGGTCAGTCCTTTAATAATTGGACAGTGATTGTTCTGTAGGTGATTTACGGTCAGTCCTTTAATAATTGGACAGTGATTGTTCTGTAGGTGATTTACGGTCAGTCCTTTAATTATTGGACAGTGATTGTTCTGGAGGTGATTTACGGTCAGTTCTTTAATAATTGGACAGTGATTGTTCTGTCGGTGATTTACTGTCAGTCCTTTAATAATTGGACAGTGATTGTTCTGTAGGTGATTTACTGTCAGTCCTTTAATAATTGGACAGTGATTGTTCTGTAGGTGATTTACGGTCAGTCCTTTAATAATTGGACAGTGATTGTTCTGTCGGTGATTTACTGTCAGTCCTTTAATAATTGGACAGTGATTGTTCTGTAGGTGATTTACAGTCAGTCCTTTAATAATTGGACAGTGATTGTTCTGTCGGTGATTTATGGTCAGTCCTTTAATAATTGGACAGTGATTGTTCTGTCGGTGATTTACGGTCAGTTCTTTAATAATTGGACAGTGATTGTTCTGTAGGTGATTTACGGTCAGTCCTTTAATAATTGGACAGTGATTGTTCTGTAGGTGATTTATGGTCAGTCCTTTAATAATTGGACAGTGATTGTTCTGTAGGTGATTTACGGTCAGTCCTTTATTAATTGGATAGTGATTGTTCTGGAGGTGATTTACGGTCAGTCCTTTAATAATTGGACAGTGATTGTTCTGTAGGTGATTTACGGTCAGTCCTTTAATAATTGGACAGTGATTGTTCTGTAGGTGATTTACGGTCAGTCCTTTAATAATTGGACAGTGATTGTTCTGTAGGTGATTTACTGTCAGTCCTTTAATGATTGGACAGTGATTGTTCTGTAGGTGATTTACGGTCAGTCCTTTAATAATTGGACAGTGATTGTGCTGTAGGTGATTTACGGTCAGCCTTTAATAATTGGACAGTGATTGTTCTGTAGGTGATTTACGGTCAGTCCTTTAATAATAGGATAGTGATTGTACTGTAGGTGATTTATGGTCACTCCTTTAATAATTGGACAGTGATTGTTCTGTAGGTGATTTATGGTCACTCCTTTAATAATTGGACAGTGATTGTTCTGTAGGTGATTTACGGTCAGTCCTTTAATAATTGGCCAGTGATTGTTCTGTAGGTGATTTACGGTCAGTCCTTTAATAATTGGACAGTGATTGTTCTGTAGGTGATTTACGGTCAGTCCTTTAATAATTGGACAGTGATTGTTCTGTAGGTGATTTACGGTCAGTCCTTTAATAATTGGACAGTGATTGTTCTGTCGGTGATTTACGGTCAATCCTTTAATAATTGGACAGTGATTGTTCTGTAGGTAATTTACGGTCAGTCCTTTAATAATTGGACAGTGATTGTTCTGGAGGTGATTTACGGTCAGTCCTTTAATAATTGGACAGTGATTGTTCTGTAGGTGATTTACGGTCAGTCCTTTAATAATTGGACAGTGATTGTTCTGTCGGTGATTTACGGTCAGTCCTTTAATAATTGGACAGTGATTGCTCTGTAGGTGATTTACGGTCAGTCCTTTAATAATTGGACAGTGATTGTTCTGTAGGTGATTTACGGTAAGTCCTTTAATAATTGGACAGTGTTGTTCTGTAGGTGATTTACGGTCAGTCCTTTAATAATTGGACAGTGATTGTTCTGTAGGTGATTTACGGTCAGTCCTTTAATAATTGGATAGTGATTGTTCTGTAGGTGATTTACGGTCAGTCCTTTAATAATTGGACAGTGATTGTTCTGTAGGTGTTTTACTGTCAGTCCTTTAATAATTGGATAGTGATTGTTCTGTAGGTGATTTACGGTCAGTCCTTTAATAATTGGACAGTGATTGTTCTGTAGGTGATTTACGGTCAGTACTTTAATAATTGGACAGTGATTGTTCTGTAGGTGATTTACGGTCAGTCTTTAATAATTGGACAGTGATTGTTCTGTAGGTGATTTACGGTCAGTCCTTTAATAATAGGATAGTGATTGTTCTGTAGGTGATTTATGGTCACTCCTTTAATAATTGGACAGTGATTGTTCTGTAGGTGATTTATGGTCACTCCTTTAATAATTGGACAGTGATTGTTCTGTAGGTGATTTACGGTCAGTCCTTTAATAATTGGCCAGTGATTGTTCTGTAGGTGATTTACGGTCAGTCCTTTAATAATTGGACAGTGATTGTTCTGTAGGTGATTTACGGTCAGTCCTTTAATAATTGGACAGTGATTGTTCTGTAGGTGATTTACGGTCAGTCCTTTAATAATTGGACAGTGATTGTTCTGTCGGTGATTTACGGTCAGTCCTTTAATAATTGGACAGTGATTGTTCTGTAGGTAATTTACGGTCAGTCCTTTAATAATTGGACAGTGATTGTTCTGGAGGTGATTTACGGTCAGTCCTTTAATAATTGGACAGTGATTGTTCTGTAGGTGATTTACGGTCAGTCCTTTAATAATTGGACAGTGATTGTTCTGTCGGTGATTTACGGTCAGTCCTTTAATAATTGGACAGTGATTGCTCTGTAGGTGATTTACGGTCAGTCCTTTAATAATTGGACAGTGATTGTTCTGTAGGTGATTTACGGTAAGTCCTTTAATAATTGGACAGTGTTGTTCTGTAGGTGATTTACGGTCAGTCCTTTAATAATTGGACAGTGATTGTTCTGTAGGTGATTTACGGTCAGTCCTTTAATAATTGGATAGTGATTGTTCTGTAGGTGATTTACGGTCAGTCCTTTAATAATTGGACAGTGATTGTTCTGTAGGTGTTTTACTGTCAGTCCTTTAATAATTGGATAGTGATTGTTCTGTAGGTGATTTACGGTCAGTCCTTTAATAATTGGACAGTGATTGTTCTGTAGGTGATTTACGGTCAGTACTTTAATAATTGGACAGTGATTGTTCTGTAGGTGATTTACGGTCAGTCCTTTAATAATTGGACAGTGATTGTTCTGTAGGTGATTTACGGTCAGTCCTTTAATAATTGGACAGTGATTGTTCTGTAGGTGATTTACGGTCAGTCCTTTAATTATTGGACAGTGATTGTTCTGGAGGTGATTTACGGTCAGTTCTTTAATAATTGGACAGTGATTGTTCTGTCGGTGATTTACGGTCAGTCCTTTAATAATTGGACAGTGATTGTTCTGTAGGTGATTTACGGTCAGTCCTTTAATAATTGGACAGTGATTGTTCTGTCGGAGATTTACGGTCAGTCCTTTAATAATAGGACAGTGATTGTTCTGTAGGTGATTTACGGTCAGTCCTTTAATAATTGACAGTTTTTGTTCTGTAGGTGATTTACGGTCAGTCCTTTAATAATTGGAAAGTGATTGTTCTGTAGGTGATTTACAGTCAGTCCTTTAATAATTGGAAAGTGTTTGTTCTGTCGGTGATTTATGGTCAGTCCTTTAATAATTGGACAGTGATTGTTCTGTAAGTGATTTACGGTCAGTACTTTAATAATTGGACAGTGATTGTTCTGTAGGTGATTTACGGTCAGTCCTTTAATAATTGGACAGTGATTGTTCTGTAGGTGATTTACGGTCAGTCCTTTAATAATTGGACAGTGATTGTTCTGTAGGTGATTTACGGTCAGTCCTTTAATAATTGGACAGTGATTGTTCTGTCGGTGATTTACGGTCAGTCCTTTAATAATTGGACAGTGATTGTTCTGTAGGTGATTTACGGTCAGTCCTTTAATAATTGGACAGTGATTGTTCTGTCGGAGATTTACGGTCAGTCCTTTAATAATTGGAAAGTGATTGTTCTGTAGGTGATTTACAGTCAGTCCTTTAATAATTGGAAAGTGATTGTTCTGTAGGTGATTTATGGTCAGTCCTTTAATAATTGGACAGTGATTGTTCTGTAGGTGATTTACGGTCAGTCCTTTAATAATTGGACAGTGATTGTTCTGTAGGTGATTTACGGTCAGTACTTTAATAATTGGACAGTGATTGTTCTGTAGGTGATTTACGGTCAGTCCTTTAATAATTGGACAGTGATTGTTCTGTCGGAGATTTACGGTCAGTCCTTTAATAATTGGAAAGTGATTGTTCTGTAGGTGATTTACAGTCAGTCCTTTAATAATTGGAAAGTGATTGTTCTGTAGGTGATTTATGGTCAGTCCTTTAATAATTGGACAGTGATTGTTCTGTAGGTGATTTACCGTCAGTCCTTTAATAATTGGATAGTGATTGTTCTGTAGGTGACTTACGGTCAGTCCTTCAATAATTGGACAGTGATTGTTCTGTAGGTGATTTACGGTTAGTACTTTAATAATTGGACAGTGATTGTTCTGTAGGTGATTTACGGTCAGTCCTTTAATAATTGGACAGTGATTGTTCTGTAGGTGATTTACGGTCAGTCCTTTAATAATTGGACAGTGATTGTTCTGTAGGTGATTTACGGTTAGCCTTTAATAATTGGACAGTGATTGTTCTGTAGGTGATTTACGGTCAGTCCTTTAATAATAGGATAGTGATTGTTCTGTAGGTGATTTATGGTCACTCCTTTAATAATTGGACAGTGATTGTTCTGTAGGTGATTTATGGTCACTCCTTTAATAATTGGACAGTGATTGTTCTGTAGGTGATTTACGGTCAGTCCTTTAATAATTGGCCAGTGATTGTTCTGTAGGTGATTTACGGTCAGTCCTTTAATAATTGGCCAGTGATTGTTCTGTAGGTGATTTACGGTCAGTCCTTTAATAATTGGACAGTGATTGTTCTGTAGGTGATTTACGGTCAGTCCTTTAATAATTGGACAGTGATTGTTCTGTCGGTGATTTACTGTCAGTCCTTTAATAATTGGACAGTGATTGTTCTGTAGGTAATTTACGGTCAGTCCTTTAATAATTGGACAGTGATTGTTCTGGAGGTGATTTACGGTCAGTCCTTTAATAATTGGACAGTGATTGTTCTGTAGGTGATTTACGGTCAGTCCTTTAATAATTGGACAGTGATTGTTCTGTCGGTGATTTACGGTCAGTCCTTTAATAATTGGACAGTGATTGCTCTGTAGGTGATTTACGGTCAGTCCTTTAATAATTGGACAGTGATTGTTCTGTAGGTGATTTACGGTAAGTCCTTTAATAATTGGACAGTGTTGTTCTGTAGGTGATTTACGGTCAGTCCTTTAATAATTGGACAGTGATTGTTCTGTCGGTGATTTACGGTCAGTCCTTTAATAATTGGATAGTGATTGTTCTGTAGGTGATTTACGGTCAGTCCTTTAATAATTGGACAGTGATTGTTCTGTAGGTGTTTTACTGTCAGTCCTTTAATAATTGGATAGTGATTGTTCTGTAGGTGATTTACGGTCAGTCCTTTAATAATTGGACAGTGATTGTTCTGTAGGTGATTTACGGTCAGTACTTTAATAATTGGACAGTGATTGTTCTGTAGGTGATTTACGGTCAGTCCTTTAATAATTGGACAGTGATTGTTCTGTAGGTGATTTACGGTCAGTCCTTTAATAATTGGACAGTGATTGTTCTGTAGGTGATTTACGGTCAGTCCTTTAATTATTGGTCAGTGATTGTTCTGGAGGTGATTTACGGTCAGTTCTTTAATAATTGGACAGTGATTGTTCTGTCGGTGATATACGGTCAGTCCTTTAATAATTGGACAGTGATTGTTCTGTAGGTGATTTACGGTCAGTCCTTTAATAATTGGACAGTGATTGTTCTGTCGGAGATTTACGGTCAGTCCTTTAATAATAGGACAGTGATTGTTCTGTAGGTGATTTACGGTCAGTCCTTTAATAATTGACAGTTTTTGTTCTGTAGGTGATTTACGGTCAGTCCTTTAATAATTGGAAAGTGATTGTTCTGTAGGTGATTTACAGTCAGTCCTTTAATAATTGGAAAGTGTTTGTTCTGTCGGTGATTTATGGTCAGTCCTTTAATAATTGGACAGTGATTGTTCTGTAAGTGATTTACGGTCAGTCCTTTAATAATTGGACAGTGATTGTTCTGTAGGTGATTTACTGTCAGTCCTTTAATAATTGGATAGTGATTGTTCTGTAGGTGATTTACGGTCAGTCCTTTAATAATTGGACAGTGATTGTTCTGTAGGTGTTTTACTGTCAGTCCTTTAATAATTGGATAGTGATTGTTCTGTCGGTGATTTACGGTCAGTCCTTTAATAATTGGACAGTGATTGTTCTGTAGGTGATTTACGGTCAGTACTTTAATAATTGGACAGTGATTGTTCTGTAGGTGATTTACGGTCAGTCTTTAATAATTGGACAGTGATTGTTCTGTAGGTGATTTACGGTCAGTCCTTTAATAATAGGATAGTGATTGTTCTGTAGGTGATTTATGGTCACTCCTTTAATAATTGGACAGTGATTGTTCTGTAGGTGATTTATGGTCACTCCTTTAATAATTGGACAGTGATTGTTCTGTAGGTGATTTACGGTCAGTCCTTTAATAATTGGCCAGTGATTGTTCTGTAGGTGATTTACGGTCAGTCCTTTAATAATTGGACAGTGATTGTTCTGTAGGTGATTTACGGTCAGTCCTTTAATAATTGGACAGTGATTGTTCTGTAGGTGATTTACGGTCAGTCCTTTAATAATTGGACAGTGATTGTTCTGTCGGTGATTTACGGTCAGTCCTTTAATAATTGGACAGTGATTGTTCTGTAGGTAATTTACGGTCAGTCCTTTAATAATTGGACAGTGATTGTTCTGGAGGTGATTTACGGTCAGTCCTTTAATAATTGGACAGTGATTGTTCTGTAGGTGATTTACGGTCAGTCCTTTAATAATTGGACAGTGATTGTTCTGTCGGTGATTTACGGTCAGTCCTTTAATAATTGGACAGTGATTGCTCTGTAGGTGATTTACGGTCAGTCCTTTAATAATTGGACAGTGATTGTTCTGTAGGTGATTTACGGTAAGTCCTTTAATAATTGGACAGTGTTGTTCTGTAGGTGATTTACGGTCAGTCCTTTAATAATTGGACAGTGATTGTTCTGTAGGTGATTTACGGTCAGTCCTTTAATAATTGGATAGTGATTGTTCTGTAGGTGATTTACGGTCAGTCCTTTAATAATTGGACAGTGATTGTTCTGTAGGTGTTTTACTGTCAGTCCTTTAATAATTGGATAGTGATTGTTCTGTAGGTGATTTACGGTCAGTCCTTTAATAATTGGACAGTGATTGTTCTGTAGGTGATTTACGGTCAGTACTTTAATAATTGGACAGTGATTGTTCTGTAGGTGATTTACGGTCAGTCCTTTAATAATTGGACAGTGATTGTTCTGTAGGTGATTTACGGTCAGTCCTTTAATAATTGGACAGTGATTGTTCTGTAGGTGATTTACGGTCAGTCCTTTAATTATTGGACAGTGATTGTTCTGGAGGTGATTTACGGTCAGTTCTTTAATAATTGGACAGTGATTGTTCTGTCGGTGATTTACGGTCAGTCCTTTAATAATTGGACAGTGATTGTTCTGTAGGTGATTTACGGTCAGTCCTTTAATAATTGGACAGTGATTGTTCTGTCGGAGATTTACGGTCAGTCCTTTAATAATAGGACAGTGATTGTTCTGTAGGTGATTTACGGTCAGTCCTTTAATAATTGACAGTTTTTGTTCTGTAGGTGATTTACGGTCAGTCCTTTAATAATTGGAAAGTGATTGTTCTGTAGGTGATTTACAGTCAGTCCTTTAATAATTGGAAAGTGTTTGTTCTGTCGGTGATTTATGGTCAGTCCTTTAATAATTGGACAGTGATTGTTCTGTAAGTGATTTACGGTCAGTACTTTAATAATTGGACAGTGATTGTTCTGTAGGTGATTTACTATCAGTCCTTTAATAATTGGACAGTGATTGTTCTGTAGGTGATTTACGGTCAGTCCTTTAATAATTGGACAGTGATTGTTCTGTAGGTGATTTACGGTCAGTCCTTTAATAATTGGACAGTGATTGTTCTGTCGGTGATTTACGGTCAGTCCTTTAATAATTGGACAGTGATTGTTCTGTAGGTGATTTACGGTCAGTCCTTTAATAATTGGACAGTGATTGTTCTGTCGGAGATTTACGGTCAGTCCTTTAATAATTGGAAAGTGATTGTTCTGTAGGTGATTTACAGTCAGTCCTTTAATAATTGGAAAGTGATTGTTCTGTAGGTGATTTATGGTCAGTCCTTTAATAATTGGACAGTGATTGTTCTGTAGGTGATTTACGGTCAGTCCTTTAATAATTGGACTGTGATTGTTCTGTAGGTGATTTACGGTCAGTACTTTAATAATTGGACAGTGATTGTTCTGTAGGTGATTTACGGTCAGTCCTTTAATAATTGGACAGTGATTGTTCTGTCGGAGATTTACGGTCAGTCCTTTAATAATTGGAAAGTGATTGTTCTGTAGGTGATTTACAGTCAGTCCTTTAATAATTGGAAAGTGATTGTTCTGTAGGTGATTTATGGTCAGTCCTTTAATAATTGGACAGTGATTGTTCTGTAGGTGATTTACGGTCAGTCCTTTAATAATTGGATAGTGATTGTTCTGTAGGTGACTTACGGTCAGTCCTTCAATAATTGGACAGTGATTGTTCTGTAGGTGATTTACGGTTAGTACTTTAATAATTGGACAGTGATTGTTCTGTAGGTGATTTACGGTCAGTCCTTTAATAATTGGATAGTGATTGTTCTGTAGGTGATTTACGGTCAGTCCTTTAATAATTGGACAGTGATTGTTCTGTAGGTGTTTTACTGTCAGTCCTTTAATAATTGGATAGTGATTGTTCTGTAGGTGATTTACGGTCAGTCCTTTAATAATTGGACAGTGATTGTTCTGTAGGTGATTTACGGTCAGTACTTTAATAATTGGACAGTGATTGTTCTGTAGGTGATTTACGGTCAGTCTTTAATAATTGGACAGTGATTGTTCTGTAGGTGATTTACGGTCAGTCCTTTAATAATAGGATAGTGATTGTTCTGTAGGTGATTTATGGTCACTCCTTTAATAATTGGACAGTGATTGTTCTGTAGGTGATTTATGGTCACTCCTTTAATAATTGGACAGTGATTGTTCTGTAGGTGATTTACGGTCAGTCCTTTAATAATTGGCCAGTGATTGTTCTGTAGGTGATTTACGGTCAGTCCTTTAATAATTGGACAGTGATTGTTCTGTAGGTGATTTACGGTCAGTCCTTTAATAATTGGACAGTGATTGTTCTGTAGGTGATTTACGGACAGTCCTTTAATAATTGGACAGTGATTGTTCTGTCGGTGATTTACGGTCAGTCCTTTAATAATTGGACAGTGATTGTTCTGTAGGTAATTTACGGTCAGTCCTTTAATAATTGGACAGTGATTGTTCTGGAGGTGATTTACGGTCAGTCCTTTAATAATTGGACAGTGATTGTTCTGTAGGTGATTTACGGTCAGTCCTTTAATAATTGGACAGTGATTGTTCTGTCGGTGATTTACGGTCAGTCCTTTAATAATTGGACAGTGATTGCTCTGTAGGTGATTTACGGTCAGTCCTTTAATAATTGGACAGTGATTGTTCTGTAGGTGATTTACGGTAAGTCCTTTAATAATTGGACAGTGTTGTTCTGTAGGTGATTTACGGTCAGTCCTTTAATAATTGGACAGTGATTGTTCTGTAGGTGATTTACGGTCAGTCCTTTAATAATTGGATAGTGATTGTTCTGTAGGTGATTTACGGTCAGTCCTTTAATAATTGGACAGTGATTGCTCTGTCGGTGTTTTACTGTCAGTCCTTTAATAATTGGATAGTGATTGTTCTGTAGGTGATTTACGGTCAGTCCTTTAATAATTGGACAGTGATTGTTCTGTAGGTGATTTACGGTCAGTACTTTAATAATTGGACAGTGATTGTTCTGTCGGTGATTTACGGTCAGTCCTTTAATAATTGGACAGTGATTGTTCTGTAGGTGATTTACGGTCAGTCCTTTAATAATTGGACAGTGATTGTTCTGTAGGTGATTTACGGTCAGTCCTTTAATTATTGGACAGTGATTGTTCTGGAGGTGATTTACGGTCAGTTCTTTAATAATTGGACAGTGATTGTTCTGTCGGTGATTTACGGTCAGTCCTTTAATAATTGGACAGTGATTGTTCTGTAGGTGATTTACGGTCAGTCCTTTAATAATTGGACAGTGATTGTTCTGTCGGAGATTTACGGTCAGTCCTTTAATAATAGGACAGTGATTGTTCTGTAGGTGATTTACGGTCAGTCCTTTAATAATTGACAGTTTTTGTTCTGTAGGTGATTTACGGTCAGTCCTTTAATAATTGGAAAGTGATTGTTCTGTAGGTGATTTACAGTCAGTCCTTTAATAATTGGAAAGTGTTTGTTCTGTCGGTGATTTATGGTCAGTCCTTTAATAATTGGACAGTGATTGTTCTGTAAGTGATTTACGGTCAGTACTTTAATAATTGGACAGTGATTGTTCTGTAGGTGATTTACGGTCAGTCCTTTAATAATTGGACAGTGATTGTTCTGTAGGTGATTTACGGTCAGTCCTTTAATAATTGGACAGTGATTGTTCTGTAGGTGATTTACGGTCAGTCCTTTAATAATTGGACAGTGATTGTTCTGTCGGTGATTTACGGTCAGTCCTTTAATAATTGGACAGTGATTGTTCTGTAGGTGATTTACGGTCAGTCCTTTAATAATTGGACAGTGATTGTTCTGTCGGAGATTTACGGTCAGTCCTTTAATAATTGGAAAGTGATTGTTCTGTAGGTGATTTACAGTCAGTCCTTTAATAATTGGAAAGTGATTGTTCTGTAGGTGATTTATGGTCAGTCCTTTAATAATTGGACAGTGATTGTTCTGTAGGTGATTTACGGTCAGTCCTTTAATAATTGGACTGTGATTGTTCTGTAGGTGATTTACGGTCAGTACTTTAATAATTGGACAGTGATTGTTCTGTAGGTGATTTACGGTCAGTCCTTTAATAATTGGACAGTGATTGTTCTGTCGGAGATTTACGGTCAGTCCTTTAATAATTGGAAAGTGATTGTTCTGTAGGTGATTTACAGTCAGTCCTTTAATAATTGGAAAGTGATTGTTCTGTAGGTGATTTATGGTCAGTCCTTTAATAATTGGACAGTGATTGTTCTGTAGGTGATTTACGGTCAGTCCTTTAATAATTGGATAGTGATTGTTCTGTAGGTGACTTACGGTCAGTCCTTCAATAATTGGACAGTGATTGTTCTGTAGGTGATTTACGGTTAGTACTTTAATAATTGGACAGTGATTGTTCTGTAGGTGATTTACGGTCAGTCCTTTAATAATTGGACAGTGATTGTTCTGTAGGTGATTTACGGTCAGTCCTTTAATAATTGGACAGTGATTGTTCTGTAGGTGATTTACGGTTAGCCTTTAATAATTGGACAGTGATTGTTCTGTAGGTGATTTACGGTCAGTCCTTTAATAATAGGATAGTGATTGTTCTGTAGGTGATTTATGGTCACTCCTTTAATAATTGGACAGTGATTGTTCTGTAGGTGATTTATGGTCACTCCTTTAATAATTGGACAGTGATTGTTCTGTAGGTGATTTACGGTCAGTCCTTTAATAATTGGCCAGTGATTGTTCTGTAGGTGACTTACGGTCAGTCCTTTAATAATTGGCCAGTGATTGTTCTGTAGGTGATTTACGGTCAGTCCTTTAATAATTGGACAGTGATTGTTCTGTAGGTGATTTACGGTCAGTCCTTTAATAATTGGACAGTGATTGTTCTGTCGGTGATTTACGGTCAGTCCTTTAATAATTGGACAGTGATTGTTCTGTAGGTAATTTACGGTCAGTCCTTTAATAATTGGACAGTGATTGTTCTGGAGGTGATTTACGGTCAGTCCTTTAATAATTGGACAGTGATTGTTCTGTAGGTGATTTACGGTCAGTCCTTTAATAATTGGACAGTGATTGTTCTGTCGGTGATTTACGGTCAGTCCTTTAATAATTGGACAGTGATTGCTCTGTAGGTGATTTACGGTCAGTCCTTTAATAATTGGACAGTGATTGTTCTGTAGGTGATTTACGGTAAGTCCTTTAATAATTGGACAGTGTTGTTCTGTAGGTGATTTACGGTCAGTCCTTTAATAATTGGACAGTGACTGTTCTGTAGGTGATTTACGGTCAGTCCTTTAATAATTGGATAGTGATTGTTCTGTAGGTGATTTACGGTCAGTCCTTTAATAATTGGACAGTGATTGTTCTGTAGGTGTTTTACTGTCAGTCCTTTAATAATTGGATAGTGATTGTTCTGTAGGTGATTTACGGTCAGTCCTTTAATAATTGGACAGTGATTGTTCTGTAGGTGATTTACGGTCAGTACTTTAATAATTGGACAGTGATTGTTCTGTAGGTGATTTACGGTCAGTCCTTTAATAATTGGACAGTGATTGTTCTGTAGGTGATTTACGGTCAGTCCTTTAATAATTGGACAGTGATTGTTCTGTAGGTGATTTACGGTCAGTCCTTTAATAATTGGACAGTGATTGTTCTGTCGGTGATTTACGGTCAGTCCTTTAATAATTGGACAGTGATTGCTCTGTAGGTGATTTACGGTCAGTCCTTTAATAATTGGACAGTGATTGTTCTGTAGGTGATTTACGGTAAGTCCTTTAATAATTGGACAGTGTTGTTCTGTAGGTGATTTACGGTCAGTCCTTTAATAATTGGACAGTGACTGTTCTGTAGGTGATTTACGGTCAGTCCTTTAATAATTGGATAGTGATTGTTCTGTAGGTGATTTACGGTCAGTCCTTTAATAATTGGACAGTGATTGTTCTGTAGGTGTTTTACTGTCAGTCCTTTAATAATTGGATAGTGATTGTTCTGTAGGTGATTTACGGTCAGTCCTTTAATAATTGGACAGTGATTGTTCTGTAGGTGATTTACGGTCAGTACTTTAATAATTGGACAGTGATTGTTCTGTAGGTGATTTACGGTCAGTCCTTTAATAATTGGACAGTGATTGTTCTGTAGGTGATTTACGGTCAGTCCTTTAATAATTGGACAGTGATTGTTCTGTAGGTGATTTACGGTCAGTCCTTTAATTATTGGACAGTGATTGTTCTGGAGGTGATTTACGGTCAGTTCTTTAATAATTGGACAGTGATTGTTCTGTCGGTGATTTACGGTCAGTCCTTTAATAATTGGACAGTGATTGTTCTGTAGGTGATTTACGGTCAGTCCGTTAATAATTGGACAGTGATTGTTCTGTCGGAGATTTACGGTCAGTCCTTTAATAATAGGACAGTGATTGTTCTGTAGGTGATTTACGGTCAGTCCTTTAATAATTGACAGTTTTTGTTCTGTAGGTGATTTACGGTCAGTCCTTTAATAATTGGAAAGTGATTGTTCTGTAGGTGATTTACAGTCAGTCCTTTAATAATTGGAAAGTGTTTGTTCTGTCGGTGATTTATGGTCAGTCCTTTAATAATTGGACAGTGATTGTTCTGTAAGTGATTTACGGTCAGTACTTTAATAATTGGACAGTGATTGTTCTGTAGGTGATTTACGGTCAGTCCTTTAATAATTGGACAGTGATTGTTCTGTAGGTGATTTACGGTCAGTCCTTTAATAATTGGACAGTGATTGTTCTGTAGGTGATTTACGGTCAGTCCTTTAATAATTGGCCAGTGATTGTTCTGTCGGTGATTTACGGTCAGTCCTTTAATAATTGGACAGTGATTGTTCTGTAGGTGATTTACGGTCAGTCCTTTAATAATTGGACAGTGATTGTTCTGTCGGAGATTTACGGTCAGTCCTTTAATAATTGGAAAGTGATTGTTCTGTAGGTGATTTACAGTCAGTCCTTTAATAATTGGAAAGTGATTGTTCTGTAGGTGATTTATGGTCAGTCCTTTAATAATTGGACAGTGATTGTTCTGTAGGTGATTTACGGTCAGTCCTTTAATAATTGGACAGTGATTGTTCTGTAGGTGATTTACGGTCAGTACTTTAATAATTGGACAGTGATTGTTCTGTAGGTGATTTACGGTCAGTCCTTTAATAATTGGACAGTGATTGTTCTGTCGGAGATTTACGGTCAGTCCTTTAATAATTGGAAAGTGATTGTTCTGTAGGTGATTTACAGTCAGTCCTTTAATAATTGGAAAGTGATTGTTCTGTAGGTGATTTATGGTCAGTCCTTTAATAATTGGACAGTGATTGTTCTGTAGGTGATTTACGGTCAGTCCTTTAATAATTGGATAGTGATTGTTCTGTAGGTGACTTACGGTCAGTCCTTCAATAATTGGACAGTGATTGTTCTGTAGGTGATTTACGGTTAGTACTTTAATAATTGGACAGTGATTGTTCTGTAGGTGATTTACGGTCAGTCCTTTAATAATTGGACAGTGATTGTTCTGTAGGTGATTTACGGTCAGTCCTTTAATAATTGGACAGTGATTGTTCTGTAGGTGATTTACTGTCAGTCCTTTAATAATTGGAAAGTGATTGTTCTGCAGGTGATTTATGGTCAGTCCTTTAATAATTGGACAGTGATTGTTCTGTAGGTGATTTACGGTCAGTCCTTTAATAATTGGATAGTGATTGTTCTGTAGGTGATTGACGGTCAGTCCTTTAATAATTGGACAGTGATTGTTCTGTCGGTGTATTACGGTCAGTACTTTAATAATTGGACAGTGATTGTTCTGTAGGTGATTTACGGTCAGTCCTTTAATAATTGGACAGTGATTGTTCTGTCGGAGATTTACGGTCAGTCCTTTAATAATTGGACAGTGATTGTTCTGTAGGTGATTTACAGTCAGTCCTTTAATAATTGGAAAGTGATTGTTCTGTAGGTGATTTATGGTCAGTCCTTTAATAATTGGACAGTGATTGTTCTGTCGGTGATTTACGATCAGTCCTTTAATAATAGGACAGTGATTGTTCTGTAGGTGATTTACGGTCAGTTCTTTAATAATAGGACAGTGATTGTTCTGTAGGTGATTTACGGTCAGTCCTTTAACAATTGGACAGTGATTGTTCTGTAGGTGATTTACGGTCAGTCCTTTAATAATTGGACAGTGATTGTTCTGTCGGTGATTTACTGTCAGTCCTTTAATAATTGGACAGTGATTGTTCTGTAGGTGATTTACGGTCAGTCCTTTAATAATTGGACAGTGATTGTTCTGTAGGTGATTTACGGTCAGTCCTTTAATAATTGGACAGTGATTGTTCTGTCGTTGATTTACGGTCAGTTCTTTAATAATTGGACAGTGATTGTTCTGTAGGTGATTTACGGTCAGTCCTTTAATAATCGGACAGTGATTGTTCTGTAGGTGATTTACGGTCAGTCCTTTAATAATTGGACAGTGATTGTTCTGTAGGTGATTTACGGTCAGTCCTTTAATAATTGGACAGTGATTGTTCTGTAGGTGATTTACGGTCAGTCCTTTAATAATTGGACGGTGATTGTTCTGTAGGTGATTTACGGTCAGTCCTTTAATAATTGGACAGTGATTGTTCTGTCGGTGATTTACGGTCAGTCCTTTAATAATTGGACAGTGTTTGTTCTGTCGGTAATTTACGGTCAGTCCTTTAATAATTGGACAGTGATTGTTCTGGAGGTGATTTACGGTCAGTCCTTTAATAATTGGACAGTGATTGTTCTGGAGGTGATTTACGGTCAGTCCTTTAATAATTGGACAGTGATTGTTCTGTAGGTGATTTACGGTCAGTCCTTTAATAATTGGACAGTGATTGTTCTGTCGGTGATTTACGGTCAGTCCTTTAATAATTGGACAGTGATTGTTCTGTAGGTGATTTACGGTCAGTCCTTTAATAATTGGACAGTGATTGTTCTGTAGGTGATTTACGGTAAGTCTTTTAATAATTGGACAGTGTTGTTCTGTAGGTGAATTACGGTCAGTCCTTTAATAATTGGACAGTGATTGTTCTGTAGGTGATTTACGGTCAGTCCTTTAATAATTGGATAGTGATTGTTCTGTAGGTGATTTACGGTCAGTCCTTTAATAATTGGACAGTGATTGTTCTGTAGGTGATTTACTGTCAGTCCTTTAATAATTGGATAGTGATTGTTCTTTAGGTGATTTACGGTCAGTCCTTTAATAATTGGACAGTGATTGTTCTGTAGGTGATTTACGGTCAGTACTTTAATAATTGGACAGTGATTGTTCTGTAGGTGATTTACGGTCAGTCCTTTAATAATTGGACAGTGATTGTTCTGTAGGTGATTTACGGTGAGTCCTTTAATAATTGGACAGTGATTGTTCTGTAGGTGATTTACGGTCAGTCCTTTAATTATTGGATAGTGATTGTTCTGTAGGTGATTTACGGTCAGTCCTTTAATAATTGGACAGTGATTGTTCTGGAGGTGATTTACGGTCAGTCCTTTAATAATTGGACAGTGATTGTTCTGTCGGTGATTTACGGTCAGTCCTTTAATAATTGGACAGTGATTGTTCTGTAGGTGATTTACGGTCAGTCCTTTAATAATTGCACAGTGATTGTTCTGTCGGAGATTTACGGTCAGTCCTTTAATAATAGGACAGTGATTGTTCTGTAGGTGATTTACGGTCAGTCCTTTAATAATTGACAGTGATTGTTCTGTAGGTGATTTACGGTCAGTCCTTTAATAATTGGAAAGTGATTGTTCTGTAGGTGATTTACAGTCAGTCCTTTAATAATTGGAAAGTGTTTGTTCTGTAGGTGATTTATGGTCAGTCCTTTAATAATTGGACAGTGATTGTTCTGTAGGTGATTTACGGTCAGTACTTTAATAATTGGACAGTGATTGTTCTGTAGGTGATTTACGGTCAGTCCTTTAATAATTGGACAGTGATTGTTCTGTAGGTGATTTACGGTCAGTCCTTTAATAATTGGACAGTGATTGTTCTGTAGGTGATTTAGGGTCAGTCCTTTAATAATTGGACAGTGATTGTTCTGTCGGTGATTTACGGTCAGTCCTTTAATAATTGGACAGTGATTGTTCTGTAGGTGATTTACGGTCAGTCCTTTAATAATTGGAAAGTGATTGTTCTGTAGGTGATTTACAGTCAGTCCTTTAATAATTGGAAAGTGATTGTTCTGTAGGTGATTTATGGTCAGTCCTTTAATAATTGGACAGTGATTGTTCTGTAGGTGATTTACGGTCAGTCCTTTAATAATTGGACTGTGATTGTTCTGTAGGTGATTTACGGTCAGTACTTTAATAATTGGACAGTGATTGTTCTGTCGGTGATTTACGGTCAGTCCTTTAATAATTGGACAGTGATTGTTCTGTCGGAGATTTACGGTCAGTACTTTAATAATTGGAAAGTGATTGTTCTGTAGGTGATTTACAGTCAGTCCTTTAATAATTGGAAAGTGATTGTTCTGTAGGTGATTTATGGTCAGTCCTTTAATAATTGGACAGTGATTGTTCTGTAGGTGATTTGCGGTCAGTCCTTTAATAATTGGATAGTGATTGTTCTGTAGGTGATTTACGGTCAGTCCTTCAATAATTGGACAGTGATTGTTCTGTAGGTGATTTACGGTTAGTACTTTAATAATTGGACAGTGATTGTTCTGTAGGTGATTTACGGTCAGTCCTTTAATAATTGGACAGTGATTGTTCTGTAGGTGATTTACGGTCAGCCCTTTAATAATTGGACAGTGATTGTTCTGTAGGTGATTTACGGTCAGTCCTTTAATAATTGGACAGTGATTGTTCTGTCAGTGATTTACGGTCAGTCCTTTAATAATTGGACAGTGATTGTTCTGTAGGTGATTTACGGTCAGTCCTTTAATAATTGGACAGTGATTGTTCTGTCGGAGATTTACGGTCAGTCCTTTAATAATTGGAAAGTGATTGTTCTGTAGGTGATTTACTGTCAGTCCTTTAATAATTGGAAAGTGATTGTTCTGTAGGTGATTTATGGTCAGTCCTTTAATAATTGGACAGTGATTGTTCTGTCGGTGATTTACGGTCAGTCCTTTAATAATTGGATAGTGATTGTTCTGTAGGTGATTTACGGTCAGTTCTTTAATAATTGGACAGTGATTGTTCTGTAGGTGTATTACGGTCAGTACTTTAATAATTGGACAGTGATTGTTCTGTAGGTGATTTACGGTCAGTCTTTTAATAATTGGACAGTGATTGTTCTGTCGGAGATTTACGGTCAGTCCTTTAATAATTGGACAGTGATTGTTCTGTAGGTGATTTACAGTCAGTCCTTTAATAATTGGAAAGTGATTGTTCTGTAGGTGATTTATGGTCAGTCCTTTAATAATTGGACAGTGACTGTTCTGTAGGTGATTTACGGTCAGTCCTTTAATAATAGGACAGTGATTGTTCTGTAGGTGATTTACGGTAAGTCCTTTAATAATAGGACAGTGATTGTTCTGTAGGTGATTTACGGTCAGTCCTTTAACAATTGGAAAGTGATTGTTCTGTAGGTGATTTACGGTCAGTCCTTTAATAATTGGACAATGATTGTTCTGTAGGTGATTTACGGTCAGTCCTTCAATAATTGGACAGTGATTATTCTGTAGGTGATTTACGGTCAGTCCTTTAATAATTGGACAGTGATTGTTCTGTAGGTGATTCACGGTCAGTCCTTTAATAATCGGACAGTGATTGTTCTGTAGGTGATTTACGGTCAGTCCTTTAATAATTGGACAGTGATTGTTCTGTAGGTGATTTACGGTCAGTCCTTCAATAATAGGACAGTGATTGTTCTGAAGGAGATTTACGGTCAGTCCTTCAATAATAGGACAGTGATTGTTCTGAAGGAGATTTACGGTCAGTCCTTTAATAATTGGATAGTGATTGTTCTGTAGGTGATTTACGGTCAGTCCTTCAATAATTGGACAGTGATTGTTCTGTCGGTGATTTACGGTCAGTCCTTTAATAATTGGACAGTGATTGTTCTGTAGGTAATTTACGGTCAGTCCTTTAATAATTGGACAGTGATTGTTCTGGAGGTGATTTACGGTCAGTCCTTTAATAATTGGACAGTGATTGTTCTGTAGTGATTTACGGTCAGTCCTTTAATAATTGGACAGTGATTGTTCTGTCGGTGATTTACGGTCAGTCCTTTAATAATTGGACAGTGATTGTTCTGTAGATGACTTACGGTCAGTCCTTTAAAAATTGGACAGTGATTGTTCTGTAGGTGATTTACGGTAATTCCTTTAATAATTGGACAGTGTTCTTCTGTAGGTGATTTACGGACAGTCCTTTAATAATTAGACAGTGATTGTTCTGTAGGTGATTTACGCTCAGTCCTTTAATAATTGGACAGTGACTGTTCTGTAGGTCATTTACGGTCAGTCCTTTAATAATAGGACAGTGATTGATGTAGGTGATTTACGGTCAGTCCTTTAATAATTGGACAGTGATTGTTCTGTAGGTGATTTACGGTCAGCCCTTTAATAATTGGACAGTGATTGTTCTGTAGGTGATTTATGGTCAGTCCTTTAATAATTGGACAGTGATTGTTCTGTAGGTGATTTACGGTCAGTCCTTAAATAATTGGACAGTGATTGTTCTGTCGGAGATTTACGGACAGTACTTTAATAATTGGACAGTGATTGTTCTGTAGGTGATTTAAGGTCAGTCCATTAATAATTGGACAGTGATTGTTCTGTAGGTGATTTACGGTCAGTCCTTTAATAATTGGACAGTGATTGTTCTGTAGGTGATTGACGGTAAGTCCTTTAATAATTGGACAGTGTTGTTCTGTAGGTGATTTACGGTCAGTCCTTTAATAATTGGACAGTGATTGTTCTGTAGGTGATTTACGGTCAGTCCTTTAATAATTGGATAGTGATTGTTCTGTAGGTGATTTACGGTGAGTCCTTTAATAATTGGACAGTGATTGTTCTGTAGGTGATTTTCTGTCAGTCCTTTAATAATTGGATAGTGATTGTTCTGTAGGTGATTTACGGTCAGTCCTTTAATAATTGGACAGTGATTGTTCTGTAGGTGATTTACGGTCAGTCCTTTAATAATTGGACAGTGATTGTTCTGTAGGTGATTTACGGTCAGTCCTTTAATAATTGGACAGTGATTGTTCTGTAGGTGATTTACTGTCAGTCCTTTAATAATTGGATAGTGATTGTTCTGTAGGTGATTTACAGTCAGTCCTTTAATAATTGGACAGTGATTGTTCTGTAGGTGATTTACGGTCAGTACTTTAATAATTGGACTGTGATTGTTCTGTAGGTGATTTACGGTCAGTCCTTTAATAATTGGACAGTGATTGTTCTGTAGGTGATTTACGGTCAGTCCTTTAATAATTGGACAGTGATTGTTCTGTAGGTGCTTTATGGTCAGTCCTTTAATAATTGGACAGTGATTGTTCTGTAGGTGATTTACGGTCAGTCCTTAAATAATTGGATAGTGATTGTTCTGTAGGTGATTTACGGTCAGTACTTTAATAATTGGACAGTGATTGTTCTGTAGGTGATTTACGGTCAGTCCTTTAATAATTGGACAGTGATTGTTCTGTAGGTGATTTACGGTCAGTCCTTTAATAATTGGACAGTGATTGTTCTGTAGGTGATTGACGGTAAGTCCTTTAATAATTGGACAGTGTTGTTCTGTAGGTGATTTACGGTCAGGCCTTTAATAATTGGACAGTGATTGTTCTGTAGGTGATTTAAAGTCAGTCCTTTAATAATTGGATAGTGATTGTTCTGTAGGTGATTTACGGTCAGTCCTTTAATAATTGGACAGTGATTGTTCTGTAGGTGATTTTCTGTCAGTCCTTTAATAATTGGATAGTGATTGTTCTGTCGGTGATTTACGGTCAGTCCTTTAATAATTGGACAGTGATTGTTCTGTAGGTGATTTACGGTCAGTCCTTTAATAATTGGACAGTGATTGTTCTGTAGGTGATTTACGGTCAGTCCTTTAATAATTGGACAGTGATTGTTCTGTAGGTGATTTACTGTCAGTCCTTTAATAATTGGATAGTGATTGTTCTGTAGGTGATTTACGGTCAGTCCTTTAATAATTGGACAGTGATTGTTCTGTAGGTGATTTACGGTCAGTACTTTAATAATTGGACAGTGATTGTTCTGTAGGTGATTTACGGTCAGTCCTTTAATAATTGGACAGTGATTGTTCTGTAGGTGATTTACGGTCAGTCCTTTAATAATTGGACAGTGATTGTTCTGTAGGTGATTTACGGTCAGACCTTTAATTATTGGATAGTGATTGTTCTGTAGGTGATTTACGGTCAGTCCTTTAATAATTGGACAGTGATTGTTCTGGAGGTGATTTACGGTCAGTCCTTTAATAATTGGACAGTGATTGTTCTGTCGGTGATTTACGGTCAGTCCTTTAATAATTGGACAGTGATTGTTCTGTAGGTGATTTACGGTCAGTCCTTTAATAATTGGACAGTGATTGTTCTGTCGGAGATTTACGATCAGTCCTTTAATAATAGGACAGTGATTGTTCTGTCGGTGATTTACGGTCTGTCCTTTAATAATTGGACAGTGATTGTTCTGTAGGTGATTTACGGTCAGTCCTTTAATAATTGACATTGATTGTTCTTTAGGTGATTTACGGTCAGTCCTTTAATAATTGGAAAGTGATTGTTCTGTAGGTGATTTACAGTCAGTCCTTTAATAATTGGAAAGTGATTGTTCTGTAGGTGATTTATGGTCAGTCCTTTAATAATTGGAAACTGATTGTTCTGTAGGTGATTTACGGTCAGTACTTTAATAATTGGACAGTGATTGTTCTGTAGGTGATTTACGGTCAGTCCTTTAATAATTGGACAGTGATTGTTCTGTAGGTGATTTACGGTCAGTCCTTTAATAATTGGACAGTGATTGTTCTGTAGGTGATTTACGGTCAGTCCTTTAATAATTGGACAGTGATTGTTCTGTCGGTGATTTACGGTCAGTCCTTTAATAATTGGACAGTGATTGTTCTGTAGGTGATTTACGGTCAGTCCTTTAATAATTGGACAGTGATTGTTCTGTCGGAGATTTACGGTCAGTCCTTTAATAATTGGAAAGTGATTGTTCTGTAGGTGATTTACAGTCAGTCCTTTAATAATTGGAAAGTGATTGTTCTGTAGGTGATTTATGGTCACCTTTAATAATTGGACAGTGATTGTTCTGTAGGTGATTTACGGTCAGTCCTTTAATAATTGGACAGTGATTGTTCTGTAGGTGATTTACGGTCAGTACTTTAATAATTGGACAGTGATTGTTCTGTAGGTGATTTACGGTCAGTCCTTTAATAATTGGACAGTGATTGTTCTGTCGGAGATTTACGGTCAGTCCTTTAATAATTGGAAAGTGATTGTTCTGTAGGTGATTTATGGTCAGTCCTTTAATAATTGGACAGTGATTGTTCTGTAGGTGATTTACGGTCAGGCCTTTAATAATTGGATAGTGATTGTTCTGTAGGTGATTTACGGTCAGTCCTTTAATAATTGGACAGTGATTGTTCTGTCGGTGATTTACGGTCAGTACTTTAATAATTGGACAGTGATTGTTCTGTAGGTGATTTACGGTCAGTCCTTTAATAATAGGACCTTGATAGTTCTGTAGGTGATTTAGGGTCAGTCCTTTAATAATAGGACAGTGATTGTTCTGTAGGTGATTTACAGTCAGTCCTTTAATAATTGACAGTGATTGTTCTGTAGGTGATTTACGGTCAGTCCTTTAATAATTGGAAAGTGATTGTTCTGTAGGTGATTTACAGTCAGTCCTTTAATAATTGGACAGTGATTGTTCTGTCGGTGATTTACGGTCAGTCCTTTAATAATTGGACAGTGATTGTTCTGTAGGTGATTTACGGTCAGTCCTTTAATAATTGGACAGTGATTGTTCTGTAGGTGATTTACGGTCAGTCCTTTAATAATTGGACAGTGATTGTTCTGTAGGTGATTTACTGTCAGTCCTTTAATAATTGGATAGTGATTGTTCTGTAGGTGATTTACGGTCAGTCCTTTAATAATTGGACAGTGATTGTTCTGTAGGTGATTTACGGTCAGTACTTTAATAATTGGACAGTGATTGTTCTGTAGGTGATTTACGGTCAGTCCTTTAATAATTGGACAGTGATTGTTCTGTAGGTGATTTACGGTCAGTCCTTTAATAATTGGACAGTGATTGTTCTGTAGGTGATTTACGGTCAGACCTTTAATTATTGGATAGTGATTGTTCTGTAGGTGATTTACGGTCAGTCCTTTAATAATTGGACAGTGATTGTTCTGGAGGTGATTTACGGTCAGTCCTTTAATAATTGGACAGTGATTGTTCTGTCGGTGATTTACGGTCAGTCCTTTAATAATTGGACAGTGATTGTTCTGTAGGTGATTTACGGTCAGTCCTTTAATAATTGGACAGTGATTGTTCTGTCGGAGATTTACGATCAGTCCTTTAATAATAGGACAGTGATTGTTCTGTCGGTGATTTACGGTCTGTCCTTTAATAATTGGACAGTGATTGTTCTGTAGGTGATTTACGGTCAGTCCTTTAATAATTGGAAACTGATTGTTCTGTAGGTGATTTACAGTCAGTCCTTTAATAATTGGAAAGTGATTGTTCTGTAGGTGATTTATGGTCAGTCCTTTAATAATTGGAAACTGATTGTTCTGTAGGTGATTTACGGTCAGTACTTTAATAATTGGACAGTGATTGTTCTGTAGGTGATTTACGGTCAGTCCTTTAATAATTGGACAGTGATTGTTCTGTAGGTGATTTACGGTCAGTCCTTTAATAATTGGACAGTGATTGTTCTGTAGGTGATTTACGGTCAGTCCTTTAATAATTGGACAGTGATTGTTCTGTCGGTGATTTACGGTCAGTCCTTTAATAATTGGACAGTGATTGTTCTGTAGGTGATTTACGGTCAGTCCTTTAATAATTGGACAGTGATTGTTCTGTCGGAGATTTACGGTCAGTCCTTTAATAATTGGAAAGTGATTGTTCTGTAGGTGATTTACAGTCAGTCCTTTAATAATTGGAAAGTGATTGTTCTGTAGGTGATTTATGGTCACCTTTAATAATTGGACAGTGATTGTTCTGTAGGTGATTTACGGTCAGTCCTTTAATAATTGGACAGTGATTGTTCTGTAGGTGATTTACGGTCAGTACTTTAATAATTGGACAGTGATTGTTCTGTAGGTGATTTACGGTCAGTCCTTTAATAATTGGACAGTGATTGTTCTGTCGGAGATTTACGGTCAGTCCTTTAATAATTGGAAAGTGATTGTTCTGTAGGTGATTTATGGTCAGTCCTTTAATAATTGGACAGTGATTGTTCTGTAGGTGATTTACGGTCAGGCCTTTAATAATTGGATAGTGATTGTTCTGTAGGTGATTTACGGTCAGTCCTTTAATAATTGGACAGTGATTGTTCTGTCGGTGATTTACGGTCAGTACTTTAATAATTGGACAGTGATTGTTCTGTAGGTGATTTACGGTCAGTCCTTTAATAATAGGACCTTGATAGTTCTGTAGGTGATTTACGGTCAGTCCTTTAATAATAGGACAGTGATTGTTCTGTAGGTGATTTACAGTCAGTCCTTTAATAATTGACAGTGATTGTTCTGTAGGTGATTTACGGTCAGTCCTTTAATAATTGGAAAGTGATTGTTCTGTAGGTGATTTACAGTCAGTCCTTTAATAATTGGACAGTGATTGTTCTGTAGGTGATTTACGGTCAGTCCTTTAATAATTGGATAGTGATTGTTCTGTAGGTGATTTACGGTCAGTCCTTTAATAACTGGACAGTGATTGTTCTGTAGGTGATTTACGGTCAGTCCATTAATAATTGGATAGTGATTGTTCTGTAGGTGATTTACGGTCAGTCCTTTAATAATTGGACAGTGATTGTTCTGTAGGTGATTTTCTGTCAGTCCTTTAATAATTGGATAGTGATTGTTCTGTTGGTGATTTACGGTCAGTCCTTTAATAATTGGACAGTGATTGTTCTGTAGGTGATTTACGGTCAGTCCTTTAATAATTGGACAGTGATTGTTCTGTAGGTGATTTACGGTCAGTCCTTTAATAATTGGACAGTGATTGTTCTGTAGGTGATTTACTGTCAGTCCTTTAATAATTGGATAGTGATTGTTCTGTAGGTGATTTACGGTCAGTACTTTAATAATTGGACAGTGATTGTTCTGTAGGTGATTTACGGTCAGTCCTTTAATAATTGGACAGTGATTGTTCTGTAGGTGATTTACGGTCAGTCCTTTAATAATTGGACAGTGATTGTTCTGTAGGTGATTTATGGTCAGTCCTTTAATAATTGGACAGTGATTGTTCTGTAGGTGATTTTCGGTCAGTCCTTAAATAATTGGATAGTGATTGTTCTGTAGCTGATTTACGGTCAGTACTTTAATAATTGGACAGTGATTGTTCTGTAGGTGATTTACCGTCAGTCCTTTAATAATTGGACAGTGATTGTTCTGTAGGTGATTTACGGTCAGTCCTTTAATAATTGGACAGTGATTGTTCTGTAGGTGATTGACGGTAAGTCCTTTAATAATGGACAGTGATTGTTCTGTAGGTGATTTACGGTCAGTCCTTTAATAATTGGACAGTGATTGTTCTGTAGGTGATTTACGGTCAGTCCTTTCATAATTGGACAGTGATTGTTCTGTAGGTGATTTACGGTCAGTCCTTTAATAATTGGACAGTGATTGTTCTGTAGGTGATTTACTGTCAGTCCTTTAATAATTGGATAGTGATTGTTCTGTCGGTGATTTACGGTCAGTACTTTAATAATTGGACAGTGATTGTTCTGTAGGTGATTTACGGTCAGTCCTTTAATAATTGGACAGTGATTGTTCTGTAGGTGATTGACGGTAAGTCCTTTAATAATTGGACAGTTTTGTTCTGTAGGTGATTTACGGTCAGTCCTTAAATAATTGGATAGTGATTGTTCTGTAGGTGATTTACGGTCAGTACTTTAATAATTGGACAGTGATTGTTCTGTAGGTGATTTACGATCAGTCCTTTAATAATTGGACAGTGATTGTTCTGTAGGTGATTTACGGTCAGTCCTTTAATAATTGGACAGTGATTGTTCTGGAGGTGATTGACGGTAAGTCCTTTAATAATTGGACAGTGTTGTTCTGTAGGTGATTTACGGTCAGTCCTTTAATAATTGGACAGTGATTGTTCTGTAGGTGATTTACGGTCAATCCTTTAATAATTGGACAGTGATTGTTCTGTAGGTGATTGACGGTAAGTCCTTTAATAATTGGACAGTGTTGTTCTGTAGGTGATTTACGGTCAGTCCTTTAATAATTGGACAGTGATTGTTCTGTAGGTGATTTACGGTCAGTCCTTTAATAATTGGATAGTGATTGTTCTGTAGGTGATTTACGGTCAGTCCTTTAATAATTGGACAGTGATTGTTCTGTAGGTGATTTTCTGTCAGTCCTTTAATAATTGGATAGTGATTGTTCTGTAGGTGATTTACGGTCAGTCCTTTAATAATTGGACAGTGATTGTTCTGTAGGTGATTTACGGTCAGTCCTTTAATAATTGGACAGTGATTGTTCTGTAGGTGATTTACGGTCAGTCCTTTAATAATTGGACAGTGATTGTTCTGTAGGTGATTTACTGTCAGTCCTTTAATAATTGGATAGTGATTGTTCTGTAGGTGATTTACGGTCAGTCCTTTAATAATTGGAGAGTGATTGTTCTGTAGGTGATTTACGGTCAGTACTTTAATAATTGGACAGTGATTGTTCTGTAGGTGATTTACGGTCAGTCCTTTAATAATTGGACAGTGATTGTTCTGTAGGTGATTTACGGTCAGTCCTTTAATAATTGGACAGTGATTGTTCTGTAGGTGATTTACGGTCAGTCCTTTAATTATTGGATAGTGATTGTTCTGTAGGTGATTTACGGTCAGTCCTTTAATAATTGGACAGTGATTGTTCTGGATGTGATGTACGGTCAGTCCTTTAATAATTGGACAGTGATTGTTCTGTCGGTGATTTACGGTCAGTCCTTTAATAATTGGACAGTGATTGTTCTGTAGGTGATTTACTGTCAGTCCTTTAAAAATTGGACAGTGATTGTTCTGTCGGAGATTTACGATCAGTCCTTTAATAATAGGACAGTGATTGTTCTGTCGGTGATTTACGGTCAGTCCTTTAATAATTGGACAGTGATTGTTCTGTAGGTGATTTACGGTCAGTCCTTTAATAATTGACAGTGATTGTTCTGAAGGTGATTTACGGTCAGTCCTTTTAAAATTGGAAAGTGATTGTTCTGTAGGTGATTTACAGTCAGTCCTTTAATAATTGGAAAGTGATTGTTCTGTAGGTGATTTATGGTCAGTCCTTTAATAATTGGAAACTGATTGTTCTGTAGGTGATTTACGGTCAGTACTTTAATAATTGGACAGTGATTGTTCTGTAGGTGATTTACGGTCAGTCCTTTAATAATTGGACAGTGATTGTTCTGTAGGTGATTTACGGTCAGTCCTTTAATAATTGGACAGTGATTGTTCTGTAGGTGATTTACGGTCAGTCCTTTAATTATTGGATAGTGATTGTTCTGTAGGTGATTTACGGTCAGTCCTTTAATAATTGGACAGTGATTGTTCTGGAGGTGATTTACGGTCAGTCCTTTAATAATTGGATAGTGATTGTTCTGTAGGTGATTTACGGTCAGTCCTTTAATAATTGGACAGTGATTGTTCTGTAGGTGATTTACGGTCAGTCCTTTAATAATTGGACAGTGATTGTTCTGTAGGTGATTTACGGTCAGTCCTTTAATAATTGGACAGTGATGGTTCTGGAGGTGATTTACGGTCAGTCCTTTAATAATTGGATAGTGATTGTTCTGTAGGTGATTTACGGTCAGTCCTTTAATAATTGGACAGTGATTGTTCTGTAGGTGATTTACGGTCAGTCCTTTAATAATTGGACAGTGATTGTTCTGTAGGTGATTTACGGTCAGTCCTTTAATAATTGGACATTGATTGTTCTGTAGGTGATTTACTGTCAGTCCTTTAATAATTGGATAGTGATTGTTCTGTAGGTGATTTACGGTCAGTCCTTTAATAATTGGAGAGTGATTGTTCTGTAGGTGATTTACGGTCAGTACTTTAATAATTGGACAGTGATTGTTCTGTAGGTGATTTACGGTCAGTCCTTTAATAATTGGACAGTGATTGTTCTGTAGGTGATTTACGGTCAGTCCTTTAATAATTGGACAGTGATTGTTCTGTAGGTGATTTACGGTCAGTCCTTTAATTATTGGATAGTGATTGTTCTGTAGGTGATTTACGGTCAGTCCTTTAATAATTGGACAGTGATTGTTCTGGATGTGATGTACGGTCAGTCCTTTAATAATTGGACAGTGATTGTTCTGTCGGTGATTTACGGTCAGCCCTTTAATAATTGGACAGTGATTGTTCTGTAGGTGATTTACTGTCAGTCCTTTAAAAATTGGACAGTGATTGTTCTGTCGGAGATTTACGATCAGTCCTTTAATAATAGGACAGTGATTGTTCTGTCGGTGATTTACGGTCAGTCCTTTAATAATTGGACAGTGATTGTTCTGTAGGTGATTTACGGTCAGTCCTTTAATAATTGACAGTGATTGTTCTGTAGGTGATTTACTGTCAGTCCTTTTAAAATTGGAAAGTGATTGTTCTGTAGGTGATTTACAGTCAGTCCTTTAATAATTGGAAAGTGATTGTTCTGTAGGTGATTTATGGTCAGTCCTTTAATAATTGGAAACTGATTGTTCTGTAGGTGATTTACGGTCAGTACTTTAATAATTGGACAGTGATTGTTCTGTAGGTGATTTACGGTCAGTCCTTTAATAATTGGACAGTGATTGTTCTGTAGGTGATTTACGGTCAGTCCTTTAATAATTGGACAGTGATTGTTCTGTAGGTGATTTACGGTCAGTCCTTTAATTATTGGATAGTGATTGTTCTGTAGGTGATTTACGGTCAGTCCTTTAATAATTGGACAGTGATTGTTCTGGAGGTGATTTACGGTCAGTCCTTTAATAATTGGACAGTGATTGTTCTGTCGGTGATTTACGGTCAGTCCTTTAATAATTGGACAGTGATTGTTCTGTCGGTGATTTACGGTCAGTCCTTTAATAATTGGACAGTGATTGTTCTGTCGGAGATTTACGATCAGTCCTTTAATAATAGGACAGTGATTGTTCTGTCGGTGATTTACGGTCAGTCCTTTAATAATTGGACAGTGATTGTTCTGTAGGTGATTTACGGTCAGTCCTTTAATAATTGACAGTGATTGTTCTGTAGGTGATTTACGGTCAGTCCTTTAATAATTGGAAAGTGATTGTTCTGTAGGTGATTTACAGTCAGTCCTTTAATAATTGGAAAGTGATTGTTCTGTAGGTGATTTATGGTCAGTCCTTTAATAATTGGAAACTGATTGTTCTGTAGGTGATTTACGGTCAGTCCTTTAATAATTGGACAGTGATTGTTCTGTAGGTGATTTGCGGTCAGTCCTTTAATAATTGGACAGTGATTGTTCTGTAGGTGATTTACGGTCAGTCCTTTAATAATTGGACAGTGATTGTTCTGTAGGTGATTTACGGTCAGTCCTTTAATAATTGGACAGTGATTGTTCTGTAGGTGATTTACGGTCAGTCCTTCAATAATTGGACAGTGATTGTTCTGTCGGAGATTTACGGTCAGTCCTTTAATAATTGGAAAGTGATTGTTCTGTCGGAGATTTACGGTCAGTCCTTTAATAATTGGAAAGTGATTGTTCTGTAGGTGATTTACAGTCAGTCCTTTAATAATTGGAAAGTGATTGTTCTGTAGGTGATTTATGGTCAGTCCTTTAATAATTGGAAAGTGATTGTTCTGTAGGTGATTTATGGTCAGTCCTTTAATAATTGGAAACTGATTGTTCTGTAGGTGATTTACGGTCAGTACTTTAAGAATTGGACAGTGATTGTTCTGTAGGTGATTTACGGTCAGTCCTTTAATAATTGGACAGTGATTGTTCTGTAGGTGATTTACGGTCAGTCCTTTAATAATTGGACAGTGATTGTTCTGTAGGTGATTTACGGTCAGTCCTTTAATAATTGGACAGTGATTGTTCTGTAGGTGATTTACGGTCAGTCCTTTAATAATTGGACAGTGATTGTTCTGTAGGTGATTTACGGTCAGTCCTTCAATAATTGGACAGTGATTGTTCTGTCGGAGATTTACGGTCAGTCCTTTAATAATTGGAAAGTGATTGTTCTGTAGGTGATTTACAGTCAGTCCTTTAATAATTGGAAAGTGATTGTTCTGTAGGTGATTTATGGTCAGTCCTTTAATAATTGGACAGTGATTGTTCTGTAGGTGATTTACGGTCAGTCCTTTAATAATTGGACAGTGATTGTTCTGTAGGTGATTTACGGTCAGTACTTTAATAATTGGACAGTGATTGTTCTGTCGGTGATTTACGGTCAGTCCTTTAATAATTGGACAGTGATTGTTCTGTCGGAGATTTACGGTAAGTCCTTTAATAATTGGAAAGTGATTGTTCTGTAGGTGATTTACAGTCAGTCCTTTAATAATTGGAAAGTGATTGTTCTGTAGGTGATTTATGGTCAGTCCTTTAATAATTGGACAGTGATTGTTCTGTAGGTGATTTACGGTCAGGCCTTTAATAATTGGATAGTGATTGTTCTGTAGGTGATTTACGGTCAGTCCTTTAATAATTGGACAGTGATTGTTCTGTCGGTGATTTACGGTCAGTACTTTAATAATTGGACAGTGATTGTTCTGTAGGTGATTTACGGTCAGTCCTTTTATAATAGGACCTTGATTGTTCTGTAGGTTATTTACGGTCAGTCCTTTAATAATAGGACAGTGATTGTTCTGTAGGTGATCTACAGTCAGTCCTTTAATAATTGACAGTGATTGTTCTGTAGGTGATTTACGGTCAGTCCTTTAATAAGTGGAAAGTGATTGTTCTGTAGGTGATTTACAGTCAGTCCTTTAATAATTGGAAAGTGATTGTTCTGTAGGTGATTTATGGTCAGTCCTTTAATAATTGGACAGTGATTGTTCTGTAGGTGATTTACAGTCAGTACTTTAATAATTGGACAGTGATTGTTCTGTAGGTGATTTACGGTCATTCCTTTAATAATTGGACAGTGATTGTTCTGTAGGTGATTTACGGTCAGTCCTTTAATAATTGGACAGTGATTGTTCTGTAGGTGATTTACGGTCAGTCCTTTAATAATTGGACAGTGATTGTTCTGTCGGTGATTTACGGTCAGTCCTTTAATAATTGGACAGTGATTGTTCTGTAGGTGATTTACGGTCAGTCCTTTAATAATTGGACAGTGATTGTTCTGTCGGAGATTTACGGTCAGTCCTTTAATAATTGGAAAGTGATTGTTCTGTAGGTGATTTACAGTCAGTCCTTTAATAATTGGAAAGTGATTGTTCTGTAGGTGATTTATGGTCAGTCCTTTAATAATTGGACAGTGATTGTTCTGTAGGTGATTTACGGTCAGTCCTTTAATAATTGGACAGTGATTGTTCTGTAGGTGATTTACGGTCAGTACTTTAATAATTGGACAGTGATTGTTCTGTAGGTGATTTACGGTCAGTCCTTTAATAATTGGACAGTGATTGTTCTGTCGGAGATTTACGGTCAGTCCTTTAATAATTGGAAAGTGATTGTTCTGCAGGTGATTTACAGTCAGTCCTTTAATAATTGGAAAGTGATTGTTCTGCAGGTGATTTATGGTCAGTCCTTTAATAATTGGACAGTGATTGTTCTGTAGGTGATTTTCGGTCAGTCCTTTAATAATTGGATAGTGATTGTTCTGTCGGTGATTTACGGTCAGTACTTTAATAATTGGACAGTGATTGTTCTGTAGGTGATTTACGGTCAGTCCTTTAATAATTGGACAGTGATTGTTCTGTAGGTGATTTACGGTCAGTCCTTTAATAATTGGACAGTGATTGTTCTGTAGGTGATTTACGGTCAGTCCTTTAATAATTGGACAGTGATTGTTCTGTCGGTGATTTACGGTCAGTCCTTTAATAATTGGACAGTGATTGTTCTGTCGGAGATTTACGGTCAGTCCTTTAATAATTGGAAAGTGATTGTTCTGTAGGTGATTTACAGTCAGTCCTTTAATAATTGGAAAGTGATTGTTCTGTAGGTGATTTATGGTCAGTCCTTTAATAATTGGACAGTGATTGTTCTGTAGGTGATTTACGGTCAGTCCTTTAATAATTGGATAGTGATTGTTCTGTAGGTGATTTACGGTCAGTCCTTTAATAATTGGACAGTGATTGTTCTGTAGTTGATTTACGGTCAGTCCTTTAATAATTGGACAGTGATTGTTCTGTCGGAGATTTACGGTCAGTCCTTTAATAATTGGAAAGTGATTGTTCTGTAGGTGATTTACAGTCAGTCCTTTAATAATTGGAAAGTGATTGTTCTGTAGGTGATTTATGGTCAGTCCTTTAATAATTGGACAGTGATTGTTCTGTAGGTGATTTACGGTCAGGCCTTTAATAATTGGATAGTGATTGTTCTGTAGGTGATTTACGGTCAGTCCTTTAATAATTGGACAGTGATTGTTCTGTAGGTGATTTACGGTCAGTCCTTTAATAATTGGACAGTGATTGTTCTGTAGGTGATTTACGGTCAGTCCTTTAATAATTGGACAGTGATTGTTCTGTAGGTGATTTACGGTCAGTCCTTTAATAATTGGACAGCGATTGTTCTGTCGGTGATTTACGGTCAGTCCTTTAATAATTGGACAGTGATTGTTCTGTCGGAGATTTACGGTCAGTCCTTCAATAATTGGAAAGTGATTGTTCTGTAGGTGATTTACAGTCAGTCCTTTAATAATTGGAAAGAGATTGTTCTGTAGGTGATTTATGGTCAGTCCTTTAATAATTGGACAGTGATTGTTCTGTAGGTGATTTACGGTCAGTCCTTTAATAATTGGATAGTGATTGTTCTGTAGGTGATTTACGGTCAGTCCTTTAATAATTGGACAGTGATTGTTCTGTAGGTGATTTACGGTCAGTACTTTAATAATTGGACGGTGATTGTTCTGTCGGTGATTTACGGTCAGTCCTTTAATAATTGGACAGTGATTGTTCTGTCGGAGATTTACGGTCAGTCCTTTAATAATTGGAAAGTGATTGTTCTGTAGGTGATTTACAGTCAGTCCTTTACTAATTGGAAAGTGATTGTTCTGTAGGTGATTTATGGTCAGTCCTTTAATAATTAGACAGTGATTGTTCTGTCGGTGATTTACGGTCTGTCCTTTAATAATAGGACAGTGATTGTTCTGTAGGTGATTTACGGTCATTCCTTTAATAATAGGACAGTGATTGTTCTGTAGGTGATTTACGGTCAGTCCTTTAATAATTGGACAGTGATTGTTCTGTAGGTGATTTACGTTCAGTCCTTTAATAATTGGACAGTGATTGTTCTGTAGGTGATTTACGGTCAGTCCTTTAATAATTGGACAGTGATTGTTCTGTAGGTGATTTACGGTCAGTCCTTTAATAATTGGACAGTGATTGTTCTGTAGGTGATTTACGGTCAGTTCTTTAATAATCGGACAGTGATTGTTCTGTAGGTGATTTACGGTCAGTCCTTTAATAATTGGACAGTGATTGTTCTGTAGGTGATTTACGGTCAGTCCTTCAATAATAGGACAGTGATTGTTCTGAAGGAGATTTACGGTCAGACCTTTAATAATTGGACAGTGATTGTTCTGTCGGTGATTTACGGTCAGTCCTTTAATAATTGGACAGTGATTGTTCTGTAGGTAATTTACGGTCAGTCCTTTAATAATTGGACAGTGATTGTTCTGGAGGTGATTTACGGTCAGTCCTTTAATAATTGGACAGTGATTGTTCTGTAGGAGATTTACGGTCAGTCTTTAATAATTGGACATTGATTGTTCTGTCAGTGATTTACGGTAAGTCCTTTAATAATTGGACAGTGTTCTTCTGTAGGTGATTTACGGTCAGTCCTTTAATAATTAGACAGTGATTGTTCTGTCGGTGATTTACGGTCAGTCCTTTAATAATTGGAAAGTGATTGTTCTGTAGGTGATTTACAGTCAGTCCTTTAATAATTGGAAAGTGATTGTTCTGTAGGTGATTTATGGTCAGTCCTTTAATAATTGGACAGTGATTGTTCTGTAGGTGATTTACGGTCAGTCCTTTAATAATCGGATAGTGATTGTTCTGTAGGTGATTTACGGTCAGGCCTTTAATAATTGGATAGTGATTGTTCTGTAGGTGATTTACGGTCAGTACTTTAATAATTGGACAGTGATTGTTCTGTAGGTGATTTACGGTCAGTACTTTAATAATTGGATAGTGATTGTTCTGTAGGTGATTTATGGTCAGTCCTTTAATAATTGGACAGTGATTGTTCTGTAGGTGATTTACGGTCAGTCCTTTAATAATTGGACAGTGATTGTTCTGTAGGTGATTTACGGTCAGTCCTTTAATAATTGGACAGTGATTGTTCTGTCGGAGATTTACGGTCAGTCCTTTAATAATTGGACAGTGATGGTTCTGTCGGAGATTTACGGTCAGTCCTTTAATAATTGGAAAGTGATTGTTCTGTAGGTGATTTACAGTCAGTCCTTTAATAATTGGAAAGTGATTGTTCTGTAGGTGATTTATGGTCAGTCCTTTAATAATTGGACAGTGATTGTTCTGTAGGTGATTTACGGTCAGTCCTTTAATAATCGGATAGTGATTGTTCTGTAGGTGATTTACGGTCAGTCCTTTAATAATTGGACAGTGATTGTTCTGTAGGTGATTTACGGTCAGCACTTCAATAATTGGATAGTGATTGTTCTGTAGGTGATTTACGGTCAGTCCTTTAATAATTGGACAGTGATTGTTCTGTAGGTGATTTATGGTCAGTCCTTTAATAATTGGACAGTGATTGTTCTGTCGGTGATTTACGGTCAGTCCTTTAATAATAGGACAGTGATTGTTTTGTAGGTGATTTACGGTCAGTCCTTTTATAATAGGACAGTGATTGTTCTGTAGGTGATTTACGGTCAGTCCTTTAATAATTGGACAGTGATTGTTCTGTAGGTGATTTATGGTCAGTCCTTTAATAATTGGACAGTGATTGTTCTGTAGGTGATTTACGGTCAGTCCTTTAATAATCGGATAGTGATTGTTCTGTAGGTGATTTACGGTCAGTCCTTTAATAATTGGACAGTGATTGTTCTGTAGGTGATTTACGGTCAGCACTTCAATAATTGGATAGTGATTGTTCTGTAGGTGATTTACGTTCAGTCCTTTAATAATTGGACAGTGATTGTTCTGTAGGTGATTTATGGTCAGTCCTTTAATAATTGGACAGTGATTGTTCTGTCGGTGATTTACGGTCAGTCCTTTAATAATTGGACAGTGATTGTTCAGTCGGTGATTTACGGTCAGTCCTTTTATAATAGGACAGTGATTGTTCTGTAGGTGATTTACGGTCAGTCCTTTAATAATTGGACAGTGATTGTTCTGTAGGTGATTTACGTTCAGTCCTTTAATAATTGGACAGTGATTGTTCTGTAGGTGATTTACGGTCAGTCCTTTAATAATTGGACAGTGATTGTTCTGTAGGTGATTTACGGTCAGTCCTTTAATAATTGGACAGTGATTGTTCTGTAGGTGATTTACGGTCAGTCCTTTAATAATCGGACAGTGATTGTTCTATAGGTGATTTACGGTCAGTCCTTTAATAATTGGACAGTGATTGTTCTGTAGGTGATTTACGGTCAGTCCTTCAATAATAGGACAGTGATAGTTCTGAAGGAGATTTACGGTCAGTCCTTTAATAATTGGAAAGTGATTGTTCAGTCGGTGATTTACGGTCAGTCCTTTAATAATTGGACAGTGATTGTTCTGTAGGTAATTTACGGTCAGTCCTTTAATAATTGGACTGTGATTGTTCTGGAGGTGATTTACGGTCAGTCCCTTAATAATTGGACAGTGATTGTTCTGTAGGTGATTTACGGTCAGTCCTTTAATAATTGGACAGTGATTGTTCTGTCGGTGATTTACGGTCAGTCCTTTAATAATTGGACAGTGATTGTTCTGTAGGTAATTTACGGTCAGTCCTTTAATAATTGGACAGTGATTGTTCTGGAGGTGATTTACGGTCAGTCCTTTAATAATTGGACTGTGATTGTTCTGTAGGTAATTTACGGTCAGTCCTTTAATAATTGGACAGTGATTGTTCTGGAGGTGATTTACGGTCAGTCCTTTAATAATTGGACAGTGATTGTTCTGTAGGTGATTTACGGTCAGTCCTTTAATAATTGGACAGTGATTGCTCTGTCGGTGATTTACGGTAAGTCCTTTAATAATTGGACAGTGTTCTTCTGTAGGTGATTTACGGTCAGTCCTTTAATAATTAGACAGTGATTGTTCTGTAGGTGATTTACGGTCAGTCCTTTAATAATTGGACAGTGACTGTTCTGTAGGTGATTTACGGTCAGTCCTTTAATAATAGGACAGTGATTGATGTAGGTGATTTACGGTCAGTCCTTTAATAATTGGACAGTGATTGTTCTGTAGGTGATTTACGGTCAGTCCTTTAATAATTGGACAGTGATTGTTCTGTAGGTGATTTATGGTCAGTCCTTTAATAATTGGACAGTGATTGTTCTGTAGGTGATTTACGGTCAGTCCTTTAATAATTGGACAATGTTCTTCTGTAGGTGATTTACGGTCAGTCCTTTAATAATTAGACAGTGATTGTTCTGTAGGTGATTTACGGTCAGTCCTTTAATAATTGGACAGTGACTGTTCAGTAGGTGATTTACGGTCAGTCCTTTAATATTAGGACAGTGATTGATGTAGGTGATTTACGGTCAGTCCTTTAATAATTGGACAGTGATTGTTCTGTAGGTGATTTATGGTCAGTCCTTTAATAATTGGACAGTGATTGTTCTGTAGGTGATTTATGGTCAGACGTTTAATAATTGGACAGTGATTGTTCTGTAGGTGATTTACGGTCAGTCCATAAATAATTGGATAGTGATTGTTCTGTAGGTGATTTACGGTCAGTACTTTAATAATTGGACAGTGATTGTTCTGTAGGTGATTTACGGTCAGTCCTTTAATAATTGGACAGTGATTGTTCTGTAGGTGATTTACGGTCAGTCCTTTAATAATTGGACAGTGATTGTTCTGTAGGTGATTGACGGTCAGTCCTTTAATAATTGGACAGCGATTGTTCTGTCGGTGATTTACGGTCAGTCCTTTAATAATTGGACAGTGATTGTTCTGTCGGAGATTTATGGTCAGTCCTTCAATAATTGGAAAGTGATTGTTCTGTAGGTGATTTACAGTCAGTCCTTTAATAATTGGAAAGAGATTGTTCTGTAGGTGATTTATGGTCAGTCCTTTAATAATTGGACAGTGATTGTTGTGTAGGTGATTTACGGTCAGTCCTTTAATAATTGGATAGTGATTGTTCTGTAGGTGATTTACGGTCAGTCCTTTAATAATTGGACAGTGATTGTTCTGTAGGTGATTTACGGTCAGTACTTTAATAATTGGACGGTGATTGTTCTGTCGGTGATTTACGGTCAGTCCTTTAATAATTGGACAGTGATTGTTCTGTCGGAGATTTACGGTCAGTCCTTTAATAATTGGAAAGTGATTGTTCTGTAGGTGATTTACAGTCAGTCCTTTACTAATTGGAAAGTGATTGTTCTGTAGGTGATTTATGGTCAGTCCTTTAATAATTAGACAGTGATTGTTCTGTCGGTGATTTACGGTCTGTCCTTTAATAATAGGACAGTGATTGTTCTGTAGGTGATTTACGGTCATTCCTTTATTAATAGGACAGTGATTGTTCTGTAGGTGATTTACGGTCAGTCCTTTAATAATTGGACAGTGATTGTTCTGTAGGTGATTTACGTTCAGTCCTTTAATAATTGGACAGTGATTGTTCTGTAGGTGATTTACGGTCAGTCCTTTAATAATTGGACAGTGATTGTTCTGTAGGTGATTTACGGTCAGTCCTTTAATAATTGGACAGTGATTGTTCTGTAGGTGATTTACGGTCAGTTCTTTAATAATCGGACAGTGATTGTTCTGTAGGTGATTTACGGTCAGTCCTTTAATAATTGGACAGTGATTGTTCTGTCGGTGATTTACGGTAAGTCCTTTAATAATTGGACAGTGTTCTTCTGTAGGTGATTTACGGTCAGTCCTTTAATAATTAGACAGTGATTGTTCTGTAGGTGATTTACGGTCAGTCCTTTAATAATTGGACAGTGACTGTTCTGTAGGTGATTTACGGTCAGTCCTTTAATAATAGGACAGTGATTGATGTAGGTGATTTACGGTCAGTCCTTTAATAATTGGACAGTGATTGTTCTGTAGTTGATTTACGGTCAGTCCTTTAATAATTGGACAGTGATTGTTCTGTAGGTGATTTATGGTCAGTCCTTTAATAATTGGACAGTGATTGTTCTGTAGGTGATTTACGGTCAGTCCTTTAATAATTGGACAATGTTCTTCTGTAGGTGATTTACGGTCAGTCCTTTAATAATTAGACAGTGATTGTTCTGTAGGTGATTTACGGTCAGTCCTTTAATAATTGGACAGTGACTGTTCAGTAGGTGATTTACGGTCAGTCCTTTAATATTAGGACAGTGATTGATGTAGGTGATTTACGGTCAGTCCTTTAATAATTGGACAGTGATTGTTCTGTAGGTGATTTACGGTCAGTCCTTTAATAATTGGACAGTGATTGTTCTGTAGGTGATTTATGGTCAGTCGTTTAATAATTGGACAGTGATTGTTCTGTAGGTGATTTACGGTCAGTCCTTAAATAATTGGATAGTGATTGTTCTGTAGGTGATTTACGGTCAGTACTTTAATAATTGGACAGTGATTGTTCTGTAGGTGATTTACGGTCAGTCCTTTAATAATTGGACAGTGATTGTTCTGTAGGTGATTTACGGTCAGTCCTTTAATAATTGGACAGTGATTGTTCTGTAGGTGATTGACGGTCAGTCCTTTCATAATTGGACAGTGTTGTTCTGTAGGTGATTTACGGTCAGTCCTTTAATAATTGGACAGTGATTGTTCTTTAGGTGATTTACGGTCAGTCCTTTAATAATTGGATAGTGATTGTTCTGTAGGTGATTTACGGTCAGTCCTTTAATAATTGGACAGTGATTGTTCAGTAGGTGATTTACTGTCAGTCCTTTAATAATTGGATAGTGATTGTTCTGTAGGTGAGTTACGGTCAGTCCTTTAATAATTGGACAGTGATTGTTCTGTAGGTGATTTCCGGTCAGTACTTCAATAATTGGACAGTGATTGTTCTGTAGGTGATTTACGGTCAGTCCTTTAATAATTGGACAGTGATTGTTCTGTCGGAGATTTACGGTCAGTCCTTTAATAATTTGAAAGTGATTGTTCTGTAGGTGATTTACAGTCAGTCCTTTAATAATTGGAATGTGATTGTTCTGTAGGTGATTTATGGTCAGTCCTTTAATAATTGGACAGTGATTGTTCTGTAGGTGATTTACGGTCAGGCCTTTAATAATTGGATAGTGATTGTTCTGTAGGTGATTTACGGTCAGTCCTTTATTAATTGGACAGTGATTGTTCTGTAGGTGATTTACGGTCAGTACTTTAATAATTGGACAGTGATTGTTCTGTAGGTGATTTACGGTCAGTCCTTTAATAATTGGACAGTGATTGTTCTGTCGGTGATTTACGGTCAGTCCTTTAATAATTGGACAGTGATTGTTCTGTCGGTGATTTACGGTCAGTCCTTTAATAATTGGACAGTGATTGTTCTGTCGGTGATTTACGGTCAGTCCTTTAATAATTGGACAGTGATTGTTCTGTCGGAGATTTACGGTCAGTCCTTTAATAATTGGAAAGTGATTGTTCTGTAGGTGATTTACAGTCAGTCCTTTAATAATTGGAAAGTGATTGTTCTGTAGGTGATTTATGGTCAGTCCTTTAATAATTGGACAGTGATTGTTCTGTAGGTGATTTACGGTCAGTCCTTTAATAATTGGATAGTGATTGTTCTGTAGGTGATTTACGGTCAGTACTTTAATAATTGGACAATGATTGTTCTGTAGGTGATTTACGGTCAGTCCTTTAATAATTGGACAGTGATTGTTCTGTCGGAGATTTACGGTCAGTCCTTTAATAATTGGAAAGTGATTGTTCTGTAGGTGATTTACAGTCAGTCCTTTAATAATTGGAAAGTGATTGTTCTGTAGGTGATTTATGGTCAGTCCTTTAATAATTGGACAGTGATTGTTCTGTAGGTGATTTACGGTCAGGCCTTTAATAATTGGATAGTGATTGTTCTGTAGGTGATTGACGGTCAGTCCTTTAATAATTGGACAGTGATTGTTCTGTAGGTGATTTACGGTCAGTCCTTTAATAATTGGACAGTGATTGTTCTGTAGGTGATTTACGTTCAGTCCTTTAATAATCGGACAGTGATTGTTCTGTATGTGATTTCCGGTCAGACCTTTAATAATTGGACAGTGATTGTTCTGTCGGTGATTTACGGTCAGTCCTTTAATAATTGGACAGTGATTGTTCTGGAGGTAATTTACGGTCAGTCCTTTAATAATTGGACAGTGATTGTTCTGGAGGTGATTTACGGTCAGTCCTTTAATAATTGGACAGTGATTGTTCTGTAGGTGATTTACGGTCAGTCCTTTAATAATTGGACAGTGATTGTTCTGTCGGTGATTTACGGTCAGTCCTTTAATAATTGGACAGTGATTGTTCTGTCGGTGATTTACGGTAAGTCCTTTAATAATTGGACAGTGTTCTTCTGTAGGTGATTTACGGTCAGTCCTTTAATAATTAGACAGTGATTGTTCTGTAGGTGATTTACGGTCAGTCCTTTAATAATTGGACAGTGACTGTTCTGTAGGTGATTTATGGTCAGTCCTTTAATAATAGGACAGTGATTGATGTAGGTGATTTACGGTCAGTCCTTTAATAATTGGACAGTGATTGTTCTGTAGGTGATTTACAGTCAGTCCTTTAATAATTGGAAAGTGATTGTTCTGTAGGTGATTTATGGTCAGTCCTTTAATAATTGGACAGTGATTGTTCTGTCGGTGATTTACGGTCAGTCCTTTAATAATTGGACAGTGATTGTTCTGTAGGTGATTTACGGTCATTCCTTTAATAATAGGACAGTGATTGTTCTGTAGGTGATTTACGGTCAGTCCTTTAATAATTGGATAGTGATTGTTCTGTTGGTGATTTACGGTCAGTCCTTTAATAATAGGACAGTGATTGTTCTGTAGGTGATTTACGGTCAGTCCTTTAATAATAGGACAGTGATTGTTCTGTAGGTGATTTACGGTCAGTCCTTTAATAATTGGACAGTGATTGTCCTGTAGGTGATTTACGTTCAGTCCTTTAATAATCGGACAGTGATTGTTCTGTAGGTGATTTACGGTCAGTCCTTTAATAATTGGACAGTGATTGTTCTGTAGGTGATTTACGGTCAGTCCTTTAATAATTGGACAGTGATTGTTCTGTAGGTGATTTACGGTCAGTCCTTTAATAATCGGACAGTGATTGTTCTGTATGTGATTTCCGGTCAGACCTTTAATAATTGGACAGTGATTGTTCTGTAGGTGATTTACGGTCAGTCCTTTAATAATTGGACAGTGATTGTTCTGTAGGTGATTTACGGTCAGTCCTTTAATAATTGGACAGTGATTGTTCTGTCGGTGATTTACGGTCAGTCCTTTAATAATTGGACAGTGATTGTTCTGGAGGTGATTTACGGTCAGTATTTTAATAATTGGACAATGATTGTTCTGTAGGTGATTTACGGTCAGTCCTTTAATAATTGGACAGTGATTGTTCTGTCGGAGATTTACGGTCAGTCCTTTAATAATTGGAAAGTGATTGTTCTGTAGGTGATTTACAGTCAGTCCTTTAATAATTGGAAAGTGATTGTTCTGTAGGTGATTTATGGTCAGTCCTTTAATAATTGGACAGTGATTGTTCTGTAGGTGATTTACGGTCAGGCCTTTAATAATTGGATAGTGATTGTTCTGTAGGTGATTGACGGTCAGTCCTTTAATAATTGGACAGTGATTGTTCTGTAGGTGATTTACGGTCAGTCCTTTAATAATTGGACAGTGATTGTTCTGTAGGTGATTTACGTTCAGTCCTTTAATAATCGGACAGTGATTGTTCTGTATGTGATTTCCGGTCAGACCTTTAATAATTGGACAGTGATTGTTCTGTCGGTGATTTACGGTCAGTCCTTTAATAATTGGACAGTGATTGTTCTGGAGGTAATTTACGGTCAGTCCTTTAATAATTGGACAGTGATTGTTCTGGAGGTGATTTACGGTCAGTCCTTTAATAATTGGACAGTGATTGTTCTGTAGGTGATTTACGGTCAGTCCTTTAATAATTGGACAGTGATTGTTCTGTCGGTGATTTACGGTCAGTCCTTTAATAATTGGACAGTGATTGTTCTGTCGGTGATTTACGGTAAGTCCTTTAATAATTGGACAGTGTTCTTCTGTAGGTGATTTACGGTCAGTCCTTTAATAATTAGACAGTGATTGTTCTGTAGGTGATTTACGGTCAGTCCTTTAATAATTGGACAGTGACTGTTCTGTAGGTGATTTATGGTCAGTCCTTTAATAATAGGACAGTGATTGATGTAGGTGATTTACGGTCAGTCCTTTAATAATTGGACAGTGATTGTTCTGTAGGTGATTTACGGTCAGTCCTTTAATAATTGGACAGTGATTGTCCTGTAGGTGATTTACGTTCAGTCCTTTAATAATCGGACAGTGATTGTTCTGTAGGTGATTTACGGTCAGTCCTTTAATAATTGGACAGTGATTGTTCTGTAGGTGATTTACGGTCAGTCCTTTAATAATTGGACAGTGATTGTTCTGTAGGTGATTTACGGTCAGTCCTTTAATAATCGGACAGTGATTGTTCTGTATGTGATTTCCGGTCAGACCTTTAATAATTGGACAGTGATTGTTCTGTAGGTGATTTACGGTCAGTCCTTTAATAATTGGACAGTGATTGTTCTGTAGGTGATTTACGGTCAGTCCTTTAATAATTGGACAGTGATTGTTCTGTCGGTGATTTACGGTCAGTCCTTTTATAATTGGACAGTGATTGTTCTGGAGGTAATTTACGGTCAGTCCTTTAATAATTGGACAGTGATTGTTCTGGAGGTGATTTACGGTCAGTCCTTTAATAATTGGACAGTGATTGTTCTGTAGGTGATTTACGGTCAGTCCTTTAATAATTGGACAGTGAATGTTCTGTCGGTGATTTACGGTAAGTCCTTTAATAATTGGACAGTGTTCTTCTGTAGGTGATTTACGGTCAGTCCTTTAATAATTAGACAGTGATTGTTCTGTAGTTGATTTACTGTCAGTCCTTTAATAATTGGACAGTGATTGTTCTGTCGTTGATTTACGGTCAATCCTTTAATAATAGGACAGTGATTGATGTAGGTGATTTACGGTCAGTCCTTTAATAATTGGACAGTGATTGTTCTGTAGGTGATTTACGGTCAGTCCTTTAATAATTGGACAGTGATTGTTCTGTAGGTGATTTATGGTCAGTCCTTTAATAATTGGACAGTGATTGGTCTGTAGGTGATTTACGGTCAGCCCTTTAATAATTGGACAGAGTTCTTCTGTAGGTGATTTACGGTCAGTCCTTTAATAATTCGACAGTGATTGTTCTGTAGGTGATTTACAGTCAGTCCTTTAATAATTGGACAGTGATTGTTCTGTAGGTGATTTACGGTCAGTCCTTTAATAATTGGACAGTGATTGTTCTGTCGGTGATTTACGGTCAGTCCTTTAATAATTGGACAGTGATTGTTCTGTCGGTGATTTACGGTAAGTCCTTTAATAATTGGACAGTGTTCTTCTGTAGGTGATTTACGGTCAGTCCTTTAATAATTAGACAGTGATTGTTCTGTAGGTGATTTACGGTCAGTCCTTTAATAATTGGACAGTGACTGTTCTGTAGGTGATTTATGGTCAGTCCTTTAATAATAGGACAGTGATTGATGTAGGTGATTTACGGTCAGTCCTTTAATAATTGGACAGTGATTGTTCTGTAGGTGATTTACAGTCAGTCCTTTAATAATTGGAAAGTGATTGTTCTGTAGGTGATTTATGGTCAGTCCTTTAATAATTGGACAGTGATTGTTCTGTCGGTGATTTACGGTCAGTCCTTTAATAATTGGACAGTGATTGTTCTGTAGGTGATTTACGGTCATTCCTTTAATAATAGGACAGTGATTGTTCTGTAGGTGATCTACGGTCAGTCCTTTAATAATTGGATAGTGATTGTTCTGTTGGTGATTTACGGTCAGTCCTTTAATAATAGGACAGTGATTGTTCTGTAGGTGATTTACGGTCAGTCCTTTAATAATAGGACAGTGATTGTTCTGTAGGTGATTTACGGTCAGTCCTTTAATAATTGGACAGTGATTGTCCTGTAGGTGATTTACGTTCAGTCCTTTAATAATCGGACAGTGATTGTTCTGTAGGTGATTTACGGTCAGTCCTTTAATAATTGGACAGTGATTGTTCTGTAGGTGATTTACGGTCAGTCCTTTAATAATTGGACAGTGATTGTTCTGTAGGTGATTTACGGTCAGTCCTTTAATAATCGGACAGTGATTGTTCTGTATGTGATTTCCGGTCAGACCTTTAATAATTGGACAGTGATTGTTCTGTAGGTGATTTACGGTCAGTCCTTTAATAATTGGACAGTGATTGTTCTGTAGGTGATTTACGGTCAGTCCTTTAATAATTGGACAGTGATTGTTCTGTCGGTGATTTACGGTCAGTCCTTTAATAATTGGACAGTGATTGTTCTGGAGGTGATTTACGGTCAGTATTTTAATAATTGGACAATGATTGTTCTGTAGGTGATTTACGGTCAGTCCTTTAATAATTGGACAGTGATTGTTCTGTCGGAGATTTACGGTCAGTCCTTTAATAATTGGAAAGTGATTGTTCTGTAGGTGATTTACAGTCAGTCCTTTAATAATTGGAAAGTGATTGTTCTGTAGGTGATTTATGGTCAGTCCTTTAATAATTGGACAGTGATTGTTCTGTAGGTGATTTACGGTCAGGCCTTTAATAATTGGATAGTGATTGTTCTGTAGGTGATTGACGGTCAGTCCTTTAATAATTGGACAGTGATTGTTCTGTAGGTGATTTACGGTCAGTCCTTTAATAATTGGACAGTGATTGTTCTGTAGGTGATTTACGTTCAGTCCTTTAATAATCGGACAGTGATTGTTCTGTATGTGATTTCCGGTCAGACCTTTAATAATTGGACAGTGATTGTTCTGTCGGTGATTTACGGTCAGTCCTTTAATAATTGGACAGTGATTGTTCTGGAGGTAATTTACGGTCAGTCCTTTAATAATTGGACAGTGATTGTTCTGGAGGTGATTTACGGTCAGTCCTTTAATAATTGGACAGTGATTGTTCTGTAGGTGATTTACGGTCAGTCCTTTAATAATTGGACAGTGATTGTTCTGTCGGTGATTTACGGTCAGTCCTTTAATAATTGGACAGTGATTGTTCTGTCGGTGATTTACGGTAAGTCCTTTAATAATTGGACAGTGTTCTTCTGTAGGTGATTTACGGTCAGTCCTTTAATAATTAGACAGTGATTGTTCTGTAGGTGATTTACGGTCAGTCCTTTAATAATTGGACAGTGACTGTTCTGTAGGTGATTTATGGTCAGTCCTTTAATAATAGGACAGTGATTGATGTAGGTGATTTACGGTCAGTCCTTTAATAATTGGACAGTGATTGTTCTGTAGGTGATTTACGGTCAGTCCTTTAATAATTGGACAGTGATTGTCCTGTAGGTGATTTACGTTCAGTCCTTTAATAATCGGACAGTGATTGTTCTGTAGGTGATTTACGGTCAGTCCTTTAATAATTGGACAGTGATTGTTCTGTAGGTGATTTACGGTCAGTCCTTTAATAATTGGACAGTGATTGTTCTGTAGGTGATTTACGGTCAGTCCTTTAATAATCGGACAGTGATTGTTCTGTATGTGATTTCCGGTCAGACCTTTAATAATTGGACAGTGATTGTTCTGTAGGTGATTTACGGTCAGTCCTTTAATAATTGGACAGTGATTGTTCTGTAGGTGATTTACGGTCAGTCCTTTAATAATTGGACAGTGATTGTTCTGTCGGTGATTTACGGTCAGTCCTTTTATAATTGGACAGTGATTGTTCTGGAGGTAATTTACGGTCAGTCCTTTAATAATTGGACAGTAATTGTTCTGGAGGTGATTTACGGTCAGTCCTTTAATAATTGGACAGTGATTGTTCTGTAGGTGATTTACGGTCAGTCCTTTAATAATTGGACAGTGAATGTTCTGTCGGTGATTTACGGTAAGTCCTTTAATAATTGGACAGTGTTCTTCTGTAGGTGATTTACGGTCAGTCCTTTAATAATTAGACAGTGATTGTTCTGTAGTTGATTTACTGTCAGTCCTTTAATAATTGGACAGTGATTGTTCTGTCGTTGATTTACGGTCAATCCTTTAATAATAGGACAGTGATTGATGTAGGTGATTTACGGTCAGTCCTTTAATAATTGGACAGTGATTGTTCTGTAGGTGATTTACGGTCAGTCCTTTAATAATTGGACAGTGATTGTTCTGTAGGTGATTTATGGTCAGTCCTTTAATAATTGGACAGTGATTGGTCTGTAGGTGATTTACGGTCAGCCCTTTAATAATTGGACAGAGTTCTTCTGTAGGTGATTTACGGTCAGTCCTTTAATAATTCGACAGTGATTGTTCTGTAGGTGATTTACAGTCAGTCCTTTAATAATTGGAAAGTGATTGTTCTGTAGGTGATTTATGGTCAGTCCTTTAATAATTGGACAGTGATTGTTCTGTCGGTGATTTACGGTCAGTCCTTTAATAATAGGACAGTGATTGTTCCGTAGGTGATTTACGGTCAGTCCTTTAATAATAGGACAGTGATTGTTCTGTAGGTGATTTACGGTCAGTCCTTTAATAATTGGACAGTGATTGTTCTGTAGGTGATTTACGTTCAGTCCTTTAATAATCGGACAGTGATTGTTCTGTAGGTGATTTACGGTCAGTCCTTTAATAATTGGACAGTGATTGTTCTGTAGGTGATTTACGGTCAGTCCTTTAATAATCGGACAGTGATTGTTCTGTAGGTGATTTACGGTCAGTCCTTTAATAATCGGACAGTGATTGTTCTGTAGGTGATTTACGGTCAGTCCTTTAATAATTGGACAGTGATTGTTCTGTAGGTGATTTACGGTCAGTCCTTCAATAATAGGACAGTGATTGTTCTGAAGGAGATTTACGGTCAGTCCTTTAATAATTGGACAGTGATTGTTCTGTCGGTGATTTACGGTCAGTCCTTTAATAATTGGACAGTGATTGTTCTGTAGGTAATTTACGGTCAGTCCTTTAATAATTGGACAGTGATTGTTCTGGAGGTGATTTACGGTCAGTCCTTTAATAATTGGACAGTGATTGTTCTGTCGGTGATTTACTGTCAGTCCTTTAATAATTGGACAGTGATTGTTCTGTAGGTGATTTACGGTAAGTCCTTTAATAATTGGACAGTGTTCTTCTGTAGGTGATTTACGGTCAGTCCTTTAATAATTAGACAGTGATTGTTCTGTAGGTGATTTACGGTCAGTCCTTTTATAATTGGACAGTGACTGTTCTGCAGGTGATTTACGGTCAGTCCTTTAATAATAGGACAGTGATTGATGTAGGTGATTTGCGGTCAGTCCTTTAATAATTGGACAGTGATTGTTCTGTAGGTGATTTACGGTCAGTCCTTTAATAATTGGACAGTGATTGTTCTGTAGGTGATTTATGGTCAGTCCTTTAATAATTGGACAGTGATTGTTCTGTAGGTGATTTAAGGTCAGTCCTTTAATAATTGGTCAGTGTTCTTCTGTAGGTGATTTACGGTCAGTCTTTTAATAATTAGACAGTGATTGTTCTGTAGGTGATTTACGGTCAGTCCTTCAATAATTGGACAGTGACTGTTCTGTAGGTGATTTACGGTCAGTCCTTTAATAATAGGACAGTGATTGATGTAGGTGATTTAAGGTCAGTCCTTTAATAATTGGACAGTGATTGTTCTGTAGGTGATTTATGGTCAGTCCTTTAATAATTGGACAGTGATTGTTCTGTAGGTGATTTACGGTCAGTCCTTTAATAATTGGACAGTGACTGTTCTGTAGGTGATTTACGGTCAGTCCTTTAATAATAGGACAGTGATTGATGTCGGTGATTTACGGTCAGTCCTTTAATTATTGGACAGTGATTGTTCTGTAGGTGATTTATGGTCAGTCCTTTAATAATTGGACAGTGATTGTTCTGTAGGTGATTTACGGTCAGTCCTTAAATAATTGGACAGTGATTGTTCTGTAGGTGATTTACGGTCAGTACTTTAATAATTGGACAGTGATTGTTCTGTAGGTGATTTACGGTCAGTCCTTTAATAATTGGACAGTGATTGTTCTGTAGGTGATTTACGGTCTGTCCTTTAATAATTGGACAGTGATTGTTCTGTAGGTGATTGACGGTAAGTCCTTTCATAATTGGACACTGTTGTTCTGTAGGTGATTTACGGTCAGTCCTTTAATAAGTGGACAGTGATTGTTCTGTAGGTGATTTACGGTCAGTCCTTTAATAATTGGATAGTGATTGTTCTGTAGGTGATTTACGGTCAGTCCTTTAATAATTGGACAGTGATTGTTCTGTAGGTGATTTACTGTCAGTCCTTTAATAATTGGATAGTGATTGTTCTGTAGGTGATTTACGGTCAGTCCTTTAATAATTGGACAGTGATTGTTCTGTAGGTGATTGACGGTAAGTCCTTTCATAATTGGACACTGTTGTTCTGTAGGTGATTTACGGTCAGTCCTTTAATAAGTGGACAGTGATTGTTCTGTAGGTGATTTACGGTCAGTCCTTTAATAATTGGATAGTGATTGTTCTGTAGGTGATTTACGGTCAGTCCTTTAATAATTGGACAGTGATTGTTCTGTAGGTGATTTACTGTCAGTCCTTTAATAATTGGATAGTGATTGTTCTGTAGGTGATTTACGGTCAGTCCTTTAATAATTGGACAGTGATTGTTCTGTAGGTGATTTACGGTCAGTACTTCAATAATTGGACAGTGATTGTTCTGTAGGTGATTTACGGTCAGTCCTTTAATAATTGGACAGTGATTGTTCTGTAGGTGATTTACGGTCAGTCCTTTAATAATTGGACGATGATTGTTCTGTAGGTGATTTATGGTCAGTCATTTAATTATTGGATAGTGATTGTTCTGTAGGTGATTTACGGTCAGTCCTTTAATAATTGGACAGTGATTGTTCTGTCGGTGATTTCCGGTCAGTCCTTCAATAATTGGACAGTGATTGTTCTGTCGGTGATTTACGGTCAGTCCTTTAATAATTGGACAGTGATTGTTCTGTAGGTGATTTACGGTCAGTCCTTTAATAATTGGACAGTGATTGTTCTGTAGGTGATTTAAGGTCAGTCCTTTAATAATTGGACAGTGATTGTTCTGTAGGTGATTTACGGTCAGTCCTTTAATAATTGGACAGTGTTCTTCTGTAGGTCATTTACGGTCAGTCCTTTAATAATTAGACAGTGATTGTTCTGTAGGTGATTTACGGTCAGTCCTTTAATAATTGGACAGTGACTGTTCTGTAGGTGATTTACGGTCAGTCCTTTAATAATAGGACAGTGATTGATGTAGGTGATTTACGGTCAGTCCTTTAATAATTGGACAGTGATTGTTCTGTAGGTGATTTACAGTCAGTCCTTTAATAATTGGAAAGTGATTGTTCTGTAGGTGATTTACGGTCAGTCCTTTAATAATTGGACAGTGATTGTTCTGTCGGTGATTTATGGTCAGTCCTTTAATAATTGGACAGTGATTGTTCTGTAGGTGATTTACAGTCAGTCCTTTAATAATTGGAAAGTGATTGTTCTGTAGGTGATTTACGGTCAGTCCTTTAATAATAGGACAGTGATTGATGTAGGTGATTTACGGTCAGTCCTTTAATAATTGGACAGTGATTGTTCTGTAGGTGATTTACAGTCAGTCCTTTAATAATTGGAAAGTGATTGTTCTGTAGGTGATTTACGGTCAGTCCTTTAATAATTGGACAGTGATTGTTCTGTCGGTGATTTACGGTCAGTTCTTTAATAATTGGACAGTGATTGTTCTGTAGGTGATTTACGGTCAGTCCTTTAATAATTGGACAGTGATTGTTCTGTAGGTGATTTATGGTCAGTCCTTTAATAATTGGACAGTGATTGTTCTGTCGGTGATTTACGGTCAGTCCTTTAATGATAGGACAGTGATTGTTCTGTAGGTGATTTACGGTCAGTCCTTTAATAATAGGACAGTGATTGTTCTGTAGGTGATTTACAGTCAGTCCTTTAATAATTGGACAGTGATTGTTCTGTAGGTGATTTACAGTCAGTCCTTTAATAATCGGACAGTGATTGTTCTGTAGGTGATTTACGGTCAGTCCTTTAATAATTGGACAGTGATTGTTCTGTAGGTGATTTACGGTCAGTCCTTTAATAATTGGACAGTGATTGTTCTGTAGGTGATTTACGGTCAGTCCTTTAATAATCGGACAGTGATTGTTCTGTAGGTGATTTACGGTCAGCCCTTTAATAATTGGACAGTGATTGTTCTGTAGGTGATTTACGGTCAGTCCTTCAATAATAGGACAGTGATTGTTCTGAAGGAGATTTACGGTCAGTCCTTTAATAATTGGACAGTGATTGTTCTGTCGGTGATTTACGGTCAGTCCTTTAATGATTGGACAGTGATTGTTCTGTAGGTAATTTACGGTCAGTCCTTTAATAATTGGACAGTGATTGTTCTGGAGGTGATTTACGGTCAGTCCTTTAATAATTGGACAGTGATTGTTCTGTCGGTGATTTACGGTCAGTCTTTTAATAATTGGACAGTGATTGTTCTGTCGGTGATTTACGGTAAGTCCTTTAATAATTGGACAGTGTTCTTCTGTAGGTGATTTACGGTCAGTCCTTTAAAAATTAGACAGTGATTGTTCTGTAGGTGATTTACGGTCAGTCCTTTAATAATTGGACAGTGACTGTTCTGTAGGTGATTTACGGTCAGTCCTTTAATAATAGGACAGTGATTGATGTAGGTGATTTACGGTCAGTCCTTTAATAATTGGACAGTGATTGTTCTGTAGGTGATTTACGGTCAGTCCTTTAATAATTGGACAGTGATTGTTCTGCAGGTGATTTATGGTCAGTCCTTTAATAATTGGACAGTAATTGTTCTGTAGGTGATTTACGGTCAGTCCTTTAATAATTGGACAGTGTTCTTCTGTCGGTGATTTACGGTCAGTCTTTTTATAATTAGACAGTGATTGTTCTGTAGGTGATTTACGGTCAGTCCTTTAATAATTGGACAGTGACTGTTCTGTAGGTGATTTACGGTCAGTCCTTAAATAATTGGATAGTGATTGTTCTGTAGGTTATTTACGGTCAGTACTGTAATAATTGGACAGTGATTGTTCTGCAGGTGATTTACGGTCAGTCCTATTAATAATTGGACAGTGATTGTTCTGTAGGTGATTTACGGTCAGTCCTTTAATAATTGGACAGTGATTGTTCTGTAGGTGATTGACGGTAAGTCCTTTCATAATTGGACACTGTTGTTCTGTAGGTGATTTACGGTCAGTCCTTTAATAATTGGACAGTGATTGTTCTGTAGGTGATTTGCGGTCAGTCCTTTAATAATTGGATAGTGATTGTTCTGTAGGTGATTTACTGTCAGTCCTTTAATAATTGGACAGTGATTGTTCTGTAGGTGATTTGCGGTCAGTCCTTTAATAATTGGATAGTGATTGTTCTGTAGGTGATTTACTGTCAGTCCTTTAATAATTGGATAGTGATTGTTCTGTAGGTGATTTACGGTCAGTCCTTTAATAATTGGACAGTGATTGTTCTGTAGGTGATTTACGGTCAGTACTTCAATAATTGGACAGTGATTGTTCTGTAGGTGATTTACGGTCAGTCCTTTAATAATTGGACAGTGATTGTTCTGTAGGTGATTTACGGTCAGTCCTTTAATAATTGGACTGTGATTGTTCTGTAGGTGATTTATGGTCAGTCATTTAATTATTGGATAGTGATTGTTCTGTAGGTGATTTACGGTCAGACCTTTAATAATTGGACAGTGATTGTTCTGTTGGTGATTTACGGTCAGTCCTTTAATAATTGGACAGTGATTGTTCTGTCGGAGATTTACGGTCAGTCCTTTAATAATTGGACAGTGATTGTTCTGTAGGTGATTTACGGTCAGTCCTTTAATAATTGGACAGTTATTGTTCTGTCGGAGATCTACGGTCAGTCCTTTAATAATTGGATAGTGATTGTTCTGTAGGTGATTTACGGTCAGTCCTTTAATAATTGGACAGTGATTGTTCTGTAGGTGATGTACGGTCAGTACTTTAATAATTGGACAGTGATTGTTCTGCAGGTGATTTACGGTCAGTCCTTTAATAATTGGACAGTGATTGTTCTGTAGGTGAATTACGGTCAGTCCTTTAATAATTGGACAGTGATTGTTCTGTAGGTGATTTACGGTCAGTCCTTTAATAATTGGACAGTGATTGTTCTGTCGGTGATTTACGGTCAGTCCTTTAATAATTGGACAGTGATTGTTCTGTCGGAGATTTACGGTCAGTCCTTTAATAATTGGAAAGTGATTGTTCTGTAGGTGATTTACAGTCAGTCCTTTAATAATTGGAAAGTGATTGTTCTGTAGGTGAGTTACGGTCAGTCCTTTAATAATTGGACAGTGATTGTTCTGTCGGAGTTTTACGGTCAGTCCTTTAATAATTGGTAAGTTATTGTTCTGTAGGTGATTTACGGTCAGTCCTTTAATAATTGGACAGTGATTGTTCTGTTGGTGATTTACGGTCAGTCCTTTAATAATTGGACAGTGATTGTTCTGTCGGAGATTTACGGTCAGTCCTTTAATAATTGGAAAGTGATTGTTCTGTAGGTGATTTACAGTCAGTCCTTTAATAATTGGAAAGTGATTGTTCTGTAGGTGATTTACGGTCAGTCCTTTAATAATTGGACAGTGATTGTTCTGTCGGAGTTTTACGGTCAGTCCTTTAATAATTGGAAAGTTATTGTTCTGTAGGTGATTTATGGTCAGTCCTTTAATAATTGGACAGTGATTGTTCTGTCGGTGATTTACGGTCAGTCCTTTAATGATAGGACAGTGATTGTTCTGTAGGTGATTTACGGTCAGTCCTTTAATAATAGGACAGTGATTGTTCTGTAGGTGATTTACAGTCAGTCCTTTAATAATTGGACAGTGATTGTTCTGTAGGTGATTTACAGTCAGTCCTTTAATAATCGGACAGTGATTGTTCTGTAGGTGATTTACGGTCAGTCCTTTAATAATTGGACAGTGATTGTTCTGTAGGTGATTTACGGTCAGTCCTTTAATAATTGGACAGTGATTGTTCTGTAGGTGATTTACGGTCAGTCCTTTAATAATCGGACAGTGATTGTTCTGTAGGTGATTTACGGTCAGCCCTTTAATAATTGGACAGTGATTGTTCTGTAGGTGATTTACGGTCAGTCCTTCAATAATAGGACAGTGATTGTTCTGAAGGAGATTTACGGTCAGTCCTTTAATAATTGGACAGTGATTGTTCTGTCGGTGATTTACGGTCAGTCCTTTAATGATTGGACAGTGATTGTTCTGTAGGTAATTTACGGTCAGTCCTTTAATAATTGGACAGTGATTGTTCTGGAGGTGATTTACGGTCAGTCCTTTAATAATTGGACAGTGATTGTTCTGTCGGTGATTTACGGTCAGTCTTTTAATAATTGGACAGTGATTGTTCTGTCGGTGATTTACGGTAAGTCCTTTAATAATTGGACAGTGTTCTTCTGTAGGTGATTTACGGTCAGTCCTTTAAAAATTAGACAGTGATTGTTCTGTAGGTGATTTACGGTCAGTCCTTTAATAATTGGACAGTGACTGTTCTGTAGGTGATTTACGGTCAGTCCTTTAATAATAGGACAGTGATTGATGTAGGTGATTTACGGTCAGTCCTTTAATAATTGGACAGTGATTGTTCTGTAGGTGATTTACGGTCAGTCCTTTAATAATTGGACAGTGATTGTTCTGCAGGTGATTTATGGTCAGTCCTTTAATAATTGGACAGTAATTGTTCTGTAGGTGATTTACGGTCAGTCCTTTAATAATTGGACAGTGTTCTTCTGTCGGTGATTTACGGTCAGTCTTTTTATAATTAGACAGTGATTGTTCTGTAGGTGATTTACGGTCAGTCCTTTAATAATTGGACAGTGACTGTTCTGTAGGTGATTTACGGTCAGTCCTTAAATAATTGGATAGTGATTGTTCTGTAGGTTATTTACGGTCAGTACTTTAATAATTGGACAGTGATTGTTCTGCAGGTGATTTACGGTCAGTCCTTTAATAATTGGACAGTGATTGTTCTGTAGGTGATTTACGGTCAGTCCTTTAATAATTGGACAGTGATTGTTCTGTAGGTGATTGACGGTAAGTCCTTTCATAATTGGACACTGTTGTTCTGTAGGTGATTTACGGTCAGTCCTTTAATAATTGGACAGTGATTGTTCTGTAGGTGATTTGCGGTCAGTCCTTTAATAATTGGATAGTGATTGTTCTGTAGGTGATTTACTGTCAGTCCTTTAATAATTGGACAGTGATTGTTCTGTAGGTGATTTGCGGTCAGTCCTTTAATAATTGGATAGTGATTGTTCTGTAGGTGATTTACTGTCAGTCCTTTAATAATTGGATAGTGATTGTTCTGTAGGTGATTTACGGTCAGTCCTTTAATAATTGGACAGTGATTGTTCTGTAGGTGATTTACGGTCAGTACTTCAATAATTGGACAGTGATTGTTCTGTAGGTGATTTACGGTCAGTCCTTTAATAATTGGACAGTGATTGTTCTGTAGGTGATTTACGGTCAGTCCTTTAATAATTGGACTGTGATTGTTCTGTAGGTGATTTATGGACAGTCATTTAATTATTGGATAGTGATTGTTCTGTAGGTGATTTACGGTCAGACCTTTAATAATTGGACAGTGATTGTTCTGTAGGTGATTTACGGTCAGTCCTTTAAAAATTAGACAGTGATTGTTCTGTAGGTGATTTACGGTCAGTCCTTTAATAATTGGACAGTGACTGTTCTGTAGGTGATTTACGGTCAGTCCTTTAATAATAGGACAGTGATTGATGTAGGTGATTTACGGTCAGTCCTTTAATAATTGGACAGTGATTGTTCTGTAGGTGATTTACGGTCAGTCCTTTAATAATTGGACAGTGATTGTTCTGCAGGTGATTTATGGTCAGTCCTTTAATAATTGGACAGTAATTGTTCTGTAGGTGATTTACGGTCAGTCCTTTAATAATTGGACAGTGTTCTTCTGTCGGTGATTTACGGTCAGTCTTTTTATAATTAGACAGTGATTGTTCTGTAGGTGATTTACGGTCAGTCCTTTAATAATTGGACAGTGACTGTTCTGTAGGTGATTTACGGTCAGTCCTTAAAGAATTGGATAGTGATTGTTCTGTAGGTTATTTACGGTCAGTACTTTAATAATTGGACAGTGATTGTTCTGCAGGTGATTTACGGTCAGTCCTTTAATAATTGGACAGTGATTGTTCTGTAGGTGATTTACGGTCAGTCCTTTAATAATTGGACAGTGATTGTTCTGTAGGTGATTGACGGTCAGTCCTTTAATAATTGGATAGTGATTGTTCTGTAGGTGATTTACTGTCAGTCCTTTAATAATTGGACAGTGATTGTTCTGTAGGTGATTTGCGGTCAGTCCTTTAATAATTGGATAGTGATTGTTCTGTAGGTGATTTACTGTCAGTCCTTTAATAATTGGATAGTGATTGTTCTGTAGGTGATTTACGGTCAGTCCTTTAATAATTGGACAGTGATTGTTCTGTAGGTGATTTACGGTCAGTACTTCAATAATTGGACAGTGATTGTTCTGTAGGTGATTTACGGTCAGTCCTTTAATAATTGGACAGTGATTGTTCTGTAGGTGATTTACGGTCAGTCCTTTAATAATTGGACTGTGATTGTTCTGTAGGTGATTTATGGACAGTCATTTAATTATTGGATAGTGATTGTTCTGTAGGTGATTTACGGTCAGACCTTTAATAATTGGACAGTGATTGTTCTGTTGGTGATTTACGGTCAGTCCTTTAATAATTGGACAGTGATTGTTCTGTCGGAGATTTACGGTCAGTCCTTTAATAATTGGACAGTGATTGTTCTGTAGGTGATTTACGGTCAGTCCTTTAATAATTGGACAGTTATTGTTCTGTCGGAGATCTACGGTCAGTCCTTTAATAATTGGATAGTGATTGTTCTGTAGGTGATTTACGGTCAGTCCTTTAATAATTGGACAGTGATTGTTCTGTAGGTGATGTACGGTCAGTACTTTAATAATTGGACAGTGATTGTTCTGCAGGTGATTTACGGTCAGTCCTTTAATAATTGGACAGTGATTGTTCTGTAGGTGAATTACGGTCAGTCCTTTAATAATTGGACAGTGATTGTTCTGTTGTTGATTTACGGTCAGTCCTTTAATAATTGGACAGTGATTGTTCTGTCGGTGATTTACGGTCAGTCCTTTAATAATTGGACAGTGATTGTTCTGTCGGAGATTTACGGTCAGTCCTTTAATAATTGGAAAGTGATTGTTCTGTAGGTGATTTACAGTCAGTCCTTTAATAATTGGAAAGTGATTGTTCTGTAGGTGATTTACGGTCAGTCCTTTAATAATTGGACAGTGATTGTTCTGTCGGAGTTTTACGGTCAGTCCTTTAATAATTGGAAAGTTATTGTTCTGTAGGTGATTTACGGTAAGTCCTTTAATAATTGGACAGTGTTCTTCTGTAGGTGATTTACGGTCAGTCCTTTAAAAATTAGACAGTGATTGTTCTGTAGGTGATTTACGGTCAGTCCTTTAATAATTGGACAGTGACTGTTCTGTAGGTGATTTACGGTCAGTCCTTTAATAATAGGACAGTGATTGATGTAGGTGATTTACGGTCAGTCCTTTAATAATTGGACAGTGATTGTTCTGTAGGTGATTTACGGTCAGTCCTTTAATAATTGGACAGTGATTGTTCTGCAGGTGATTTATGGTCAGTCCTTTAATAATTGGACAGTAATTGTTCTGTAGGTGATTTACGGTCAGTCCTTTAATAATTGGACAGTGTTCTTCTGTCGGTGATTTACGGTCAGTCTTTTTATAATTAGACAGTGATTGTTCTGTAGGTGATTTACGGTCAGTCCTTTAATAATTGGACAGTGACTGTTCTGTAGGTGATTTACGGTCAGTCCTTAAATAATTGGATAGTGATTGTTCTGTAGGTTATTTACGGTCAGTACTTTAATAATTGGACAGTGATTGTTCTGCAGGTGATTTACGGTCAGTCCTTTAATAATTGTACAGTGATTGTTCTGTAGGTGATTTACGGTCAGTCCTTTAATAATTGGACAGTGATTGTTCTGTAGGTGATTGACGGTAAGTCCTTTCATAATTGGACACTGTTGTTCTGTAGGTGATTTACGGTCAGTCCTTTAATAATTGGACAGTGATTGTTCTGTAGGTGATTTACGGTCAGTCCTTTAATAATTGGATAGTGATTGTTCTGTAGGTGATTTACTGTCAGTCCTTTAATAATTGGATAGTGATTGTTCTGTAGGTGATTTACGGTCAGTCCTTTAATAATTGGACAGTGATTGTTCTGTAGGTGATTTACTGTCAGTCCTTTAATAATTGGACAGTGATTGTTCTGTAGGTGATTTGCGGTCAGTCCTTTAATAATTGGATAGTGATTGTTCTGTAGGTGATTTACTGTCAGTCCTTTAATAATTGGATAGTGATTGTTCTGTAGGTGATTTACGGTCAGTCCTTTAATAATTGGACAGTGATTGTTCTGTAGGTGATTTACGGTCAGTACTTCAATAATTGGACAGTGATTGTTCTGTAGGTGATTTACGGTCAGTCCTTTAATAATTGGACAGTGATTGTTCTGTAGGTGATTTACGGTCAGTCCTTTAATAATTGGACTGTGATTGTTCTGTAGGTGATTTATGGTCAGTCATTTAATTATTGGATAGTGATTGTTCTGTAGGTGATTTACGGTCAGACCTTTAATAATTGGACAGTGATTGTTCTGTTGGTGATTTACGGTCAGTCCTTTAATAATTGGACAGTGATTGTTCTGTCGGAGATTTACGGTCAGTCCTTTAATAATTGGACAGTGATTGTTCTGTAGGTGATTTACGGTCAGTCCTTTAATAATTGGACAGTTATTGTTCTGTCGGAGATCTACGGTCAGTCCTTTAATAATTGGATAGTGATTGTTCTGTAGGTGATTTACGGTCAGTCCTTTAATAATTGGACAGTGATTGTTCTGTAGGTGATGTACGGTCAGTACTTTAATAATTGGACAGTGATTGTTCTGCAGGTGATTTACGGTCAGTCCTTTAATAATTGGACAGTGATTGTTCTGTAGGTGAATTACGGTCAGTCCTTTAATAATTGGACAGTGATTGTTCTGTAGGTGATTTACGGTCAGTCCTTTAATAATTGGACAGTGATTGTTCTGTCGGTGATTTACGGTCAGTCCTTTAATAATTGGACAGTGATTGTTCTGTCGGAGATTTACGGTCAGTCCTTTAATAATTGGAAAGTGATTGTTCTGTAGGTGATTTACAGTCAGTCCTTTAATAATTGGAAAGTGATTGTTCTGTAGGTGATTTACGGTCAGTCCTTTAATAATTGGACAGTGATTGTTCTGTCGGAGTTTTACGGTCAGTCCTTTAATAATTGGAAAGTTATTGTTCTGTAGGTGATTTACGGTCAGTCCTTTAATAATTGGAAAGTGATTGTTCTGTAGGTGATTTACGGTCAGTCCTTTAATAATTGGACTGTGATTGTTCTGTAGGTGATTTATGGACAGTCATTTAATTATTGGATAGTGATTGTTCTGTAGGTGATTTACGGTCAGACCTTTAATAATTGGACAGTGATTGTTCTGTTGGTGATTTACGGTCAGTCCTTTAATAATTGGACAGTGATTGTTCTGTCGGAGATTTACGGTCAGTCCTTTAATAATTGGACAGTGATTGTTCTGTAGGTGATTTACGGTCAGTCCTTTAATAATTGGACAGTTATTGTTCTGTCGGAGATCTACGGTCAGTCCTTTAATAATTGGATAGTGATTGTTCTGTAGGTGATTTACGGTCAGTCCTTTAATAATTGGACAGTGATTGTTCTGTAGGTGATGTACGGTCAGTACTTTAATAATTGGACAGTGATTGTTCTGCAGGTGATTTACGGTCAGTCCTTTAATAATTGGACAGTGATTGTTCTGTAGGTGAATTACGGTCAGTCCTTTAATAATTGGACAGTGATTGTTCTGTAGGTGATTTACGGTCAGTCCTTTAATAATTGGACAGTGATTGTTCTGTCGGTGATTTACGGTCAGTCCTTTAATAATTGGACAGTGATTGTTCTGTCGGAGATTTACGGTCAGTCCTTTAATAATTGGAAAGTGATTGTTCTGTAGGTGATTTACAGTCAGTCCTTTAATAATTGGAAAGTGATTGTTCTGTAGGTGATTTACGGTCAGTCCTTTAATAATTGGACAGTGATTGTTCTGTCGGAGTTTTACGGTCAGTCCTTTAATAATTGGAAAGTTATTGTTCTGTAGGTGATTTACGGTAAGTCCTTTAATAATTGGACAGTGTTCTTCTGTAGGTGATTTACGGTCAGTCCTTTAAAAATTAGACAGTGATTGTTCTGTAGGTGATTTACGGTCAGTCCTTTAATAATTGGACAGTGACTGTTCTGTAGGTGATTTACGGTCAGTCCTTTAATAATAGGACAGTGATTGATGTAGGTGATTTACGGTCAGTCCTTTAATAATTGGACAGTGATTGTTCTGTAGGTGATTTACGGTCAGTCCTTTAATAATTGGACAGTGATTGTTCTGCAGGTGATTTATGGTCAGTCCTTTAATAATTGGACAGTAATTGTTCTGTAGGTGATTTACGGTCAGTCCTTTAATAATTGGACAGTGTTCTTCTGTCGGTGATTTACGGTCAGTCTTTTTATAATTAGACAGTGATTGTTCTGTAGGTGATTTACGGTCAGTCCTTTAATAATTGGACAGTGACTGTTCTGTAGGTGATTTACGGTCAGTCCTTAAATAATTGGATAGTGATTGTTCTGTAGGTTATTTACGGTCAGTACTTTAATAATTGGACAGTGATTGTTCTGCAGGTGATTTACGGTCAGTCCTTTAATAATTGGACAGTGATTGTTCTGTAGGTGATTTACGGTCAGTCCTTTAATAATTGGACAGTGATTGTTCTGTAGGTGATTGACGGTAAGTCCTTTCATAATTGGACACTGTTGTTCTGTAGGTGATTTACGGTCAGTCCTTTAATAATTGGACAGTGATTGTTCTGTAGGTGATTTGCGGTCAGTCCTTTAATAATTGGATAGTGATTGTTCTGTAGGTGATTTACTGTCAGTCCTTTAATAATTGGACAGTGATTGTTCTGTAGGTGATTTGCGGTCAGTCCTTTAATAATTGGATAGTGATTGTTCTGTAGGTGATTTACTGTCAGTCCTTTAATAATTGGATAGTGATTGTTCTGTAGGTGATTTACGGTCAGTCCTTTAATAATTGGACAGTGATTGTTCTGTAGGTGATTTACGGTCAGTCCTTTAATAATTGGACTGTGATTGTTCTGTAGGTGATTTATGGTCAGTCATTTAATTATTGGATAGTGATTGTTCTGTAGGTGATTTACGGTCAGACCTTTAATAATTGGACAGTGATTGTTCTGTTGGTGATTTACGGTCAGTCCTTTAATAATTGGACAGTGATTGTTCTGTCGGAGATTTACGGTCAGTCCTTTAATAATTGGACAGTGATTGTTCTGTAGGTGATTTACGGTCAGTCCTTTAATAATTGGACAGTTATTGTTCTGTCGGAGATCTACGGTCAGTCCTTTAATAATTGGATAGTGATTGTTCTGTAGGTGATTTACGGTCAGTCCTTTAATAATTGGACAGTGATTGTTCTGTAGGTGATGTACGGTCAGTACTTTAATAATTGGACAGTGATTGTTCTGCAGGTGATTTACGGTCAGTCCTTTAATAATTGGACAGTGATTGTTCTGTAGGTGAATTACGGTCAGTCCTTTAATAATTGGACAGTGATTGTTCTGTAGGTGATTTACGGTCAGTCCTTTAATAATTGGACAGTGATTGTTCTGTCGGTGATTTACGGTCAGTCCTTTAATAATTGGACAGTGATTGTTCTGTCGGAGATTTACGGTCAGTCCTTTAATAATTGGAAAGTGATTGTTCTGTAGGTGATTTACAGTCAGTCCTTTAATAATTGGAAAGTGATTGTTCTGTAGGTGATTTACGGTCAGTCCTTTAATAATTGGACAGTGATTGTTCTGTCGGAGTTTTACGGTCAGTCCTTTAATAATTGGAAAGTTATTGTTCTGTAGGTGATTTACGGTCAGTCCTTTAATAATTGGACAGTGATTGTTCTGTTGGTGATTTACGGTCAGTCCTTTAATAATTGGACAGTGATTGTTCTGTCGGAGATTTACGGTCAGTCCTTTAATAATTGGAAAGTGATTGTTCTGTAGGTGATTTACAGTCAGTCCTTTAATAATTGGAAAGTGATTGTTCTGTAGGTGATTTACGGTCAGTCCTTTAATAATTGGACAGTGATTGTTCTGTCGGAGTTTTACGGTCAGTCCTTTAATAATTGGAAAGTTATTGTTCTGTAGGTGATTTACGGTCAGTCCTTTAATAATTGGACAGTGATTGTTCTGTTGGTGATTTACGGTCAGTCCTTTAATAATTGGACAGTGATTGTTCTGTCGGAGATTTACGGTCAGTCCTTTAATAATTGGAAAGTGATTGTTCTGTAGGTGATTTACAGTCAGTCCTTTAATAATTGGAAAGTGATTGTTCTGTTGGTGATTTACGGTCAGTCCTTTAATAATTGGACAGTGATTGTTCTGTCGGAGATTTACGGTCAGTCCTTTAATAATTGGACAGTGATTGTTCTGTAGGTGATTTACAGTCAGTCCTTTAATAATTGGAAAGTGATTGTTCTGCAGGTGATTTACAGTCAGTCCTTTAATAATTGGAAAGTGATTGTTCTGGAGGTGATTTATGGTCAGTCCTTTAATAATTGGACAGTGATTGTTCTGTAGGTGATTTACGGTCAGTCCTTTAATAATTGGATAGTGATTGTTCTGTAGGTGATTTACGGCCAGTCCTTTAATAATTGGACAGTGATTGTTCTGTAGGTGATTTACGGTCAGTACTTTAATAATTGGACAGTGATTGTTATGTAGGTGATTTATGGTCATCCTTTAATAATTGGACAGTGATTGTTCTGTCGGAGATTTACGGTCAGTCCTTTAATAATTGGAAAGTGATTGTTCTGTAGGTGATTTACAGTCAGTCCTTTAATAATTGGAAAGTGATTGTTCTGTCGGTGATTTATGGTCAGTCCTTTAATAATTGGACAGTGATTGTTCTGTCGGTGATTTATGGTCAGTCCTTAAATAATAGGACAGTGATTGTTCTGTAGGTGATTTACGGTCAGTCCTTTAATAATAGGACAGTGATTGTTCTGTAGGTGATTTACGGTCAGTCCTTTAATAATTGGACAGTGATTGTTCTGCAGGTGATTTACGGTCAGTCCTTTAATAATCGGACAGTGATTGTTCTGTAGGTGATTTACGGTCAGTCCTTTAATAATTGGACAGTGATTGTTCTGTAGGTGATTTACGGTCAGTCCTTTAATAATCGGACAGTGATTGTTCTGTAGGTGATTTACGGTCAGTCCTTTAATAATTGGACAGTGATGGTTCTGTAGGTGATTTACGGTCAGTCCTTCAATAATAGGACAGTGATTGTTCTGAAGGAGATTTACGGTCAGTCCTTTAATAATTGGACAGTGATTGTTCTGTAGGTGATTTACGGTCAGTCCTTTAATAATTGGACAGTGATTGTTCTGTAGGTGATTTACGGTCAGTCCTTTAATAATTGGACAGTGATTGTTCTGTAGGTGATTTACGGTCAGTCCTTTAATAATCGGACAGTGATTGTTCTGTAGGTGATTTACGGTCAGTCCTTAAATAATTGGATAGTGATTGTTCTGTAGGTGATTTACGGTCAGTACTTTAATAATTGGACAGTGATTGTTCTGTAGGTGATTTACGGTCAGTCCTTTAATAATTGGACAGTGATTGTTCTGTAGGTGATTTACGGTCAGTCCTATAATAATTGGACAGTGATTGTTCTGTAGGTGATTGACGGTCCGTCCTTTAATAATTGGACAGTGATTGTTCTGTCGGTGATTTACGGTCAGTCCTTTAATAATTGGACAGTGATTGTTCTGTAGGTGATTGACGGTCCGTCCTTTAATAATTGGACAGTGATTGTTCTGTAGGTGATTTACGGTCAGTCCTTTAATAATTGGACAGTGATTGTTCTGTCGGTGATTTACGGTCAGTCCTTTAATAATTGGACAGTGATTGTTCTGTAGGTGATTGACGGTCCGTCCTTTAATAATTGGACAGTGATTGTTCTGTAGGTGATTTACGGTCAGTCCTTTAATAATTGGACAGTGATTGTTCTGTAGGTGATTTACGGTCAGTCCTTTAATAATTGGACAGTGATTGTTCTGTAGGTGATTTACGGTCAGTCCTTTAATAATCGGACAGTGATTGTTCTGTAGGTGATTTACGGTCAGTCCTTAAATAATTGGATAGTGATTGTTCTGTAGGTGATTTACGGTCAGTACTTTAATAATTGGACAGTGATTGTTCTGTAGGTGATTTACGGTCAGTCCTTTAATAATTGGACAGTGATTGTTCTGTAGGTGATTTACGGTCAGTCCTTTAATAATTGGACAGTGATTGTTCTGTAGGTGATTTACGGTCAGTCCTATAATAATTGGACAGTGATTGTTCTGTAGGTGATTGACGGTCCGTCCTTTAATAATTGGACAGTGATTGTTCTGTCGGTGATTTACGTTCAGTCCTTTAATAATTGGACAGTGATTGTTCTGTAGGTGATTTACGGTCAGTCCTTTCATAATTGGACACTGTTGTTCTGTAGGTGATTTACGGTCAGTCCTTTAATAATTGGACAGTGATTGTTCTGTAGGTGATTTGCGGTCAGTCCTTTAATAATTGGATAGTGATTGTTCTGTAGGTGATTTACGGTCAGTCCTTTAATAATTGGACAGTGATTGTTCTGTAGGTGATTTACTGTCAGTCCTTTAATAATTGGATAGTGATTGTTCAGTAGGTGATTTACGGTCAGTCCTTTAATAATTGGACAGTGATTGTTCTGTAGGTGATTTACGGTCAGTACTTCAATAATTGGACAGTGATTGTTCTGTAGGTGATTTACGGTCAGTCCTTTAATAATTGGACAGTGATTGTTCTGTCGGTGATTTACGGTCAGTCCTTTAATAATTGGACTGTGATTGTTCTGTAGGTGATTTATGGTCAGTCATTTAATTATTGGATAGTGATAGTTCTGTAGGTGATTTACGGTCAGACCTTTAATAATTGGACAGTGATTGTTCTGTCGGTGATTTACGGTCAGTCCTTTAATAATTGGACAGTGATTGTTCTGTCGGTGATTTACGGTCATTCCTTTAATAATTGGACTGTGATTGTTCTGTAGGTGATTTACGGTCAGTCCTTTAATAATTGGACAGTTATTGTTCTGTCGGAGATCTACGGTCAGTCCTTTAATAATAGGACAGTGATTGTTCTGTAGGTGATTTACGGTCAGTCCTTTAATAATAGGACAGTGATTGTTCTGTAGGTGATTTACGGTCAGTCCTTTAATAATTGGACAGTGATTGTTCTGTAGGTGATTTACGGTCAGTCCTTTAATAATTGGACAGTGATTGTTCTGCAGGTGATTTACAGTCAGTCCTTTAATAATTGGACAGTGATTGTTCTGTAGGTGATTTACAGTCAGTCCTTTAATAATTGGAAAGTGATTGTTCTGTAGGTGATTTATGGTCAGTCCTTTAATAATTGGACAGTGATTGTTCTGTAGGTGATTTACGGTCAGTACTTTAATAATTGGACAGTGATTGTTCTGTAGGTGATTTACGGTCAGTCCTTTAATAATTGGATAGTGATTGTTCTGTAGGTGATTTACGGTCAGTCCTTTAATAATTGGACAGTGATTGTTCTGTAGGTGATTTACGGTCAGCACTTTAATAATTGGACAGTGATAGTTCTGCAGGTGATTTACGGTCAGTCCTTTAATAATTGGACAGTGATTGTTCTGTAGGTGATTTACGGTCAGTCCTTTAATAATTGGACAGTGATTGTTCTGTAGGTGATTTACGGTCAGTCATTTAATAATTGGACAGTGATTGTTCTGTCGGTGATTTACAGTCAGTCCTTTAATAATTGGACAGTGATTGTTCTGTTGGTGATTTACGGTCAGTCCTTTAATAATTGGACAGTGAATGTTCTGTCGCAGATTTACGGTCAGTCCTTTAATAATTGGAAAGTGATTGTTCTGTAGGTGATTTACAGTCAGTCCTTTAATAATTGGAAAGTGATTGTTCTGTAGGTGATTTACGGTCAGTCCTTTAATAATTGGACAGTGATTGTTCTGTCGGAGATTTACGGTCAGTCCTTTAATAATTGGAAAGTGATTGTTCTGTAGGTGATTTACGGTCAGTCCTTTAATAATTGGACAGTGATTGTTCTGTTGGTGATTTACGGTCAGTCCTTTAATAATTGGACAGTGATTGTTCTGTCGGAGATTTACGGTCAGTCCTTTAATAATTGGAAAGTGATTGTTCTGTAGGTGATTTACAGTCAGTCCTTTAATAATTGGAAAGTGATTGTTCTGTTGGGGATTTACGGTCAGTCCTTTAATAATTGGACAGTGATTGTTCTGTCGGAGATTACGGTCAGTCCTTTAATAATTGGACAGTGATTGTTCTGTAGGTGATTTACGGTCAGTCCTTTAATAATTGGAAAGTGATTGTTCTGTAGGTGATTTACAGTCAGTCCTTTAATAATTGGAAAGTGATTGTTCTGGAGGTGATTTATGGTCAGTCCTTTAATAATTGGACAGTGATTGTTCTGTAGGTGATTTACGGTCAGTCCTTTAATAATTGGACAGTGATTGTTCTGTAGGTGATTTACGGCCAGTCCTTTAATAATTGGACAGTGATTGTTCTGTAGGTGATTTACGGTCAGTACTTTAATAATTGGACAGTGATTGTTATGTAGGTGATTTACGTTCATCCTTTAATAATTGGACAGTGATTGTTCTGTCGGAGATTTACGGTCAGTCCTTTAATAATTGGAAAGTGATTGTTCTGTAGGTGATTTACAGTCAGTCCTTTAATAATTGTACAGTGATTGTTCTGTCGGTGATTTATGGTCAGTCCTTTAATAATTGGACAGTGATTGTTCTGTCGGTGATTTACGGTCAGTCCTTAAATAATAGGACAGTGATTGTTCTGTAGGTGATTTACGGTCAGTCCTTTAATAATAGGACAGTGATTGTTCTGGAGGTGATTTACGGTCAGTCCTTTAATAATTGGACAGTGATTGTTCTGCAGGTGATTTACGGTCAGTCCTTTAATAATCGGACAGTGATTGTTCTGTAGGTGATTTACGGTCACTCCTTTAATAATTGGACAGTGATTGTTCTGTAGGTGATTTACGGTCAGTCCTTTAATAATCGGACAGTGATTGTTCTGTAGGTGATTTACGGTCAGTCCTTTAATAATTGGACAGTGATGGTTCTGTAGGTGATTTACGGTCAGTCCTTCAATAATAGGACAGTGATTGTTCTGAAGGAGATTTACGGTCAGTCCTTTAATAATTGGACAGTGATTGTTCTGTAGGTGATTTACGGTCAGTCCTTTAATAATTGGACAGTGATTGTTCTGTAGGTGATTTACAGTCAGTCCTTTAATAATTGGATAGTGATTGTTCTGTCGGTGATTTACAGTCAGTCCTTTAATAATTGGACAGTAATTGCTCTGTCGGTGATTTCCAGTCAGTCCTTTAATAATTGGATAGTGATTGTTCTGTAGGTGATTTACGGTCATTCCTTTAATAATTGGACAGTGATTGTTCTGTAGGTGATTTACAGTCAGTTCTTTAATAATTGGACAGTAACTGCTCTGTCGGTGATTTACGGTCAGTCCTTTAATAATTGGACAGTGATTGTTCTGTAGGTGATTTACGGTCAGTCCTTTAATAATTGGACAGTGATTGTTCTGTAGGTGATTTACGGTCAGTCCTTTAATAATTGGACAGTGATTGTTCTGTAGGTGATTTACGGTCAGTCCTTTAATAATTGGACAGTGATTGATCTGCAGGTGATTTACGGTCAGTCCTTAAATAATCGGAAAGTGATTGTTCTGTAGGTGATTTACGGTCAGTCCTTTAATAATTGGACAGTGATTGTTCTGTAGGTGATTTACGGTCAGTCCTTTAATAATCGGACAGTGATTGTTCTGTAGGTGATTTACGGTCAGTCCTTTAATAATTGGACAATGATTGTTCTGTTGGTGATTTACGGTCAGTCCTTCAATAATAGGACAGTGATTGTTCTGAAGGAGATTTACGGTCAGTCCTTTAATAATTGGACAGTGATTGTTCTGTAGGTGATTTACGGTCAGTCCTTTAATAATTGGACAGTTATTGTTCTGTAGGTGATTTACAGTCAGTCCTTTAATAATTGGATAGTGATTGTTCTGTCGGTGATTTACAGTCAGTCCTTTAATAATTGGACAGTAATTGCTCTGTCGGTGATTTACGGTCAGTCCTTTAATAATTGGATAGTGATTGTTCTGTCGGTGATTTACGGTCAGTCCTTTAATAATTGGACAGTGATTGTTCTGTAGGTGATTTACAGTCAGTCCTTTAATAATTGTACAGTGATTGTTCTGTCGGTGATTTACGTTCAGTCCTTTAATAATTGGACAGTGATTGTTCTGTCGGTGATTTACGGTCAGTCCTTTAATAATTGGACAGTGTTCTTCTGTAGGTGATTTACGGTCAGTCCTTTAATAATTAGACAGTGATTGTTCTGTAGGTGATTTACGGTCAGTCCTTTAATAATTGGACAGTGACTGTTCTGTAGGTGATTTACGGTCAGTCCGTTAATAATAGGACAGTGATTGATGTAGGTGATTTACGGTCAGTCCTTTAATAATTGGACAGTGATTGTTCTGTAGGTGATTTACGCTCAGTCCTTTAATAATTGGACAGTGATTGTTCTGTAGGTGATTTATGGTCAGTCCTTTAATAATTGGACAGTGATTGTTCTGTAGGTGATTTACGGTCAGTCCTTAAATAATTGGATAGTGATTGTTCTTTCGGTGATTTACGGTCAGTACTTTAATAATTGGACAGTGATTGTTCTGTAGGTGATTTACGGTCAGTCCTTTAATAATTGGACAGTGATTGTTCTGTAGGTGATTTACGGTCAGTCCTTTAATAATTGGACAGTGATTGTTCTGTAGGTGATTGACGGTAAGTCCTTTAATAATTGGAAAGTGATTGTTATGTAGTTGATTTACGGTCAGTCCTCTAATAATTGGATAGTGATTGTTCTGCAGGTGATTTACGGTCAGTCCTTTAATAATTGGACAGTGATTGTTCTGTAGGTGATTTACGGTCAGTACTTCAATAATTGGACAGCGATTGTTCTGTAGGTGATTTACGGTCAGTCCTTTAATAATTGGACACTGTTTGTTCTGTAGGTGATTTACGGTCAGTCCTTTAATAATTGGACAGTGATTGTTCTGTAGGTGATTTATGGTCAGTCATTTAATTATTGGATAGTGATTGTTCTGTAGGTGATTTACGGTCAGTCCTTTAATAATTGGACAGTGATTGTTCTGGAGGTGATTTACGGTCAGTCCTTTAATAATTGGACAGTGATTGTTCTGTCGGTGATTTACGGTCAGTCCTTTAATAATAAGACAGTGATTGTTCTGTAGGTGATTTACGGTCAGTCCTTTAATAATTGGACAGTTATTGTTCTGTCGGAGATTTATGGTCAGTCCTTTAATAATAGGACAGTGATTGTTCTGTAGGTGATTTACGGTCAGTCCTTTAATAATAGGACAGTGATTGTTCTGTAGGTGATTTACGGTCAGTCCTTTAATAATTGACAGTGATTGTTCTGTAGGTGATTTACGGTCAGTCCTTTAATAATTGGAAAGTGATTGTTCTGTAGGTGATTTACAGTCAGTCCTTTAATAATTGGACAGTGATTGTTCTGTAGGTGATTTACAGTCAGTCCTTTAATAATTGTACAGTGATTGTTCTGTCGGTGATTTACGGTCAGTCCTTTAATAATTGGACAGTGATTGTTCTGTCTGTGATTTACGGTCAGTCCTTTAATAATTGTACAGTGATTGTTCTGTAGGTGATTTACGGTCAGTCCTTTAATAATGGGACAGTGATTGTTCTGTAGGAGATGTACGGTCAGTCCTTTAATAATGGGACAGTGATTGTTCTGCAGGAGATTTACGGTCAGTCCTTTAATAATTGGACAGTGATTGTTCTGTAGGTGATTTACGGTCAGTCCTTTAATAATTGGATAGTGATTATTGAGAAGGTGATTTACGGTCAGTCCTTTAATAATTGGACAGTGATTGTTCTGTAGGTGATTTCTGGTCAGTCCTCTAATAATTGGACAGTGATTGTTCTGTAGGTGATTTACGGTCAGTCCTTTAATAATTGGACAGTGATTGTTCTGTAGGTGATTTATGGTCAGTGCTTTAATAATTGGACAGTGATTGTTCTGTAGGTGATTTACGGTCAGTCCTTTAATAATTGGACAGTGTTCCTCTGTAGGTGATTTATGGTCAGTCCTTTAATAATTAGACAGTGATTGTTCTGTAGGTGATGTACGGTCAGGCCTTTAATAATTGGACAGTGACTGTTCTGTAGGTGATTTACGGTCAATCCTTTAATAATAGGACAGTGATTGTTCTGTAGGTGATTTACGGTCAGTCCTTTAATAATTGGACAGTGATTGTTCTGTAGGTGATTTACGGTCAGTCCTTTAATAATTGGACAGTGATTGTTCTGTAGGTGATTTATGGTCAGTCCTTTAATAATTGGACAGTGATTGTTCTGTAGGTGATTTACGGTCAGTCCTTAAACAATTGGATAGTGATTGTTCTGTCGGTGATTTACGGTCAGTCCTTTAATAATTGGACAGTGATTGTTCTGTAGGTGATTTACGGTCAGTCCTTTAATAATTGGACAGTGATTGTTCTGTAGGTGATTTACGGTCAGTACTTTAATAATTGGACAGTGATTGTTCTGTAGGTGATTTACGGTCAGTCCTTTAATAATTGGACAGTGATTGTTCTGTAGGTGATTTACGGTCAGTCCTTTAATAATTGGACAGTGATTGTTCTGTAGGTGATTGACGATAAGTCCTTTAATAATTGGAAAGTGATTGTTATGTAGGTGATTTACGGTCAGTCCTTTAATAATTGGACAGTGATTGTTCTGTAGGTGATTTACTGTCAGTCCTTTAATAATTGGATAGTGATTGTTCTGTAGGTGATTTACGGTCAGTCCTTTAATAATTGGACAGTGATTGTTCTGTAGGTGATTTACGGTCAGTACTTCAATAATTGGACAGTGATTGTTCTGTAGGTGATTTACGGTCAGTCCTTTAATAATTGGACAGTGATTGTTCTGTAGGTGATTTACGGTCAGTCCTTTAATAATTGGACAGTGATTGTTCTGTAGGTGATTTATGGTCAGTCATTTAATTATTGTATAGTGATTGTTCTGTAGGTGATTTACGGTCAGTCCTTTAATAATTGGACAGTGATTGTTCTGGAGGTGATTTACGGTCAGTCCTTTAATAATTGGACAGTGATTGTTCTGTCGGTGATTTACGGTCAGTCCTTTAATAATTGGACAGTGATTGTTCTGTAGGTGATTTACGGTCAGTCCTTTAATAATTGGACAGTTATTGTTCTGTCGGAGATTTACGGTCAGTCCTTTAATAATAGGACAGTGATTGTTCTGTAGGTGATTTACGGTCAGTCCTTTAATAATAGGACAGTGATTGTTCTGTAGGTGATTTACGGTCAGTCCTTTAATAATTGACAGTGATTGTTCTGTAGGTGTTTTACGGTCAGTCCTTTAATAATTGGAAAGTGATTGTTCTGTAGGTGATTTACAGTCAGACCTTTAATAATTGGAAAGTGATTGTTCTGTAGGTGATTTACGGTCAGTACTTCAATAATTGGACAGTGATTGTTCTGTAGGTGATTTACGGTCAGTACTTCAATAATTGGACAGTGATTGTTCTGTAGGTGATTTACGGTCAGTCCTTTAATAATTGGACAGTGATTGTTCTGTAGGTGATTTACGGTCAGTCCTTTAATAATTGGACAGTGATTGTTCTGTAGGTGATTTATGGTCAGTCATTTAATTATTGGATAGTGATTGTTCTGTAGGTGATTTACGGTCAGTCCTTTAATAATTGGACAGTGATTGTTCTGGAGGTGATTTACGGTCAGTCCTTTAATAATTGGACAGTGATTGTTCTGTCGGTGATTTACGGTCAGTCCTTTAATAATTGGACAGTGATTGTTCTGTAGGTGATTTACGGTCAGTCCTTTAATAATTGGACAGTTATTGTTCTGTCGGAGATTTACTGTCAGTCCTTTAATAATAGGACAGTGATTGTTCTGTAGGTGATTTACGGTCAGTCCTTTAATAATTGGACAGTGATTGTTCTGTAGGTGATTTACGGTCAGTCCTTTAATAATTGACAGTGATTGTTCTGTAGGTGATTTACGGTCAGTCCTTTACTAAATGGAAAGTGATTGTTCTGTAGGTGATTTACAGTCAGACCTTTAATAATTGGAAAGTGATTGTTCTGTAGGTGATTTATGGTCAGTCCTTTAATAATTGGACAGTGATTGTTCTGTAGGTGATTTACAGTCAGTACTTTAATAATTGGACAGTGATTGTTCTGTAGGTGATTTACGGTCAGTCCTTAAATAATTGGACAGTGATTGTTCTGTAGGTGATTTACGGTCAGTCCTTTAATAATTGGACAGTGATTGTTCTGTAGGTGATTTACGGTCAGTCCTTTAATAATTGGACAGTGATTGTTCTGTAGGTGATTTACGGTCAGTCCTTTAATAATTGGACAGTGATTGTTCTGTAGGTGATTTACGGTCAGTACTTTAATAATTGGACAGTGATTGTTCTGTAGGTGATTTACGGTCAGTCCTTTAATAATTGGACAGTGATTGTTCTGTAGGTGATTTACGGTCAGTCCTTTAATAATTGGACAGTGATTGTTCTGTCGGTGATTTACGGTCAGTCCTTTAATAATTGGACAGTGATTGTTCTGTAGGTCATTTACGGTCAGTCCTTTAATAATTGGACAGTGATTGTTCTGTCGGAGATTTACGGTCAGTCCTTTAATAATTGGACAGTGATTATTCTGTAGGTGATTTACAGTCAGTCCTTTAATAATTGGAAAGTGATTGTTCTGTAGGTGATTTATGGTCAGTCCTTTAATAATTGGACAGTGATTGTTCTGTAGGTGATTTACGGTCAGTCCTTTAATAATTGGACAGTGATTGTTCTGCAGGTGATTTACGGTCAGTACTTTAATAATTGGACAGTGATTGTTCTGTAGGTGATTTACGGTCAGTCCTTTAATAATTGGACTGTGATTGTTCTGTCGGAGATTTACGGTCAGTCCTTTAATAATTGGACAGTGATTGTTCTGTAGGTGATTTACAGTCAGTCCTTTAATAATTGGAAAGTGATTGTTCTGTAGGTGATTTATGGTCAGTCCTTTAATAATTGGACAGTGATTGTTCTGTCGGAGATTTACGGTCAGTCCTTTAATAATTGGACAGTGATTGTTCTGTCGGTGATTTACGGTCAGTCCTTTAATAATTGGACAGTGATTGTTCTGTAGGTGATTTACGGTCAGTCCTTTAATAATTGGACAGTTATTGTTCTGTCGGAGATTTACGGTCAGTCCTTAAATAATAGGACAGTGATTGTTCTGTAGGTGATTTACGGTCAGTCCTTTAATAATAGGACAGTGATTGTTCTGGAGGTGATTTACGGTCAGTCCTTTAATAATTGACAGTGATTGTTCTGTAGGTGATTTACGGTCAGTCCTTTAATAATTGGAAAGTGATTGTTCTGTAGGTGATTTACAGTCAGTCCTTTAATAATTGGAAAGTGATTGTTCTGTAGGTGATTTATGGTCAGTCCTTTAATAATTGGACAGTGATTGTTCTGTCGGTGATTTACGGTCAGTACTTTAATAATTGGACAGTGATTGTTCTGTAGGTGATTTACGGTCAGTCCTTTAATAATTGGACAGTGATTGTTCTGTAGGTCATTTACGGTCAGTCCTTTAATAATTGGACAGTGATTGTTCTGTAGGTGATTTATGGTCAGTCCTTTAATAATTGGACAGTGATTGTTCTGTAGGTGATTTACGGTCAGTCCTTTAATAATTGGACAGTGATTGTTCTGTTGGTGATTTACGGTCAGTCCTTTAATAATTGGACAGTGATTGTTCTGTCGGAGATTTACGGTCAGTCCTTTAATAATTGGACAGTGATTATTCTGTAGGTGATTTACAGTCAGTCCTTTAATAATTGGATAGTGATTGTTCTGTAGGTGATTTACGGTCAGTCCTTTAATAATTGGACAGCGATTGTTCTGTAGGTGATTTACGGTCAGTCCTTTAATAATTGGACAGTGATTGTTCTGTCAGAGATTTACGGTCAGTCCTTTAATAATTGGACAGTGATTGTTCTGTAGGTGATTTACGGTCAGTCCTTTAATAATTGGAAAGTGATTGTTCTGTAGGTGATTTATGGTCAGTCCTTTAATAATTGGACAGTGATTGTTCTGTAGGTGATTTCCGGTCAGTCCTTTAATAATTGGATAGTGATTGTTCTGTAGGTGATTTATGGTCAGTCCTTTAATAATTGGACAGTAATTGTTCTGTAGGTGATTTACGGTCAGTCCTTTAATAATTGGACTGTGATTGTTCTGTCGGAGATTTACGGTCAGTCCTTTAATAATTGGACAGTGATTGTTCTGTAGGTGATTTACAGTCAGTCCTTTAATAATTGGAAAGTGATTGTTCTGTAGGTGATTTATGGTCAGTCCTTTAATAATTGGACAGTGATTGTTCTGTCGGAGATTTACGGTCAGTCCTTTAATAATTGGACAGTGATTGTTCTGTCGGTGATTTACGGTCAGTCCTTTAATAATTGGACAGTGATTGTTCTGTAGGTGATTTACGGTCAGTCCTTTAATAATTGGACAGTTATTGTTCTGTCGGAGATTTACGGTCAGTCCTTAAATAATAGGACAGTGATTGTTCTGTAGGTGATTTACGGTCAGTCCTTTAATAATAGGACAGTGATTGTTCTGGAGGTGATTTACGGTCAGTCCTTTAATAATTGACAGTGATTGTTCTGTAGGTGATTTACGGTCAGTCCTTTAATAATTGGAAAGTGATTGTTCTGTAGGTGATTTACAGTCAGTCCTTTAATAATTGGAAAGTGATTGTTCTGTAGGTGATTTATGGTCAGTCCTTTAATAATTGGACAGTGATTGTTCTGTCGGTGATTTACGGTCAGTACTTTAATAATTGGACAGTGATTGTTCTGTCGGAGATTTACGGTCAGTCCTTTAATAATTGGACAGTGATTGTTCTGTCGGTGATTTACGGTCAGTCCTTTAATAATTGGACAGTGATTGTTCTGTAGGTGATTTACGGTCAGTCCTTTAATAATTGGACAGTTATTGTTCTGTCGGAGATTTACGGTCAGTCCTTAAATAATAGGACAGTGATTGTTCTGTAGGTGATTTACGGTCAGTCCTTTAATAATAGGACAGTGATTGTTCTGGAGGTGATTTACGGTCAGTCCTTTAATAATTGACAGTGATTGTTCTGTAGGTGATTTACGGTCAGTCCTTTAATAATTGGAAAGTGATTGTTCTGTAGGTGATTTACAGTCAGTCCTTTAATAATTGGAAAGTGATTGTTCTGTAGGTGATTTATGGTCAGTCCTTTAATAATTGGACAGTGATTGTTCTGTCGGTGATTTACGGTCAGTACTTTAATAATTGGACAGTGATTGTTCTGTAGGTGATTTACGGTCAGTCCTTTAATAATTGGACAGTGATTGTTCTGTAGGTGATTTCCGGTCAGTCCTTTAATAATTGGACAGTGATTGTTCTGTAGGTGATTTACGGTCAGTCCTTTAATAATTGGACAGTGATTGTTCTGTCGGTGATTTACGGTCAGTCCTTTAATAATAGGACAGTGATTGTTCTGTAGGTGATTTACGGTCAGTCCTTTAATAATTGGACAGTGATTGTTCTGTCGGAGATTTACGGTCAGTCCTTTAATAATTGGAAAGTGATTGTTCTGTAGGTGATTTACAGTCAGTCCTTTAATAATTGGAAAGTGATTGTTCTGTAGGTGTTTTATGGTCAGTCCTTTAATAATTGGACAGTGATTATTCTGTAGGTGATTTACGGTCAGTCCTTTAATAATTGGACAGTGATTGTTCTGTAGGTGATTTACGGTCAGTACTTTAATAATTGGACAGTGATTGTTCTGTAGGTGATTTACGGTCAGTCCTTTAATAATTGGACAGTGATTGTTCTGTCGGAGATTTACGGTCAGTCCTTTAATAATTGGACAGTGATTGTTCTGTAGGTGATTTACAGTCAGTCCTTTAATAATTGGAAAGTGATTGTTCTGTAGGTGATTTATGGTCAGTCCTTTAATAATTGGACAGTGATTGTTCTGTAGGTGATTTACGGTCAGTCCTTTAATAATTGGATAGTGATCGTTCTGTAGGTGATTTACGGTCAGTCCTTTAATAATTGGACAGTGATTGTTCTGTAGGTGATTTACGGTCAGTACTTTAATAATTGGACAGTGATTGTTCTGCAGGTGATTTACGGTCAGTCCTTTAATAATTGGACAGTGATTGTTCTGTAGGTGATTTACGGTCTGTCCTTTAATAATTGGACAGTGATTGTTCTGTAGGTGATTTACGGTCAGTCCTTTAATAATTGGGCAGTGATTGTTCTGTCGGTGATTTACGGTCAGTCCTTTAATAATTGGACAGTGATTGTTCTGTTGGTGATTTATGGTCAGTCCTTTAATAATAGGACAGTGATTGTTCTGTCGGAGATTTACGGTCAGTCCTTTAATAATTGGAATGTGATTGTTCTGTAGGTGATTTACAGTCAGTTCTTTAATAATTGGAAAGTGATTGTTCTGTAGGTGATTTACGGTCAGTCCTTTAATAATTGGACAGTGATTGTTCTGTCGGAGATTTACGGTCAGTCCTTTAATAATTGGAATGTGATTGTTCTGTAGGTGATTTACGGTCAGTCCTTTAATAATTGGACAGTGATTGTTCTGTCGGTGATTTACGGTCAGTCCTTTAATAATTGGACAGTGATTGTTCTGTCGGAGATTTACGGTCAGTCATTTAATAATTGGAAAGTGATTGTTCTGTAGGTGATTTACAGTCAGTCCTTTAATAATTGGACAGTGATTGTTCTGCAGGTGATTTACGGTCAGTCCTTTAATAATTGGACAGTGATTGTTCTGTAGGTGATTTACGGTCTGTCCTTTAATAATTGGACAGTGATTGTTCTGTAGGTGATTTACGGTCAGTCCTTTAATAATTGGGCAGTGATTGTTCTGTCGGTGATTTACGGTCAGTCCTTTAATAATTGGACAGTGATTGTTCTGTTGGTGATTTATGGTCAGTCCTTTAATAATAGGACAGTGATTGTTCTGTCGGAGATTTACGGTCAGTCCTTTAATAATTGGAATGTGATTGTTCTGTAGGTGATTTACAGTCAGTTCTTTAATAATTGGAAAGTGATTGTTCTGTAGGTGATTTACGGTCAGTCCTTTAATAATTGGACAGTGATTGTTCTGTCGGAGATTTACGGTCAGTCCTTTAATAATTGGAATGTGATTGTTCTGTAGGTGATTTACGGTCAGTCCTTTAATAATTGGACAGTGATTGTTCTGTTGGTGATTTACGGTCAGTCCTTTAATAATTGGACAGTGATTGTTCTGTCGGAGATTTACGGTCAGTCATTTAATAATTGGAAAGTGATTGTTCTGTAGGTGATTTACAGTCAGTCCTTTAATAATTGGACAGTGATTGTTCTGTAGGTGATTTACGGTCAGTCCTTTAATAATTGGACAGTGATTGTTCTGTCGGTGATTTACGGTCAATCCTTTAATAATTGGACAGTGATTGTTCTGTAGGTGATTTACGGTCAGTCCTTTAATAATTGGACAGTGATTGTTCTGTAGGTGATTTACGGTCAGTACTTTAATAATTGGACAGTGATTGTTCTGTAGGTGATTTACGGTCAGTCCTTTAATAATTGGACAGTGATTGATCTGTCGGAGATTTACGGTCAGTCCTTTAATAATATGACAGTGATTGTTCTGTCGGAGATTTACGGTCAGTCCTTTAATAATTGGACAGTGATTGTTCTGTAGGCGATTTACGGTCAATCCTTTAATAATTAGACAGTGATTGTTCTGTAGGTGATTTACGGTCAGTCCTTTAATAATTGGACAGTGATTGTTCTGTAGGTGATTTACGGTCAGTACTTTAATAATTGGACAGTGATTGTTCTGTAGGTGATTTACGGTCAGTCCTTTAATAATTGGACAGTGATTGTTCTGTCGGAGATTTACGGTCAGTCCTTTAATAATTGGACAGTGATTGTTCTGTAGGTGATTTACAGTCAGTCATTTAATAATTGGAAAGTGATTGTTCTGTAGGTGATTTATGGTCAGTCCTTTAATAATTGGACAGTGATTGTTCTGTAGGTGATTTACGGTCAGTCCTTTAATAATAGGACAGTGATTGTTCTGTCGGAGATTTACGGTCAGTCCTTTAATAATTGGAAAGTGATTGTTCTGTAGGTGATTTACAGTCAGTTCTTTAATAATTGGAAAGTGATTGTTCTGTAGGTGATTTACGGTCAGTCCTTTAATAATTGGACAGTGATTGTTCTGTCGGAGATTTACGGTCAGTCCTTTAATAATTGGAATGTGATTGTTCTGTAGGTGATTTACGGTCAGTCCATTAATAATTGGACAGTGATTGTTCTGTTGCTGATTTACGGTCAGTCCTTTAATAATTGGACAGTGATTGCTCTGTCGGAGATTTACGGTCAGTCCTTTAATAATTGGAAAGTGATTGTTCTGTAGGTGATTTACAGTCAGTCCTTTAATAATAGGACAGTGATTGTTCTGTCGGAGATTTACGGTCAGTCCTTTAATAATTGGAATGTGATTGTTCTGTAGGTGATTTACAGTCAGTTCTTTAATAATTGGAAAGTGATTGTTCTGTAGGTGATTTACGGTCAGTCCTTTAATAATTGGACAGTGATTGTTCTGTCGGAGATTTACGGTCAGTCCTTTAATAATTGGAATGTGATTGTTCTGTAGGTGATTTACGGTCAGTCCTTTAATAATTGGACAGTGATTGTTCTGTTGGTGATTTACGGTCAGTCCTTTAATAATTGGACAGTGATTGTTCTGTCGGAGATTTACGGTCAGTCATTTAATAATTGGAAAGTGATTGTTCTGTAGGTGATTTACAGTCAGTCCTTTAATAATTGGACAGTGATTGTTCTGTAGGTGATTTACGGTCAGTCCTTTAATAATTGGACAGTGATTGTTCTGTCGGTGATTTACGGTCAATCCTTTAATAATTGGACAGTGATTGTTCTGTAGGTGATTTACGGTCAGTCCTTTAATAATTGGACAGTGATTGTTCTGTAGGTGATTTACGGTCAGTACTTTAATAATTGGACAGTGATTGTTCTGTAGGTGATTTACGGTCAGTCCTTTAATAATTGGACAGTGATTGATCTGTCGGAGATTTACGGTCAGTCCTTTAATAATATGACAGTGATTGTTCTGTCGGAGATTTACGGTCAGTCCTTTAATAATTGGACAGTGATTGTTCTGTAGGCGATTTACGGTCAATCCTTTAATAATTAGACAGTGATTGTTCTGTAGGTGATTTACGGTCAGTCCTTTAATAATTGGACAGTGATTGTTCTGTAGGTGATTTACGGTCAGTACTTTAATAATTGGACAGTGATTGTTCTGTAGGTGATTTACGGTCAGTCCTTTAATAATTGGACAGTGATTGTTCTGTCGGAGATTTACGGTCAGTCCTTTAATAATTGGACAGTGATTGTTCTGTAGGTGATTCACAGTCAGTCATTTAATAATTGGAAAGTGATTGTTCTGTAGGTGATTTATGGTCAGTCCTTTAATAATTGGACAGTGATTGTTCTGTAGGTGATTTACGGTCAGTCCTTTAATAATAGGACAGTGATTGTTCTGTCGGAGATTTACGGTCAGTCCTTTAATAATTGGAAAGTGATTGTTCTGTAGTTGATTTACAGTCAGTTCTTTAATAATTGGAAAGTGATTGTTCTGTAGGTGATTTACGGTCAGTCCTTTAATAATTGGACAGTGATTGTTCTGTCGGAGATTTACGGTCAGTCCTTTAATAATTGGAATGTGATTGTTCTGTAGGTGATTTACGGTCAGTCCTTTAATAATTGGACAGTGATTGTTCTGTTGGTGATTTACGGTCAGTCCTTTAATAATTGGACAGTGATTGCTCTGTCGGAGATTTACGGTCAGTCCTTTAATAATTGGAAAGTGATTGTTCTGTAGGTGATTTACAGTCAGTCCTTTAATAATTGGACAGTGATTGTTCTGTAGGTGATTTACGGTCAGTCCTTTAATAATTGGACAGTGATTGTTCTGTCGGTGATTTACGGTCAATCCTTTAATAATTGGACAGTGATTGCTCTGTAGGTGATTTACGGTCAGTCCTTTAATAATTGGAAAGTGATTGTTCTGGAGGTGATTTATGGTCAGTCCTTTAATAATTGGACAGTGATTGTTCTGTAGGTGATTTACGGTCAGTCCTTTAATAATTGGATAGTGATTGTTCTGTAGGTGATTTACGGTCAGTCCTTTAATAATTGGACAGTGATTGTTCTGTAGCTGATTTACGGTCAGTACTTTAATAATTGGTCAGTGATTGTTCTGCAGGTGATTTACGGTCAGTCCTTTAATAATTGGACAGTGATTGTTCTGTAGGTGATTTACGGTCAGTCCTTTAATAATTGGACAGTGATTGTTCTGTAGGTGATTTACGGTCAGTCCTTTAATAATAGGACAGTGATTGTTCTGTCGGAGATTTACGGTCAGTCCTTTAATAATTGGAAAGTGATTGTTCTGTAGGTGATTTACAGTCAGTTCTTTAATAATTGGAAAGTGATTGTTCTGTAGGTGATTTACAGTCAGTCCTTTAATAATTGGAAAGTGATTGTTCTGTCGGTGATTTATGGTCAGTACTTTAATAATTGGACAGTGATTGTTCTGTAGGTGATTTACGGTCAGTCCTTTAATAATTGGACTGTGATTGTTCTGTCGGAGATTTACGGTCAGTCCTTTAATAATTGGACAGTGATTGTTCTGTAGGTGATTTACAGTCAGTCCTATAAAAATTGGAAAGTGATTGTTCTGTAGGTGATTTATGGTCAGTCCTTTAATAATTGGACAGTGATTGTACTGTCGGAGATTTACGGTCAGTCCTTTAATAATTGGACAGTGATTGTTCTGTCGGTGATTTACGGTCAGTCCTTTAATAATTGGACAGTGATTGTTCTGTAGGTGATTTACGGTCAGTCCTTTAATAATTGGACAGTTATTGTTCTGTCGGAGATTTACGGTCAGTCCTTAAATAATAGGACAGTGATTGTTCTGTAGGTGATTTACGGTCAGTCCTTTAATAATAGGACAGTGATTGTTCTGGAGGTGATTTACGGTCAGTCCTTTAATAATTGACAGTGTTTGTTCTGTAGGTGATTTACGGTCAGTCCTTTAATAATTGGAAAGTGATTGTTCTGTAGGTGATTTACAGTCAGTCCTTTAATAATAGGAAAGTGATTGTTCTGTAGGTGATTTATGGTCAGTCCTTTAATAATTGGACAGTGATTGTTCTGTCGGTGATTTACGGTCAGTACTTTAATAATTGGACAGTGATTGTTCTGTAGGTGATTTACGGTCAGTCCTTTAATAATTGGACAGTGATTGTTCTGTAGGTGATTTCCGGTCAGTCCTTTAATAATTGGACAGTGATTGTTCTGTAGGTGATTTACGGTCAGTCCTTTAATAATAGGACAGTGATTGTTCTGTCGGAGATTTACGGTCAGTCCTTTAATAATTGGAATGTGATTGTTCTGTAGGTGATTTACGGTCAGTCCTTTAATAATTGGACAGTGATTGTTCTGTTGGTGATTTACGGTCAGTCCTTTAATAATTGGACAGTGATTGTTCTGTCGGAGATTTACGGTCAGTCCTTTAATAATTGGAAAGTGATTGTTCTGTAGGTGATTTACAGTCAGTCCTTTAATAATTGGACAGTGATTGTTCTGTCGGTGATTTACGGTCAGTCCTTTAATAATTGGACAGTGATTGTTCTGTCGGTGATTTACGGTCAGTCCTTTAATAATTGGACAGTGATTGTTCTGTCGGTGATTTACGGTCAGTCCTTTAATAATTGGACAGTGATTGTTCTGTCGGAGATTTACGGTCAGTCCTTTAATAATTGGAAAGTGATTGTTCTGGAGGTGATTTATGGTCAGTCCTTTAATAATTGGACAGTGATTGTTCTGTAGGTGATTTACGGTCAGTCCTTTAATAATTGGATAGTGATTGTTCTGTAGGTGATTTACGGTCAGTCCTTTAATAATTGGACAGTGATTGTTCTGTCGGTGATTTACGGTCAATCCTTTAATAATTGGACAGTGATTGTTCTGTAGGTGATTTACGGTCAGTCCTTTAATAATTGGACAGTGATTGTTCTGTAGGTGATTTACGGTCAGTACTTTAATAATTGGACAGTGATTGTTCTGTAGGTGATTTACGGTCAGTCCTTTAATAATTGGACAGTGATTGATCTGTCGGAGATTTACGGTCAGTCCTTTAATAATATGACAGTGATTGTTCTGTCGGAGATTTACGGTCAGTCCTTTAATAATTGGACAGTGATTGTTCTGTAGGCGATTTACGGTCAATCCTTTAATAATTAGACAGTGATTGTTCTGTAGGTGATTTACGGTCAGTCCTTTAATAATTGGACAGTGATTGTTCTGTAGGTGATTTACGGTCAGTACTTTAATAATTGGACAGTGATTGTTCTGTAGGTGATTTACGGTCAGTCCTTTAATAATTGGACAGTGATTGTTCTGTCGGAGATTTACGGTCAGTCCTTTAATAATTGGACAGTGATTGTTCTGTAGGTGATTTACAGTCAGTCATTTAATAATTGGAAAGTGATTGTTCTGTAGGTGATTTATGGTCAGTCCTTTAATAATTGGACAGTGATTGTTCTGTAGGTGATTTACGGTCAGTCCTTTAATAATAGGACAGTGATTGTTCTGTCGGAGATTTACGGTCAGTCCTTTAATAATTGGAAAGTGATTGTTCTGTAGGTGATTTACAGTCAGTTCTTTAATAATTGGAAAGTGATTGTTCTGTAGGTGATTTACGGTCAGTCCTTTAATAATTGGACAGTGATTGTTCTGTCGGAGATTTACGGTCAGTCCTTTAATAATTGGAATGTGATTGTTCTGTAGGTGATTTACGGTCAGTCCATTAATAATTGGACAGTGATTGTTCTGTTGCTGATTTACGGTCAGTCCTTTAATAATTGGACAGTGATTGCTCTGTCGGAGATTTACGGTCAGTCCTTTAATAATTGGAAAGTGATTGTTCTGTAGGTGATTTACAGTCAGTCCTTTAATAATAGGACAGTGATTGTTCTGTCGGAGATTTACGGTCAGTCCTTTAATAATTGGAATGTGATTGTTCTGTAGGTGATTTACAGTCAGTTCTTTAATAATTGGAAAGTGATTGTTCTGTAGGTGATTTACGGTCAGTCCTTTAATAATTGGACAGTGATTGTTCTGTCGGAGATTTACGGTCAGTCCTTTAATAATTGGAATGTGATTGTTCTGTAGGTGATTTACGGTCAGTCCTTTAATAATTGGACAGTGATTGTTCTGTTGGTGATTTACGGTCAGTCCTTTAATAATTGGACAGTGATTGTTCTGTCGGAGATTTACGGTCAGTCATTTAATAATTGGAAAGTGATTGTTCTGTAGGTGATTTACAGTCAGTCCTTTAATAATTGGACAGTGATTGTTCTGTAGGTGATTTACGGTCAGTCCTTTAATAATTGGACAGTGATTGTTCTGTCGGTGATTTACGGTCAATCCTTTAATAATTGGACAGTGATTGTTCTGTAGGTGATTTACGGTCAGTCCTTTAATAATTGGACAGTGATTGTTCTGTAGGTGATTTACGGTCAGTACTTTAATAATTGGACAGTGATTGTTCTGTAGGTGATTTACGGTCAGTCCTTTAATAATTGGACAGTGATTGATCTGTCGGAGATTTACGGTCAGTCCTTTAATAATATGACAGTGATTGTTCTGTCGGAGATTTACGGTCAGTCCTTTAATAATTGGACAGTGATTGTTCTGTAGGCGATTTACGGTCAATCCTTTAATAATTAGACAGTGATTGTTCTGTAGGTGATTTACGGTCAGTCCTTTAATAATTGGACAGTGATTGTTCTGTAGGTGATTTACGGTCAGTACTTTAATAATTGGACAGTGATTGTTCTGTAGGTGATTTACGGTCAGTCCTTTAATAATTGGACAGTGATTGTTCTGTCGGAGATTTACGGTCAGTCCTTTAATAATTGGACAGTGATTGTTCTGTAGGTGATTCACAGTCAGTCATTTAATAATTGGAAAGTGATTGTTCTGTAGGTGATTTATGGTCAGTCCTTTAATAATTGGACAGTGATTGTTCTGTAGGTGATTTACGGTCAGTCCTTTAATAATAGGACAGTGATTGTTCTGTCGGAGATTTACGGTCAGTCCTTTAATAATTGGAAAGTGATTGTTCTGTAGTTGATTTACAGTCAGTTCTTTAATAATTGGAAAGTGATTGTTCTGTAGGTGATTTACGGTCAGTCCTTTAATAATTGGACAGTGATTGTTCTGTCGGAGATTTACGGTCAGTCCTTTAATAATTGGAATGTGATTGTTCTGTAGGTGATTTACGGTCAGTCCTTTAATAATTGGACAGTGATTGTTCTGTTGGTGATTTACGGTCAGTCCTTTAATAATTGGACAGTGATTGCTCTGTCGGAGATTTACGGTCAGTCCTTTAATAATTGGAAAGTGATTGTTCTGTAGGTGATTTACAGTCAGTCCTTTAATAATTGGACAGTGATTGTTCTGTAGGTGATTTACGGTCAGTCCTTTAATAATTGGACAGTGATTGTTCTGTCGGTGATTTACGGTCAATCCTTTAATAATTGGACAGTGATTGCTCTGTAGGTGATTTACGGTCAGTCCTTTAATAATTGGAAAGTGATTGTTCTGGAGGTGATTTATGGTCAGTCCTTTAATAATTGGACAGTGATTGTTCTGTAGGTGATTTACGGTCAGTCCTTTAATAATTGGATAGTGATTGTTCTGTAGGTGATTTACGGTTTGTCCTTTAATAATTGGACAGTGATTGTTCTGTAGCTGATTTACGGTCAGTACTTTAATAATTGGTCAGTGATTGTTCTGCAGGTGATTTACGGTCAGTCCTTTAATAATTGGACAGTGATTGTTCTGTAGGTGATTTACGGTCAGTCCTTTAATAATTGGACAGTGATTGTTCTGTAGGTGATTTACGGTCAGTCCTTTAATAATAGGACAGTGATTGTTCTGTCGGAGATTTACGGTCAGTCCTTTAATAATTGGAAAGTGATTGTTCTGTAGGTGATTTACAGTCAGTTCTTTAATAATTGGAAAGTGATTGTTCTGTAGGTGATTTACAGTCAGTCCTTTAATAATTGGAAAGTGATTGTTCTGTCGGTGATTTATGGTCAGTACTTTAATAATTGGACAGTGATTGTTCTGTAGGTGATTTACGGTCAGTCCTTTAATAATTGGACTGTGATTGTTCTGTCGGAGATTTACGGTCAGTCCTTTAATAATTGGACAGTGATTGTTCTGTAGGTGATTTACAGTCAGTCCTATAAAAATTGGAAAGTGATTGTTCTGTAGGTGATTTATGGTCAGTCCTTTAATAATTGGACAGTGATTGTACTGTCGGAGATTTACGGTCTGTCCTTTAATAATTGGACAGTGATTGTTCTGTCGGTGATTTACGGTCAGTCCTTTAATAATTGGACAGTGATTGTTCTGTAGGTGATTTACGGTCAGTCCTTTAATAATTGGACAGTTATTGTTCTGTCGGAGATTTACGGTCAGTCCTTAAATAATAGGACAGTGATTGTTCTGTAGGTGATTTACGGTCAGTCCTTTAATAATAGGACAGTGATTGTTCTGGAGGTGATTTACGGTCAGTCCTTTAATAATTGACAGTGTTTGTTCTGTAGGTGATTTACGGTCAGTCCTTTAATAATTGGAAAGTGATTGTTCTGTAGGTGATTTACAGTCAGTCCTTTAATAATAGGAAAGTGATTGTTCTGTAGGTGATTTATGGTCAGTCCTTTAATAATTGGACAGTGATTGTTCTGTCGGTGATTTACGGTCAGTACTTTAATAATTGGACAGTGATTGTTCTGTAGGTGATTTACGGTCAGTCCTTTAATAATTGGACAGTGATTGTTCTGTAGGTGATTTCCGGTCAGTCCTTTAATAATTGGACAGTGATTGTTCTGTAGGTGATTTACGGTCAGTCCTTTAATAATAGGACAGTGATTGTTCTGTCGGAGATTTACGGTCAGTCCTTTAATAATTGGAATGTGATTGTTCTGTAGGTGATTTACGGTCAGTCCTTTAATAATTGGACAGTGATTGTTCTGTTGGTGATTTACGGTCAGTCCTTTAATAATTGGACAGTGATTGTTCTGTCGGAGATTTACGGTCAGTCCTTTAATAATTGGAAAGTGATTGTTCTGTAGGTGATTTACAGTCAGTCCTTTAATAATTGGACAGTGATTGTTCTGTCGGTGATTTACGGTCAGTCCTTTAATAATTGGACAGTGATTGTTCTGTCGGTGATTTACGGTCAATCCTTTAATAATTGGACAGTGATTGTTCTGTAGGTGATTTACGGTCAGTCCTTTAATAATTGGACAGTGATTGTTCTGTAGGTGATTTACGGTCAGTACTTTAATAATTGGACAGTGATTGTTCTGTAGGTGATTTACGGTCAGTCCTTTAATAATTGGACAGTGATTGTTCTGTCGGAGATTTACGGTCAGTCCTTTAATAATTGGACAGTGATTGTTCTGTAGGTGATTTACAGTCAGTCCTTTAATAATTGGAAAGTGATTGTTCTGTAGGTGATTTATGGTCAGTCCTTTAATAATTGGACAGTGATTGTTCTGTAGGTGATTTACGGTCAGTCCTTTAATAATTGGATAGTGATTGTTCTGTAGGTGATTTACGGTCAGTCCTTTAATAATTGGACAGTGATTGTTCTGTAGCTGATTTACGGTCAGTACTTTAATAATTGGACAGTGATTGTTCTGCAGGTGATTTACGGTCAGTCCTTTAATAATTGGACAGTGATTGTTCTGTAGGTGATTTACGGTCAGTCCTTTAATAATTGGACAGTTATTGTTCTGTCGGAGATTTACGGTCAGTCCTTAAATTATAGGACAGTGATTGTTCTGTAGGTGATTTACGGTCAGTCCTTTAATAATAGGACAGTGATTGTTCTGGAGGTGATTTACGGTCAGTCCTTTAACAATTGACAGTGTTTGTTCTGTAGGTGATTTACGGTCAGTCCTTTAATAATTGGAAAGTGATTGTTCTGTAGGTGATTTACAGTCAGTCCTTTAATAATTGGAAAGTGATTGTTCTGTAGGTGATTTATGGTCAGTCCTTTAATAATTGGACAGTGATTGTTCTGTCGGTGATTTACGGTCAGTACTTTAATAATTGGACAGTGATTGTTCTGTAGGTGATTTACGGTCAGTCCTTTAATAATTGGACAGTGATTGTTCTGTAGGTGATTTCCGGTCAGTCCTTTAATAATTGGACAGTGATTGTTCTGTAGGTGATTTACGGTCAGTCCTTTAATAATTGGACAGTGATTGTTCTGTCGGAGATTTACGGTCAGTCCTTTAATAATTGGAATGTGATTGTTCTGTAGGTGATTTACGGTCAGTCCTTTAATAATTGGACAGTGATTGTTCTGTTGGTGATTTACGGTCAGTCCTTTAATAATTGGACAGTGATTGTTCTGTCGGAGATTTACGGTCAGTCCTTTAATAATTGGAAAGTGATTGTTCTGTAGGTGATTTACAGTCAGTCCTTTAATAATTGGACAGTGATTGTTCTGTAGGTGATTTACGGTCAGTCCTTTAATAATTGGACAGTGATTGTTCTGTCGGTGATTTACGGTCAATCCTTTAATAATTGGACAGTGATTGTTCTGTAGGTGATTTACGGTCAGTCCTTTAATAATTGGACAGTGATTGTTCTGTAGGTGATTTACGGTCAGTACTTTAATAATTGGACAGTGATTGTTCTGTAGGTGATTTACGGTCAGTCCTTTAATAATTGGACAGTGATTGTTCTGTCGGAGATTTACGGTCAGTCCTTTAATAATTGGACAGTGATTGTTCTGTAGGTGATTTACAGTCAGTCCTTTAATAATTGGAAAGTGATTGTTCTGTAGGTGATTTACGGTCAGTCCTTTAATAATAGGACAGTGATTGTTCTGGAGGTGATTTACGGTCAGTCCTTTAATAATAGGACAGTGATTGTTCTGGAGGTGATTTACGGTCAGTCCTTTAATAATTGACAGTGTTTGTTCTGTAGGTGATTTACGGTCAGTCCTTTAATAATTGGAAAGTGATTGTTCTGTAGGTGATTTACAGTCAGTCCTTTAATAATTGGAAAGTGATTGTTCTGTAGGTGATTTATGGTCAGTCCTTTAATAATTGGACAGTGATTGTTCTGTCGGTGATTTACGGTCAGTACTTTAATAATTGGACAGTGATTGTTCTGTAGGTGATTTACGGTCAGTCCTTTAATAATTGGACAGTGATTGTTCTGTAGGTGATTTCCGGTCAGTCCTTTAATAATTGGACAGTGATTGTTCTGTAGGTGATTTACGGTCAGTCCTTTAATAATTGGACAGTGATTGTTCTGTCGGAGATTTACGGTCAGTCCTTTAATAATTGGAATGTGATTGTTCTGTAGGTGATTTACGGTCAGTCCTTTAATAATTGGACAGTGATTGTTCTGTTGGTGATTTACGGTCAGTCCTTTAATAATTGGACAGTGATTGTTCTGTCGGAGATTTACGGTCAGTCCTTTAATAATTGGAAAGTGATTGTTCTGTAGGTGATTTACAGTCAGTCCTTTAATAATTGGACAGTGATTGTTCTGTAGGTGATTTACGGTCAGTCCTTTAATAATTGGACAGTGATTGTTCTGTCGGTGATTTACGGTCAATCCTTTAATAATTGGACAGTGATTGTTCTGTAGGTGATTTACGGTCAGTCCTTTAATAATTGGACAGTGATTGTTCTGTAGGTGATTTACGGTCAGTACTTTAATAATTGGACAGTGATTGTTCTGTAGGTGATTTACGGTCAGTCCTTTAATAATTGGACAGTGATTGTTCTGTCGGAGATTTACGGTCAGTCCTTTAATAATTGGACAGTGATTGTTCTGTAGGTGATTTACAGTCAGTCCTTTAATAATTGGAAAGTGATTGTTCTGTAGGTGATTTATGGTCAGTCCTTTAATAATTGGACAGTGATTGTTCTGTAGGTGATTTACGGTCAGTCCTTTAATAATTGGATAGTGATTGTTCTGTAGGTGATTTACGGTCAGTCCTTTAATAATTGGACAGTGATTGTTCTGTAGCTGATTTACGGTCAGTACTTTAATAATTGGACAGTGATTGTTCTGCAGGTGATTTACGGTCAGTCCTTTAATAATTGGACAGTGATTGTTCTGTAGGTGATTTACGGTCAGTCCTTTAATAATTGGACAGTGATTGTTCTGTAGGTGATTTACGGTCAGTCCTTTAATAATTGGACAGTGATTGTTCTGTCGGTGATTTACGGTCAGTCCTTTAATAATAGGACAGTGATTGTTCTGTCGGAGATTTACGGTCAGTCCTTTAATAATTGGAAAGTGATTGTTCTGTAGGTGATTTACAGTCAGTTCTTTAATAATTGGAAAGTGATTGTTCTGTAGGTGATTTACAGTCAGTCCTTTAATAATTGGAAAGTGATTGTTCTGTAGGTGATTTATGGTCAGTCCTTTAATAATTGGACAGTGATTGTTCTGTAGGTGATTTACGGTCAGTCCTTTAATAATTGGATAGTGATTGTTCTGTAGGTGATTTACGGTCAGTCCTTTAATAATTGGACAGTGATTGTTCTGTAGCTGATTTACGGTCAGTACTTTAATAATTGGACAGTGATTGTTCTGCAGGTGATTTACGGTCAGTCCTTTAATAATTGGACAGTGATTGTTCTGTAGGTGATTTTCGGTCAGTCCTTTAATAATTGGACAGTGATTGTTCTGTAGGTGATTTACGGTCAGTCCTTTAATAATTGGACAGTGATTGTTCTGTCGGTGATTTACGGTCAGTCCTTTAATAATAGGACAGTGATTGTTCTGTCGGAGATTTACGGTCAGTCCTTTAATAATTGGAAAGTGATTGTTCTGTAGGTGATTTACAGTCAGTTCTTTAATAATTGGAAAGTGATTGTTCTGTAGGTGATTTACGGTCAGTCCTTTAATAATTGGACAGTGATTGTTCTGTCGGAGATTTACAGTCAGTCCTTTAATAATTGGAATGTGATTGTTCTGTAGGTGATTTACGGTCAGTCCTTTAATAATTGGACAGTGATTGTTCTGTTGGTGATTTACGGTCAGTCCTTTAATAATTGGACAGTGAAGCAGAGTTAACGTTTCGGGTCAGTGACCCTTCTTCGGAACTGACAAATATTAGAAAAGTCACAGATTATAAACAAGTGAGGTGGGGGTTGGGCAAGAGATAACAAAGGAGAAGGTGCAGATTGGACCAGGCCACATAGCTGACCAAAAGGTCACGGAGCAAAGGCAAACAATATGTTAATGGTGTGTTGAAAGACAAAGCATTAGTACAGATTAGGTGTGAATATACTGAATATTGAACATCAGCAAGTGCAAACCTGAAGAAAAACAACCTGAAAAAAACAGTGGGTGAGCAAACTGAACAAACTAAGATGAACTGAAATATATACAAAAAAAGATTGTAAAAAATGTAAAAAGGAATGCCAAAAAAAAAGGAAGAAAAAATAACTAAAAATGACTAAAAATGAAAGTAAAGTGGGGGGCTTTCATTTTTAGTCATTTTTAGTTATTTTTTCTTCCTTTTTTTTGGCATTCCTTTTTACATTTTTTACAATCTTTTTTTGTATATATTTCAGTTCATCTTAGTTTGTTCAGTTTGCTCACCCACTGTTTTTTTCAGGTTGTTTTTCTTCAGGTTTGCACTTGCTGATGTTCAATATTCAGTATATTCACACCTAATCTGTACTAATGCTTTGTCTTTCAACACACCATTAACATATTGTTTGCCTTTGCTCCGTGACCTTTTGGTCAGCTATGTGGCCTGGTCCAATCTGCACCTTCTCCTTTGTTATCTCTTGCCCAACCCCCACCTCACTTGTTTATAATCTGTGACTTTTCTAATATTTGTCAGTTCCGAAGAAGGGTCACTGACCCGAAACGTTAACTCTGCTTCTCTTTCCACAGATGCTGCCAGACCTGCTGAGTGAATCCAGCATTTCTTGTTTTTGTTTCAGATTTCCAGCATCCGCAGTATTTTGCTTTTATAATAATTGGACAGTGATTGTTCTGTCGGAGATTTACGGTCAGTCCTTTAATAATTGGAAAGTGATTGTTCTGTAGGTGATTTACAGTCAGTCCTTTAATAATTGGACAGTGATTGTTCTGTAGGTGATTTACGGTCAGTCCTTTAATAATTGGATAGTGATTGTTCTGTAGGTGATTTACGGTCAATCCTTTAATAATTGGACAGTGATTGTTCTGTAGGTGATTTACGGTCAGTACTTTAATAATTGGACAGTGATTGTTCTGTAGGTGATTTACGGTCAGTCCTTTAATAATTGGACAGTGATTGTTCTGTCGGAGATTTACGGTCAGTCCTTTAATAATTGGAAAGTGATTGTTCTGTAGGTGATTTACAGTCAGTCCTTTAATAATTGGAAAGTGATTGTTCTGTCGGTGATTTATGGTCAGTCCTTTAATAATTGGACACTGATTGTTCTGTCGGTGATTTACGGTCAGTCCTTAAATAATAGGACAGTGATTGTTCTGTAGGTGATTTACGGTCAGTCCTTTAATAATAGGACAGTGATTGTTCTGTAGGTGATTTACGGTCAGTCCTTTAATAATAGGACAGTGATTGTTCTGTAGGTGATTTACGGTCAGTACTTTAATAATTGGACAGTGATTGTTCTGTAGGTGATTTACGGTCAGTCCTTTAATAATTGGACAGTGATTGTTCTGTAGGTGATTTACGGTCAGTCCTTTAATAATTGGACAGTGATTGTTCTGTAGGTGATTTACGGTCAGTCCTTTAATAATTGGACAGTGATTGTTCTGTCGGTGATTTACGGTCAGTCCTTTAATAATTGGACTGTGATTGTTCTGTAGGTGATTTACAGTCAGTCCTTTAATAATTGGACAGTGATTGTTCTGTAGGTGATTTACGGTCAGTCCTTTAATAATTGGACAGTGATTGTTCTGTAGGTGATTTACGGTCAGTCCTTTAATAATTGAACAGTGATTGTTCTGTAGGTGATTTACGGTCAGTCCTTTAATAATTGGACAGTGATTGTTCTGTCGGTGATTTACGGTCAGTACTTTAATAATTGGACAGTGATTGTTCTGTAGGTGATTTACGGTCAGTCCTTTAATAATTGGACAGTGATTGTTCTGTAGGTGATTTACGGTCAGTCCTTTAATAATTGGACAGTGATTGTTCTGTAGGTGATTTACGGTCAGTCCTTTAATAATTGGACAGTGATTGTTCTGTCGGTGATTTACGGTCAGTCCTTTAATAATTGGACAGTGATTGTTCTGTAGGTGATTTACAGTCAGTCCTTTAATAATTGGAAAGTGATTGTTCTGTAGGTGATTTATGGTCAGTCCTTTAATAATTGGACAGTGATTGTTCTGTTGGTGATATACGGTCAGTCCTTTAATAATTGGACAGTGATTGTTCTGTCGGAGATTTACGGTCAGTCCTTTAATAATTGGACAGTGATTGTTCTGTCGGTGATTTACGGTCAGTCCTTTAATAATTGGACAGTGATTGTTCTGTAGGTGATTTACGGTCAGTCCTTTAATAATTGGACAGTTATTGTTCTGTCGGAGATTTACGGTCAGTCCTTTAATAATAGGACAGTGATTGTTCTGTAGGTGATTTACGGTCAGTCCTTTAATAATAGGACAGTGATTGTTCTGTCGGAGATTTACGGTCAGTCCTTTAATAATTGGAAAGTGATTGTTCTGTAGGTGATTTACAGTCAGTTCTTTAATAATTGGAAAGTGATTGTTCTGTAGGTGATTTACGGTCAGTCCTTTAATAATTGGACAGTGATTGTTCTGTCGGAGATTTACAGTCAGTCCTTTAATAATTGGAATGTGATTGTTCTGTCGGTGATTTACGGTCAGTCCTTTAATAATTGGACAGTGATTGTTCCGTTGGTGATTTACGGTCAGTCCTTTAATAATTGGACAGTGATTGTTCTGTCGGAGATTTACGGTCAGTCCTTTAATAATTGGAAAGTGATTGTTCTGTAGGTGATTTACAGTCAGTCCTTTAATAATTGGACAGTGATTGTTCTGTAGGTGATTTACGGTCAGTCCTTTAATAATTGGATAGTGATTGTTCTGTAGGTGATTTACGGTCAATCCTTTAATAATTGGACAGTGATTGTTCTGTAGGTGATTTACGGTCAGTACTTTAATAATTGGACAGTGATTGTTCTGTAGGTGATTTACGGTCAGTCCTTTAATAATTGGACAGTGATTGTTCTGTCGGAGATTTACGGTCAGTCCTTTAATAATTGGAAAGTGATTGTTCTGTAGGTGATTTACAGTCAGTCCTTTAATAATTGGAAAGTGATTGTTCTGTCGGTGATTTATGGTCAGTCCTTTAATAATTGGACACTGATTGTTCTGTCGGTGATTTACGGTCAGTCCTTAAATAATAGGACAGTGATTGTTCTGTAGGTGATTTACGGTCAGTCCTTTAATAATAGGACAGTGATTGTTCTGTAGGTGATTTACGGTCAGTCCTTTAATAATAGGACAGTGATTGTTCTGTAGGTGATTTACGGTCAGTCCTTTAATAATTGGAAAGTGATTGTTCTGTAGGTGATTTATGGTCAGTCCTTTAATAATTGGCCACTGACCACCTCCAGGCGCGTATCCATTGTCTCTCGAGATAAGGAGGCCCAAAAGGAAGGAGGAAGGATTGTTCTGTAGGTGATTTACGGTCAGTACTTTAATAATTGGACAGTGATTGTTCTGTAGGTGATTTACGGTCAGTCCTTTAATAATTGGACAGTGATTGTTCTGTAGGTGATTTACGGTCAGTCCTTTAATAATTGGACAGTGATTGTTCTGTAGGTGATTTACGGTCAGTCCTTTAATAATTGGACAGTGATTGTTCTGTCGGTGATTTACGGTCAGTCCTTTAATAATTGGACAGTGATTGTTCTGTAGGTGATTTACAGTCAGTCCTTTAATAATTGGAAAGTGATTGTTCTGTAGGTGATTTATGGTCAGTCCTTTAATAATTGGACAGTGATTGTTCTGTTGGTGATATACGGTCAGTCCTTTAATAATTGGACAGTGATTGTTCTGTCGGAGATTTACGGTCAGTCCTTTAATAATTGGACAGTGATTGTTCTGTCGGTGATTTACGGTCAGTCCTTTAATAATTGGACAGTGATTGTTCTGTAGGTGATTTACGGTCAGTCCTTTAATAATTGGACAGTTATTGTTCTGTCGGAGATTTACGGTCAGTCCTTTAATAATAGGACAGTGATTGTTCTGTAGGTGATTTACAGTCAGTCCTTTAATAATAGGACAGTGATTGTTCTGTAGGTGATTTACGGTCAGTCCTTTAATAATTGGAAAGTGATTGTTCTGTAGGTGATTTACAGTCAGTCCTTTAATAATTGGAAAGTGATTGTTCTGTAGGTGATTTATGGTCAGTCCTTTAATAATTGGACAGTGATTGCTCTGTAGGTGATTTACGGTCAGTACTTTAATAATTGGACAGTGATTGTTCTGTAGGTGATTTACGGTCAGTCCTTTAATAATTGGACAGTGATTGTTCTGTAGGTGATTTACGGTCAGTCCTTTAATAATTGGACAGTGATTGTTCTGTAGGTGATTTACGGTCAGTCCTTTAATAATTGGACAGTGATTGTTCTGTCGGTGATTTACGGTCAGTTCTTTAATAATTGGACAGTGATTGTTCTGTAGGTGATTTACGGTCAGTCCTTTAATAATTGGACAGTGATTGTTCTGTCGGAGATTTACGGTCAGTCCTTTAATAATTGGAAAGTGATTGTTCTGTAGGTGATTTACAGTCAGTCCTTTAATAATTGGAAAGTGATTGTTCTGTAGGTGATTTATGGTCAGTCCTTTAATAATTGGACAGTGATTGTTCTGTAGGTGATTTACGGTCAGTCCTTTAATAATTGGACAGTGATTGTTCTGTCGGTGATTTACGGTCAGTCCTTTAATAATTGGACAGTGATTGTTCTGTAGGTGATTTACGGTCAGTCCTTTAATAATTGGACAGTGATTGTTCTGTCGGAGATTTACGGTCAGTCCTTTAATAATTGGAAAGTGATTGTTCTGTAGGTGATTTACAGTCAGTCCTTTAATAATTGGAAAGTGATTGTTCTGTAGGTGATTTACGGTCAGTACTTTAATAATTGGACAGTGATTGTTCTGTAGGTGATTTACGGTCAGTCCTATAATAATTGGACAGTGATTGTTCTGCAGGTGATTTACGGTCAGTCCTTTAATAATTGGACAGTGATTGTTCTGTAGGTGATTTACGGTCAGTCATTTAATAATTGGACAGTGATTGTTCTGTCGGTGATTTACGGTCAGTTCTTTAATAATTGGACAGTGATTGTTCTGTAGGTGATTTACGGTCAGTCCTTTAATAATTGGACAGTGATTGTTCTGTCGGAGATTTACGGTCAGTCCTTTAATAATTGGAAAGTGATTGTTCTGTAGGTGATTTACAGTCAGTCCTTTAATAATTGGAAAGTGATTGTTCTGTAGGTGATTTATGGTCAGTCCTTTAATAATTGGACAGTGATTGTTCTGTAGGTGATTTACGGTCAGTCCTTTAATAATTGGACAGTGATTGTTCTGTCGGTGATTTACGGTCAGTCCTTTAATAATTGGACAGTGATTGTTCTGTAGGTGATTTACGGTCAGTCCTTTAATAATTGGACAGTGATTGTTCTGTCGGAGATTTACGGTCAGTCCTTTAATAATTGGAAAGTGATTGTTCTGTAGGTGATTTACAGTCAGTCCTTTAATAATTGGAAAGTGATTGTTCTGTAGGTGATTTATGGTCAGTCCTTTAATAATTGGACAGTGATTGTTCTGTAGGTGATTTACGGTCAGTCCTTTAATAATTGGACAGTGATTGTTCTGTAGGTGATTTACGGTCAGTACTTTAATAATTGGACAGTGATTGTTCTGTAGGTGATTTACGGTCAGTCCTGTAATAATTGGACAGTGATTGTTCTGTCGGAGATTTACGGTCAGTCCTTTAATAATTGGACAGTGATTGTTCTGTAGGTGATTTACAGTCAGTCCTTTAATAATTGGAAAGTGATTGTTCTGTAGGTGATTTATGGTCAGTCCTTTAATAATTGGACAGTGATTGTTCTGTAGGTGATTTACGGTCAGTCCTTTAATAATTGGATAGTGATTGTTCTGTAGGTGATTTACGGTCAGTCCTTTAATAATTGGACAGTGATTGTTCTGTAGGTGATTTACGGTCAGTACTTTAATAATTGGACAGTGATTGTTCTGCAGGTGATTTACGGTCAGTCCTTTAATAATTGGACAGTGATTGTTCTGTAGGTGATTTACGGTCAGTCCTTTAATAATTGGACAGTGATTGTTCTGTAGGTGATTTACGGTCAGTCCTTTAATAATTGGACAGTGATTGTTCTGTCGGTGATTTACGGTCAGTCCTTTAATAATTGGACAGTGATTGTTCTGTTGGTGATTTACGGTCAGTCCTTTAATAATAGGACAGTGATTGTTCTGTCGGAGATTTACGGTCATTCCTTTAATAATTGGAAAGTGATTGTTCTGTAGGTGATTTACAGTCAGTTCTTTAATAATTGGACAGTGATTGTTCTGTCGGAGATTTACGGTCAGTCCTTTAATAATTGGAAAGTGATTGTTCTGTAGGTGATTTACGGTCAGTCCTTTAATAATTGGACAGTGATTGTTCTGTTGGTGATTTACGGTCAGTCCTTTAATAATTGGACAGTGATTGTTCTGTCGGAGATTTACGGTCACTCCTTTAATAATTGTAAAGTGATTGTTCTGTAGGTGATTTACAGTCAGTCCTTTAATAATTGGAAAGTGATTGTTCTGTAGGTGATTTACAGTCAGTCCTTTAATAATTGGAAAGTGATTGTTCTGGAGGTGATTTATGGTCAGTCCTTTAATAATTGAACAGTGATTGTTCTGTAGGTGATTTACGGTCAGTCCTTTAATAATTGGATAGTGATTGTTCTGTAGGTGATTTACGGTCAATCCTTTAATAATTGGACAGTGATTGTTCTGTAGGTGATTTACGGTCAGTACTTTAATAATTGGACAGTGATTGTTCTGTAGGTGATTTACGGTCAGTCCTTTAATAATTGGACAGTGATTGTTCTGTCGGAGATTTACGGTCTGTCCTTTAATAATTGGAAAGTGATTGTTCTGTAGGTGATTTACAGTCAGTCCTTTAATAATTGGAAAGTGATTGTTCTGTCGGTGATTTATGGTCAGTCCTTTAATAATTGGACACTGATTGTTCTGTCGGTGATTTACGGTCAGTCCTTAAATAATAGGACAGTGATTGTTCTGTAGGTGATTTACGGTCAGTCCTTTAATAATAGGACAGTGATTGTTCTGTAGGTGATTTACGGTCAGTCCTTTAATAATAGGACAGTGATTGTTCTGTAGGTGATTTACGGTCAGTCCTTTAATAATTGGAAAGTGATTGTTCTGTAGGTGATTTATGGTCAGTCCTTTAATAATTGGACAGTGATTGTTCTGTAGGTGATTTACGGTCAGTCCTTTAATAATTGGACAGTGATTGTTCTGTAGGTGATTTACGGTCAGTCCTTTAATAATTGGACAGTGATTGTTCTGTCGGAGATTTACGGTCAGTCCTTTAATAATTGGACAGTGATTGTTCTGTCGGTGATTTACGGTCAGTCCTTTAATAATTGGACAGTGATTGTTCTGTAGGTGATTTACGGTCAGTCCTTTAATAATTGGACAGTGATTGTTCTGTCAGAGATTTACGGTCAGTCCTGTAATAATTGGACAGTGATTGTTCTGTAGGTGATTTACGGTCAGTCCTTTAATAATTGGACAGTGATTGTTCTGTCGGTGATTTACGGTCAGTCCTTTAATAATTGGACAGTGATTGTTCTGTTGGTGATTTACGGTCAGTCCTTTAATAATAGGACAGTGATTGTTCTGTCGGAGATTTACGGTCAGTCCTTTAATAATTGGAAAGTGATTGTTCTGTAGGTGATTTACAGTCAGTTCTTTAATAATTGGACAGTGATTGTTCTGTCGGAGATTTACGGTCAGTCCTTTAATAATTGGAAAGTGATTGTTCTGTAGGTGATTTACGGTCAGTCCTTTAATAATTGGACAGTGATTGTTCTGTTGGTGATTTACGGTCAGTCCTTTAATAATTGGACAGTGATTGTTCTGTCGGAGATTTACGGTCAGTCCTTTAATAATTGTAAAGTGATTGTTCTGTAGGTGATTTACAGTCAGTCCTTTAATAATTGGAAAGTGATTGTTCTGTAGGTGATTTACAGTCAGTCCTTTAATAATTGGAAAGTGATTGTTCTGGAGGTGATTTATGGTCAGTCCTTTAATAATTGAACAGTGATTGTTCTGTAGGTGATTTACGGTCAGTCCTTTAATAATTGGATAGTGATTGTTCTGTAGGTGATTTACGGTCAATCCTTTAATAATTGGACAGTGATTGTTCTGTAGGTGATTTACGGTCAGTACTTTAATAATTGGACAGTGATTGTTCTGTAGGTGATTTACGGTCAGTCCTTTAATAATTGGACAGTGATTGTTCTGTCGGAGATTTACGGTCAGTCCTTTAATAATTGGAAAGTGATTGTTCTGTAGGTGATTTACAGTCAGTCCTTTAATAATTGGAAAGTGATTGTTCTGTCGGTGATTTATGGTCAGTCCTTTAATAATTGGACACTGATTGTTCTGTCGGTGATTTACGGTCAGTCCTTAAATAATAGGACAGTGATTGTTCTGTAGGTGATTTACGGTCAGTCCTTTAATAATAGGACAGTGATTGTTCTGTAGGTGATTTACGGTCAGTCCTTTAATAATAGGACAGTGATTGTTCTGTCGGTGATTTACGGTCAGTCCTTTAATAATTGGAAAGTGATTGTTCTGTAGGTGATTTACGGTCAGTCCTTTAATAATTGGACAGTGATTGTTCTGTAGGTGATTTACGGTCAGTCCTTTAATAATTGGACAGTGATTGTTCTGTAGGTGATTTACGGTCAGTCCTTTAATAATTGGACAGTGATTGTTCTGTAGGTGATTTACGGTCAGTCCTTTAATAATTGGACAGTGATTGTTCTGTAGGTGATTTACGGTCAGTCCTTTATAATTGGACAGTGATTGTTCTGTCGGTGATTTACGGTCAGTCCTTTAATAATTGGACAGTGATTGTTCTGTAGGTGATTTACGGTCAGTCCTTTAATAATTGGACAGTGATTGTTCTGTCAGAGATTTACGGTCAGTCCTTTAATAATTGGAAAGTGATTGTTCTGTAGGTGATTTACAGTCAGTCCTTTAATAATTGGAAAGTGATTGTTCTGTCGGTGATTTATGGTCAGTCCTTTAATAATTGGACAGTGATTGTTCTGTAGGTGATTTACGGTCAGTCCTTTAATAATTGGACAGTGATTGTTCTGTCGGTGATTTACGGTCAGTCCTTTAATAATTGGACAGTGATTGTTCTGTCAGAGATTTACGGTCAGTCCTTTAATAATTGGATAGTGATTGTTCTGTAGGTGATTTACAGTCAGTCCTTTAATAATTGGAAAGTGATTGTTCTGTCGGTGATTTATGGTCAGTCCTTTAATAATTGGACAGTGATTGTTCTGTAGGTGATTTACGGTCAGTCCTTTAATAATTGGACAGTGATTGTTCTGTCGGTGATTTACGGTCAGTTCTTTAATAATTGGACAGTGATTGTTCTGTCGGAGATTTACGGTCAGTCCTTTAATAATTGGAAAGTGATTGTTCTGTAGGTGATTTACAGTCAGTCCTTTAATAATTGGAAAGTGATTGTTCTGTAGGTGATTTATGGTCAGTCCTTTAATAATTGGACAGTGATTGTTCTGTAGGTGATTTACGGTCAGTCCTTTAATAATTGGACAGTGATTGTTCTGTCGGTGATTTACGGTCAGTCCTTTAATAATTGGACAGTGATTGTTCTGTAGGTGATTTACGGTCAGTCCTTTAATAATTGGACAGTGATTGTTCTGTCGGAGATTTACGGTCAGTCCTTTAATAATTGGAAAGTGATTGTTCTGTAGGTGATTTACAGTCAGTCCTTTAATAATTGGAAAGTGATTGTTCTGTAGGTGATTTACGGTCAGTACTTTAATAATTGGACAGTGATTGTTCTGTAGGTGATTTACGGTCTGTCCTTTAATAATTGGACAGTGATTGTTCTGCAGGTGATTTACGGTCAGTCCTTTAATAATTGGACAGTGATTGTTCTGTAGGTGATTTACGGTCAGTCCTTTAATAATTGGACAGTGATTGTTCTGTCGGTGATTTACGGTCAGTTCTTTAATAATTGGACAGTGATTGTTCTGTAGGTGATTTACGGTCAGTCCTTTAATAATTGGACAGTGATTGTTCTGTCGGAGATTTACGGTCAGTCCTTTAATAATTGGAAAGTGATTGTTCTGTAGGTGATTTACAGTCAGTCCTTTAATAATTGGAAAGTGATTGTTCTGTAGGTGATTTATGGTCAGTCCTTTAATAATTGGACAGTGATTGTTCTGTAGGTGATTTACGGTCAGTCCTTTAATAATTGGACAGTGATTGTTCTGTCGGTGATTTACGGTCAGTCCTTTAATAATTGGACAGTGATTGTTCTGTAGGTGATTTACGGTCAGACCTTTAATAATTGGACAGTGATTGTTCTGTCGGAGATTTACGGTCAGTCCTTTAATAATTGGAAAGTGATTGTTCTGTAGGTGATTTACAGTCAGTCCTTTAATAATTGGAAAGTGATTGTTCTGTAGGTGATTTATGGTCAGTCCTTTAATAATTGGACAGTGATTGTTCTGTAGGTGATTTACGGTCAGTCCTTTAATAATTGGACAGTGACTGTTCTGTAGGTGATTTACGGTCAGTACTTTAATAATTGGACAGTGATTGTTCTGTAGGTGATTTACGGTCAGTCCTGTAATAATTGGACAGTGATTGTTCTGTCGGAGATTTACGGTCAGTCCTTTAATAATTGGACAGTGATTGTTCTGTAGGTGATTTACAGTCAGTCCTTTAATAATTGGAAAGTGATTGTTCTGTAGGTGATTTATGGTCAGTCCTTTAATAATTGGACAGTGATTGTTCTGTAGGTGATTTACGGTCAGTCCTTTAATAATTGGATAGTGATTGTTCTGTAGGTGATTTACGGTCAGTCCTTTAATAATTGGAAAGTGATTGTTCTGTCGGTGATTTATGGTCAGTCCTTTAATAATTGGACACTGATTGTTCTGTCGGTGATTTACGGTCAGTCCTTAAATAATAGGACAGTGATTGTTCTGTAGGTGATTTACGGTCAGTCCTTTAATAATAGGACAGTGATTGTTCTGTAGGTGATTTACGGTCAGTCCTTTAATAATAGGACAGTGATTGTTCTGTAGGTGATTTACGGTCAGTCCTTTAATAATTGGAAAGTGATTGTTCTGTAGGTGATTTATGGTCAGTCCTTTAATAATTGGACAGTGATTGTTCTGTAGGTGATTTACGGTCAGTCCTTTAATAATTGGACAGTGATTGTTCTGTAGGTGATTTACGGTCAGTCCTTTAATAATTGGACAGTGATTGTTCTGTCGGAGATTTACGGTCAGTCCTTTAATAATTGGACAGTGATTGTTCTGTCGGTGATTTACGGTCAGTCCTTTAATAATTGGACAGTGATTGTTCTGTAGGTGATTTACGGTCAGTCCTTTAATAATTGGACAGTGATTGTTCTGTCAGAGATTTACGGTCAGTCCTTTAATAATTGGACAGTGATTGTTCTGTAGGTGATTTACGGTCAGTCCTTTAATAATTGGACAGTGATTGTTCTGTCGGTGATTTACGGTCAGTCCTTTAATAATTGGACAGTGATTGTTCTGTTGGTGATTTACGGTCAGTCCTTTAATAATAGGACAGTGATTGTTCTGTCGGAGATTTACGGTCAGTCCTTTAATAATTGGAAAGTGATTGTTCTGTAGGTGATTTACAGTCAGTTCTTTAATAATTGGACAGTGATTGTTCTGTCGGAGATTTACGGTCAGTCCTTTAATAATTGGAAAGTGATTGTTCTGTAGGTGATTTACGGTCAGTCCTTTAATAATTGGACAGTGATTGTTCTGTTGGTGATTTACGGTCAGTCCTTTAATAATTGGACAGTGATTGTTCTGTCGGAGATTTACGGTCAGTCCTTTAATAATTGTAAAGTGATTGTTCTGTAGGTGATTTACAGTCAGTCCTTTAATAATTGGAAAGTGATTGTTCTGTAGGTGATTTACAGTCAGTCCTTTAATAATTGGAAAGTGATTGTTCTGGAGGTGATTTATGGTCAGTCCTTTAATAATTGAACAGTGATTGTTCTGTAGGTGATTTACGGTCAGTCCTTTAATAATTGGATAGTGATTGTTCTGTAGGTGATTTACGGTCAATCCTTTAATAATTGGACAGTGATTGTTCTGTAGGTGATTTACGGTCAGTACTTTAATAATTGGACAGTGATTGTTCTGTAGGTGATTTACGGTCAGTCCTTTAATAATTGGACAGTGATTGTTCTGTCGGAGATTTACGGTCAGTCCTTTAATAATTGGAAAGTGATTGTTCTGTAGGTGATTTACAGTCAGTCCTTTAATAATTGGAAAGTGATTGTTCTGTCGGTGATTTATGGTCAGTCCTTTAATAATTGGACACTGATTGTTCTGTCGGTGATTTACGGTCAGTCCTTAAATAATAGGACAGTGATTGTTCTGTAGGTGATTTACGGTCAGTCCTTTAATAATAGGACAGTGATTGTTCTGTAGGTGATTTACGGTCAGTCCTTTAATAATAGGACAGTGATTGTTCTGTCGGTGATTTACGGTCAGTCCTTTAATAATTGGAAAGTGATTGTTCTGTAGGTGATTTACGGTCAGTCCTTTAATAATTGGACAGTGATTGTTCTGTAGGTGATTTACGGTCAGTCCTTTAATAATTGGACAGTGATTGTTCTGTAGGTGATTTACGGTCAGTCCTTTAATAATTGGACAGTGATTGTTCTGTAGGTGATTTACGGTCAGTCCTTTAATAATTGGACAGTGATTGTTCTGTAGGTGATTTACGGTCAGTCCTTTATAATTGGACAGTGATTGTTCTGTCGGTGATTTACGGTCAGTCCTTTAATAATTGGACAGTGATTGTTCTGTAGGTGATTTACGGTCAGTCCTTTAATAATTGGACAGTGATTGTTCTGTCAGAGATTTACGGTCAGTCCTTTAATAATTGGAAAGTGATTGTTCTGTAGGTGATTTACAGTCAGTCCTTTAATAATTGGAAAGTGATTGTTCTGTCGGTGATTTATGGTCAGTCCTTTAATAATTGGACAGTGATTGTTCTGTAGGTGATTTACGGTCAGTCCTTTAATAATTGGACAGTGATTGTTCTGTCGGTGATTTACGGTCAGTCCTTTAATAATTGGACAGTGATTGTTCTGTCAGAGATTTACGGTCAGTCCTTTAATAATTGGAAAGTGATTGTTCTGTAGGTGATTTACAGTCAGTCCTTTAATAATTGGAAAGTGATTGTTCTGTCGGTGATTTATGGTCAGTCCTTTAATAATTGGACAGTGATTGTTCTGTAGGTGATTTACGGTCAGTCCTTTAATAATTGGACAGTGATTGTTCTGTCGGTGATTTACGGTCAGTTCTTTAATAATTGGACAGTGATTGTTCTGTCGGAGATTTACGGTCAGTCCTTTAATAATTGGAAAGTGATTGTTCTGTAGGTGATTTACAGTCAGTCCTTTAATAATTGGAAAGTGATTGTTCTGTAGGTGATTTATGGTCAGTCCTTTAATAATTGGACAGTGATTGTTCTGTAGGTGATTTACGGTCAGTCCTTTAATAATTGGACAGTGATTGTTCTGTCGGTGATTTACGGTCAGTCCTTTAATAATTGGACAGTGATTGTTCTGTAGGTGATTTACGGTCAGTCCTTTAATAATTGGACAGTGATTGTTCTGTCGGAGATTTACGGTCAGTCCTTTAATAATTGGAAAGTGATTGTTCTGTAGGTGATTTACAGTCAGTCCTTTAATAATTGGAAAGTGATTGTTCTGTAGGTGATTTACGGTCAGTACTTTAATAATTGGACAGTGATTGTTCTGTAGGTGATTTACGGTCAGTCCTTTAATAATTGGACAGTGATTGTTCTGCAGGTGATTTACGGTCAGTCCTTTAATAATTGGACAGTGATTGTTCTGTAGGTGATTTACGGTCAGTCCTTTAATAATTGGACAGTGATTGTTCTGTCGGTGATTTACGGTCAGTTCTTTAATAATTGGACAGTGATTGTTCTGTAGGTGATTTACGGTCAGTCCTTTAATAATTGGACAGTGATTGTTCTGTCGGAGATTTACGGTCAGTCCTTTAATAATTGGAAAGTGATTGTTCTGTAGGTGATTTACAGTCAGTCCTTTAATAATTGGAAAGTGATTGTTCTGTAGGTGATTTATGGTCAGTCCTTTAATAATTGGACAGTGATTGTTCTGTAGGTGATTTACGGTCAGTCCTTTAATAATTGGACAGTGATTGTTCTGTCGGTGATTTACGGTCAGTCCTTTAATAATTGGACAGTGATTGTTCTGTAGGTGATTTACGGTCAGACCTTTAATAATTGGACAGTGATTGTTCTGTCGGAGATTTACGGTCAGTCCTTTAATAATTGGAAAGTGATTGTTCTGTAGGTGATTTACAGTCAGTCCTTTAATAATTGGAAAGTGATTGTTCTGTAGGTGATTTATGGTCAGTCCTTTAATAATTGGACAGTGATTGTTCTGTAGGTGATTTACGGTCAGTCCTTTAATAATTGGACAGTGACTGTTCTGTAGGTGATTTACGGTCAGTACTTTAATAATTGGACAGTGATTGTTCTGTAGGTGATTTACGGTCAGTCCTGTAATAATTGGACAGTGATTGTTCTGTCGGAGATTTACGGTCAGTCCTTTAATAATTGGACAGTGATTGTTCTGTAGGTGATTTACAGTCAGTCCTTTAATAATTGGAAAGTGATTGTTCTGTAGGTGATTTATGGTCAGTCCTTTAATAATTGGACAGTGATTGTTCTGTAGGTGATTTACGGTCAGTCCTTTAATAATTGGATAGTGATTGTTCTGTAGGTGATTTACGGTCAGTCCTTTAATAATTGGACAGTGATTGTTCTGTAGGTGATTTACGGTCAGTACTTTAATAATTGGACAGTGATTGTTCTGCAGGTGATTTACGGTCAGTCCTTTAATAATTGGACAGTGATTGTTCTGTAGGTGATTTACGGTCAGTCCTTTAATAATTGGACAGTGATTGTTCTGTAGGTGATTTACGGTCAGTCCTTTAATAATTGGACAGTGATTGTTCTGTCGGTGATTTACGGTCAGTCCTTTAATAATTGGACAGTGATTGTTCTGTTGGTGATTTACGGTCAGTCCTTTAATAATAGGACAGTGATTGTTCTGTCGGAGATTTACGGTCAGTCCTTTAATAATTGGAAAGTGATTGTTCTGTAGGTGATTTACAGTCAGTTCTTTAATAATTGGACAGTGATTGTTCTGTCGGAGATTTACGGTCAGTCCTTTAATAATTGGAAAGTGATTGTTCTGTAGGTGATTTACGGTCAGTCCTTTAATAATTGGACAGTGATTGTTCTGTTGGTGATTTACGGTCAGTCCTTTAATAATTGGACAGTGATTGTTCTGTCGGAGATTTACGGTCACTCCTTTAATAATTGTAAAGTGATTGTTCTGTAGGTGATTTACAGTCAGTCCTTTAATAATTGGAAAGTGATTGTTCTGTAGGTGATTTACAGTCAGTCCTTTAATAATTGGAAAGTGATTGTTCTGGAGGTGATTTATGGTCAGTCCTTTAATAATTGAACAGTGATTGTTCTGTAGGTGATTTACGGTCAGTCCTTTAATAATTGGACAGTGATTGTTCTGTAGGTGATTTACGGTCAATCCTTTAATAATTGGACAGTGATTGTTCTGTAGGTGATTTACGGTCAGTACTTTAATAATTGGACAGTGATTGTTCTGTAGGTGATTTACGGTCAGTCCTTTAATAATTGGACAGTGATTGTTCTGTCGGAGATTTACGGTCTGTCCTTTAATAATTGGAAAGTGATTGTTCTGTAGGTGATTTACAGTCAGTCCTTTAATAATTGGAAAGTGATTGTTCTGTCGGTGATTTATGGTCAGTCCTTTAATAATTGGACACTGATTGTTCTGTCGGTGATTTACGGTCAGTCCTTAAATAATAGGACAGTGATTGTTCTGTAGGTGATTTACGGTCAGTCCTTTAATAATAGGACAGTGATTGTTCTGTAGGTGATTTACGGTCAGTCCTTTAATAATAGGACAGTGATTGTTCTGTAGGTGATTTACGGTCAGTCCTTTAATAATTGGAAAGTGATTGTTCTGTAGGTGATTTATGGTCAGTCCTTTAATAATTGGACAGTGATTGTTCTGTAGGTGATTTACGGTCATTCCTTTAATAATTGGACAGTGATTGTTCTGTAGGTGATTTACGGTCAGTCCTTTAATAATTGGACAGTGATTGTTCTGTCGGAGATTTACGGTCAGTCCTTTAATAATTGGACAGTGATTGTTCTGTCGGTGATTTACGGTCAGTCCTTTAATAATTGGACAGTGATTGTTCTGTAGGTGATTTACGGTCAGTCCTTTAATAATTGGACAGTGATTGTTCTGTCAGAGATTTACGGTCAGTCCTTTAATAATTGGACAGTGATTGTTCTGTAGGTGATTTACGGTCAGTCCTTTAATAATTGGACAGTGATTGTTCTGTCGGTGATTTACGGTCAGTCCTTTAATAATTGGACAGTGATTGTTCTGTTGGTGATTTACGGTCAGTCCTTTAATAATAGGACAGTGATTGTTCTGTCGGAGATTTACGGTCAGTCCTTTAATAATTGGAAAGTGATTGTTCTGTAGGTGATTTACAGTCAGTTCTTTAATAATTGGACAGTGATTGTTCTGTCGGAGATTTACGGTCAGTCCTTTAATAATTGGAAAGTGATTGTTCTGTAGGTGATTTACGGTCAGTCCTTTAATAATTGGACAGTGATTGTTCTGTTGGTGATTTACGGTCAGTCCTTTAATAATTGGACAGTGATTGTTCTGTCGGAGATTTACGGTCAGTCCTTTAATAATTGTAAAGTGATTGTTCTGTAGGTGATTTACAGTCAGTCCTTTAATAATTGGAAAGTGATTGTTCTGTAGGTGATTTACAGTCAGTCCTTTAATAATTGGAAAGTGATTGTTCTGGAGGTGATTTATGGTCAGTCCTTTAATAATTGAACAGTGATTGTTCTGTAGGTGATTTACGGTCAGTCCTTTAATAATTGGATAGTGATTGTTCTGTAGGTGATTTACGGTCAATCCTTTAATAATTGGACAGTGATTGTTCTGTAGGTGATTTACGGTCAGTACTTTAATAATTGGACAGTGATTGTTCTGTAGGTGATTTACGGTCAGTCCTTTAATAATTGGACAGTGATTGTTCTGTCGGAGATTTACGGTCAGTCCTTTAATAATTGGAAAGTGATTGTTCTGTAGGTGATTTACAGTCAGTCCTTTAATAATTGGAAAGTGATTGTTCTGTCGGTGATTTATGGTCAGTCCTTTAATAATTGGACACTGATTGTTCTGTCGGTGATTTACGGTCAGTCCTTAAATAATAGGACAGTGATTGTTCTGTAGGTGATTTACGGTCAGTCCTTTAATAATAGGACAGTGATTGTTCTGTAGGTGATTTACGGTCAGTCCTTTAATAATAGGACAGTGATTGTTCTGTCGGTGATTTACGGTCAGTCCTTTAATAATTGGAAAGTGATTGTTCTGTAGGTGATTTACGGTCAGTCCTTTAATAATTGGACAGTGATTGTTCTGTAGGTGATTTACGGTCAGTCCTTTAATAATTGGACAGTGATTGTTCTGTAGGTGATTTACGGTCAGTCCTTTAATAATTGGACAGTGATTGTTCTGTAGGTGATTTACGGTCAGTCCTTTAATAATTGGACAGTGATTGTTCTGTAGGTGATTTACGGTCAGTCCTTTATAATTGGACAGTGATTGTTCTGTCGGTGATTTACGGTCAGTCCTTTAATAATTGGACAGTGATTGTTCTGTAGGTGATTTACGGTCAGTCCTTTAATAATTGGACAGTGATTGTTCTGTCAGAGATTTACGGTCAGTCCTTTAATAATTGGAAAGTGATTGTTCTGTAGGTGATTTACAGTCAGTCCTTTAATAATTGGAAAGTGATTGTTCTGTCGGTGATTTATGGTCAGTCCTTTAATAATTGGACAGTGATTGTTCTGTAGGTGATTTATGGTCAGTCCTTTAATAATTGGACAGTGATTGTTCTGTCGGTGATTCACGGTCAGACCTTTAATAATTGGACAGTGATTGTTCTGTAGGTGATTTACGGTCAGTCCTTTAATAATTGGACAGTGATTGTTCTGTCGGAGATTTACGGTCTGTCCTTTAATAATTGGAAAGTGATTGTTCTGTAGGTGATTTACAGTCAGTCCTTTAATAATTGGAAAGTGATTGTTCTGTCGGTGATTTATGGTCAGTCCTTTAATAATTGGACAGTGATTGTTCTGTAGGTGATTTACGGTCAGTCCTTTAATAATTGGACAGTGATTGTTCTGTAGGTGATTTACGGTCAGTACGTTAATAATTGGACAGTGATTGTTCTGTAGGTGATTTACGGTCAGTCCTTTAATAATTGGACAGTGATTGTTCTGTCAGAGATTTACGGTCAGTCCTTTAATAATTGGACAGTGATTGTTCTGTAGGTGATTTACAGTCAGTCCTTTAATAATTGGAAAGTGATTGTTCTGTAGGTGATTTATGGTCAGTCCTTTAATAATTGGACAGTGATTGTTCTGTAGGTGATTTACGGTCAGTCCTTTAATAATTGGATAGTGATTGTTCTGTAGGTGATTTACGGTCAGTCCTTTAATAATTGGACAGTGATTGTTCTGTAGGTGATTTACGGTCAGTCCTTTAATAATTGGACAGTGATTGTTCTGCAGGTGATTTACGGTCAGTCCTTTAATAATTGGACAGTGATTGTTCTGTAGGTGATTTACGGTCAGTCCTTTAATAATTGGACAGTGATTGTTCTGTCGGTGATTTACGGTCAGTCCTTTAATAATAGGACAGTGATTCTTCTGTCGGTGATTTACGGTCAGTCCTTTAATAATAGGACAGTGATTGTTCTGTCGGTGATTTACGGTCAGTCATTTAATAATAGGACAGTGATTGTTCTGTCGGAGATTTACGGTCAGTCCTTTAATAATTGGAAAGTGATTGTTCTGTAGGTGATTTACAGTCAGTTCTTTAATAATTGGAAAGTGATTGTTCTGTAGGTGATTTACGGTCAGTCCTTTAATAATTGGACAGTGATTGTTTTGTCGGAGATTTACGGTCAGTCCTTTAATAATTGGAAAGTGATTGTTCTGCAGGTGATTTACGGTCAGTCCTTTAATAATTGGACAGTGATTGTTCTGTTGGTGATTTACGGTCAGTCCTTTAATAATTGGACAGTGATTGTTCTGTCGGTGATTTACGGTCAGTCCTTTAATAATTGGACAGTGATTGTTCTGTAGGTGATTTACGGTCAGTCCTTTAATAATTGGACAGTGATTGTTCTGTCAGAGATTTACGGTCAGTCCTTTAATAATTGGACAGTGATTGTTCTGTAGGTGATTTACGGTCAGTCCTTTAATAATTGGACAGTGATTGTTCTGTCGGTGATTTACGGTCAGTCCTTTAATAATTGGACAGTGATTGTTCTGTTGGTGATTTACGGTCAGTCCTTTAATAATAGGACAGTGATTGTTCTGTCGGAGATTTACGGTCAGTCCTTTAATAATTGGAAAGTGATTGTTCTGTAGGTGATTTACAGTCAGTTCTTTAATAATTGGACAGTGATTGTTCTGTCGGAGATTTACGGTCAATCCTTTAATAATTGGACAGTGATTGTTCTGTAGGTGATTTACGGTCAGTACTTTAATAATTGGACAGTGATTGTTCTGTAGGTGATTTACGGTCAGTACTTTAATAATTGGACAGTGATTGTTCTGTAGGTGATTTACGGTCAGTCCTTTAATAATTGGACAGTGATTGTTCTGTCGGAGATTTACGGTCAGTCCTTTAATAATTGGAAAGTGATTGTTCTGTAGGTGATTTACAGTCAGTCCTTTAATAATTGGAAAGTGATTGTTCTGTCGGTGATTTATGGTCAGTCCTTTAATAATTGGACACTGATTGTTCTGTCGGTGATTTACGGTCAGTCCTTAAATAATAGGACAGTGATTGTTCTGTAGGTGATTTACGGTCAGTCCTTTAATAATAGGACAGTGATTGTTCTGTAGGTGATTTATGGTCAGTCCTTTAATAATAGGACAGTGATTGTTCTGTCGGTGATTTACGGTCAGTCCTTTAATAATTGGAAAGTGATTGTTCTGTAGGTGATTTACGGTCAGTCCTTTAATAATTGGACAGTGATTGTTCTGTAGGTGATTTACGGTCAGTCCTTTAATAATTGGACAGTGATTGTTCTGTAGGTGATTTACGGTCAGTCCTTTAATAATTGGACAGTGATTGTTCTGTAGGTGATTTACGGTCAGTCCTTTAATAATTGGACAGTGATTGTTCTGTAGGTGATTTACGGTCAGTCCTTTATAATTGGACAGTGATTGTTCTGTCGGTGATTTACGGTCAGTCCTTTAATATTTGGACAGTGATTGTTCTGTAGGTGATTTACGGTCAGTCCTTTAATAATTGGACAGTGATTGTTCTGTCAGAGATTTACGGTCAGTCCTTTAATAATTGGAAAGTGATTGTTCTGTAGGTGATTTACAGTCAGTCCTTTAATAATTGGAAAGTGATTGTTCTGTCGGTGATTTATGGTCAGTCCTTTAATAATTGGACAGTGATTGTTCTGTAGGTGATTTATGGTCAGTCCTTTAATAATTGGACAGTGATTGTTCTGTCGGTGATTCACGGTCAGACCTTTAATAATTGGACAGTGATTGTTCTGTAGGTGATTTACGGTCAGTCCTTTAATAATTGGACAGTGATTGTTCTGTCGGAGATTTACGGTCTGTCCTTTAATAATTGGAAAGTGATTGTTCTGTAGGTGATTTACAGTCAGTCCTTTAATAATTGGAAAGTGATTGTTCTGTCGGTGATTTATGGTCAGTCCTTTAATAATTGGACAGTGATTGTTCTGTAGGTGATTTACGGTCAGTCCTTTAATAATTGGACAGTGATTGTTCTGTAGGTGATTTACGGTCAGTACGTTAATAATTGGACAGTGATTGTTCTGTAGGTGATTTACGGTCAGTCCTTTAATAATTGGACAGTGATTGTTCTGTCAGAGATTTACGGTCAGTCCTTTAATAATTGGACAGTGATTGTTCTGTAGGTGATTTACAGTCAGTCCTTTAATAATTGGAAAGTGATTGTTCTGTAGGTGATTTATGGTCAGTCCTTTAATAATTGGACAGTGATTGTTCTGTAGGTGATTTACGGTCAGTCCTTTAATAATTGGATAGTGATTGTTCTGTAGGTGATTTACGGTCAGTCCTTTAATAATTGGACAGTGATTGTTCTGTAGGTGATTTACGGTCAGTCCTTTAATAATTGGACAGTGATTGTTCTGCAGGTGATTTACGGTCAGTCCTTTAATAATTGGACAGTGATTGTTCTGTAGGTGATTTACGGTCAGTCCTTTAATAATTGGACAGTGATTGTTCTGTCGGTGATTTACGGTCAGTCCTTTAATAATAGGACAGTGATTCTTCTGTCGGTGATTTACGGTCAGTCCTTTAATAATAGGACAGTGATTGTTCTGTCGGTGATTTACGGTCAGTCATTTAATAATAGGACAGTGATTGTTCTGTCGGAGATTTACGGTCAGTCCTTTAATAATTGGAAAGTGATTGTTCTGTAGGTGATTTACAGTCAGTTCTTTAATAATTGGAAAGTGATTGTTCTGTAGGTGATTTACGGTCAGTCCTTTAATAATTGGACAGTGATTGTTTTGTCGGAGATTTACGGTCAGTCCTTTAATAATTGGAAAGTGATTGTTCTGCAGGTGATTTACGGTCAGTCCTTTAATAATTGGACAGTGATTGTTCTGTTGGTGATTTACGGTCAGTCCTTTAATAATTGGACAGTGATTGTTCTGTCGGTGATTTACGGTCAGTCCTTTAATAATTGGACAGTGATTGTTCTGTAGGTGATTTACGGTCAGTCCTTTAATAATTGGACAGTGATTGTTCTGTCAGAGATTTACGGTCAGTCCTTTAATAATTGGACAGTGATTGTTCTGTAGGTGATTTACGGTCAGTCCTTTAATAATTGGACAGTGATTGTTCTGTCGGTGATTTACGGTCAGTCCTTTAATAATTGGACAGTGATTGTTCTGTTGGTGATTTACGGTCAGTCCTTTAATAATAGGACAGTGATTGTTCTGTCGGAGATTTACGGTCAGTCCTTTAATAATTGGAAAGTGATTGTTCTGTAGGTGATTTACAGTCAGTTCTTTAATAATTGGACAGTGATTGTTCTGTCGGAGATTTACGGTCAGTCCTTTAATAATTGGAAAGTGATTGTTCTGTAGGTGATTTACGGTCAGTCCTTTAATAATTGGACAGTGATTGTTCTGTTGGTGATTTACGGTCAGTCCTTTAATAATTGGACAGTGATTGTTCTGTCGGAGATTTACGGTCAGTCCTTTAATAATTGTAAAGTGATTATTCTGTAGGTGATTTACAGTCAGTCCTTTAATAATTGGAAAGTGATTGTTCTGTAGGTGATTTACAGTCAGTCCTTTAATAATTGGAAAGTGTTTGTTCTGGAGGTGATTTATGGTCAGTCCTTTAATAATTGAACAGTGATTGTTCTGTAGGTGCTTTACGGTCAGTCCTTTAATAATTGGATAGTGATTGTTCTGTAGTTGATTTACGGTCAATCCTTTAATAATTGGACAGTGATTGTTCTGTAGGTGATTTACGGTCAGTACTTTAATAATTGGACAGTGATTGTTCTGTAGGTGATTTACGGTCAGTCCTTTAATAATTGGACAGTGATTGTTCTGTCGGAGATTTACGGTCAGTCCTTTAATAATTGGAAAGTGATTGTTCTGTAGGTGATTTACAGTCAGTCCTTTAATAATTGGAAAGTGATTGTTCTGTCGGTGATTTATGGTCAGTCCTTTAATAATTGGACACTGATTGTTCTGTCGGTGATTTACGGTCAGTCCTTAAATAATAGGACAGTGATTGTTCTGTAGGTGATTTACGGTCAGTCCTTTAATAATAGGACAGTGATTGTTCTGTAGGTGATTTACGGTCAGTCCTTTAATAATAGGACAGTGATTGTTCTGTCGGTGATTTACGGTCAGTCCTTTAATAATTGGAAAGTGATTGTTCTGTAGGTGATTTACGGTCAGTCCTTTAATAATTGGACAGTGATTGTTCTGTAGGTGATTTACGGTCAGTCCTTTAATAATTGGACAGTGATTGTTCTGTAGGTGATTTACGGTCAGTCCTTTAATAATTGGACAGTGATTGTTCTGTAGGTGATTTACGGTCAGTCCTTTAATAATTGGACAGTGATTGTTCTGTAGGTGATTTACGGTCAGTCCTTTAATAATTGGACAGTGATTGTTCTGTCGGTGATTTACGGTCAGTCCTTTAATAATTGGACAGTGATTGTTCTGTAGGTGATTTACGGTCAGTCCTTTAATAATTGGACAGTGATTGTTCTGTCAGAGATTTACGGTCAGTCCTTTAATAATTGGAAAGTGATTGTTCTGTAGGTGATTTACAGTCAGTCCTTTAATAATTGGAAAGTGATTGTTCTGTCGGTGATTTATGGTCAGTCCTTTAATAATTGGACAGTGATTGTTCTGTAGGTGATTTATGGTCAGTCCTTTAATAATTGGACAGTGATTGTTCTGTCGGTGACTTACGGTCAGACCTTTAATAATTGGACAGTGATTGTTCTGTAGGTGATTTACGGTCAGTCCTTTAATAATTGGACAGTGATTGTTCTGTCGGAGATTTACGGTCAGTCCTTTAATAATTGGAAAGTGATTGTTCTGTAGGTGATTTACAGTCAGTCCTTTAATAATTGGAAAGTGATTGTTCTGTCGGTGATTTATGGTCAGTCCTTTAATAATTGGACAGTGATTGTTCTGTAGGTGATTTACGGTCAGTCCTTTAATAATTGGACAGTGATTGTTCTGTAGGTGATTTACGGTCAGTACGTTAATAATTGGACAGTGATTGTTCTGTAGGTGATTTACGGTCAGTCCTTTAATAATTGGACAGTGATTGTTCTGTCAGAGATTTACGGTCAGTCCTTTAATAATTGGACAGTGATTGTTCTGTAGGTGATTTACAGTCAGTCCTTTAATAATTGGAAAGTGATTGTTCTGTAGGTGATTTATGGTCAGTCCTTTAATAATTGGACAGTGATTGTTCTGTAGGTGATTTACGGTCAGTCCTTTAATAATTGGATAGTGATTGTTCTGTAGGTGATTTACGGTCAGTCCTTTAATAATTGGACAGTGATTGTTCTGTAGGTGATTTACGGTCAGTCCTTTAATAATTGGACAGTGATTGTTCTGCAGGTGATTTACGGTCAGTCCTTTAATAATTGGACAGTGATTGTTCTGTAGGTGATTTACGGTCAGTCCTTTAATAATTGGACAGTGATTGTTCTGTCGGTGATTTACGGTCAGACCTTTAATAATAGGACAGTGATTCTTCTGTCGGTGATTTACGGTCAGTCCTTTAGTAATAGGACAGTGATTGTTCTGTCGGTGATTTACGGTCAGTCATTTAATAATAGGACAGTGATTGTTCTGTCGGAGATTTACGGTCAGTCCTTTAATAATTGGAAAGTGATTGTTCTGTAGGTGATTTACAGTCAGTTCTTTAATAATTGGAAAGTGATTGTTCTGTAGGTGATTTACGGTCAGTCCTTTAATAATTGGACAGTGATTGTTTTGTCGGAGATTTACGGTCAGTCCTTTAATAATTGGAAAGTGATTGTTCTGCAGGTGATTTACGGTCAGTCCTTTAATAATTGGACAGTGATTGTTCTGTTGGTGATTTACGGTCAGTCCTTTAATAATTGGACAGTGATTGTTCTGTCGGAGATTTACGGTCAGTCCTTTAATAATTGGAAAGTGATTGTTCTGTAGGTGATTTACGGTCAGTCCTTTAATAATAGGACAGTGATTGTTCTGTAGGTGATTTACGGTCAGTCCTTTAATAATTGGAAAGTGATTGTTCTGTAGGTGATTTACGGTCAGTCCTTTAATAATTGGACAGTGATTGTTCTGTTGGTGATTTACGGTCAGTCCTTTAATAATTGGACAGTGATTGTTCTGTCGGAGATTTACGGTCAGTCCTTTAATAATTGGAAAGTGATTGTTCTGTAGGTGATTTACAGTCAGTCCTTTAATAATTGGAAAGTGATTGTTCTGGAGGTGATTTATGGTCAGTCCTTTAATAATTGGACAGTGATTGTTCTGTAGGTGATTTACGGTCAGTCCTTTAATAATTGGATAGTGATTGTTCTGTAGGTGATTTACGGTCAATCCTTTAATAATTGGACAGTGATTGTTCTGTAGGTGATTTACGGTCAGTACTTTAATAATTGGACAGTGATTGTTCTGTAGGTCATTTACGGTCAGTCCTTTAATAATTGGACAGTGATTGTTCTGTCGGAGATTTACGGTCAGTCCTTTAATAATTGGAAAGTGATTGTTCTGTAGGTGATTTACAGTCAGTCCTTTAATAATTGGAAAGTGATTGTTCTGTCGGTGATTTATGGTCAGTCCTTTAATAATTGGACACTGATTGTTCTGTCGGTGATTTACGGTCAGTCCTTAAATAATAGGACAGTGATTGTTCTGTAGGTGATTTACGGTCAGTCCTTTAATAATAGGACAGTGATTGTTCTGTAGGTGATTTACGGTCAGTCCTTTAATAATTGGAAAGTGATTGTTCTGTAGGTGATTTACGGTCAGTCCTTTAATAATTGGACAGTGATTGTTCTGTAGGTGATTTACGGTCAGTCCTTTAATAATTGGACAGTGATTGTTCTGTAGGTGATTTACGGTCAGTCCTTTAATAATTGGAAAGTGTTTGTTCTGTAGGTGATTTATGGTCAGTCCTTTAATAATTGGACAGTGATTGTTCTGTAGGTGATTTACGGTCAGTACTTTAATAATTGGACAGTGATTGTTCTGTAGGTGATTTACGGTCAGTCCTTTAATAATTGGACAGTGATTGTTCTGTAGGTGATTTACGGTCAGTCCTTTAATAATTGGACAGTGATTGTTCTGTAGGTGATTTACGGTCAGTCCTTTAATAATTGGACAGTGATTGTTCTGTCGGTGATTTACGGTCAGTCCTTTAATAATTGGACAGTGATTGTTCTGTCGGAGATTTACGGTCAGTCCTTTAATAATTGGACAGTGATTGTTCTGTAGGTGATTTACAGTCAGTCCTTTAATAATTGGACAGTGATTGTTCTGTAGGTGATTTACGGTCAGTCCTTTAATAATTGGACAGTGATTGTTCTGTAGGTGATTTACGGTCAGTCCTTTAATAATTGGAGAGTGATTGTTCTGTAGGTGATTTACGGTCAGTCCTTTAATAATTGGACAGTGATTGTTCTGTCGGAGATTTACGGTCTGTCCTTTAATAATTGGACAGTGATTGTTCTGTAGGTGATTTACAGTGAGTCCTTTAATAATTGGAAAGTGATTGTTCTGTAGGTGATTTATGGTCAGTCCTTTAATAATTGGACAGTGATTGTTCTGTAGGTGATTTACGGTCAATCCTTTAATAATTGGACAGTGATTGTTCTGTAGGTGATTTACGGTCAGTACTTTAATAATTGGACATTGATTGTTCTGTAGGTGATTTACGGTCAGTCCTTTAATAATTGGACAGTGATTGTTCTGTCGGAGATTTACGGTCAGTCCTTTAATAATTGGACAGTGATTGTTCTGTAGGTGATTTACAGTCAGTCCTTTAATAATTGGAAAGTGATTGTTCTGTCGGTGATTTATGGTCAGTCCTTTAATAATTGGACAGTGATTGTTCTGTAGGTGATTTACGGTCAGTCCTTTAATAATTGGATAGTGATTGTTCTGTAGGTGATTTACGGTCAGTCCTTTAATAATTGGACAGTGATTGTTCTGTAGGTGATTTACGGTCAGTCCTTTAATAATTGGACAGTGATTGTTCTGCAGGTGATTTACGGTCAGTCCTTTAATAATTGGACAGTGATTGTTCTGTAGGTGATTTACGGTCAGTCCTTTAATAATTGGACAGTGATTGTTCTGTCGGTGATTTACGGTCAGTCCTTTAATAATAGGACAGTGATTCTTCTGTCGGTGATTTACGGTCAGTCCTTTAGTAATAGGACAGTGATTGTTCTGTCGGTGATTTACGGTCAGTCATTTAATAATAGGACAGTGATTGTTCTGTCGGAGATTTACGGTCAGTCCTTTAATAATTGGAAAGTGATTGTTCTGTAGGTGATTTACAGTCAGTTCTTTAATAATTGGAAAGTGATTGTTCTGTAGGTGATTTACGGTCAGTCCTTTAATAATTGGACAGTGATTGTTTTGTCGGAGATTTACGGTCAGTCCTTTAATAATTGGAAAGTGATTGTTCTGCAGGTGATTTACGGTCAGTCCTTTAATAATTGGACAGTGATTGTTCTGTTGGTGATTTACGGTCAGTCCTTTAATAATTGGACAGTGATTGTTCTGTCGGAGATTTACGGTCAGTCCTTTAATAATTGGAAAGTGATTGTTCTGTAGGTGATTTACGGTCAGTCCTTTAATAATAGGACAGTGATTGTTCTGTAGGTGATTTACGGTCAGTCCTTTAATAATTGGAAAGTGATTGTTCTGTAGGTGATTTACGGTCAGTCCTTTAATAATTGGACAGTGATTGTTCTGTTGGTGATTTACGGTCAGTCCTTTAATAATTGGACAGTGATTGTTCTGTCGGAGATTTACGGTCAGTCCTTTAATAATTGGAAAGTGATTGTTCTGTAGGTGATTTACAGTCAGTCCTTTAATAATTGGAAAGTGATTGTTCTGGAGGTGATTTATGGTCAGTCCTTTAATAATTGGACAGTGATTGTTCTGTAGGTGATTTACGGTCAGTCCTTTAATAATTGGATAGTGATTGTTCTGTAGGTGATTTACGGTCAATCCTTTAATAATTGGACAGTGATTGTTCTGTAGGTGATTTACGGTCAGTACTTTAATAATTGGACAGTGATTGTTCTGTAGGTCATTTACGGTCAGTCCTTTAATAATTGGACAGTGATTGTTCTGTCGGAGATTTACGGTCAGTCCTTTAATAATTGGAAAGTGATTGTTCTGTAGGTGATTTACAGTCAGTCCTTTAATAATTGGAAAGTGATTGTTCTGTCGGTGATTTATGGTCAGTCCTTTAATAATTGGACACTGATTGTTCTGTCGGTGATTTACGGTCAGTCCTTAAATAATAGGACAGTGATTGTTCTGTAGGTGATTTACGGTCAGTCCTTTAATAATAGGACAGTGATTGTTCTGTAGGTGATTTACGGTCAGTCCTTTAATAATTGGAAAGTGATTGTTCTGTAGGTGATTTACGGTCAGTCCTTTAATAATTGGACAGTGATTGTTCTGTAGGTGATTTACGGTCAGTACTTTAATAATTGGACAGTGATTGTTCTGTAGGTGATTTACGGTCAGTCCTTTAATAATTGGACAGTGATTGTTCTGTAGGTGATTTACGGTCAGTCCTTTAATAATTGGACAGTGATTGTTCTGTAGGTGATTTACGGTCAGTCCTTTAATAATTGGACAGTGATTGTTCTGTCGGTGATTTACGGTCAGTCCTTTAATAATTGGACAGTGATTGTTCTGTCGGAGATTTACGGTCAGTCCTTTAATAATTGGACAGTGATTGTTCTGTAGGTGATTTACAGTCAGTCCTTTAATAATTGGACAGTGATTGTTCTGTAGGTGATTTACGGTCAGTCCTTTAATAATTGGACAGTGATTGTTCTGTAGGTGATTTACGGTCAGTCCTTTAATAATTGGAGAGTGATTGTTCTGTAGGTGATTTACGGTCAGTCCTTTAATAATTGGACAGTGATTGTTCTGTCGGAGATTTACGGTCTGTCCTTTAATAATTGGACAGTGATTGTTCTGTAGGTGATTTACAGTGAGTCCTTTAATAATTGGAAAGTGATTGTTCTGTAGGTGATTTATGGTCAGTCCTTTAATAATTGGACAGTGATTGTTCTGTAGGTGATTTACGGTCAATCCTTTAATAATTGGACAGTGATTGTTCTGTAGGTGATTTACGGTCAGTTCTTTAATAATTGGACATTGATTGTTCTGTAGGTGATTTACGGTCAGTCCTTTAATAATTGGACAGTGATTGTTCTGTCGGAGATTTACGGTCAGTCCTTTAATAATTGGACAGTGATTGTCCTGTAGGTGATTTACAGTCAGTCCTTTAATAATTGGAAAGTGATTGTTCTCTAGGTGATTTATGGTCAGTCCTTTAATAATTGGACAGTGATTGTTCTGTTGGTGATATACGGTCAGTCCTTTAATAATTGGACAGTGATTGTTCTGTCGGAGATTTACGGTCAGTCCTTTAATAATTGGACAGTGATTGTTCTGTCGGCGATTTACGGTCAGTCCTTTAATAATTGGACAGTGATTGTTCTGTAGGTGATTTACGGTCAGTCCTTTAATAATTGGACAGTTATTGTTCTGTCGGAGATTTACGGTCAGTCCTTTAATAATAGGACAGTGATTGTTCTGTAGGTGATTTACGGTCAGTCCTTTAATAATTGGAAAGTGATTGTTCTGTAGGTGATTTACGGTCAGTCCTTTAATAATTGACAGTGATTGTTCTGTAGGTGATTTACGGTCAGTCCTTTAATAATTGGAAAGTGATTGTTCTGTAGGTGATTTACAGTCAGTCCTTTAATAATTGGAAAGTGATTGTTCTGGAGGTGATTTATGGTCAGTCCTTTAATAATTGGACAGTGATTGTTCTGTAGGTGATTTACGGTCAGTCCTTTAATAATTGGATAGTGATTGTTCTGTAGGTGATTTACGGTCAATCCTTTAATAATTGGACAGTGATTGTTCTGTAGGTGATTTACGGTCAGTACTTTAATAATTGGACAGTGATTGTTCTGTAGGTCATTTACGGTCAGTCCTTTAATAATTGGACAGTGATTGTTCTGTCGGAGATTTACGGTCAGTCCTTTAATAATTGGAAAGTGATTGTTCTGTAGGTGATTTACAGTCAGTCCTTTAATAATTGGAAAGTGATTGTTCTGTCGGTGATTTATGGTCAGTCCTTTAATAATTGGACACTGATTGTTCTGTCGGTGATTTACGGTCAGTCCTTAAATAATAGGACAGTGATTGTTCTGTAGGTGATTTACGGTCAGTCCTTTAATAATAGGACAGTGATTGTTCTGTAGGTGATTTACGGTCAGTCCTTTAATAATTGGAAAGTGATTGTTCTGTAGGTGATTTACGGTCAGTCCTTTAATAATTGGACAGTGATTGTTCTGTAGGTGATTTACGGTCAGTACTTTAATAATTGGACAGTGATTGTTCTGTAGGTGATTTACGGTCAGTCCTTTAATAATTGGACAGTGATTGTTCTGTAGGTGATTTACGGTCAGTCCTTTAATAATTGGACAGTGATTGTTCTGTAGGTGATTTACGGTCAGTCCTTTAATAATTGGACAGTGATTGTTCTGTCGGTGATTTACGGTCAGTCCTTTAATAATTGGACAGTGATTGTTCTGTCGGAGATTTACGGTCAGTCCTTTAATAATTGGACAGTGATTGTTCTGTAGGTGATTTACAGTCAGTCCTTTAATAATTGGACAGTGATTGTTCTGTAGGTGATTTACGGTCAGTCCTTTAATAATTGGACAGTGATTGTTCTGTAGGTGATTTACGGTCAGTCCTTTAATAATTGGAGAGTGATTGTTCTGTAGGTGATTTACGGTCAGTCCTTTAATAATTGGACAGTGATTGTTCTGTCGGAGATTTACGGTCTGTCCTTTAATAATTGGACAGTGATTGTTCTGTAGGTGATTTACAGTGAGTCCTTTAATAATTGGAAAGTGATTGTTCTGTAGGTGATTTATGGTCAGTCCTTTAATAATTGGACAGTGATTGTTCTGTAGGTGATTTACGGTCAATCCTTTAATAATTGGACAGTGATTGTTCTGTAGGTGATTTACGGTCAGTTCTTTAATAATTGGACATTGATTGTTCTGTAGGTGATTTACGGTCAGTCCTTTAATAATTGGACAGTGATTGTTCTGTCGGAGATTTACGGTCAGTCCTTTAATAATTGGACAGTGATTGTCCTGTAGGTGATTTACAGTCAGTCCTTTAATAATTGGAAAGTGATTGTTCTCTAGGTGATTTATGGTCAGTCCTTTAATAATTGGACAGTGATTGTTCTGTTGGTGATATACGGTCAGTCCTTTAATAATTGGACAGTGATTGTTCTGTCGGAGATTTACGGTCAGTCCTTTAATAATTGGACAGTGATTGTTCTGTCGGCGATTTACGGTCAGTCCTTTAATAATTGGACAGTGATTGTTCTGTAGGTGATTTACGGTCAGTCCTTTAATAATTGGACAGTTATTGTTCTGTCGGAGATTTACGGTCAGTCCTTTAATAATAGGACAGTGATTGTTCTGTAGGTGATTTACGGTCAGTCCTTTAATAATTGGAAAGTGATTGTTCTGTAGGTGATTTACGGTCAGTCCTTTAATAATTGACAGTGATTGTTCTGTAGGTGATTTACGGTCAGTCCTTTAATAATTGGAAAGTGATTGTTCTGTAGGTGATTTACAGTCAGTCCTTTAATAATTGACAGTGATTGTTCTGTAGGTGATTTACGGTCAGTCCTTTAATAATTGGAAAGTGATTGTTCTGTAGGTGATTTACAGTCAGTCCTTTAATAATTGGACAGTGATTGTTCTGTAGGTGATTTACGGTCAGTCCTTTAATAATTGGAAAGTGATTGTTCTCTAGGTGATTTACAGTCAGTCCTTTAATAATAGGACAGTGATTGTTCTGTAGGTGATTTACGGTCAGTCCTTTAATAATTGACAGTGATTGTTCTGTAGGTGATTTACGGTCAGTCCTTTAATAATTGGAAAGTGATTGTTCTGTAGGTGATTTACAGTCAGACCTTTAATAATTGGAAAGTGATTGTTCTGTAGGTGATTTATGGTCAGTCCTTTAATAATTGGACAGTGATTGTTCTGTAGGTGATTTACGGTCAGTACTTTAATTATTGGACAGTGATTGTTCTGTACGTGATTTACGGTCAGTCCTTTAATAATTGGACAGTGATTGTTCTGTAGGTGATTTACAGTGAGTCCTTTAATAATTGGACAGTGATTGTTCTGTTGGTGATTTACGGTCAGTCCTTTAATAATTGGACAGTGATTGTTCTGTCGGAGATTTACGGTCAGTCCTTTAATAATTGGAAAGTGATTGTTCTGTAGGTGATTTACGGTCAGTCCTTTAATAATAGGACAGTGATTGTTCTGTAGGTGATTTACGGTCAGTCCTTTAATAATTGGAAAGTGATTGTTCTGTAGGTGATTTACGGTCAGTCCTTTAATAATTGGACAGTGATTGTTCTGTTGGTGATTTACGGTCAGTCCTTTAATAATTGGACAGTGATTGTTCTGTCGGAGATTTACGGTCAGTCCTTTAATAATTGGAAAGTGATTGTTCTGTAGGTGATTTACAGTCAGTCCTTTAATAATTGGAAAGTGATTGTTCTGGAGGTGATTTATGGTCAGTCCTTTAATAATTGGACAGTGATTGTTCTGTAGGTGATTTACGGTCAGTCCTTTAATAATTGGATAGTGATTGTTCTGTAGGTGATTTACGGTCAATCCTTTAATAATTGGACAGTGATTGTTCTGTAGGTGATTTACGGTCAGTACTTTAATAATTGGACAGTGATTGTTCTGTAGGTCATTTACGGTCAGTCCTTTAATAATTGGACAGTGATTGTTCTGTCGGAGATTTACGGTCAGTCCTTTAATAATTGGAAAGTGATTGTTCTGTAGGTGATTTACAGTCAGTCCTTTAATAATTGGAAAGTGATTGTTCTGTCGGTGATTTATGGTCAGTCCTTTAATAATTGGACACTGATTGTTCTGTCGGTGATTTACGGTCAGTCCTTAAATAATAGGACAGTGATTGTTCTGTAGGTGATTTACGGTCAGTCCTTTAATAATAGGACAGTGATTGTTCTGTAGGTGATTTACGGTCAGTCCTTTAATAATTGGAAAGTGATTGTTCTGTAGGTGATTTACGGTCAGTCCTTTAATAATTGGACAGTGATTGTTCTGTAGGTGATTTACGGTCAGTACTTTAATAATTGGACAGTGATTGTTCTGTAGGTGATTTACGGTCAGTCCTTTAATAATTGGACAGTGATTGTTCTGTAGGTGATTTACGGTCAGTCCTTTAATAATTGGACAGTGATTGTTCTGTAGGTGATTTACGGTCAGTCCTTTAATAATTGGACAGTGATTGTTCTGTCGGTGATTTACGGTCAGTCCTTTAATAATTGGACAGTGATTGTTCTGTCGGAGATTTACGGTCAGTCCTTTAATAATTGGACAGTGATTGTTCTGTAGGTGATTTACAGTCAGTCCTTTAATAATTGGACAGTGATTGTTCTGTAGGTGATTTACGGTCAGTCCTTTAATAATTGGACAGTGATTGTTCTGTAGGTGATTTACGGTCAGTCCTTTAATAATTGGAGAGTGATTGTTCTGTAGGTGATTTACGGTCAGTCCTTTAATAATTGGACAGTGATTGTTCTGTCGGAGATTTACGGTCTGTCCTTTAATAATTGGACAGTGATTGTTCTGTAGGTGATTTACAGTGAGTCCTTTAATAATTGGAAAGTGATTGTTCTGTAGGTGATTTATGGTCAGTCCTTTAATAATTGGACAGTGATTGTTCTGTAGGTGATTTACGGTCAATCCTTTAATAATTGGACAGTGATTGTTCTGTAGGTGATTTACGGTCAGTTCTTTAATAATTGGACATTGATTGTTCTGTAGGTGATTTACGGTCAGTCCTTTAATAATTGGACAGTGATTGTTCTGTCGGAGATTTACGGTCAGTCCTTTAATAATTGGACAGTGATTGTCCTGTAGGTGATTTACAGTCAGTCCTTTAATAATTGGAAAGTGATTGTTCTCTAGGTGATTTATGGTCAGTCCTTTAATAATTGGACAGTGATTGTTCTGTTGGTGATATACGGTCAGTCCTTTAATAATTGGACAGTGATTGTTCTGTCGGAGATTTACGGTCAGTCCTTTAATAATTGGACAGTGATTGTTCTGTCGGCGATTTACGGTCAGTCCTTTAATAATTGGACAGTGATTGTTCTGTAGGTGATTTACGGTCAGTCCTTTAATAATTGGACAGTTATTGTTCTGTCGGAGATTTACGGTCAGTCCTTTAATAATAGGACAGTGATTGTTCTGTAGGTGATTTACGGTCAGTCCTTTAATAATTGGAAAGTGATTGTTCTGTAGGTGATTTACGGTCAGTCCTTTAATAATTGACAGTGATTGTTCTGTAGGTGATTTACGGTCAGTCCTTTAATAATTGGAAAGTGATTGTTCTGTAGGTGATTTACAGTCAGTCCTTTAATAATTGGAAAGTGATTGTTCTGGAGGTGATTTATGGTCAGTCCTTTAATAATTGGACAGTGATTGTTCTGTAGGTGATTTACGGTCAGTCCTTTAATAATTGGATAGTGATTGTTCTGTAGGTGATTTACGGTCAATCCTTTAATAATTGGACAGTGATTGTTCTGTAGGTGATTTACGGTCAGTACTTTAATAATTGGACAGTGATTGTTCTGTAGGTCATTTACGGTCAGTCCTTTAATAATTGGACAGTGATTGTTCTGTCGGAGATTTACGGTCAGTCCTTTAATAATTGGAAAGTGATTGTTCTGTAGGTGATTTACAGTCAGTCCTTTAATAATTGGAAAGTGATTGTTCTGTCGGTGATTTATGGTCAGTCCTTTAATAATTGGACACTGATTGTTCTGTCGGTGATTTACGGTCAGTCCTTAAATAATAGGACAGTGATTGTTCTGTAGGTGATTTACGGTCAGTCCTTTAATAATAGGACAGTGATTGTTCTGTAGGTGATTTACGGTCAGTCCTTTAATAATTGGAAAGTGATTGTTCTGTAGGTGATTTACGGTCAGTCCTTTAATAATTGGACAGTGATTGTTCTGTAGGTGATTTACGGTCAGTACTTTAATAATTGGACAGTGATTGTTCTGTAGGTGATTTACGGTCAGTCCTTTAATAATTGGACAGTGATTGTTCTGTAGGTGATTTACGGTCAGTCCTTTAATAATTGGACAGTGATTGTTCTGTAGGTGATTTACGGTCAGTCCTTTAATAATTGGACAGTGATTGTTCTGTCGGTGATTTACGGTCAGTCCTTTAATAATTGGACAGTGATTGTTCTGTCGGAGATTTACGGTCAGTCCTTTAATAATTGGACAGTGATTGTTCTGTAGGTGATTTACAGTCAGTCCTTTAATAATTGGACAGTGATTGTTCTGTAGGTGATTTACGGTCAGTCCTTTAATAATTGGACAGTGATTGTTCTGTAGGTGATTTACGGTCAGTCCTTTAATAATTGGAGAGTGATTGTTCTGTAGGTGATTTACGGTCAGTCCTTTAATAATTGGACAGTGATTGTTCTGTCGGAGATTTACGGTCTGTCCTTTAATAATTGGACAGTGATTGTTCTGTAGGTGATTTACAGTGAGTCCTTTAATAATTGGAAAGTGATTGTTCTGTAGGTGATTTATGGTCAGTCCTTTAATAATTGGACAGTGATTGTTCTGTAGGTGATTTACGGTCAATCCTTTAATAATTGGACAGTGATTGTTCTGTAGGTGATTTACGGTCAGTTCTTTAATAATTGGACATTGATTGTTCTGTAGGTGATTTACGGTCAGTCCTTTAATAATTGGACAGTGATTGTTCTGTCGGAGATTTACGGTCAGTCCTTTAATAATTGGACAGTGATTGTCCTGTAGGTGATTTACAGTCAGTCCTTTAATAATTGGAAAGTGATTGTTCTCTAGGTGATTTATGGTCAGTCCTTTAATAATTGGACAGTGATTGTTCTGTTGGTGATATACGGTCAGTCCTTTAATAATTGGACAGTGATTGTTCTGTCGGAGATTTACGGTCAGTCCTTTAATAATTGGACAGTGATTGTTCTGTCGGCGATTTACGGTCAGTCCTTTAATAATTGGACAGTGATTGTTCTGTAGGTGATTTACGGTCAGTCCTTTAATAATTGGACAGTTATTGTTCTGTCGGAGATTTACGGTCAGTCCTTTAATAATAGGACAGTGATTGTTCTGTAGGTGATTTACGGTCAGTCCTTTAATAATTGGAAAGTGATTGTTCTGTAGGTGATTTACGGTCAGTCCTTTAATAATTGACAGTGATTGTTCTGTAGGTGATTTACGGTCAGTCCTTTAATAATTGGAAAGTGATTGTTCTGTAGGTGATTTACAGTCAGTCCTTTAATAATTGACAGTGATTGTTCTGTAGGTGATTTACGGTCAGTCCTTTAATAATTGGAAAGTGATTGTTCTGTAGGTGATTTACAGTCAGTCCTTTAATAATTGGACAGTGATTGTTCTGTAGGTGATTTACGGTCAGTCCTTTAATAATTGGAAAGTGATTGTTCTCTAGGTGATTTACAGTCAGTCCTTTAATAATAGGACAGTGATTGTTCTGTAGGTGATTTACGGTCAGTCCTTTAATAATTGACAGTGATTGTTCTGTAGGTGATTTACGGTCAGTCCTTTAATAATTGGAAAGTGATTGTTCTGTAGGTGATTTACAGTCAGACCTTTAATAATTGGAAAGTGATTGTTCTGTAGGTGATTTATGGTCAGTCCTTTAATAATTGGACAGTGATTGTTCTGTAGGTGATTTACGGTCAGTACTTTAATTATTGGACAGTGATTGTTCTGTACGTGATTTACGGTCAGTCCTTTAATAATTGGACAGTGATTGTTCTGTAGGTGATTTACGGTCAGTCCTTTAATAATTGGACAGTGATTGTTCTGTAGGTGATTTACGGTCAGTCCTTTAATAATTGGACAGTGATTGTTCTGTCGGTGATTTACGGTCAGTCCTTTAATAATTGGACAGTGATTGTTGTGTAGGTGATTTACGGTCAGTCCTTTAATAATTGGACAGTGATTGTTCTGTCGGAGATTTACGGTCAGTCCTTTAATAATTGGAAAGTGATTGTTCTGTAGGTGATTTACAGTCAGTCCTTTAATAATTGGAAAGTGATTGTTCTGTAGGTGATTTATGGTCAGTCCTTTAATAATTGGACAGTGATTGTTCTGTAGGTGATTTACGGTCAGTCCTTTAATAATTGGACAGTGATTGTTCTGTAGTTGATTTACGGTCAGTACTTTAATAATTGGACAGTGATTGTTCTGTAGGTGATTTACGGTCAGTCCTTTAATAATTGGACAGTGATTGTTCTGTCGGAGATTTACGGTCAGTCCTTTAATAATTGGACAGTGATTGTTCTGTAGGTGATTTACGGTCAGTCCTTTAATAATTGGACAGTGATTGTTCTGTTGGTGATTTACGGTCAGTCCTTTAATAATTGGACAGTGATTGTTCTGCAGGTGATTTACTGTCAGTCCTTTAATAATTGGAAAGTGATTGTTCTGTAGGTGATTTATGGTCAGTCCTTTAATAATTGGACAGTGATTGTTCTGTAGGTGATTTACGGTCAGTCCTTTAATAATTGGATATTGATTGTTCTGTAGTTGATTTACGGTCAGTCCTTTAATAATTGGACAGTGATTGTTCTGTAGGTGATTTACGGTCAGTACTTTAATAATTGGACAGTGATTGTTCTGCAGGTGATTTATGGTCAGTCCTTTAATAATTGGACATTGATTGTTCTGTAGGTGATTTACGGTCAGTCCTTTAATAATTGGACAGTGATTGTTCTGTCGGAGATTTACGGTCAGTCCTTTAATAATTGGACAGTGATTGTTCTGTCGGTGATTTACGGTCAGTCCTTTAATAATTGGACAGTGATTGTTCTGTTGGTGATTTACGGTCAGTCCTTTAATAATTGGACAGTGATTGTTCTGTCGGAGATTTACGGTCAGTCCTTTAATAATTGGAAAGTGATTGTTCTGTAGGTGATTTACAGTCAGTCCTTTAATAATTGGAAAGTGATTGTTCTGTAGGTGATTTACAGTCAGTCCTTTAATAATTGGAAAGTGATTGTTCTGGAGGTGAATTATGGTCAGTCCTTTAATAATTGGACAGTGATTGTTCTGCAGGTGATTTACGGTCAGTCCTTTAATAATTGGACAGTGATTGTTCTGTAGGTGATTTACGGTCAGTCCTTTAATAATTGGACAGTGATTGTTCTGTAGGTGATTTACGGTCAGTCCTTTAATAATTGGACAGTGATTGTTCTGTCGGAGATTTACGGTCAGTCCTTTAATAATTGGACAGTGATTGTTCTGTCGGTGATTTACAGTCAGTCCTTTAATAATTGGAAAGTGATTGTTCTGTAGGTGATTTACAGTCAGTCCTTTAATAATTGGAAAGTGATTGTTCTGGAGGTGATTTATGGTCAGTCCTTTAATAATTGGACAGTGATTGTTCTGCAGGTGATTTACGGTCAGTCCTTTAATAATTGGACATTGATTGTTCTGTTGGTGATTTACGGTCAGTCCTTTAATAATTGGACAGTGATTGTTCTGTCAGAGATTTACAGTCAGTCCTTTAATAATTGGAAAGTGATTGTTCTGTAGGTGATTTACGGTCAGTCCTTTAATAATTGGATAGTGATTGTTCTGTAGGTGATTTACGGTCAGTCCTTTAATAATTGGACAGTGATTGTTCTGTAGGTGATTTACGGTCAGTCCTTTAATAATTGGACAGCGATTGTTCTGTAGGTGATTTACGGTCAGTCCTTTAATAATTGGACAGTGATTGTTCTGTCAGAGATTTACGGTCAGTCCTTTAATAATTGGAAAGTGATTGTTCTGTAGGTGATTTACAGTCAGTCCTTTAATAATTGGAAAGTGATTGTTCTGTAGGTGATTTATGGTCAGTCCTTTAATAATTGGACAGTGATTGTTCTGTAGGTGATTTACGGTCAGTACTTTAATTATTGGACAGTGATTGTTCTGTACGTGATTTACGGTCAGTCCTTTAATAATTGGACAGTGATTGTTCTGTAGGTGATTTACGGTCAGTCCTTTAATAATTGGACAGTGATTGTTCTGTAGGTGATTTACGGTCAGTCCTTTAATAATTGGACAGTGATTGTTCTGTCGGTGATTTACGGTCAGTCCTTTAATAATTGGACAGTGATTGTTCTGTAGGTGATTTACGGTCAGTCCTTTAATAATTGGACAGTGATTGTTCTGTCGGAGATTTACGGTCAGTCCTTTAATAATTGGAAAGTGATTGTTCTGTAGGTGATTTACAGTCAGTCCTTTAATAATTGGAAAGTGATTGTTCTGTAGGTGATTTATGGTCAGTCCTTTAATAATTGGACAGTGATTGTTCTGTAGGTGATTTACGGTCAGTCCTTTAATAATTGGACAGTGATTGTTCTGTAGTTGATTTACGGTCAGTACTTTAATAATTGGACAGTGATTGTTCTGTAGGTGATTTACGGTCAGTCCTTTAATAATTGGACAGTGATTGTTCTGTCGGAGATTTACGGTCAGTCCTTTAATAATTGGACAGTGATTGTTCTGTAGGTGATTTACGGTCAGTCCTTTAATAATTGGACAGTGATTGTTCTGTCGGAGATTTACGGTCAGTCCTTTAATAATTGGACAGTGATTGTTCTGCAGGTGATTTACTGTCAGTCCTTTAATAATTGGAAAGTGATTGTTCTGTAGGTGATTTATGGTCAGTCCTTTAATAATTGGACAGTGATTGTTCTGTAGGTGATTTACGGTCAGTCCTTTAATAATTGGATATTGATTGTTCTGTAGTTGATTTACGGTCAGTCCTTTAATAATTGGACAGTTATTGTTCTGTAGGTGATTTACGGTCAGTACTTTAATAATTGGACAGTGATTGTTCTGCAGGTGATTTACGGTCAGTCCTTTAATAATTGGACATTGATTGTTCTGTAGGTGATTTACGGTCAGTCCTTTAATAATTGGACAGTGATTGTTCTGTCGGAGATTTACGGTCAGTCCTTTAATAATTGGACAGTGATTGTTCTGTAGGTGATTTACGGTCAGTCCTTTAATAATTGGACAGTGATTGTTCTGTTGGTGATTTACGGTCAGTCCTTTAATAATTGGACAGTGATTGTTCTGTCGGAGATTTACGGTCAGTCCTTTAATAATTGGAAAGTGATTGTTCTGTAGGTGATTTACAGTCAGTCCTTTAATAATTGGAAAGTGATTGTTCTGTAGGTGATTTACAGTCAGTCCTTTAATAATTGGAAAGTGATTGTTCTGGAGGTGAATTATGGTCAGTCCTTTAATAATTGGACAGTGATTGTTCTGTCGGAGATTTACGGTCAGTCCTTTAATAATTGGACAGTGATTGTTCTGTAGGTGATTTACGGTCAGTCCTTTAATAATTGGATATTGATTGTTCTGTAGTTGATTTACGGTCAGTCCTTTAATAATTGGACAGTGATTGTTCTGTAGGTGATTTACGGTCAGTACTTTAATAATTGGACAGTGATTGTTCTGCAGGTGATTTACGGTCAGTCCTTTAATAATTGGACATTGATTGTTCTGTAGGTGATTTACGGTCAGTCCTTTAATAATTGGACAGTGATTGTTCTGTCGGAGATTTACGGTCAGTCCTTTAATAATTGGACAGTGATTGTTCTGTAGGTGATTTACGGTCAGTCCTTTAATAATTGGAAAGTGATTGTTCTGTAGGTGATTTACAGTCAGTCCTTTAATAATTGGAAAGTGATTGTTCTGTAGGTGATTTACAGTCAGTCCTTTAATAATTGGAAAGTGATTGTTCTGTAGGTGATTTACAGTCAGTCCTTTAATAATTGGAAAGTGATTGTTCTGGAGGTGAATTATGGTCAGTCCTTTAATAATTGGACATTGATTGTTCTGTTGGTGATTTACGGTCAGTCCTTTAATAATTGGACATTGATTGTTCTGTTGGTGATTTACGGTCAGTCCTTTAATAATTGGACAGTGATTGTTCTGTAGGTGATTTACGGTCAGTCCTTTATAATTGGACAGTGATTGTTCTGTCGGTGATTTACGGTCAGTCCTTTAATAATTGGACAGTGATTGTTCTGTAGGTGATTTACGGTCAGTCCTTTAATAATTGGACAGTGATTGTTCTGTCAGAGATTTACGGTCAGTCCTTTAATAATTGGAAAGTGATTGTTCTGTAGGTGATTTACAGTCAGTCCTTTAATAATTGGAAAGTGATTGTTCTGTCGGTGATTTATGGTCAGTCCTTTAATAATTGGACAGTGATTGTTCTGTAGGTGATTTATGGTCAGTCCTTTAATAATTGGACAGTGATTGTTCTGTCGGTGATTTACGGTCAGACCTTTAATAATTGGACAGTGATTGTTCTGTAGGTGATTTACGGTCAGTACTTTAATAATTGGACAGTGATTGTTCTGTCGGAGATTTACGGTCAGTCCTTTAATAATTGGAAAGTGATTGTTCTGTAGGTGATTTACAGTCAGTCCTTTAATAATTGGAAAGTGATTGTTCTGTCGGTGATTTATGGTCAGTCCTTTAATAATTGGACAGTGATTGTTCTGTAGGTGATTTACGGTCAGTCCTTTAATAATTGGACAGTGATTGTTCTGTAGGTGATTTACGGTCAGTACGTTAATAATTGGACAGTGATTGTTCTGTAGGTGATTTACGGTCAGTCCTTTAATAATTGGACAGTGATTGTTATGTCAGAGATTTACGGTCAGTCCTTTAATAATTGGACAGTGATTGTTCTGTAGGTGATTTACAGTCAGTCCTTTAATAATTGGAAAGTGATTGTTCTGTAGGTGATTTATGGTCAGTCCTTTAATAATTGGACAGTGATTGTTCTGTAGGTGATTTACGGTCAGTCCTTTAATAATTGGATAGTGATTGTTCTGTAGGTGATTTACGGTCAGTCCTTTAATAATTGGACAGTGATTGTTCTGTAGGTGATTTACGGTCAGTCCTTTAATAATTGGACAGTGATTGTTCTGCAGGTGATTTACGGTCAGTCCTTTAATAATTGGACAGTGATTGTTCTGTAGGTGATTTACGGTCAGTCCTTTAATAATTGGACAGTGATTGTTCTGTCGGTGATTTACGGTCAGTCCTTTAATAATAGGACAGTGATTCTTATGTCGGTGATTTACGGTCAGTCCTTTAATAATAGGACAGTGATTGTTCTGTCGGTGATTTACGGTCAGTCATTTAATAATAGGACAGTGATTGTTCTGTCGGAGATTTACGGTCAGTCCTTTAATAATTGGAAAGTGATTGTTCTGTAGGTGATTTACAGTCAGTTCTTTAATAATTGGAAAGTGATTGTTCTGTAGGTGATTTACGGTCAGTCCTTTAATAATTGGACAGTGATTGTTTTGTCGGAGATTTACGGTCAGTCCTTTAATAATTGGAAAGTGATTGTTCTGCAGGTGATTTACGGTCAGTCCTTTAATAATTGGACAGTGATTGTTCTGTTGGTGATTTACGGTCAGTCCTTTAATAATTGGACAGTGATTGTTCTGTCGGAGATTTACGGTCAGTCCATTAATAATTGGAAAGTGATTGTTCTGTAGGTGATTTACGGTCAGTCCTTTAATAATAGGACAGTGATTGTTCTGTAGGTGATTTACGGTCAGTCCTTTAATAATTGGAAAGTGATTGTTCTGTAGGTGATTTACGGTCAGTCCTTTAATAATTGGACAGTGATTGTTCTGTTGGTGATTTACGGTCAGTCCTTTAATAATTGGACAGTGATTGTTCTGTCGGAGATTTACGGTCAGTCCTTTAATAATTGGAAAGTGATTGTTCTGTAGGTGATTTACAGTCAGTCCTTTAATAATTGGAAAGTGATTGTTCTGGAGGTGATTTATGGTCAGTCCTTTAATAATTGGACAGTGATTGTTCTGTAGGTGATTTACGGTCAGTCCTTTAATAATTGGATAGTGATTGTTCTGTAGGTGATTTACGGTCAATCCTTTAATAATTGGACAGTGATTGTTCTGTAGGTGATTTACGGTCAGTACTTTAATAATTGGACAGTGATTGTTCTGTAGGTCATTTACGGTCAGTCCTTTAATAATTGGACAGTGATTGTTCTGTCGGAGATTTACGGTCAGTCCTTTAATAATTGGAAAGTGATTGTTCTGTAGGTGATTTATGGTCAGTCCTTTAATAATTGGAAAGTGATTGTTCTGTCGGTGATTTATGGTCAGTCCTTTAATAATTGGACACTGATTGTTCTGTCGGTGATTTACGGTCAGTCCTTAAATAATAGGACAGTGATTGTTCTGTAGGTGATTTACGGTCAGTCCTTTAATAATAGGACAGTGATTGTTCTGTAGGTGATTTACGGTCAGTCCTTTAATAATTGGAAAGTGATTGTTCTGTAGGTGATTTACGGTCAGTCCTTTAATAATTGGACAGTGATTGTTCTGTAGGTGATTTACGGTCAGTCCTTTAATAATTGGACAGTGATTGTTCTGTAGGTGATTTACGGTCAGTCCTTTAATAACTGGAAAGTGTTTGTTCTGTAGGTGATTTATGGTCAGTCCTTTAATAATTGGACAGTGATTGTTCTGTAGGTGATTTACGGTCAGTACTTTAATAATTGGACAGTGATTGTTCTGTAGGTGATTTACGGTCAGTCCTTTAATAATTGGACAGTGATTGTTCTGTAGGTGATTTACGGTCAGTCCTTTAATAATTGGACAGTGATTGTTCTGTAGGTGATTTACGGTCAGTCCTTTAATAATTGGACAGTGATTGTTCTGTCGGTGATTTACGGTCAGTCCTTTAATAATTGGACAGTGATTGTTCTGTCGGAGATTTACGGTCAGTCCTTTAATAATTGGACAGTGATTGTTCTGTAGGTGATTTACAGTCAGTCCTTTAATAATTGGACAGTGAATGTTCTGTAGGTGATTTACGGTCAGTCCTTTAATAATTGGACAGTGATTGTTCTGTAGGTGATTTACGGTCAGTCCTTTAATAATTGGACAGTGATTGTTCTGTAGGTGATTTACGGTCAGTCCTTTAATAATTGGACAGTGATTGTTCTGTCGGAGATTTACGGTCTGTCCTTTAATAATTGGACAGTGATTGTTCTGTAGGTGATTTACAGTGAGTCCTTTAATAATTGGAAAGTGATTGTTCTGTAGGTGATTTATGGTCAGTCCTTTAATAATTGGACAGTGATTGTTCTGTAGGTGATTTACGGTCAATCCTTTAATAATTGGACAGTGATTGTTCTGTAGGTGATTTACGGTCAGTACTTTAATAATTGGACATTGATTGTTCTGTAGGTGATTTACGGTCAGTCCTTTAATAATTGGACAGTGATTGTTCTGTCGGAGATTTACGGTCAGTCCTTTAATAATTGGACAGTGATTGTTCTGTAGGTGATTTACAGTCAGTCCTTTAATAATTGGAAAGTGATTGTTCTCTAGGTGATTTATGGTCAGTCCTTTAATAATTGGACAGTGATTGTTCTGTTGGTGATATACGGTCAGTCCTTTAATAATTGGACAGTGATTGTTCTGTCGGAGATTTACGGTCAGTCCTTTAATAATTGGACAGTGATTGTTCTGTCGGTGATTTACGGTCAGTCCTTTAATAATTGGACAGTGATTGTTCTGTAGGTGATTTACGGTCAGTCCTTTAATAATTGGACAGTTATTGTTCTGTCGGAGATTTACGGTCAGTCCTTTAATAATAGGACAGTGATTGTTCTGTAGGTGATTTACGGTCAGTCCTTTAATAATTGGAAAGTGATTGTTCTGTAGGTGATTTACGGTCAGTCCTTTAATAATTGACAGTGATTGTTCTGTAGGTGATTTACGGTCAGTCCTTTAATAATTGGAAAGTGATTGTTCTGTAGGTGATTTACAGTCAGTCCTTTAATAATTGACAGTGATTGTTCTGTAGATGATTTACGGTCAGTCCTTTAATAATTGGAAAGTGATTGTTCTGTAGGTGATTTACAGTCAGTCCTTTAATAATTGGACAGTGATTGTTCTGTAGGTGATTTACGGTCAGTCCTTTAATAATTGGAAAGTGATTGTTCTGTAGGTGATTTACGGTCAGTCCTTTAATAATTGGAAAGTGATTGTTCTCTAGGTGATTTACAGTCAGTCCTTTAATAATAGGACAGTGATTGTTCTGTAGGTGATTTACGGTCAGTCCTTTAATAATTGACAGTGATTGTTCTGTAGGTGATTTACGGTCAGTCCTTTAATAATTGGAAAGTGATTGTTCTGTAGGTGATTTACAGTCAGACCTTTAATAATTGGAAAGTGATTGTTCTGTAGGTGATTTATGGTCAGTCCTTTAATAATTGGACAGTGATTGTTCTGTAGGTGATTTACGGTCAGTACTTTAATAATTGGACAGTGATTGTTCTGTAGGTCATTTACGGTCAGTCCTTTAATAATTGGACAGTGATTGTTCTGTCGGAGATTTACGGTCAGTCCTTTAATAATTGGAAAGTGATTGTTCTGTAGGTGATTTACAGTCAGTCCTTTAATAATTGGAAAGTGATTGTTCTGTCGGTGATTTATGGTCAGTCCTTTAATAATTGGACACTGATTGTTCTGTCGGTGATTTACGGTCAGTCCTTAAATAATAGGACAGTGATTGTTCTGTAGGTGATTTACGGTCAGTCCTTTAATAATAGGACAGTGATTGTTCTGTAGGTGATTTACGGTCAGTCCTTTAATAATTGGAAAGTGATTGTTCTGTAGGTGATTTACGGTCAGTCCTTTAATAATTGGACAGTGATTGTTCTGTAGGTGATTTACGGTCAGTCCTTTAATAATTGGACAGTGATTGTTCTGTAGGTGATTTACGGTCAGTCCTTTAATAATTGGAAAGTGTTTGTTCTGTAGGTGATTTATGGTCAGTCCTTTAATAATTGGACAGTGATTGTTCTGTAGGTGATTTACGGTCAGTACTTTAATAATTGGACAGTGATTGTTCTGTAGGTGATTTACGGTCAGTCCTTTAATAATTGGACAGTGATTGTTCTGTAGGTGATTTACGGTCAGTCCTTTAATAATTGGACAGTGATTGTTCTGTAGGTGATTTACGGTCAGTCCTTTAATAATTGGACAGTGATTGTTCTGTCGGTGATTTACGGTCAGTCCTTTAATAATTGGACAGTGATTGTTCTGTCGGAGATTTACGGTCAGTCCTTTAATAATTGGACAGTGATTGTTCTGTAGGTGATTTACAGTCAGTCCTTTAATAATTGGACAGTGAATGTTCTGTAGGTGATTTACGGTCAGTCCTTTAATAATTGGACAGTGATTGTTCTGTAGGTGATTTACGGTCAGTCCTTTAATAATTGGACAGTGATTGTTCTGTAGGTGATTTACGGTCAGTCCTTTAATAATTGGACAGTGATTGTTCTGTCGGAGATTTACGGTCTGTCCTTTAATAATTGGACAGTGATTGTTCTGTAGGTGATTTACAGTGAGTCCTTTAATAATTGGAAAGTGATTGTTCTGTAGGTGATTTATGGTCAGTCCTTTAATAATTGGACAGTGATTGTTCTGTAGGTGATTTACGGTCAATCCTTTAATAATTGGACAGTGATTGTTCTGTAGGTGATTTACGGTCAGTACTTTAATAATTGGACATTGATTGTTCTGTAGGTGATTTACGGTCAGTCCTTTAATAATTGGACAGTGATTGTTCTGTCGGAGATTTACGGTCAGTCCTTTAATAATTGGACAGTGATTGTTCTGTAGGTGATTTACAGTCAGTCCTTTAATAATTGGAAAGTGATTGTTCTCTAGGTGATTTATGGTCAGTCCTTTAATAATTGGACAGTGATTGTTCTGTTGGTGATATACGGTCAGTCCTTTAATAATTGGACAGTGATTGTTCTGTCGGAGATTTACGGTCAGTCCTTTAATAATTGGACAGTGATTGTTCTGTCGGTGATTTACGGTCAGTCCTTTAATAATTGGACAGTGATTGTTCTGTAGGTGATTTACGGTCAGTCCTTTAATAATTGGACAGTTATTGTTCTGTCGGAGATTTACGGTCAGTCCTTTAATAATAGGACAGTGATTGTTCTGTAGGTGATTTACGGTCAGTCCTTTAATAATTGGAAAGTGATTGTTCTGTAGGTGATTTACGGTCAGTCCTTTAATAATTGACAGTGATTGTTCTGTAGGTGATTTACGGTCAGTCCTTTAATAATTGGAAAGTGATTGTTCTGTAGGTGATTTACAGTCAGTCCTTTAATAATTGACAGTGATTGTTCTGTAGGTGATTTACGGTCAGTCCTTTAATAATTGGAAAGTGATTGTTCTGTAGGTGATTTACAGTCAGTCCTTTAATAATTGGACAGTGATTGTTCTGTAGGTGATTTACGGTCAGTCCTTTAATAATTGGAAAGTGATTGTTCTGTAGGTGATTTACGGTCAGTCCTTTAATAATTGGAAAGTGATTGTTCTCTAGGTGATTTACAGTCAGTCCTTTAATAATAGGACAGTGATTGTTCTGTAGGTGATTTACGGTCAGTCCTTTAATAATTGACAGTGATTGTTCTGTAGGTGATTTACGGTCAGTCCTTTAATAATTGGAAAGTGATTGTTCTGTAGGTGATTTACAGTCAGACCTTTAATAATTGGAAAGTGATTGTTCTGTAGGTGATTTATGGTCAGTCCTTTAATAATTGGACAGTGATTGTTCTGTAGGTGATTTACGGTCAGTACTTTAATTATTGGACAGTGATTGTTCTGTACGTGATTTACGGTCAGTCCTTTAATAATTGGACAGTGATTGTTCTGTAGGTGATTTACGGTCAGTCCTTTAATAATTGGACAGTGATTGTTCTGTAGGTGATTTACGGTCAGTCCTTTAATAATTGGACAGTGATTGTTCTGTTGGTGATTTACGGTCAGTCCTTTAATAATTGGACAGTGATTGTTGTGTAGGTGATTTACGGTCAGTCCTTTAATAATTGGACAGTGATTGTTCTGTCGGAGATTTACGGTCAGTCCTTTAATAATTGGAAAGTGATTGTTCTGTAGGTGATTTACAGTCAGTCCTTTAATAATTGGAAAGTGATTGTTCTGTAGGTGATTTATGGTCAGTCCTTTAATAATTGGACAGTGATTGTTCTGTAGGTGATTTACGGTCAGTCCTTTAATAATTGGACAGTGATTGTTCTGTAGTTGATTTACGGTCAGTACTTTAATAATTGGACAGTGATTGTTCTGTAGGTGATTTACGGTCAGTCCTTTAATAATTGGACAGTGATTGTTCTGACGGAGATTTACGGTCAGTCCTTTAATAATTGGACAGTGATTGTTCTGTAGGTGATTTACGGTCAGTCCTTTAATAATTGGACAGTGATTGTTCTGTCGGAGATTTACGGTCAGTCCTTTAATAATTGGACAGTGATTGTTCTGCAGGTGATTTACTGTCAGTCCTTTAATAATTGGAAAGTGATTGTTCTATAGGTGATTTATGGTCAGTCCTTTAATAATTGGACAGTGATTGTTCTGTAGGTGATTTACGGTCAGTCCTTTAATAATTGGATATTGATTGTTCTGTAGTTGATTTACGGTCAGTCCTTTAATAATTGGACAGTGATTGTTCTGTAGGTGATTTACGGTCAGTACTTTAATAATTGGACAGTGATTGTTCTGCAGGTGATTTATGGTCAGTCCTTTAATAATTGGACATTGATTGTTCTGTAGGTGATTTACGGTCAGTCCTTTAATAATTGGACAGTGATTGTTCTGTCGGAGATTTACGGTCAGTCCTTTAATAATTGGACAGTGATTGTTCTGTCGGTCATTTACGGTCAGTCCTTTAATAATTGGACAGTGATTGTTCTGTTGGTGATTTACGGTCAGTCCTTTAATAATTGGACAGTGATTGTTCTGTCGGAGATTTACGGTCAGTCCTTTAATAATTGGAAAGTGATTGTTCTGTAGGTGATTTACAGTCAGTCCTTTAATAATTGGAAAGTGATTGTTCTGTAGGTGATTTACAGTCAGTCCTTTAATAATTGGAAAGTGATTGTTCTGGAGGTGAATTATGGTCAGTCCTTTAATAATTGGACAGTGATTGTTCTGCAGGTGATTTACGGTCAGTCCTTTAATAATTGGACAGTGATTGTTCTGTAGGTGATTTACAGTCAGTCCTTTAATAATTGGAAAGTGATTGTTCTGTAGGTGATTTACAGTCAGTCCTTTAATAATTGGAAAGTGATTGTTCTGGAGGTGATTTATGATCAGTCCTTTAATAATTGGACAGTGATTGTTCTGCAGGTGATTTACGGTCAGTCCTTTAATAATTGGACATTGATTGTTCTGTTGGTGATTTACGGTCAGTCCTTTAATAATTGGACAGTGATTGTTCTGTCAGAGATTTACGGTCAGTCCTTTAATAATTGGAAAGTGATTGTTCTGTAGGTGATTTACGGTCAGTCCTTTAATAATTGGATAGTGATTGTTCTGTAGGTGATTTACGGTCAGTCCTTTAATAATTGGACAGTGATTGTTCTGTAGGTGATTTACGGTCAGTCCTTTAATAATTGGACAGCGATTGTTCTGTAGGTGATTTACGGTCAGTCCTTTAATAATTGGACAGTGATTGTTCTGTCAGAGATTTACGGTCAGTCCTTTAATAATTGGAAAGTGATTGTTCTGTAGGTGATTTACAGTCAGTCCTTTAATAATTGGAAAGTGATTGTTCTGTAGGTGATTTATGGTCAGTCCTTTAATAATTGGACAGTGATTGTTCTGTAGGTGATTTACGGTCAGTACTTTAATTATTGGACAGTGATTGTTCTGTACGTGATTTACGGTCAGTCCTTTAATAATTGGACAGTGATTGTTCTGTAGGTGATTTACGGTCAGTCCTTTAATAATTGGACAGTGATTGTTCTGTAGGTGATTTACGGTCAGTCCTTTAATAATTGGACAGTGATTGTTCTGTCGGTGATTTACGGTCAGTCCTTTAATAATTGGACAGTGATTGTTCTGTAGGTGATTTACGGTCAGTCCTTTAATAATTGGACAGTGATTGTTCTGTCGGAGATTTACGGTCAGTCCTTTAATAATTGGAAAGTGATTGTTCTGTAGGTGATTTACAGTCAGTCCTTTAATAATTGGAAAGTGATTGTTCTGTAGGTGATTTATGGTCAGTCCTTTAATAATTGGACAGTGATTGTTCTGTAGGTGATTTACGGTCAGTCCTTTAATAATTGGACAGTGATTGTTCTGTAGTTGATTTACGGTCAGTACTTTAATAATTGGACAGTGATTGTTCTGTAGGTGATTTACGGTCAGTCCTTTAATAATTGGACAGTGATTGTTCTGTCGGAGATTTACGGTCAGTCCTTTAATAATTGGACAGTGATTGTTCTGTAGGTGATTTACGGTCAGTCCTTTAATAATTGGACAGTGATTGTTCTGTCGGAGATTTACGGTCAGTCCTTTAATAATTGGACAGTGATTGTTCTGCAGGTGATTTACTGTCAGTCCTTTAATAATTGGAAAGTGATTGTTCTGTAGGTGATTTATGGTCAGTCCTTTAATAATTGGACAGTGATTGTTCTGTAGGTGATTTACGGTCAATCCTTTAATAATTGGATATTGATTGTTCTGTAGTTGATTTACGGTCAGTCCTTTAATAATTGGACAGTGATTGTTCTGTAGGTGATTTACGGTCAGTACTTTAATAATTGGACAGTGATTGTTCTGCAGGTGATTTACGGTCAGTCCTTTAATAATTGGACATTGATTGTTCTGTAGGTGATTTACGGTCAGTCCTTTAATAATTGGACAGTGATTGTTCTGTCGGAGATTTACGGTCAGTCCTTTAATAATTGGACAGTGATTGTTCTGTAGGTGATTTACGGTCAGTCCTTTAATAATTGGATAGTGATTGTTCTGTTGGTGATTTACGGTCAGTCCTTTAATAATTGGACAGTGATTGTTCTGTCGGAGATTTACGGTCAGTCCTTTAATAATTGGAAAGTGATTGTTCTGTAGGTGATTTACAGTCAGTCCTTTAATAATTGGAAAGTGATTGTTCTGTAGGTGATTTACAGTCAGTCCTTTAATAATTGGAAAGTGATTGTTCTGGAGGTGAATAATGGTCAGTCCTTTAATAATTGGACAGTGATTGTTCTGTCGGAGATTTACGGTCAGTCCTTTAATAATTGGACAGTGATTGTACTGTAGGTGATTTACAGTCAGTCCTTTAATAATTGGAAAGTGATTGTTCTGTAGGTGATTTACAGTCAGTCCTTTAATAATTGGAAAGTGATTGTTCTGGAGGTGATTTATGGTCAGTCCTTTAATAATTGGACAGTGATTGTTCTGCAGGTGATTTACGGTCAGTCCTTTAATAATTGGACTTTGATTGTTCTGTTGGTGATTTACGGTCAGTCCTTTAATAATTGGACAGTGATTGTTCTGTCAGAGATTTACGGTCAGTCCTTTAATAATTGGAAAGTGATTGTTCTGTAGGTGATTTACGGTCAGTCCTTTAATAATTGGACAGTGATTGTTCTGCAGGTGATTTACTGTCAGTCCTTTAATAATTGGAAAGTGATTGTTCTGTAGGTGATTTATGGTCAGTCCTTTAATAATTGGACAGTGATTGTTCTGTAGGTGATTTACGGTCAGTCCTTTAATAATTGGATATTGATTGTTCTGTAGTTGATTTACGGTCAGTCCTTTAATAATTGGACAGTGATTGTTCTGTAGGTGATTTACGGTCAGTACTTTAATAATTGGACAGTGATTGTTCTGCAGGTGATTTACGGTCAGTCCTTTAATAATTGGACATTGATTGTTCTGTAGGTGATTTACGGTCAGTCCTTTAATAATTGGACAGTGATTGTTCTGTCGGAGATTTACGGTCAGTCCTTTAATAATTGGACAGTGATTGTTCTGTAGGTGATTTACGGTCAGTCCTTTAATAATTGGACAGTGATTGTTCTGTTGGTGATTTACGGTCAGTCCTTTAATAATTGGACAGTGATTGTTCTGTCGGAGATTTACGGTCAGTCCTTTAATAATTGGAAAGTGATTGTTCTGTAGGTGATTTACAGTCAGTCCTTTAATAATTGGAAAGTGATTGTTCTGTAGGTGATTTACAGTCAGTCCTTTAATAATTGGAAAGTGATTGTTCTGGAGGTGAATTATGGTCAGTCCTTTAATAATTGGACAGTGATTGTTCTGCAGGTGATTTACGGTCAGTCCTTTAATAATTGGACAGTGATTGTTCTGTAGGTGATTTACAGTCAGTCCTTTAATAATTGGAAAGTGATTGTTCTGTAGGTGATTTACAGTCAGTCCTTTAATAATTGGAAAGTGATTGTTCTGGAGGTGATTTATGGTCAGTCCTTTAATAATTGGACAGTGATTGTTCTGCATGTGATTTACGGTCAGTCCTTTAATAATTGGACATTGATTGTTCTGTTGGTGATTTACGGTCAGTCCTTTAATAATTGGACAGTGATTGTTCTGTCAGAGATTTACGGTCAGTCCTTTAATAATTGGAAAGTGATTGTTCTGTAGGTGATTTACGGTCAGTCCTTTAATAATTGGATAGTGATTGTTCTGTAGGTGATTTACGGTCAGTTCTTTAATAATTGGACAGTGATTGTTCTGTAGGTGATTTACGGTCAGTCCTTTAATAATTGGACAGCGATTGTTCTGTAGGTGATTTACGGTCAGTCCTTTAATAATTGGACAGTGATTGTTCTGTCAGAGATTTACGGTCAGTCCTTTAATAATTGGAAAGTGATTGTTCTGTAGGTGCTTTACAGTCAGTCCTTTAATAATTGGAAAGTGATTGTTCTGTCGGTGATTTATGGTCAGTCCTTTAATAATTGGACAGTGATTGTTCTGTCGGTGATTTACGGTCAGTCCTTAAATAATAGGACAGTGATTGTTCTGTAGGTGATTTACGGTCAGTCCTTTAATAGTAGGACAGTGATTGTTCTGTAGGGGATTTACGGTCAGTCCTTTAATAATTGGACAGTGATTGTTCTGCAGGTGATTTACGGTCAGTCCTTTAATAATCGGACAGTGATTGTTCTGTCGGTGATTTACGGTCAGTCCTTTAATAATTGGACAGTGATTGTTCTGTAGGTGATTTACGGTCAGTCCTTCAATAATAGGACAGTGATTGTTCTGAAGGAGATTTACGGTCAGTCATTTAATAATTGGACAGTGATTGTTCTGTAGGTGATTTACAGTCAGTCCTTTAATAATTGGATAGTGATTGTTCTGGAGGTGATTTACGGTCAGTCCTTTAATAATTGGACAGTGATTGTTCTGTCGGTGATTTACGGTCAGTCCTTTAATAATTGGACAGTGATTGTTCTGTAGGTGATTTACGGTCAGTCCTTTAATAATTGGACAGTGATTGTTCTGTCGGAGATTTTCGGTCAGTCCTTTAATAATAGGACAGTGATTGTTCTGTAGGTGATTTACGGTCAGTCCTTTAATAATAGGACAGTGATTGTTCTGTAGGTGATTTACGGTCAGTCCTTTAATAATTGACAGTGATTGTTCTGTAGGTGATTTACGGTCAGTCCTTTAATAATTGGAAAGTGATTGTTCTGTAGGTGATTTACAGTCAGTCATTTAATAATTGGACAGTGATTGTTCTTTAGGTGATTTATGGTCAGTCCTTTAATAGTTGTTCAGTGATTGTTCTGTAGGTGATTTACGGTCAGTACTTTAATAATTGGACAGTGATTGTTCTGTAGGTGATTTACGGTCAGTCCTTTAATAATTGGACAGTGATTGTTCTGTAGGTGATTTATGGTCAGTCCTTTAATAATTGGACAGTGATTGTTCTGTAGGTGATTTACGGTCAGTCCTTTAATAATTGGACAGTGATTGTTCTGTCGGTGATTTACGGTCAGTCCTTTAATAATTGGAGAGTGATTGTTCTGTAGGTGATTTACGGTCAGTCCTTTAATAATTGGACAGTGATTGTTCTGTAGGTGATTTACGGTCAGTCCTTTAATAATTGGACAGTGATTGTTCTGTAGGTGATTTACGGTCAGTCCTTTAATAATTGGAAAGTGATTGTTCTGTAGGTGATTTATGGTCAGTCCTTTAATAATTGGACAGTGATTGTTCTGTAGGTGATTTACGGTCAGTCCTTTAATAATTGGACAGTGATTGTTCTGTAGGTGATTTACGGTCAGTACTTTAATAATTGGACAGTGATTGTTCTGTAGGTGATTTACGGTCAGTCCTTTAATAATTGGACAGTGATTGTTCTGTCGGAGATTTACGGTCAGTCCTTTAATAATTGGACAGTGATTGTTCTGTAGGTGATTTACAGTCAGTCCTTTAATAATTGGAAAGTGATTGTTCTGTAGGTGATTTATGGTCAGTGCTTTAATAATTGGACAGTGATTGTTCTGTTGGTGATTTACGGTCAGTCCTTTAATAATTGGACAGTGATTGTTCTGTCGGAGATTTACGGTCAGTCCTTTAATAATTGGACAGTGATTGTTCTGTCGGTGATTTACGGTCAGTCCTTTAATAATTGGACAGTGATTGTTCTGTAGGTGATTTACGGTCAGTCCTTTAATAATTGGACTGTGATTGTTCTGTCGGAGATTTACGGTCAGTCCTTTAATAATTGGACGGTGGTTGTTCTTTCGGTGATTTACGGTCAATCCTTTAATAATTGGACAGTGATTGTTCTGTAGGTGATTTACGGTCAGTCATTTAATTATTGGACAGTGATTGTTCTGTAGGTGATTTACAGTCAGTCCTTTAATAATTGGATAGTGATTGTTCTGGAGGTGATTTACGGTCAGTCCTTTAATAATTGGACAGTGATTGTTCTGTCGGTGACTTACGGTCAGTCCTTTAATAATTGGACAGTGATTGTTCTGTAGGTGATTTACGGTCAATCCTTTAATAATTGGACAGTGATTGTTCTGCAGGTGAATTATGGTCAGTCCTTTAATAATTGGACAGTGATTGTTCTGCAGGTGATTTACGGTCAGTCCTTTAATAATTGGACAGTGATTGTTCTGTAGGTGATTTACAGTCAGTCCTTTAATAATTGGAAAGTGATTGTTCTGTAGGTGATTTACAGTCAGTCCTTTAATAATTGGAAAGTGATTGTTCTGGAGGTGATTTATGGTCAGTCCTTTAATAATTGGACAGTGATTGTTCTGCAGGTGATTTACGGTCAGTCCTTTAATAATTGGACAGTGATTGTTCTGTAGGTGATTTACGGTCAGTCCTTTAATAATTGGACAGTGATTGTTCTGTAGTTGATTTAAGGTCTGTCCTTTAATAATTGGATAGTGATTGTTCTGTAGGTGATTTACGGTCAGTCCTTTAATAATTGGACAGTGATTGTTCTGTAGGTGATTTACGGTCAGTCCTTTAATAATTGGACAGTGATTGTTCTGTAGGTGATTTACGGTCAGTCCTTTAATAATTGGACAGTGATTGTTCTGTCGGAGATTTACGGTCAGTCCTTTAATAATTGGAAAGTGATTGTTTTGTAGGTGATTTACAGTCAGTCCTTTAATAATAGGACAGTGATTGTTCTGTCGGTGATTTATGGTCAGTCCTTTAATAATTGGACAGTGATTGTTCTGTCGGTGATTTACGGTCAGTCCTTAAATAATAGGACAGTGATTGTTCTGTAGGTGATTTACGGTCAGTCCTTTAATAGTAGGACAGTGATTGTTCTGTAGGGGATTTACGGTCAGTCCTTTAATAATTGGACAGTGATTGTTCTGCAGGTGATTTACGGTCAGTCCTTTAATAATCGGACAGTGATTGTTCTGTAGGTGATTTACGGTCAGTCCTTTAATAATTGGACAGTGATTGTTCTGCAGGTGATTTACGGTCAGTCCTTCAATAATAGGACAGTGATTGTTCTGAAGGAGATTTACGGTCAGTCATTTAATAATTGGACAGTGATTGTTCTGTAGGTGATTTACAGTCAGTCCTTTAATAATTGGATAGTGATTGTTCTGGAGGTGATTTACGGTCAGTCCTTTAATAATTGGACAGTGATTGTTCTGTCGGTGATTTACGGTCAGTCCTTTAATAATTGGACAGTGATTGTTCTGTAGGTGATTTAAGGTCAGTCCTTTAATAATTGGACAGTTATTGTTCTGTCGGAGATTTTCGGTCAGTCCTTTAATAATAGGACAGTGATTGTTCTGTAGGTGATTTACGGTCAGTCCTTTAATAATAGGACAGTGATTGTTCTGTAGGTGATTTACGGTCAGTCCTTTAATAATTGACAGTGATTGTTCTGTAGGTGATTTACGGTCAGTCCTTTAATAATTGGAAAGTGATTGTTCTGTAGGTGATTTACAGTCAGTCCTTTAATAATTGGAAAGTGATTGTTCTTTAGGTGATTTATGGTCAGTCCTTTAATAATTGTTCAGTGATTGTTCTGTAGGTGATTTACGGTCAGTACTTTAATAATTGGACAGTGATTGTTCTGTAGGTGATTTACGGTCAGTCCTTTAATAATTGGACAGTGATTGTTCTGTAGGTGATTTACGGTCAGTCCTTTAATAATTGGACAGTGATTGTTCTGTAGGTGATTTACGGTCAGTCCTTTAATAATTGGACAGTGATTGTTCTGTCGGAGATTTACGGTCAGTCCTTTAATAATTGGAGAGTGATTGTTCTGTAGGTGATTTACGGTCAGTCCTTTAATAATTGGACAGTGATTGTTCTGTAGGTGATTTACGGTCAGTCCTTTAATAATTGGACAGTGATTGTTCTGTAGGTGATTTACGGTCAGTCCTTTAATAATTGGAAAGTGATTGTTCTGTAGGTGATTTATGGTCAGTCCTTTAATAATTGGACAGTGATTGTTCTGTAGGTGATTTACGGTCAGTCCTTTAATAATTGGACAGTGATTGTTCTGTAGGTGATTTACGGTCAGTACTTTAATAATTGGACAGTGATTGTTCTGTAGGTGATTTACGGTCAGTCCTTTAATAATTGGACAGTGATTGTTCTGTCGGAGATTTACGGTCAGTCCTTTAATAATTGGACAGTGATTGTTCTGTAGGTGATTTACAGTCAGTCCTTTAATAATTGGAAAGTGATTGTTCTGTAGGTGATTTATGGTCAGTGCTTTAATAATTGGACAGTGATTGTTCTGTTGGTGATTTACGGTCAGTCCTTTAATAATTGGACAGTGATTGTTCTGTCGGAGATTTACGGTCAGTCCTTTAATAATTGGACAGTGATTGTTCTGTCGGTGATTTACGGTCAGTCCTTTAATAATTGGACAGTGATTGTTCTGTAGGTGATTTACGGTCAGTCCTTTAATAATTGGACTGTGATTGTTCTGTCGGAGATTTACGGTCAGTCCTTTAATAATTGGACGGTGGTTGTTCTTTCGGTGATTTACGGTCAATCCTTTAATAATTGGACAGTGATTGTTCTGTAGGTGATTTACGGTCAGTCATTTAATAATTGGACAGTGATTGTTCTGTAGGTGATTTACAGTCAGTCCTTTAATAATTGGATAGTGATTGTTCTGGAGGTGATTTACGGTCAGTCCTTTAATAATTGGAAAGTGATTGGTCTGTCGGTGATTTACGGTCAGTCCTTTAATAATTGGACAGTGATTGTTCTGTAGGTGATTTACGGTCAATCCTTTAATAATTGGACAGTTATTGTTCTGTCGGAGATTTACGGTCAGTCCTTTAATAATAGGACAGTGATTGTTCTGTAGGTGATTTAAGGTCAGTCCTTTAATAATAGGACAGTGATTGTTCTGTAGGTGATTTACGGTCAGTCCTTTAATAATTGACAGTGATTGTTCTGTAGGTGATTTACGGTCAGTCCTTTAATAATTGGAAAGTGATTGTTCTGTAGGTGATTTACAGTCAGTCCTTTAATAATTGGAAAGTGATTGTTCTGTAGGTGATTTATGGTCAGTCCTTTAATAATTGGTCAGTGATTGTTCTGTAGGTGATTTACGGTCAGTCCTTTAATAATTGACAGTGATTGTTCTGTAGGTGATTTACGGTCAGTCCTTTAATAATTGGAAAGTGATTGTTCTGTAGGTGATTTACAGTCAGTCCTTTAATAATTGGAAAGTGATTGTTCTGTAGGTGATTTATGGTCAGTCCTTTAATAATTGGACATTGATTGTTCTGTAGTTGATTTACAGTCAGTCCTTTAATAATTGGACAGTGATTGTTCTGTAGGTGATTTACGGTCAGTCCTTTAATAATTGGACGGTGGTTGTTCTTTCGGTGATTTCCGGTCAATCCTTTAATAATTGGACTGTGATTGTTCTGTAGGTGATTTACGGTCAGTCCTTTAATAATTGGACAGTGATTGTTCTGTAGGTGATTTACGGTCAGTCCTTTAATAATTGGACAGTGATTGTTCTGTCGTTGATTTACGGTCAGTCCTTTAATAATTGGACAGTGATTGTTCTGTAGGTGATTTACGGTCAGTCCTTTAATAATTGGAAAGTGATTGTTCTGTAGGTGATTTACAGTCAGTCCTTTAATAATTGGAAAGTGATTGTTCTGTAGGTGATTTATGGTCAGTCCTTTAATAATTGGACAGTTATTGTTCTGTCGGAGATTTACGGTCAGTCCTTTAATAATAGGACAGTGATTGTTCTGTAGGTGATTTACGGTCAGTCCTTTAATAATGGGACAGTGATTGTTCTGTAGGTGATTTACGGTCAGTCCTTTAATAATTGACAGTGATTGTTCTGTAGGTGATTTACGGTCAGTCCTTTAATAATTGGAAAGTGATTGTTCTGTAGGTGATTTACAGTCAGTCCTTTAATAATTGGAAAGTGATTGTTCTGTAGGTGATTTATGGTCAGTCCTTTAATAATTGGACAGTGATTGTTCTGTAGGTGATTTACGGTCAGTCCTTTAATAATTGAACAGTGATTGTTCTGTAGGTGATTTACGGTCAGTACTTTAATAATTGGACAGTGATTGTTCTGTAGGTGATTTACGGTCATTCCTTTAATAATTGGACAGTGATTGTTCTGTCGGAGATTTACGGTCAGTCCTTTAATAATTGGACAGTGATTGTTCTGTAGGTGATATACAGTCAGTCCTTTAATAATTGGAAAGTGATTGTTCTGTAGGTGATTTATGGTCAGTGCTTTAATAATTGGACAGTGATTGTTCTGTTGGTGATTTACGGTCAGTCCTTTAATAATTGGACAGTGATTGTTCTGTCGGAGATTTACGGTCAGTCCTTTAATAATTGGACAGTGATTGTTCTGTCGGTGATTTACAGTCAGTCCTTTAATAATTGGACAGTGATTGTTCTGTAGGTGATTTAAGGTCAGTCCTTTAATAATTGGACAGTTATTGTTCTGTCGGAGATTTACGGTCAGTCCTTTAATAATTGGACGGTGGTTGTTCTTTCGGTGATTTACGGTCAATCCTTTAATAATTGGACAGTGATTGTTCTGTAGGTAATTTACAGTCAGTCCTTTAATAATTGGACAGTGATTGTTCTGTAGTTGATTTACAGTCAGTCCTTTAATAATTGGACAGTGATTGTTCTGTAGGTGATTTACGGTCAGTCCTTTAATAATTGGACGGTGGTTGTTCTTTCGGTGATTTCCGGTCAATCCTTTAATAATTGGACTGTGATTGTTCTGTAGGTGATTTACGGTCAGTCCTTTAATAATTGGACAGTGATTGTTCTGTAGGTGATTTACGGTCAGTCCTTTAATAATTGGACAGTGATTGTTCTGTAGTTGATTTACAGTCAGTCCTTTAATAATTGGACAGTGATTGTTCTGTAGGTGATTTACGGTCAGTCCTTTAATAATTGGACAGTGATTGTTCTGTAGTTGATTTACAGTCAGTCCTTTAATAATTGGACAGTGATTGTTCTGTAGGTGAATTCCGGTCAGTTCTTTAATAATTGGACAGTGATTGTTCTGTAGGTGATTTACGGTCAGTCCTTTAATAATAGTATAGTGATTGTTCTGTAGGAGATTTAAGGTCAGTCCTTTAATAATAGGATAGTGATTGTTCTGTAGGTGATTTACGGTCAGTCCTTTAATAATTGGACAGTGATTGTTCTGTAGGTGATTTATGGTCAGTCCTTTAATAATAGGATAGTGATTGTTCTGTAGGTGATTTACGGTCAGTCCTTTAATAATTGGATAGTGATTGTTCTGTAGGTGATTTATGGTCAGTCCTTTAATAATAGGATAGTGATTGTTCTGTCGGTGATTTACGGTCAGTCCTTTAATAATTGGACAGTGATTGTTCTGTAGGTGATTTACGGTCAGTCCTTTAATAATTGGACAGTGATTGTTCTGTCGGAGATTTACGGTCAGTCCTTTAATAATTGAAAAGTGATTGTTCTGTAGGTGATTTACAGTCAGTCCTTTAATAATTGGAAAGTGATTGTTCTGTAGGTGATTTATGGTCAGTCCTTTAATAATTGGACAGTGATTATTCTGTAGGTGATTTACGGTCAGTCCTTTAATAATTGGACAGTGATTGTTCTGTCGGAGATTTACGGTCAGTCCTTTAATAATTGAAAAGTGATTGTTCTGTAGGTGATTTACGGTCAGTCCTTTAATAATTGGACAGTGATTGTTCTGTAGGTGATTTACGGTCAGTAGTTTAATAATTGGACAGTGATTGTTCTGTAGGTGATTTACGGTCAGTCCTTTAATAATTGGACAGTGATTGTTCTGTCGGAGATTTACGGTCAGTCCTTTAATAATTGGACAGTGATTGTGCTGTAGGTGATATACAGTCAGTCCTTTATTAATTGGAAAGTGATTGTTCTGTAGGTGATTTATGGTCAGTGCTTTAATAATTGGACAGTGATTGTTCTGTTGGTGATTTACGGTCAGTCCTTTAATAATTGGACAGTGATTGTTCTGTCGGAGATTTACGGTCAGTCCTTTAATAATTGGACAGTGATTGTTCTGTCGGTGATTTACGGTCAGTCCTTTAATAATTGGACAGTGATTGTTCTGTAGGTAATTTACAATCAGTCCTTTAATAATTGGACAGTGATTGTTCTGTAGTTGATTTACAGTCAGTCCTTTAATAATTGGACAGTGTTGTTCTGTAGGTGATTTACGGTCAGTCCTTTAATAATTGGACGGTGGTTGTTCTTTCGGTGATTTACGGTCAATCCTTTAATAATTGGACTGTGATTGTTCTGTAGGTGATTTACGGTCAGTCCTTTAATAATTGGACAGTGATTGTTCTGTAGGTGATTTACGGTCAGTCCTTTAATAATTGGACAGTGATTGTTCTGTAGTTGATTTACAGTCAGTCCTTTAATAATTGGACAGTGATTGTTCTGTAGGTGATTTACAGTCAGTCCTTTAATAATTGGACAGTGATTGTTCTGTAGTTGATTTACAGTCAGTCCTTTAATAATTGGACAGTGATTGTTCTGTAGGTGATTTACGGTCAGTTCTTTAATAATTGGACAGTGATTGTTCTGTCGGTGATTTACGGTCAGTCCTTTAATAATTGTATAGTGATTGTTCTGTAGGAGATTTACGGTCAGTCCTTTAATAATAGGATAGTGATTGTTCTGTAGGTGATTTACGGTCAGTCCTTTAATAATTGGACAGTGATTGTTCTGTCGGTGATTTACAGTCAGTCCTTTAATAATTGGACAGTGATTGTTCTGTAGGTGATTTACGGTCAGTCCTTTAATAATTGGACAGTTATTGTTCTGTCGGAGATTTACGGTCAGTCCTTTAATAATTGGACGGTGGTTGTTCTTTCAGTGATTTACGGTCAATCCTTTAATAATTGGACAGTGATTGTTCTGTAGGTAATTTACAGTCAGTCCTTTAATAATTGGACAGTGATTGTTCTGTAGTTGATTTACAGTCAGTCCTTTAATAATTGGACAGTGATTGTTCTGTAGGTGATTTACGGTCAGTCCTTTAATAATTGGACGGTGGTTGTTCTTTCGGTGATTTCCGGTCAATCCTTTAATAATTGGACTGTGATTGTTCTGTAGGTGATTTACGGTCAGTCCTTTAATAATTGGACAGTGATTGTTCTGTAGGTGATTTACGGTCAGTCCTTTAATAATTGGACAGTGATTGTTCTGTAGTTGATTTACAGTCAGTCCTTTAATAATTGGACAGTGATTGTTCTGTAGGTGATTTACGGTCAGTCCTTTAATAATTGGACAGTGAT